>NC_064616.1:424959605-425615319 GCF_023898315.1 Schistocerca nitens | reverse complement strand
GCAGCCGCGCCGAATCAAGCGCACGCCGTCCACACTTGCGCTACGCAACTCTCCCTACTTCCCGCAGGCTGACGCAGATGCGCCACGCGCCAAACGCAGCCTCTTCGAGATTTCTCACAAAACTGTTTCGAAAGAAACGACCAAATTTAGTTTAGTGTGAGACTGTCTTATCGAACGTACGACTGTCATGATTGTATATGTATAGTTTTCCCTATTAAAATTAGCTCAAACTGTCTGCCCCACTGTGATATATCAGTGCGTGTTTCACGATATAGTTGAAACTGGAAGAATAAAAGGAAGAAAGATAAGAATTTAATAATTCTAGAACGGCGAAATCACTGGAGTGCCAGTTGATTTGGAGAATGGTGTGATAAGACCCAACTGTGGTCACCTCGAAGGTTGCAACCTCAAAATGGCTCTGAGCACTATGGGACTCAACTGCTGAGGTCATTAGTCCCCTAGAACTTAGAACTAGTTAAACCTAACTAACCTAAAGACATCACACACATCCATGCCCGAGGCAGGATTCGAACCTGCGACCGTAGCGGTCTCGCGGTTCCAGACTGCAGCGCCAGAACCGCGCGGCCACTTCGGCCGGCGGTTGCAACCTCCAGTTCACCTTAACAGATTTCGGGAACTACAGGAGAAATATATCAAGGAACGGTATTGTTACTCGATACCCACTCCTCTCACAGTCGAGTTAACAAAATTACTCACTAAGTTGCAGGGGCTGGACAAAAAAATGGGAACACCGCGAGAAATGCATGCTCGAACGTAAATGCAGATGCTAGACAGGCCTGCAGATTAGGCTATTGTACGAGGCGTATTCGTAAAATAAGGTCCGAATAGGTGCGAAATGGAAACCACTGTAAAAATCCGGTGGAACTTTTCACACATGTGTTGGGCAGTGTCTTTAGTGTGCCTGTCGATCGCTTCACGTCGCTCTTTTCAGTTCAGAGCGCAAATTGATCATGTAGAAATGCCTAAAACAACAGTGCCTCTCGCCATGTATGTGGATCTGGTGCGAGATTTCGCCTGAAGCTTTGCAGCCCACATAACTTAAATTTCATGGGTTTCTTTCTTCGAGACAATTTTCAGCCGCATTCTGAAGGGGCAATGAAGACGCTCCTGAAGCGTTTTCGATGGGAAGTGTATGATCATCTACAATACAGCCCTTAATTGGCTCCCTCTGTTGTTCATCTGTGCTCACACGAACCGCTAGCTACGAAGACAACATTTTGGCACAAACAACGAATGGCAGACCAGCGTAGAGAATTGGCGGAAAGCACAGGGGGCTGCTTTCTGTTACAGGGGTACAGGGGAGTTTGTACAACGCCATCACAAATGTCTACGTCGGAGCGTCCACTGTTTAGAGACGTAGATGGACGGTGTGGCTAACTGTTGCGAATAAAATTTTCTTGATTTTCACTGTGGTTTTCATTTCGCGACCGATCGGACCTTACTTCCCGAACAGCTCTCGTATTTGACCGCGATCGGCACCTGTGCAATCTCCTCAGTAGGTTGCAAGTATAAGTCGTGGTCAGAATAGTGTTCTATGTAGTTGTCATAGCATTATGACAGAGCTAAGTGAAATCGAGTATAGGCATATTGTTGGTAATCGTATGGTGGATGTTTCCGTAATCAAGGCAGCCGAAGTATTTGGTGTGTCAAGAGACACCGTATCGAAGATTTATACTGCATACAGGGAAAGCGGAAAAACATCATCCACGACCTCACAAATCAAATGATTCAAATGGCTCTGAGTACTATGGGATTTAACATCTGAGGTCAACAGTCCCCTAGAACGTAGAACTACTTAAACCTAACTAACCTAAGGACATCGCACACATCCATGCCCGAGGCTGGATTCGAACCTGCGACCGTAGCGGTCGCGCGGTTCCAGACTGTAGCGCCTAGAACCGCACGGCCACTCCGGCCGGCACTCTACCTCACAACTCTGACGAAAGTGGAGTGATCATGACGGAGGGTCATTGAAGAGGATTGTGAAGAAAAATAAGACGACTACAGCTGGAATAGTCACTGCAGAACTGAATGTCGTACTCACGGACCCCGTCAGCACCAAAATAAAACGAAGGCAGTTCCATAAGCATGGAATTGGAGGGCAGACTGGAACTCCAAAACGACACGTCAGTAATGCAAATGCTCGTAACGGAGAAACGTGGTGTCGAAGCCATAAAACCTGGATTGTGGAGCAATGGAAGATGGACTGTGGAGCAGTGGAAGAAAGTCATTTGGTCGGATGAGTCTTGTTTCATTGTGTTTCGAACTTCTGGCCGAGTTTACGTCCCAAGAGTGAAACATGGTGGGGTTCGGTGATGATTTGGATAGCCATACCGTGGTCAGTCTGTAAGATTGCATTACTACCAGGGATTGTGTGACGATTTTGGCTGATGTAAAAAGCTTGTTACAGAATGGTGATGCTGTGTTTCAAGACGATAGGGCCTCTATTCACACAACTTGCATCGTCAAGGACTGTTTTTGTGAGCATGAGGATGAAATGTCGCATCTCCCGTGGCCACACAGTCATCGATCTCATTATTGAGCCTTGTTACTACCAGGGATTGTGTGACGATTTTGGCTGATGTAAAAAGCTTGTTACAGAATGGTGATGCTGTGTTTCAAGACGATAGGGCCTCTATTCACACAACTTGCATCGTCAAGGACTGTTTTTGTGAGCATGAGGATGAAATGTCGCATCTCCCGTGGCCACACAGTCATCGATCTCATTATTGAGCCTTTGTGGTCCACTTTGGAGAGAAGGTGCGTGATCTCTATCCATCTCCATCATTATTACCTGAACTTGCCATTATTTTGCAGGAAGAGTGGTGTAGGATTCCCTTGAAAACCAAACAGCATCTGTATTTATGAATTCGAGACGACTGGAAGCGTTTTTGGATGTTATCGGTTTTCCTGCACCGTGTAAGGCATCGTAAAGTGTTGTGGTTTTGGTGTTTCCATATTTCTGTCCACCCCTTGTACCTCATTAGGTGGATGAAGAACAGCATTAGAACAGAGCATATCGGTTGAAGGTTGAATCATCAACACCAGTGCTCGAAAAAAAATTGGCTAACAATCTTTCTGCAATAGTTGCCACACATACATCATAATACTGCAAAAACTCCGATTAAAAATAATCTTTAATGTATATGGCGCATCGCGTGAGGAGTGACATCCCTCCTATTTCCAGAACGGTTTCAATGTATCGAAAAGAAGATTTCATCAAATGATAGTGCACAGAACAAAACTAAAACTTAATTCCACCCGAACAGGCCTCGGAAGGCTGAACGTCACCGACCAACCGCCGTGTCGTCCTCCCATGACAGACGACATTGCAAGCGAATATGGAGGGGCATGCGGTCAGCACAACGCTCTCCCGGCCAGTGGCAATTTTAGTGACTGGAGCCACTACTTCTCAATCAAGTAGCTCCTCATTTGGCCTCACAAGGGCTGAGTACACTCTGGTTGACAACAGCGCTTGGTAGGCCGAACGGTCGTCCATCCACTGAGGCAAAGCTGTAGGCGATAGCATACAAAAGGACACATTATTTAAGTATACAGCAAAATTCTTAATTGTTTTATAAACCGCGGTACTGAACCAAGTATTTTTTTAGTCAAACGATATTCGGTGTTTCTTGAAATTACAAGTACGGCGATATACTACTTGCTGGTATTTGTGATAAAAATTTTGAAAAATATCTGAGGAATGCGCTAAAGTAGAGATGTGAAATGACCAGAATCCGGTAATGCGCCATGTGCTCTTGTGGTGCTATCATGTAAGGCTGCGTCGTTATATGCACCTGTACTTCATACGATATCCATAGCAACTTTTAGTGTTTAGATCATTCGCAGACAAAGACTAAACGAAAAAAAGCAATAAACGGTAAAGTAAAACTGGTTTTTCAGTACTTTTGATAATTCTAATACGATTTTCAAACTAAGTCACCGATATGTATGAAAAGGCTACTTGGCCATATTGCTCATAGGTTTGTACGCTACACTGACATGTCATTTTCTTGAAATCGAACCTATACGTTCAGTGATAAAGAACAGCAAAATGATCTTGAAATTCGATGACGCCTGACGCCACTGTGACCTCTAAGTAATTGGTGGTCGTACCGCTCTTCGTAAGTCAAGGGAAAACTATCCATTGTTAACTAAGTACCGGTTAGATATTCTATTTATTTTCCGAACAATTCCGGTTCACATATTTTTCAGGTCTGTCAAAAGAGTTTTTATAATCTCACGCTTCTCCTTCTGAAAGCGATTCGAATCCCGATGCAAGTAATGGCCTGGGTATGGGCGTTTCCTATACGCCTTATGGCCCAGCTACCATTTCCATTTCTGAAAAATAACGCATCCAAGAAATGTTGTCTGCCGTCTACCATCTCCTCTTCCGTAGTGGGAATAATTGTAATGTTTTCCGCCCTGAAAACATAATTTTATGTTTAGTCAGTGTTCCATCTGTCATGGCAACTGATGAAATGTGATGTCATCAAAAACAAATTTCTGTTTTTTCTTCCTATTTTGAGTTGTTTATCTTATGAAATTTTCACAGTACTTTCTCCAACCAAAAAAATCCTGATTAGTTTTGTTTAGTTCCACATGTTCAGTCTCGTTCCTGACACCGTTTACTTTAAACTATCGTCTTTTCTTTAATAGTTACCTTGTTATAGTTGACATATTCTTTATTTTGTCTTCCAAATATCTGTAATATCTTTCACTGATTGTCTCAGTACTTTCGTTAAATAATTGTCTTTTTCATGTGTAGCTACGTAACGTTAATTTCTTAATACACTATGCACGTTAATAATTTAACTTTGTATATCTGCACCTAATGTTCTGATTTCCTGCCTGATAAGATTTTATCTGTTTTCACACTGAATCTTACTAAGCTAAGACAGTTTTAAATTCTTAGTTGATTTAGGACCGTCTAGTAATATAAATTTTTATTGTCATTTTTAGTTCCGTTTGGTCGTTTTAAAGCGAATTTTCTTTTTATTTTCTTCTGGATGAGTGTATGTATTAAGAACAAACAAGCTGTGTACTCGTCAAATTTTACTGACGCATCATCTGTCTTTGCTTGCGTCGTTTAATACTCTCTGGTCCTTTAATTATATTTTTGCTTCACTTCTGATAACTCCGCTATATTGTTTTACTCCTGTTTTAGCTGCAGTAACAAATTTTCAGATCCTAAACCTCGGCAATTTATATTTCATAAATCAAAAGCAATTCAATTAGTTAAGTTCATGTAGTTTTTTTAGATGAATTTGGCGTAGTAAAGGGGCTGCTGGGCGGGCCTTATGGTGTGAAGCCATTGGTTGAGTCTCCTCAGCCCTGCACTATCATCCGAGTAAATGACGTTCGGAAGGGATCATGGCTGGACTGGGCCTGCCGTAGATTCAGATCCAACGAGGTTTCAAGTAACTTGCAGCGTACCACGGATAGAGTTCTCGGCAGCTCTATTGCCAGCTTTAAGTTCGTGGCTCATCCTAATGCAGGATTCGTTTTAAAAAATTTTGACGACGATGCTTTTATCTTTGAAGAAAAACCATCTGAAAAGAACTATATGGATACGGGGTCAGACATTAACAACTTTACTCTTGGCGAAAGTGTAGGTATAAATAGATAAAACCATCTGAAAAGAACTATATGGATACGGGGTCAGACATTAACAACTTTACTCTTGGCGAAAGTGTAGGTATAAATAGATAATATTGGGTACTTCATAAAAAGCAAATACCCAATTGCCTTTATCTGCAGAGTGTATAATTCTCAACTGGAGTCACTCATGTAGTCAAATAAGAGTTACAATGTGCCATAGTATCAAACACAAACGAAATGATAGGTTCATAGTGAGTAAAGTGAGTGCTATATTTCCATTGACAGATGTAATACGACGCGTAATTGAAGCCTGAATTAGAAACTACAAAACCATTTCATTTAGAAGAAATGAGATCACTACCGTCTGGTGTCTCAACAAATTTTGTGGTACACAGCGTTCTGTGTAGTCATGAATCTCTGTCCACTGCACCATTTCCACAAGCGTATTACACACGTGGAATCTCATTCATCACAAACACGAGTTCCAGAGAATGAGAATTCCATCCTCCGGAATCTGCAATTTGCCTGTGCAGTGCGATTAGCAATCGATGGTGCAGGGAGACTATTTTTAGAAATTTTGCAGCTGATTGACGAAGAGGCGAGGGAGAGTGTTGTACCTAAAGGACAAGATATATAAAAAGAAATGATGTTTTTTGGTCGGTACATAAGAGTAGTGACTGATTTTGTAATCATATGAAGAAATGCGGACTAGAAAGCGTCATAAGCAGTTTCCGTTATTTTCTATAGTTTTTATTGTTGCTAGACAAGAGGTTTTGTTTTGTGCAACATTTGCAAATATTTCGAGTTCTACAGTAGTTCTGTGTAGTATATATGAGCTATTTGGAATAAACTATTACTTCTTCATTTACAGTATTTTATGGTGAGTAAAGATATATATTTTTTAAAACTAGTTGTGTGGACGATAAAGCCATACTTGGTCGGTCGTTCACCATCTTGTACCTTGAAACAGAAGAAGGTCTTTTACGATGAAACATGGGATATTTACAAATTAAGTGAGTTTCGTTAACGTGCTAATAATTTTACCTGTTTTGAAAATGGAAATTTCTGTGAATTTCCAATAGCTTCACTTTCCAAATGTATTTAATTTGTAACTAATTTTTGATAATACTTCTGCTTAATTTGATTTCACTTAATAACTATTGCTTTGTAGTGGAGTAATAATGTGAAAGATGGTGACTAAATGTGAGACGCAAAGCGAAAAGGGACCTCTTGTCGGAAATTGCTGCGAATACATATGAGTCTCTTGAAGAATAGTAACGCTAACATCTCACATAGCTAAACGTGTCCACTTTGAGTTCTTTGTTAGCTACGAAGATGGTATGCACTCCAAAATGTATATTTAATGGAAAATAATTTGCGGATTGCGTCTTTCTCGAAGAAAATTAACCCGTTCGGTTTCCTGGTGCAGTAATTCCAGCAGGGATGACAGAACAACGAAAATATTATCTTTTTAAAAGCATCAGGACCTATTGCAAAGAGGAACATAAAGACACTCTGTGTCCTGAAGTAGAACAAGAAACTAGACCAGAATCTCAAGTCAGTGACAATGAGGATCTTGAGGAAGAACCTTACTAGCCGCATATTCCAAAACTAAAGAAGAAAAGGTGAAAATGCTGTTTGTGAACGATCTTAAACCCCTTCAGACACAAGTACTCATATTTTAGAAGTGGAAAATCAGTCCGTTTGGCCACTATAAAGTATGGATCTCAGAATCTATTTTTGGGTATTTTTTGAATTCAAAATTTTAGGTGGTTTTGGGCCCATTATTGGCTTCAAAATCAATGTTTGGTCTAAAACATGTCATAATACCGAGTAAAAATAGCAATGTTTTGCCAAAAAAAAGCAGTGCAGGGTACGTTAATTTTTCTCAGTTTGATGCCAGTTTGAATGTTTTTAAACTTTTTTACACTGTAATGTGCTATGTGTCTGCAGGAGCTAACAATTCAGTGGGTGGTGTTAACTTGAAAACGTCTTTATCATTCAGCAAAGGACATTTTATGGATAATATATATACAGAGTTTGTTTCTTAAATATGTAAAATGAAACAATGGTAATAAATTGAAACTTTAAAGCGCTTTATTTCAAAGCACCAATTTTCCATCACCAAAATTGGACGTGTGATAACTAATTCAAATTTAGAGATATAAACCTTTCTTTTTTTCGGAATTTAATGCTGCACGTAAAAATCCAAAATTTTCGACGAGAGATCCCTTTTCGCTCTCCGTCTCACAGATAGGGCATTGAGAACATTTTCTCGGCTACAGCTCTATTACATTTCAATAGACTATTTGCTCCTAGATAAATGACCGTGTTGTACCTTCGAACGTGTTTTAACAGTTAGAAAAACCGTAATTTTCTGTATTAACTTCTGTAATTTCAGGAAATGACGGTAGCACATAAAAAGTGAATGCGAGCATTTAAAAATAGAATAATAAAATGTTTTAAACTCCTATTAGAGAGCAGGCTATAAACGAAAGTCTGAAAAGCATACCAAGATATAATACTCTCCCCTATTGCATGTCTGCCTTCTCAATTGAGTTTTGTTGCCTGACCTCACACGTCAGTTCTATATTCACACTGTACCATCCATTCCACTGTCCTAACCATTTGTATGCATTATACTGATTCACTTTACCGGTAAACGTCACTAATTTCTGATCATTGCTTTCTGCAGATGTTGTTTTCAAGTATCGGACTGAGTACGATCAATCTTAATTGGGGAAAAAATTCAGGTTTTGCAATTTGCCAAATGTGAAAATGTCATTTGGATTGTGTAAATATTATATACTCGTATAAGACGACTTTTCCTGAGAGGGAACATCTCTGTATGAATCAACATAATTTCCCCAAGCACCGATTATGTGAAACCCATCTTGTTATGTTTGTTCATGAGGGTAGTGGCGCTAAGAGAGAGCTGGGACATTGTTCTCCTCATGCAAACATTCCTTACATAAAAAAGTAAATAACACAGATCTTAACAATTATACAGGAATCACCCTCTTGCTAGTGACCTATAAGACCCTGTTGAAGATACTTTTAAGCAGAGCTGAAAGAACACTTGATCCACAGTTAGGGAAGTATCAAGCAGGATTCAGAAAGAGCAAGTCATGTCTAGAACAAGTCATAAACTTAAAGCACTTCTTAGAAATTAGGAAAATCGGAAGCTTGAAATGAGTGGCAACAGTTGCAGATTTTGAAATCAAAGTGTATGATTCTATTTATAGAAATACATTACTCAACATTTTAAAAGAGTTTGGACTAGATAATAAAACAACAGAAATAAATAAAGCAAGTTTCACAACATAAAAAGTAAAATTTATTAGAGGACTGCCAGAAAAATTTGGAATAAAGTCAAAAGTAAGACAAGAAAATGGTCTGTCATCCTTACTTTTCAACTGCGCATTAGAGGAAGTGGTTAGAGACTGTTGAATGCAGTGTTAAAAGATTTTGAAGTCATTATTCCCAGTCAACATTATGCCTCCCCATACCATAACAACTGAACCACCAAAACGATCATGTTTGGCAATGTTCATGGGTGCATCACGTGTTCCCACCTCTCACCATCAGATGTACATTCAGAATTACTACTCAGACAGAATCTGCTCCCATCCTAGGAGAGCACATCACCTCACTTCCCCCTTGGCAACACCGCAAACAGTAGTGGCAAAGCTTGGGTGTCAATGGAAAACAATGTTCTTTTCATTGGGCAGTTCCCATGCCACCGTGGACCTTGAGTTTCTGTGCCTTGAAATCTGTTAAATGGAGTTCCAATTGCACCTGCTGTTTGACATGTGTCCCTTCTTGCCTGTTACACAATGTAGAGGCGATCTCATGTTGTAGTTGACTGTGCTCGACCACCTCCTCACCTACAGGCAGCAGTGCCTATGAGTAGATAAACAAACAACGTCCTGGCTCACTCTGCGTTGTTGCCAAATTTAGCCAAGATGGCGGCTATAGATGGTGCATTTTCACATTGATATCATTGCAGGAAATTCAAATTTTGGCGAGAAATAGTGCAATTGGGGTAGCTCTATTAACCTAACTCCCTACCACTCCTCTCATTCTTATGATGTCACCTATCTCCACCACCCCACCCCTGGAAATGGTGGTAAAGGTAATCCCCTGTCCAGCTGCTGGAGAGGAACATTAGGCTAATGTACTTCATTTATTTTGGTGGGAAATGTGTTCTTGGTGATGTTATCCTGCTGGTTAATTGTCCCATACACTCCACTGTCCCCTGTCCCCACTTTCCACCATCACCCATCCCCACTTTTTCTGATCATGCATATGTACATTTGCCTCGAAGTTTGAAGACAGACTAACCTAATCCACAATACGCTCACCAGAGTGCACTCGAACCTATCCTACAGCCATCCCCCCACTCTCCACTGCCTCCTGCCCCCCTCCCCTCCCACCCCCTGTGTCCACTTTTCGAGTTTCAGAATCCTGTTTGTGGCACTGCCAGAGAGAAAAAAAATTTCACAGCCCCACAGCTACTGTGGTGTTCATCACATTTCTGAAACACTAAATAGGCTTAGTCTGTTTTCGCCACTGGAGTCAAGGATTTTAAGACAGTTATTTTTTATTTTCCTCACTTTCTGAAGCACAATCCTACAATGGGAAACCCACAATGGTGTCTTAAGCACAGATGGAAAAATCAGGACACTTACCCACCTAAAAGTTCATGACATATTTTGAAACTCACAACAGTTCACAAAGAAGTCACAGACACACAGCACATTGGATGTCTAAAAGGTTTTCATAGAATTTGAAGCACTGTCCTACAACCAAGAAAAATGGCTAGAATGTTCGGTGAATTTTCAAAGTGCTACAACCAGTCCCAGATCTTGGGTGGGGGCTGGGACAGGGGGGGCGGAGTGGCGGGGAGGGGGGGGGGGGCAGGGGCGTGGTTTGAGGGGGGCGGGAGGGAGGAACTTGGGCATCTGCCACAGACGGCAATTTCAGGCGGCGACAAATCCATATTCTAGAATAAAGAAACCCTTGTTTCACAAAGAGCCTAGAATCGAGTGCACGTTGCTCTATCGATTATTCATATGATTTTCGAATGCATCCCTGTTGGCTTTGGAACATTTTTGAACATATTCTAAGTTGGTTTCTGAACGAATCATCAGTTGGCTTTTGAATGTGTGCATAGTGTATGTGACGTTTCTGCCAGGGGAATCCCCTTTGTATCAAGAAATAAAAAACTTTCTCGCAGACAAAAAGGAACGGAGCTATACGAGTTGAGCCATATAAACCCGAACGGGTGAATGCCAATCGCTGTTTGTTTATGTGGTTGAATGTGTGTGGAAGGTTAAGTGTTGTTATAATTAATCCATAGATTCAGACTACCAGAGCGGAAATAAACGGCTAACAGGAATAACATGTAACAAAGGTTACATATTATCTTCTCGGTGTAGCCAAGAAAATGAAATTTTGACAGAAAATTTTTGCCAGATAGCCACACTGCTAAGGGACAGTTGTAGAGTCACCGGTTAGCAACCGCTTAAGTTCTGTTCTCGGAATAGCGCGGTAAACGTGTTGTACGAACACGCAGTAATGCCTAACCCGATAATAAATGCGGGATAACTAATCCGGTGGTTCTGGCAGGGTTAGTGAAGTTAACTGGAGAATAGGTCTTGACAATGGCAGGAATAGTTATTGTTTGTTAGAACGAGGAAGGAGAAGTAACGGGGGCATCACACAAACTATATGGAAGAATATGACGATTTCAAATTTATATAAAAATTTCGTACTACTACAACTTTTCGCTCTCACACTTGAGAAACTGGAGCATATGAATGAAATGTGAAACTATTTCCTAACATAAAGCGTTTTTCTTGTAATAGGTCTAACTGGCATTTGATATTGGTACTTCATGAATTATATTCTGTCGAGTTATTTGTTAAATGAGATAGATAAAACTGACCATTTGTAGCAAAACAGTCTCGCTTATTTGGCGTGTGTTAAAGTTGCTGCGATATCAGAAAAGTCTATTTCATTTTATCTAGCAAAGAGTAACAAAATAGAAGTAATCAAATCGAGAAACCGCACTACTCTTGGATACTATTCGTATTAACAGCTTTTTTTCAGTATTAGACTTTTTGATTTTTCGTGTGGCAAACGTTTGACGAATTTGGATGAGGTAATAGAGTCTTTCGCAGGAAGGAAAGCACGCCGTGTAACGCTGTAGCAAGATTATAGAGAAACAAATGCTGAGACCTAAGTATTGAAGGAACACTGTCTTGCTTGTCTCTTGTCTTTACTGGTTTTATGTGTCCTATATTTAATTTTATGTCGCACAAAAGAGAAAGTTATTACCTAATAGGCAAGAAAGAGTGCAAATGGATGTCAAACCGGCCGACGGGTAGTAGGAGACGCATTACAGAACAAATTTAATTTCCACTGTCCTGAATATAGGTTTGATGGCTTCGTTTACAAAATATACGCGTTTGAATTCCACAGGGCTAAATACAGTGACATGTGATACAAGAATGCTGTGTGAAGAGGCGTGGCACTGCACTATGGCATTCATAAGACCGAATAACATCTCTTACATTTCCTCGAACATATATGTTTTATATAACAAACTCTTCAGAAATATGGGCGCTACAAAATGAACATATTTTTTAAAAATTGTTTTTTTTCTGATTTTTGGCATCCTTTCTCAAAAGCTCAAATCGGAATTGGGGGATGGGGATGACACTACCAAGTTTTTGCCCTAGTTCGCATATATCGTAGATCCGGGGCTGCCTACAACTGCCGATCTGGAGATGCTTTAAAGCTACAATGGCGGGTGGGGACAGCCTCTCCCACCTGTCCGCACTAGACGAGACTCGTCTACCGGACTTTTCTCTGAACACTCGAACAGAGAAGATATCACATGACTCTAAGATGTTATGGAACTTTCCGTAGATGCCTTGTTCTTCCCCTGTCTTGTTCGAACCAGTAGAGACTCCTAATTCCCCCCATAAAGGATGTACAAAATGCTGCTCCTGGTGTGGGAGCACTGTACGGCACTTTTTACAGATGGACAAATTACGAGAATTTCAGCATAAAACTGTTCACCTACAAATCGAAAAGGAAATGCAGGAGTCATACAGCACTGACAGTCAAACAATGCAACAACTGTCTGCAGATCATGAAATAAAACTATAGCCAAAGATACTCAGTCAATTACACTGCTCTGGAGGTGCCGAAAAAAGCTTGAATTTCTTGGTGTGAAATCGATCTACAACCAGGCTATTTCACCACAAACGTCTATAACACCATGCCATATCGCTACCTCCATGTAGTAAACACAATTTATATCCAGCACCACACAAAATCATCACTTCCGCATATAGCTGTCGACCGACAGACACTCTTACATATATCGCAAAGACACTCAGATCCCAAAAGCAGAAGCACATGCACTTTATATAGTCGGAGTGCCAAATACCCCCGCGAGGTAGGTCGATCATCCGCCACGGCCAACGGCCAGGAGGCAACTACCCCCGCACGCGTTGGGCTCATGAGTGATGGGGGCGCCGTCCGCTGACAGCAGCCATTCCCCGAACTGGTGTACAAGAGCTGTGCTGGTTCGCCCCGCACAAACGCATTCACTAACGGTAAAATTTCCAGTCTGGCCTGCTCTGTGCCGTGATTTCTGCAATGAGTTGCAAGCAATCTCCAGACTCTTGGATTACAAGAATATTTAGCTTCTGATCTATGTTGATGAGAAATGAATCATCAGCTGCGCATCACTTTACTGATATCAGCTTCGTTAAACGATTTTACACGCCAAAAAGGACGATATTTATCACACTTTTATACTGAAATCATGGCGTAGCATCTGAAAATTCCCAGAATTTCATACCATTTACGCGACTGTTCTCGATATCAACCACATAGCAGTATGCCACCAGTCGTCTGCAGAGTATAATTCAGAAGATAAAGAGTGGAAATTATATATCTAGAGAGCCGAAACTTTAGCGTGGTGTGTGCTGCAAACCATTGAGTAACTTGAAACTTTTCACGTCTGCGAATATTTTTACGTGAAACCTCGAAAACAGAGGAAACTGGTAGTTCCACTCGTAGTTTTCAACAAATGCCGATGTTAATGATATAATCGGTAGCAGATCATCTTAATATTTTACAAAGTCGTCTAAGGTTTAGTACTCACAACCATTTGTGTTCGTCATGTAAAGAGAACCAACAAACGTCTCTTCCACTGGTGTTTTACCATCTCGATGCAAACAACACATTGCAATCGATGCTAGAGAGAAAGAGAGAGAGAGACAGATGCAACAGTTTGTCTTACTATGGCTCGGACAAAGTGTAGCGTCACTGATCACACCACCTAACAGTCGCTCGAGAACACGACGCTTCCTGCTAGCCTTTAAACGTATTTCTCGGAAAGACTGGTCCTCCTGTAAAATTAGCGTAATACCTGAACACCTGACAACTCGTCATGTATGAAGAACTGAACGGTCAACAGCGATGTGTTTTCAAACTTTCTACACTACTGGCCATTAAAACTGCTACACCACGAAGATGACGTGCTACAGACGCGAAATTTAACCGACAGGAAGAAGATGCTGTGATATGCAAATGATTAGCTTTTCAGAGCATTCACACAAGGTTGGCGCCGGTGGCGACACCTACAACGTGCTGACATGAGGAAAATTTCCAACCGATTTCTCATACACAAACAGCAGTTGACCGGCGTTGCCTGGTGAAACGTTGTTGTGATGCCTCGTCTGAGGAGGGGAAATGCGTACCATCACGTTTCTGACTTTGATAAAGGTCGGATTGTAGCCTATCGCCATTGCGGTTTATCGTATCGCGACATTGCTGCTCGCGTTGGTCGAGATCCAATGACTGATAGCAGAATGTGGAATCGGTGGGTTCCGGAGGGTAATATGGAACGCCGTGCTGGATCCCAACGTCTTCGTATCACTAGCAGTCGAGATGACAGCCATCTTATCCGCATGGCTGTAACGGATCGTGCAGCCACGTCTCGATCCCTGAGTCAACAGATGGGGACGTTTGCAAGACAACCACCGTATGCACGAACAGTTCGACGACGTTTGCAGCTTCATGGACTATAAGCTCGGAGACCATGGCTGCGGTTACACTTGACGCTGCATCACAGACAGGAGCATCTGCGATGGTGTACTCAACGACGAACCTGGGTGCACGAATGGCAAAACGTCATTTTTTCGGATGAATCCAGGTTCTGTTTACAGCATCATGATGGTCGCATCCGTGTTCGGCGACATCTCGGTGAACGCACATTGGAAGCGTGTATTCGTCATCGCCATACTGGCGTATCACTTAGCGTGATGGTATGGGGTGCCATTGGTTACACGTCTCGGTCATCTCTTGTTCACATTGACAGCACTTTGAACAGTGGACGTTACATTTCAGTAGTGTTACGACCCGTGGCTCTACCCTTCATTCGATCCCTGCGAAACCCTACATTTCAGCAGGATAATGCACGACCGCATGCTGCAGGTCCTGTGCGGTCCTTTCTGGATACAGAAAATGTTCGACTGCTGCCCTGGCCAGCACATTCTCCAGATCTCCCACCAATTGAAAACGTCTGGTCACTGGTAGCCGAGCAACTGGCTCGTCACAATACGCCAGTCACTACTGTTGATGAACTGTGGTATTGTGTTGAAGCTGCATGGGCAGCTGTACCTGTACACGCCATCCAAGCTCTGTTTGACTCAATGCCCAGGTGTATCGAGGCCGTTACTACGTCCAGATGTGGTTTTTCTGGGTACTGATTTCTCAGGATGTATGCACCCAAATTGCGTGAAAATGTAATCATATGTCAGTTCTAGTATAATATATTTGTCCAATGAATACCCGTTTATCATCTGCATTTCTTCTTGGTGTAGCAATTTTAATGGCCAGTAGTGTAAATGTGCTTCCTACTGCTGATACCTTCATTCCTTTCCCGCTATACAACCTAGTTCACAAGAATCTGACGACGGAGTTCACTCAAAAATCCTTCCAAAACGCTCTTACAGGTTGCGCGCAAATATTGCACAGCAAACGCGTTTGGAGCTACATGGCCCAAGTCCGTGGCGGCGGCTGGCGAGTGTGGCCTCAACTGCCGTGTAAGACGGCACGCGGAGTCCTGTTCTGATTTCACGGCAGTGACATGGCTCATTGTGCACGATCCAAATACAAAGATGCCTTCAACCTCATGTGTATAGATGAACGAGAGCAAACAGAAGCTGTCACTGGTCTACAACAATAGCATACTTTCACAACACCTACGTGTGTGTGTGTGTGTGTGTGTGTGTGTGTGTGTGTGTAATGCCGCTAGCAGTCCTCTCCGTTCATAAAAAAATCGACTCTTTCCTTCCTGATATACACCTCTCTAACCTCCCCGTTGTCAAGACTTTGAACAGTGGCCTCCAATAATACGGATATTTCCGGAGCATTCTGCCGATAAATCTAAAAGCTTTCTCAGCATCTGCAGCAGAGAGAGAGAGGTAATACTTATCGAAACCAAACAGTTCCTCATAAACAAAATTCCTGTCTAGAATATCTCATGAACTGTTAAGCGTTCCGTCTTCAAAGACATTCCTGAGCGCTGTGAGCGCTGAGGGGAAATGCTTTCAGCCAATCGAAACATGCCTGTCGTGTAAACAATAGCAAAATACCTGTCGGCTGACCACCCCTTCCCAAATTTATATCCCCACCTTGTATTCATGACGACTGAGCAAACACTTTTTCACATCGCTAAAGTATCGTGCAAATCATGCAAAACATTGTGTCATAGAATATATATTATTTCTATGATTACTACACTAGACATATGACAGTGTAATGGTGTCAGAGTCTTCGTTGATGGCATAATGTTTCGTGAGAAAAGCATCACTGTTTTTTCAAATGCAGAATACCTCCTCAATACGAATCTAACAGTATCAGAGTTTCCAGTACACTATCCATTGAATCATTTACATTGGTGTAACGACCTCACATCTCCACGCATCATTAGGAGCTACTGCACGAGTAGGGGGAGATTCTAGACTTAATCACAACATTGCTCATTTTTTACCACCATGCACTGTTTTATGGTGCACCGATCATGATACTGTATTCCATCTAGAGCACAGTACGTATATCCACATGGGTAGTACGCATATTCATAGTGAGAGTTATTTATTTAGAAGTAAACCTAGTACTTAAACGGTTATCCAACTATTTTACATCGAGAACGAATTAACAAACAAGTACAGGCCGTAACAAATCAATGTCAAAGTTTCTTCCAGCAACAGCAGTCATCTTACTACCTCTTAAACTCCAATCCGAATTGTAGCGCCACCGTCTCTAGGTGACATACCAATGGGATTTGCGGTCACTCACCTTCTAGACAGTCACTCATTATTGGGTGGATCACATCCCCCCCCGCCCCCCCCCCAAAAAAAATCCATGGATATGAATTACCCTGAGACATTTTTCTGATTTAGCTCTCTGACTTGTCAGTTCCTAGTGCCTGGGTTGCTTTCCTTAAGATTCCAGCAAATTAATACGAATCCAACATATGCATTCTGCTTCAGCTCACTATGGATGCTTACTTCTAGGCATTTTACAGCAGTTAACGCTTCCGACGACATTGTACAAGATTTCAAGACCTGTAAACGTGCAATAGATTTAAGTACATTCAGGAAAACAACTAGCTCCGCCATATGCCTTCCCGCTTACTTGCAGACAACTCCATCACCTATGAACATCCCACACCTAAAACAAATATACTGTAAGCAGCTGTACAGTGCATGATGGAGGGTACATCACGTCAGTATTATAGATTACGCTTCTATCCCAATCTCACACACTGGTCGAGTAAAAAAATTGCCAATACACTGAGAGGTGGCATGAGCCCCCTCTCATATTTCTATCTTACGATTCTCCTCTCTAGTTGCATGCGGTGGAGGGTTGCTATTCCTTCACACGCGGACTTCCCATGCAGCGTCTCTCGCCACCCGGGTGGTCCAGTGACAGGCGGGCTCTTCTGACTTTGAAAGGGTAGGCCGACAGGTGTGGGGGGTCGAGTGAATGCTTTCCGGACGCCGACATTGTCAGGAGACGCGCCCGCGGGAGCCGGAAGTGGCGGCTGGGCTGGAGGTTCCGTTGCTTCGCAGAAGCTTAGCGAAAACACTTTCTGGCGGCCTACCAGCGAGGCGTGGGAATGACTTATGTACCCAGGCAGCTGTGGCGGGAAAATTCCCGCGCTTTCTGCAAAATAGTAACTGGGATTGGCTTGCTCAGGGCATAGCTCCGTGACGTAGCAAAATCAGCACAGAAATTGGCGCCAAGAATCTCCATTGGTGGAATGGTAGTGCTCCGGCAATGGAGTGGAATTTCCGCCGGTTTTCGGGTTGCTGATTGGAACGTAACCACGGCCACTGTCGTGGGGGCGGGAATGTTGTGTGTTCGGCCTGTACGGGTGCTCTAGAGAGTCAGCAGTCGCCTTTCGGTCGAGGACGTCGAAGCAACCAGCCAACGGCTCCGGTACGCCAGATCGTGTCCTGGCAGTCAAGAAGACAGTTTGGTAATGTATGTCCGCAGCACCGGCAGACAGGGATTTTCCTAGGTGATAATCAGAGCTCAGCAGAGCGCGCCTGTTCGTCTTTTTCTAACTTTGTTCTGTCTTGAGTAGCAGCAATTACTGTTGGGTTAGCTGTGTGTCTCTCTTGAGACTTGAGTGGCAAGGAATTGGCTCCACATACCACCTCGTCTTAAACCTCACGATCTAGTTTAGGGACAACTTCACCTTTACAGTGTTTGTATGAATCTCCAATTTGAGCCAATTTGATGTATTATAAATATTTCCTGTGTTTCTTTTACTATTCTGTGTTTAGTCTTAATAAATCATATTGTTATTTTGGACAGAACTTTCATTCTGTTAATCGATAGAGCAACCCTATCATTCCTCACTATGCTAATGAAACCTTTGTTTATTTAACTTATTTATCAAATTAAATTATTGCAGGTGCCAAACTCTCTTCTACTCCACTGGCAGGGTTGATTAGAGTCAGTTCGCGTATTTTTTTTATCCTTGTGCAACAGCAAAAGTCGGAGTTAGAATAGGGGGGGCTTAGAGCATGATTTACATATGTGGATTCTAGTAGAATTTAGTGATAAATACACTGCTAGCCCCGGCACCTCGCATAATATGGCGACCCTGCCAGGATCTTTCCTGAGAATCACTGATTAACAAACAGTATTCTTAGTACGAACATTCAAATTTTTTTTCTCTAATTTTTTTTATTGATTAATACCCAAGTTTTTTTCTGGTAGTTCCGCGTTTAGTTTTAAGTAGCGGCGCATGATTACAGTTTTTGTTTTCAGTGTATATATATTTTTTTTTGTTCATTGTTTTTTTGTGTTTCGTTGATGTGGTGTCCGTACCGCATCGCACTTTGTCGGATTTGTGTGCGGTTTCTGTACCACATCAAATTGTGTTTGTGATTACAGCGTTGGAACAGCGTTGTTGAAATTTTATGTCTATGTGTAAAAATATATGGAGTAGATTAATTTAATTGTGCATTCTAGATAAATTTGTTTTTCATGAATGATAACGAGAAGTAAGGCACGACTATTATCGATCGAAGCTAAAACAAAAGAGGATAGAATAATGGATAAGGGGCAGTTTACTGACGGGAATAGGTTCGGAGATGAGATGGGCACATTTTTAGCAGGACAGGACGCCAGGGTCATTGATGAGGAAGGTGATTTGGACGCGATCTTAGAGCAGCGTTGCGGCCGTGATTATGATAGTGAGGTAGAGGATGAAACAGAGACAGTCACACAGGTCGAGACGGTAGCAGAAGTTTATAATCAAACGAACGAGAGCAGACAGGGGCCAGCTCGGCCACGTCAGAGCTCTAGCGCCCAGGTGTCCAGAGTTACATCACCCATGTGTGACGAGGATCAAATTGATGACATTAACCCAATACTGAGCTTCCTACGATCAATGAAAGAAGAAGCTGACGAACAGTGTAAGAAGGAGAAAGAAGAAGCTGACGAACAACGCAAGAAGGAGAAGGAAGAAGCTGACGAACAGCGTAAGAAGGACACTCAGGCAATAATTTCGCATATAGGGAAAATTCGTGGGGAATTACTAACAATAAAGAAAGAATGTGGAGAAGCCAAACAAATGTCATTGGTAGCATAAAAGGTAGCAGGCCTAGCCAAAACGGCAGCAACAGGGGCAATGAAAATCGCAAAAGTAACTTCTCAACTCGCAGGTCGCTTGCGACGTACAACACAATCCCACTCAAAATCCCTAGCATTCTTAAAGACTCAAGGTAATATTGTGGTTACGAACATCACGAAACGAATGAAAGAAGTAGAGAGTCGGATAGCAACACTAGAGCGAAACGGGCACACGAGCACTGCGCGTTCGGATACCAACGATGGAGTACACAGAATTGTATCTCCGAGGAAAAGCCCGCCGTGCTCTAGCCCAGTGACAGAGTGCGGAACTAACAATGCACACGCAGAAACAGAGAGTAATAGCTCCAATAATTGCAGCCCACTTAGAAGAGCGAATGCTGAATGCCACTTCCACTGTGATACAGACGTAGCACATCACAGTTATCAGCAAGATAGATTAGGACACTCAGCAGACGTGCAAGTATCGGAAACGAGTGACAACACCAGTGCGAGGATCGGACAGAATTTTGATCACAATCACTTCCTGTCGATACTAAAATTCCAGAAATTCAAAGATAAGGGGGGGTCGATGCATCCGAAGAGCTGGGTGATGCAATTTACAAATTCATTACCGTCGTCATGGCCAACCCAGGCCAAATTAGAATTCATGTGTGGACACATCGAAGGCCAAGCTGCGGAAAAGATGCGGGGCGTGGCAGCGACGTGTCGGACTTATCAGGAATTTGTTGGTGCATTCCTGCGGACCTACTGGTCAAAGGAAACGCAAGACAGGATTAAAGAGGAAATAATATTTTGTCCTGAACTGGAAGTGTCCGGGCATAGAAGCGCAACCAAATTTTTTGATGATTTACTCAAGAAGAATCAGTTTTTAGATAGTCCATATAGCAACGGAGAAATCATTAAATTTTGCTTTTCTAAATTGCCAGTTAGGTATCAACAGACACTTGTCGGGAAGTGTGGATCTGACATAGCTGCATTCAAGAGTCTACTGCGCGAACTCGAAGTAGTCTTCGATAAACAAGACGCAAAGGGCAGGAAGAAGGCGCAAAATAACAAATACCACGGGCCAGCAAGGGAAGACGACAACAGATCGCATAATCGCACTGGTCAGTTAGGAAACCAGGGTTACGGAAATCAAGGTTACGCTATTCAAGGTTATGGAAACCAGAGACACGGAAACCAAAACGTCAGGGAACAGGGTCAATCTAGACAAGCAATCTGGGACAGGAGGAATGACGAACGGCAAAGCGACCGTAGTTGGAGAGAGCGAAATCAAGGACAACAGGAGAACCGGGAGATAGAAATTAGACCTCCAAATCCTAATGCACGTCAGAGGAGGGGGAGTCTAAGAAGGGATTGACGCTAGTCCATAGGACTCCACCACTTCTCTCACACAAAGAAGTTCGTGGAATAATAGTAGTTTAAGTGGTGTACATATTAGAATAGGCAAAGATATGAACCTTTCTTCGGGGAACAATAATCGTTGCATTAATAGATTAAGATTGTTAAAGTATTAACACGCTGCGTTTTCTCGCTTAAGAATTTACTGCTGTTAACTTTTTGTCTATGTTCGGGATCTCCTCTGTCGTTGCGATAAGACGGACTACCTTTCCATGAGCAATGTTTTTGTCCTTTCCTATCTGGTGTCCATGTTAAGGGATAAAGATGAGTGACGAGACGTCGCACAAACGGGCGCATACAAGAACGTGCTCTTAGAAGCGTTCTGAGAAGTCGTGTTACGCTCAAAAGCGGCCACAACCAGTTCGTGAAACGTTCATACCAATGCTTGCAGGGACGCGTCAGTGCACGGCAAGATTGTGGTATATTGCGTGATTTCGAGGATGAAGATGGGCAGTATAGTTTTTTGCAGAACTGCGCCAGCATCGTTGTCTTGCAAGTCGGGGTGATCCTGTGAGCGTTTGACTCCAATGGTGCCCTAGACGAGAGAAATGCGAGCATAAAGCCTACCATGCCAATGTGCTGGTTGGGGATTTAGCGTGCTGCTCGTGACTGTCACAGATGAATAACCAGGGAATTATACTTGGAGATTCGTGACATACTCTGTAGCTGGCGTGTGTTGGGCGACTGAATCCGCAACAGGAACCAGTCCTGGCTTGGTCATATTACATTGCCTTCTGGAAAGGTGTGCTTTGATCGCGAAAACCGCATCAGATAGAGAAGGAAGTTGCAACTATAAATTTATTGTCGTGTATAGCCATGGCTAACCCAGTCTCTGGAGTTTCAGTGAGGCGTAGTGAGAACTCGGAGGCCATGTCGTACGGCGCGCACATCACTGTCGTCAATAGCGGCGAGCAGCGAGACATCTCAACGTAACAGGAATTATGTAAGAGTATTGTATAAGGTAAACAAAAAAAAAATAATAAATAAAAAAAAATAAGGGTACGATATACTAGGATAAGTTAAACTGTAGGATTTAACAATAACTAGATTAATATTGTGGGGGTTTTCTACCACAAGTGTTGTGTTTGGGCGCGCCTGTTGGGATGTTATTTTTCAGGTCATGAAACCACAGACCCGAGATGGAGGGACGACCGGCGAGCGAACGTACAATAGTTGCATGTTCGAACGTACAATAGTTGCATGTTCTTTATAGCTCAGTAAAACTTCAGCCTGCATAATAATATAATTTATTTAGAAGATATAGAATGTAGATCGTTGGCATATGGTAGTTAATTCTTGAGCATGTCTACTGTCGATCTATATAATTAATAGTAATATTAGTGCGGGCCCGCACATTAGTTGTTCATCCATTACAAAGCATCAGTTATCACACACCATGTACATACTGAGATCGGTCTCTACACATATATCAGAATAAATTATTTCCATGTCTAGATTAGATGTTATAATGATTGCCATAGATTAATAACTATAAAAGTAAAATAAGAGTGTCTGAAATGACAGACCATCAATGTTTCATTATGTAAATTTATTATAACATAGAAGGTCATGGGAAAAAGTTAGGCATAAGATTTTTGTAAGAATTGTGCAGATGACGGGGATCGTGGCAATGCGGAGGCCGGCCGGAGCGGGAACAAGAGGTCTGCGGTTACCTGCAAGAAAAGAGCGTCAGCACCCCACCTGACGTGAAGGGCGAGAGCATCCAGTCCTACGAGCTGACAGCACTGGGCCGTGTACCTGAGGGATTAGGCGACAGACAGCCCTCGCCGGGCCACAAGCGAAAGTGGGGCTGGCCGTTGACACTGACACGTGACCCACACGCGACAGCCTGCTAGCTCTCCGGACGCGGCAGCCGTTTGGAGGGATTCCCTGCGGCAGACCACGTTGTCGTGAGTACACGAAGAAGATCACATATCGTGTCAGAATCTGCGCCTCATGTGCCTCAGGACAGAAAGGGACGCTATATACTCACCTGTTTGGGTTTTTACAACTCACTAGCATTGGCCGATCTGCATACACAAAGCAGTATCGTGCCACACTAACAAATGTATGGTCTCATTTCTTACTTCTCCTCTCTATTAGAGAGCAGTTTTAACAATAGTCGCTCCTAGTTCGACCCTGTATGGATGACCGCACACACTTGTGGAGTCACTCCATGTGCCATCATCCCTCTTCGAACTGCAATATTGGGAAACGTAAAGTTCTGTCCAGCGAGAGAAGAGACCTACACTAGTGATGTATCCCAACGAGTAGACCTCAGAGACAATTAATCGACGTGAGGAGAGCCTATCACTGTGTCTTCCTACCGTACTGCCGTGATCATATGCGTGGGTCTGACTACAATCTCAACAGCGTACTGCAGACACTCCAGAACTCCCTATTGCTGTTGCCACAACGTAGCAACAACACCCGACGTTTAGCCGTATGTGATGTCAGTACTGTGGAATTAGTGAAGTGCTACGGATATTTCTAACAATGTGATTTAGTGCCTCATTCTCAGCACAGTTGTGAACTTTGTGCAATGTGCACGCACAATTTGATGCCCCATGAACCTTGTTTTTTTTCTTAAATTTCTTTCTCTTATGTTGTTTTTGTAATGTATGTTATACCTTGTATGCGTTTGTGTTTTACACTGAAATTCTTATTACACATTACTGTATCGTTCTCCGCATCATGTTTTTTTTGTATTTTGTGTTTATTGTTGTGTGTATGCAAACAGTGTGCCTGAAGTCCACATAAACTGAAGCAGATACCACCACTGTCATTGTGAATGGACCATCAGTTCAGGGAACATTTTGTAAAGGTTATTCTTGCTGCAGGGAGACAGAATGAATTGGAGGTTGTAACTAGATTCTGAAAGCTCACAAAGAGATTGTTAACTTATATAGTATCATGTGTGAGTGAGTTCAGGTTAGTTTAATGATTAAAATTGTTGTAACATCTTGGGCATTTAATTGCGGAGCACTCCAACTCTGATTGTAAAGGATAAACTGCTCCATATTTGGCTCAGATGCCCGGGCCATATTTAGAGCGTGAATGTCTGCGTGAATCGGTGTTTGGAAGGGGCTCCCTGGGTATGGATGTGTGATGTGAGTGTTAGTGTTCCATATTAAGAAGGTGAAGTTGGCTACATCATAAATAATCCTCCCTCTATGAGCTGCATTTTTCAGTTGCAGTGATTTTCTTTATAGAGTGCGGCATGTGGAGCCAGCTTGCGAGATTGTTCTTGGGCGATTGACTCACTACCTTGCTCCTAAGTGAGCCAACCGCTCACCAATTACAATCTAAAATGGCGTAGGGGCTATGAGAGGTGGCATGAACCCCCTCTCATATTTCTGTCTTACGATTCTCCTCTCTAGTTGCATGCGGTGGAGGGTTGCTATTCCTTCACACGCGGACTTCCCATGCAGCGTCTCTCGCCACCCGGGTGGTCCAGTGACAGGCGGGCTCTTCTGACTTTGAAAGGGTAGGCCGACAGGTGTGGGGGGTCGAGTGAATGCTTTCCGGACGCCGACATTGTCAGGAGACGCGCCCGCGGGAGCCGGAAGTGGCGGCTGGGCTGGAGGTTCCGTTGCTTCGCAGAAGCTTAGCGAAAACACTTTCTGGCGGCCTACCAGCGAGGCGTGGGAATGACTTATGTACCCAGGCAGCTGTGGCGGGAAAATTCCCGCGCTTTCTGCAAAATAGTAACTGGGATTGGCTTGCTCAGGGCATAGCTCCGTGACGTAGCAAAATCAGCACAGAAATTGGCGCCAAGAATCTCCATTGGTGGAATGGTAGTGCTCCGGCAATGGAGTGGAATTTCCGCCGGTTTTCGGGTTGCTGATTGGAACGTAACCACGGCCACTGTCGTGGGGGCGGGAATGTTGTGTGTTCGGCCTGTACGGGTGCTCTAGAGAGTCAGCAGTCGCCTTTCGGTCGAGGACGTCGAAGCAACCAGCCAACGGCTCCGGTACGCCAGATCGTGTCCTGGCAGTCAAGAAGACAGTTTGGTAATGTATGTCCGCAGCACCGGCAGACAGGGATTTTCCTAGGTGATAATCAGAGCTCAGCAGAGCGCGCCTGTTCGTCTTTTTCTAACTTTGTTCTGTCTTGAGTAGCAGCAATTACTGTTGGGTTAGCTGTGTGTCTCTCTTGAGACTTGAGTGGCAAGGAATTGGCTCCACATACCACCTCGTCTTAAACCTCACGATCTAGTTTAGGGACAACTTCACCTTTACAGTGTTTGTATGAATCTCCAATTTGAGCCAATTTGATGTATTATAAATATTTCCTGTGTTTCTTTTACTATTCTGTGTTTAGTCTTAATAAATCATATTGTTATTTTGGACAGAACTTTCATTCTGTTAATCGATAGAGCAACCCTATCATTCCTCACTATGCTAATGAAACCTTTGTTTATTTAACTTATTTATCAAATTAAATTATTGCAGGTGCCAAACTCTCTTCTACTCCACTGGCAGGGTTGATTAGAGTCAGTTCGCGTATTTTTTTTATCCTTGTGCAACAGCAAAAGTCGGAGTTAGAATAGGGGGGCCTTGGAGTCTGATTTACATATGTGGATTCTAGTAGAATTTAGTGATTAATACACTGCTAGCCCCGGCACCTCGCAACACATGCATACATATCCAAACCCATCCATATGTTTCCGGAAGAAATACGTCGTCTTTCTCAGAGATTTTTTTCCATCACATATTCGAATGGAGTATGTCAACTTATACGATCCTAGCAGCATCCATATGATGCTTTTGCTTCACAGGTCAGTCACAAAACCAAACGGATGTGGGTTCACAGGGCTGGTAGACAGTGACAGTGTCAGCTGTTGTACCAGTGACACTGTTCACCAGTACATATCATTCAACCACAAATGTGTCTACAGTATGTGTGTTAATGTCTGGATAGCACCTGACAATGACCTCAGAGTTATAGTGGACACTGAGAATGTATAGTGAGGTACAAAGGTGGGGCTCATCCACATAATGTGGTGGACGCATGTGTGACAAACAGGGCAGTTGATGGCTAAGTACGACACATTCTGTCTCAGCATTCCCGTCTTCGACAGCAGCAGTGATAGAGCAGAAATTACGCACTGTGACTGGTGCTGCACCGTTAAAATTAATGGCTCGAGAGGCATCACAGGACGTTTCTAAAGCAATGAAGTGCCGTGAACACACATGGTCTGCAGGAAGTAATATGTGCTGTAGTGGAGCGAGAGCAGATAAGTGGTATTGTTTTACTCAAGATATTGGGAGCATTGAGATGGAGATGTACTGTTCGTGATTTCAGTCGCTCAATCATTCTAAGATCAACGAATATTCATTGGAAAGTGGTGTACCTACTCCAACAGGTGTTGCACGCAATAAATGTGTAATTCAAAGGGCACAAAAAAGTTACAAGCGAAATACTGTCATATATTTTCCAAACATCTAACAGTGCTATTTAAGAACTGTGATGTTATTCATGGTACTCCCTCCAACCATTAACAAATGTTTCTTTAAAACTAGTGTCTTCCATGCCATATACGTGCATATAGACTCCACCCCGATTTCGAAATGTAGTCTGCTTACGATGAAAATACAAACTATCCAGCGAAGCAATGGAATCAGATGTCTGTAACATAGTTACCAAACGTCTGTCAGGCCTATTTAAGTAAAGCTATGGTGTGCGTTGTACTCCCTCTCACCATTAACAACTGAGCCATTAAAACTACAGTCTTCCATGCCACACACGTGCATACAGAATGTAATTTCCTTAGAAAGAATAAAAGTACTAATAGCCCGCAGGTGCAATAGTATTAGATGTGTGTCAGGGCTATTTAAGCACAGTGATGCTATGAGTGGTACACCCTCCCAAAATTAACAGATGTTCAATTAAAATTAGAGACTTCCATGTCATATATGTGCATATAGCCTCCATTCTAAATTTCTAAATATAATTTGCCTATAAAGAAAAAAGTACCCAGTAATCCTACAGTGCATTGGAATCAGTTACTAATAACATAGGTCCCAAACGACTGTCAGTGCTATTTAAGAACAGTGACGCCGTGTAAGGTACTCTCCTCCATAATTAATAAATGTTCCATTAAAGCTACAGTCTTCCGCACCATATACAGCCCTTGCCGATTTTTGATATGTACTTTCAAATCACTAACATTTAAACAGGAAGAAACTCGAACAGTCCATTTCCACAGTTTTAAATTGGAGCTTAAAAATCAGATTCTTTTTAATGGAGGGATCTTCCTGTCACATTCCTACAGAAGCAGGAAGAGTCTGTGACATAATCACTGCCAATCTATCAGGAACCACATTTAGGTACAGCGCTATTCTATACCATCAACTTAATGCGCTGTACCATCCATACGTAACTGTGAGGCTCACGAGCGGCAGCCCCTCCTTGCATCCCTGCCATAGACACCATGTATGTGTATGTGTGTGTGTGCGCGCTGTTCCCCTGTTTGATATATATACATGTCTATGGTTCGTCATGTCTGCCTGATCTGCTCTGAAGTGTCTAGCAGCCTTCAACTTCTTGGTAGAAGGAGCAGTCCAACTGACGAACACTTTCAAATGTGTATGGTGGCTTTAGCAGCCATGTATGTGGTAAATTTCTCAAATTCATCTCTATCCAGGCTGAGAAAGCATGTCTCCTGCACGAGGACGACAATGTGAGGGCAGTAGGAATACTAAGTAACAACAAAAGAAAGCATCTAAAGACCGGTGATCAAATGCTATTAGTTGGAACTGGCTGACGTTAAGAATTGCTGGAGCAGCTGTCTGGAATATTGCAGCAGCTGCCAGTTCGTACAATTCTTTTTCCTATAGCTAGTGCTTATTTTCTTAGACTTTCAAACATGTATTCACCACTTCATCAGGAATCCGCCCTACTGGCAGCGACTGTGTCACAGACTTTTCGCTTCTGCAGGAATGCCATAGGATGATCCCTCATATTAGTCAAATGTTGCGACAAACTGTGAGTAGGCGTACAAGAACATATAACTCTTATACCTTTCAGGGGCAGAGGTATAGGGGTGCATATAGGTCAGAAATAGCGTGCTTCGTCTAAGTGGTTGGAATGTCACATGTGAATAGCACGCTAGAAAAAGTGATAGCGCTGTCTGCCATAGTAACAGCTGAACTCTTAAATTCCACCTCATGTAAAATGTGATAGCAGGAAAGCATTTAAAGACCCGTGTTCAAACCATAAAGCTTCGAAATGGCTGACGTTAAAATTGCTATTCTAATGGAGCAGCTGTCTGGAATATTGCAGTAGCTAGCAGTTCTTACAATTCTTTTTCCTATAGCTTATGCTTGTAACGACCTTGATGCAGTGGTAATACCAGTTCCTGTAGCGTTGCTGCCTCTGGACCTCGGGGTCCCGTGTTCTATTCCCGGCCGGGTTGGGGATTTTCTCTACCCGGGGACTGGGTGTTTATGTTGACCTCATCATTTCATCATCATCATCATTCGTGACAGTGGCTAGATTGCACTGCGAAAAAAATAGGACTGTGTAAAAGTTGGGACTTTGCACAGACGCTGATGACTGCGCAGTTGAGCTTTCCACAAACCAAACATCATCATCATCATCATCATCAACACCAGTTCCTGTCAGCTCAACGAAGTTACGCGCTATCGGGCTTAGCTTGGATGATTCACCATCCGGTCTGCCGAGCCCTATTGGAAAGCGGGGTGCACTCAGCCCTTGTGAGGCATATTGAGAAACTACTTGATTGATAATTAGTGGCTCCGGTCACGACAACTGACAACGGCCGGGAGAGCGGTGTGCTGACCACACACCCGTCCATCTCCACAGCCAGTGACCCCTAAAGGTCGAGGATGACACAGCGGTCGGTCAGTACCATTAGGGTCTTCGAGACCTGTTCGGGCGGAGTTTAGTTTAGTTTTATAACTTATTTTCTTAAAATTTCAAACATTTAGTCAACACTTAATCGGAAATCTACCTTCCTGGCAATGACCTCTGCGCCCGATCTGTAAGTGCGTTTGAGAAGAATTTTTGAGTCAACACCGCCGCCAGATTCTTGTGAACAAGTCTATACAGCGGGAAATGTATGAAGGTGTCAGCAGTAACAAGCGACACAGGGTAGCATTGACCAGACTAACACACTAGCTGAAGCGATACAGAGAAATTATTCTGGAAACTTTAATATAAAATAACATTCGTTTGACGCGTAGTACTAATCTGACTAACAGGAATAAGCACGGGAGACCATATTTCAGTGCTAAAGGTCTCCGGCATGTATAGGTAAAAGGAAGGAACAGAAGTATCAGCAGTGAGAAGTATCAAACAGTTGCTTTTACCAACTTAATGTTTTTCCTGCGTGAGCCTCACTTTACTTAGCCGAGGACCACTTTCAGACAGTGCCGGCACATCCAAAAAGTTTGAAAACACATCGCTGTTGACCGTTCAGTTCTTCACCCCTAGTCACGTATTTCGCATTCTTTTCGAGAAAAACGTTTAAGGGCTTGCCGGAAGCGTCCCGTTCTCGAGCGACTGTTAGGTGGTGTGATCAGTGACGCCACACTTTGTCGGAGCTGTAGTAAGACAAACTGTTACATGTCTCTCTCTCCCTCTCTTTCTCTCTCGCATCGATTGCAAAATGTTGTTTGCAGCCGCGTCGAGTGGCCGCTTGGTTTGAGGCGTCATGTCACAGACTGCGCGGCCACTCCCGCCGGAAGTTCGAGTCTTCCCTCGGGCTTGGGTGTGTGTGTTGTTCTTAGCATAAGTTAATTTAAGTTAGTTTAAGTAGAGTGTACGTCTAGGGACCGATCACCTAAGCAGTTTGGTCCCGTAGGAATTCACATACATTTGAACATTTGTTGTTTGCATCGAGATGGTGAAACACCAGTGGAAGAGACATTTGTTGGTTCTCTAGACATGAGGAACACATATGGTTATGAGTACTGAACCTTAGACGACTTTGTAAAGTATAAAGAGGATCTGCTTTCTGTTATATCATTGCCATCGGTATTTGTTAAGAAATACGAGCGGAATTAACCAGTTTCCTCTATTTTTGAGGTTTCACGTAAAAATATTCACAGACGCAATAAGTTTTTAGTCACTCAGCTGTTTGCAGAACACCCCACACTAAAGTTTCGTCTCTCTAGAGATACAATTTCCGCTCTTTATCTTCTGAATTGATATTACTATGTGGTTGATATCGAGAACAGTGGCGTAAATGGTATGATATTCCGGCAAACCATGTGATACCACATGAAATTCTAGGAATTTTCAGATGCTACTCGATGATTTCAGTATAAAGATCTTCTTTTTTGGTGTGTGAAAGCGGATATTGCAGCTCACATCAGTCAACTGTTTCGCAACTGTGGAAGCATTTCTCTACAAGAGCTCAGAAACTAAATATTCTTGTAATCCCTGAGTCTGGAAATCAGTAGCAACTCACTGCAGAAACCACGGAAGCAATCAGACCTGACCAGAAGTAGTACCGTTAGTGGATGCGCTTGTGCGGGAGCAACCAGCCCAGCCTTTTGTACACCAGTTCAGGGAATGGCAGCTGTCGGCAAAGGCCGCCCCAGTCACGCATGAGGCCAATGCGTGTGGCAGTAGTTGCCTCGTGATCGTTGACCGTGGTGGATGACCGACCGACCTCGCGGGGGTATCTAGCACTGCGGATATATATATATCTAAGAACAACACCCACCACCAAATGAGCTACCCAAGCACGAGTCACGGCCCCTCCTCACAGCTAGAGCACTTGCCCGCGAAAGGCAAAGGTCCCGAGTTCGAGTCTCGGTCGGGCACACAGTTTTAATCTGCCAGGAAGATGCATACATACTGTTTTTTTTTCCATTCCTTCAACTTCTTCGTGTTGCGGGGCAGCCCGATTTCGGGCTCTGGTCTCCCTGTCCTCATGTCTGTTGATGATCCAACTTTTCCTCTGGTAACAAGCTCCCGCACTTGCGCTCATTTCCACTGAGTAGTTAATATGTTATTTTATTCGTCTCGTCCTTAAGTTTTGCGGAGTTGCAGGGTAGTGCGTAAATCGTGGCGTGTTAAGGTGCATCTGTTTTCAGACCTGGAACATGTCCTTTTGATGTGACAAGATTAATTGAAGTCGATCAGTCAACTAACACTGGAGGAAAAATTCCGTATGGGCAAGCTACAATCCTCCACAGGATATTAAAAACAGTGGATCTCTGAAATGTGTACTCGAACAGGACCTGATTTGAAAGTGGTCACCAGTAACTGACTATAAGTAAAACTTCTAGTTGGAGTATCGCTTGATTTTTATCACAGCTAGTGTATAATACCTTCCTGGAGGAGAGCCAGAACCTGCCTATAGTAAACTGTTGTCCACTGCTCCTGAGCTGATGAGTTTCGATGAAAGTTGTCACAGCACAGGTCTAAAATCAGTAGTGCACCACGATAAGCAGTTCCTCAGTGATGCGAACAGTCTCACCTTTGTGTCAATATAATACATATGTAAGAATTAACTATATCCCTCTGAAAATGAATGTGCAGACAGTGGAAACGCCTTACGGATAAGAAATAAGGATTTTGTATCACTTTGTGACTTATTGTCACTTTAACCACACTAGTAAAAATTATGATATGGTAGACTACGAGACAAAATCAATACCTACCAAGCTTCCGGGATTTTATTTATTAGTTGGGGCTTAATATTTTGTTCTCAGCGAGGTCATCATGGGAGAATCATGTCAGGAGAAGAAACTGTGTCTTGGGTGTATCTGTGAATCTCTCATGATTTACTGGGTTCGTTGATTGTCTCACATGGAGAGTTAATACAGGAAGATTTTACAGGCAGCTTAGAGATTATATTCAGCCCATCATGCAGATACCGAGTGGTCAGAAGGAAAACGTTTTCTTCCAGGAGAAAGCGCTTGTTTACAAGGTCTACCGTGTACCCACTTGAGTTTAAGGAATTTCATACAGCCGCGTGGGGTAGCCGCGTGGTCTCAGGCATCTTGTCACGGTCCGCGCAGCTCTTCCCGTGGGAGGTTCGAGTCCTCCCTCGGGCATGGGTATGGGTGTGTGTGTGTGTGTGTGTGTGTGTGTGTGTGGTCCTTAGCGTAAGTTAGTTTAAGTTAGATTAAGTAGTGTGTAAGCTTAGGGACCGATGACCTCAGTAATTTGGTCCCATAAGACCTTACCACAAATTTCGAAAACTTTCATACAATAGCCTGGTTACCACGGTCGGTTGGTAAACACCAACAGGGGACTTGGATAGTGATGGAGAGATCTGTTAGTCCTCCAGAATTCCCACTTACGAAGGGTTGAGCCGCCTTTGGATTGACAATATTCGGTAGATATCTGACGTTGTTCTGTCTAGTCATTCAATGCCACGTAGCCCAGGAGACACAGCCATACGATCTTAGATATTGACCAAATTAAAACACAAACAGTTCCTGCTCGGATAGACATTTAACAGTTACTGATTGACCTTGAAATGCCAGTTAACGATTCACATCCCGTCCAGCGCCCGAGTTCTCAACCGAAGTGCAGAATGAATCCAAGCATTCTTCTTGTCGTAGGCCGGAAGAGAAACCAAGACTTCTTCACTAATCGGTCTGTAAGCGTAGTTTATTTTATTTTTATTTACACGTAAGTTCCGTAAGACCAAATTGAGGAGCAAATCTCAAAGGTCATGGAATGTGTCAGTACATGAAATTACAACATAAAAGTAATAACAGATAAAAATAAAATGTTTATGAATCCAAAAAAATCAAGCCATAAGTTTAAGTAAACGCAATCAACAATATAACATAAGAATCAGCTTAAGTTTGCAAGGAACTCCTCAACAGAATAGAAAGAGTGACCCATGAGGAAACCCTTCAGTTTCGATTTCAAAGCGAGTGGATTACTGCTAAGATTTTTGAATTCTTGTGGTAGCTTATTGAAAATGAATACAGCAGTATACTTCACACCTTTCTGCACAAAAGTTAAGGAAGTCCCATCCAAATGCAGGTTGGATTTCTGCCGAGTATTAACTGAGTGAAAACTGCTTATTCTTGGGAATAAGCTGATATTGTTAACAAGGAAAGACAGTAAAGAATATCTATATCGAGGGGCCAATATCAAAATACCCAGACTAGTGAACAGGGGTTGACAAGAGGTTCGCGAACTTATACCAACCGTTTCTGAGTCAAAATATCCTTTTAGAATGGGAAGAATTACCCCAAAATATAATACCATACGACATAAGCGAAAGAGAATTAGCAAAGTAGACTAATTTTCGTGTTGAACGATTACTTACTTCAGATACCTTTCGTACTTACTTCAGATACATTTCGAATAGTAAAAATGGTAGCGTTAAGTCTTTGAACGAGATCCTGAACGTGGGCTTTCCACTACAGTTTACTATCTGAACATCTAGAAATCTGAACTGTTCGGTTTCACTTATCATATCCCCATGCTGTGAAATTAAAACGTCGGGTTTTGTTGAATTGTGTGTTAAAAACAGTAAAAATTGAGTCTTACTATGATATAGCGTTAGTTTATTTTCTACAAGCCATGAACTTATGTCATGAACTGCACTATTTGAACCAGAGCCAATGTTGCACACAACATCCTTTACTACCAAGCTACTGTCATCAGCAAACAGAAATATTTTAGAGTTGCCCGTAATACTAGAGGGCATATCATTCATATAAATAAGGAACAGGAGTGGCCCCAACACTGATCTCTGGGGCAACCCCCATTTGACTGTACCCCACTCAGACCCCACATCACAGCCATTCTCAACGCTGTGAATAATGACCTCTTGCTGTCTGTTGTTAAAGTAAGAAGTGAACCATTTGTGAGATGCTCCCCGTATTCTGTAATGATCTAACTTCTGGAGCAGTATTTTGTGATCAACACAATGAAAACGCTTTAGTTAAATCAAAAAATATGCCTAGCGTTCGAAACTTTTTGTTAACCCATCCAGTACCTCACAGAGAAAAGAGAATGTAGCATTAAAAGTTGTTAAACGACTTCTAAAGCCGAACTGTACATTTGATAGCAAATTATGTCATACAAAATGATCACTTATCCCTACATACATAGCCTTTTCTATAACTTTAGTAAACACTGATGGCATAGAAATAGGTCTAAAATTTTCTGCATTATCCCTTTCTCCCTTTTTATGAAGAGGCCTTACTACTGAGTACTTTAATCGCTCAGGAAACTGACCATTCCTAAAGGAAAAAGTACAAATATAGCTAAGTACAGAGCTAACATGTGCAGCACAGTACTTTAATATTCTGCTAGGCACTCCATCACATCCATGAAAGTCTTAGTCTTCAATGATTTAATTACTGACTCAGTCTCCGATTTTTCTGGATCACAGAGGGGTATTTCAGACGTCAATCTCGGAAAGGCATTTGTCAAGAGAATTATATGATTCCCTGTAGAAACTAAATTTTTATTTAATTCACCAGAAATGTTCAGAGAATTATGTTAAATACTGTACATATATCTGATTTATCAGTAACAGAAATATTTTTACTACGAACTAACTTTATATCGTCGACCTTGCTCTGCTGATCAGACACTTCCTTCACAACTGACCATGTGGTTTTAATTTTATCCTCTGAATTAGCCATTTTGTTTGCGTACCACATACTCTTTGCCTTCCTAATAACATTTTAAGCACCTTACAATACTGTTTGTAAAGGGCTACTACAGCTTGATTGTGACAACTTGTAACATTTTGATATAATTCCCACTTTGTTCTACATGATATCCTTGTCCCACTAGTCAGCCAACCAGGCTGCCTTTCACTCCTAGTATTCTGTTTAGAACGTTCTAATGGAAAGCAGCTCTCAAAGAGCATGAGAAATGTGTGAAGAAAAGCATTATATTTGTCGTTTATGTTACCGGCACTATTAACATCCTGCCACTCTTGTTCCTTGACGAGGTTTGAAAAACTCTCTATTGCCGTTAGATTAGCTTTGCCTCTGAGCACTACGGGATTAACATCTATGGTCATCAGTCCCCTAGAACTTAGAACTAGTTAAACCTAACTAAACTAAGGACATCACACAACACCCAGTCATCACGAGGCAGAAAAAATCCCTGACCCCGCAGGGAATCGAAACCGGGAACCAGATTAGCTTTCCGACGTAGTTTGTAATTATATGTGACATTTGTTTGAGTACAATAGCCTTTTAGTGTTAAAATTTGTGCATCATGGTCTCAAAGGCCATTCACCCTTTTACTAACAGAATGCCCTTCTAATAATGAAGAATGAACAAAAATATTGTCTATGGTTGTGCTACTGTTTCCTCGCACCCTAGTTGGAAAAAACACAATCTACATCAAATCATACGAATTTAGGAGATCTACCAACATCCTTTTTCTTACACAATCATATACAAAATTAATATTGAAGTCACTCCATATAATTAATTTCTGGTACTTCCTATAAAGCGAATCAAGAACACTCTCTAGCTTCAGCATAAATGCTCTGAAGTCAGAGTTAGGCGACCTATAAACAACAAGAGTTAGAAGTTTAGTTTCACTAAATTCAACTTCCCCTGCACAACGTTCAAATATCCGTTCAGTGCAGTGCCGTGATACGTCTACGAACACTAACGGAATACTGTTATTTACGTACATGACCACTCCCCCATTCCTCAAGGAACTCCTTGAAAAACTGCCAGCTAATCTGTATCCTGTAGTCGTCCTGGCATCTGTGGAGCAAGCTCAATTTCCCTTCTGTTGCAGGGCAGGTATTTTTTATCTTCGACATGCCCACTGGCGTATGGTAGAAGTATTCATAACGTTTTTGGTGACGGCTTTCGTGGCTAAACAACTGTGTGCTGGCTGTCTTCGAAGCAGTGGTCGACTGATTGTTTATCATTTTACGATTTGCGATATAACAAGCTACCTATCCCTTTATTGTTATCCTATCAGCATATGTAATAACTACCATATATCGCATTAGTCGTAAGTTGCTCCGCTGTTTCAGAAGATGGCCCCACAAAAACTACATAGCATACAGAAAATAGGCACATATCAGAGGAAAAAGCCTCTCTCCAAGTTTTAATTCGTGTTGCAGGTGCTCAATATGGTAAGCATTTGCGATGAGGCAAACATCTGTAAATCATAGAAGTCGCTGACACGAGTTGCCCAGGAACGTGCAACAACAGCCCGCTTTGGAAATCTGTTCATTGGATTGCCTCTATGCTGGTGCAAACTAACAGGATACGACAATATGGAGCGAATGATTTATCTACATACGAGGTGCGTTCCGTAAGCAATGAAACACATTTTTTTTCTCGACCTAACTTCGGTTGAAAAAACGCATAATTTGTTGTGAGACATCGTAGAATATTCCTGCTTCCGCCTCTAGAGTTTGATGAAGTTCCCATAGCTGGTGGCACTATACGCAGTCTTCAAAATGGCGTCTGCAACATAGGTGCACTCCAAGCAGAGAGTTGGCATTGAATTTCTTTTGGTGGAGAACAAGAGCATCTCAGACATTCATAGGCGCTTGCAGGATGTTGGCGAAGACCAGACAGTGAATAAGAGCACGGTGAGTCGTTGGGCGAGGCGTCTGTCATTATCGCAAAGTCGCGCAAATCTGTCCGATGTTTCGCGTACCGGCCGGCTGCACACAGCTGTGACCCCTGCAGTGATGGAACGTGCGGACGCTCTTATTCGAGGTGATCGACGGATCACAGTCGAACACTTCGCTGCACAGTTGGATGTCTCTGCTGGCAGCGCTGACACAATCGTCCACCAGATGAAGTATTCAAAGGTGCGTGCCCAACGGATTCCTCGCCGCCTAACACAAGACCATAAAGAGCAACGAAGGACCATCTGTGCGGAATTGTTTGCGCGTTACGAGACTGATCGTGGCAACTGTTTGGCGAACATCGTCACAAGTGACGAAACATGGGTTCATCACTTCGAACCGGAAATGAAGCGGCATTCCATGGAGTGGAGCCACACAAACTCTCCTCCGAAGAAAAAGTTCCAAGGCACACCCTCGGTCTTCTTGGACTGTGAAGGGGTTATTCTAGTTGATGTTCTCCCTCATGGTGCTACAATCAACTCTGTAGTGTATTGTGCTACCCTCAGGAAATTGATGACTTCAGCGTGTTCGTCACCAAAAAAATGTAAACGATCTTATCTTTCCCCACAAGTCTGCGCACCCGAAAGGGACTCACAAAACTTCATTGGACTGTTCTTCCTCATCCTCTCTACAGCTCGTACCTAACACCTCCCTACTTCTACCTGTTTAGCCTAATGAACGATACACTTTGTGGGAAGCAGTGCGTGGCTGATGTGGAGGTTATTAATGCAGCAAGACGTTGGCTCCGACGTCCGTGCGGTCATAAGTCTCTCCCAGGAAGATGGTATAAGACTGTCGCATTGAACGGGGATTATATTGAAAAATAGGGTTTTGTAGCCAAAAGTGTGGGGTGTGATATCGTCTTGGAATCTTGAATAAAACCGATCTGCTTTCAGAAAAAAACTGTGTTGTATTAGTTATTGACCGCCCCTCGCATTTTGACATACCTGGCAACTAGTGCAACTATGCCACGGCGCTTATTACGAACTGAAACGTGGAGAGATACTCTATCCACTGATACGTCTCATTTTTTGTATCTTTTGTAGTTTGCGCATAGTTGTCTTCCGAAATGGTTCAAATGGTTCAAATGGCTCTAAGCACTATGGGGCTTAACTGCTGAGGTCATCAGTCCCCTAGAACTTAGAACTACTTAAACCTAACTAACCTAAGGACATTACACACATCCACGCCCGAGGCAGGATTCGAACCTGCGACCGTAGCGGTCGCGCGGTTCCAGACTGTAGCGCCTAGAACCGCTCGGTCACCCTGGCCGGCTGTCTTCCGAAATCCTGGAGGTACTTACGAATAACCCTGTATCTTCTGTAGGTGGTATATCTGAGGACATGCAATTAGTAGACTAATGACGCATAACTCTAGCTCCACTTTTCTATGCTGTCCGAATGTTGGAGAAACGTTCAAGAATTCTCACATCTTTATAAGTTTATACGACAACTTAAACGTTTTGTTTACGTTAATAAATAGGAACAATGTTTATAATGACATTGTATAACTTTCTTTAACTAAAGTAGAAACGCGACGTGTCTGCGATATTTCCGCTTTGAAAGACCTTCTCTTTCATTTTCCCGCTTACTCTAAGAACATCTCAACAGGTTAGAACTGCCGGTAGGCGTCAGAGCTTCTCATTAGATTGCGCGATGGGGTGTAATTGTTAAGACACAGAGATAGCCGAGTTTCCGGTCGTCCAGCCATACACATTTGGGTTTTCGTGGTTTCTATAAACTGCTTAAGGCAAGTGACCAATTCAACGTGTGGCAAATGCAAAGCGGTCATTGGTGGCCAACTGACGTTGAATGATGAGGGTACTTGCTAGGTTGCTGATACGCGCTCGCTTAAGGCGGAAAAGATATCAGTACATCTTCCAAGTAAAACCGAAAAATCGATACCTGTTAAATTTCCAATATACTTAAACTCTGTTTTCTGCAGAATTCTTGATCATATTCTCGGTTCTAATACAATAAATTTCCTTGAGACGGAGAAGATTCTATCTACAAATTAGCGTGGATTTAGAGAGTATCGTTCGTGCGGAACTCATCATGTCTGTTTCTCACATGATATACTGCGAACCGTAGATTAAATACAACAAGTTTATTCCATACTCCTAAATTTCCGCAAAGCGTCTGACACGGTGCCCCACTGCAGACCGTTAACGAAGGTACGAGCGTACGGTATAGGTTCTCAGATATGTTAGTGCCTCGAAGACTTCTTGAGTAACAGGACCCAGTACGTTGTCCTCGACAGCAAGTGTTCGTCACAGACAAACGAAGTGTTATAGGACCGCTCTTATTCTCTATATACACTATGTGATCAAAAGTATCCGGACACCTGGTTGAAAATGACTTACAAGTTCGTGGCGCCCTCCATCGGTAATGCAGGAATTCAATATGGTGTTGACCCACCCTTAGCCTTGATGACAGCTTCCACTCTCGCAGGCATACGTCAATCAGGTGCTGGAAGGTTTCTTGGGGACTGGCAGCCCATTCTTCACGGAGTACTGCACTGACGAGAGGTACTGATGTCGGTCGGTGAGGCCTGGCATGAAGCCGGCGTTCCAAAACATCCCAAAGGTGTTCTATGAGATTCAGGTCAGGACTCTGTGCAGGCCAGTCTATTACAGGGATGTTATTGTCGTATAACCGCTCCGCCAGAGGCCGTGAATTATGAACAGGTGCTCGATCGTGTTGAAAGATGCAATCACCATCCCCGAACTGCTCTTCAAGGGTGGGAAGCAAGAAGGTGCTTAAAACATCAGTGTATGCCTGTGCTGTGATAGTGCCATAACAACAAGGTGTGCAAGCCCCCTCCATGAAAAACACGACCACACCATAACACCACCGACTCCGAATTTTACTGCTGGCACTACACACGCTGGCAGATGACGCTCACCGGGCATTCGCCATACCCACATGCTGCCATCGGATCGCCACATTGTGTACCGTGATTCGTCACTCCACACAACGTTTTTCCACTCTCCAATCGTGCAATGTTTACGCTCCTTATACGAAGCGAGGCGTCGTTTGGCATTTACCGGCGTGATGTGTGGCTTATGAGCAGCACATCGGAAACAGTGGGCCTAGGGAGGTTTAGGAGTGTGGAAATCTCGCGTTCAGACGTGTGGCACAAGTGACACCGAATCACGATGTCTAATGACTACTGTGATCGCTGATATGGAGTACCTGGCAGTAGGTGGCAGCACAATGCTCCTAATATGAAAAGGGTTTCGACCGCGACCGACAACAGTAGATCACATCTTCGTTTCACTGAAAAACTGAGAGAACACGGTGGAGAACTACACATTTCGTTTGTTGATTTCAGGAATGTCTATGATTATATACATCGCAAGAGCCTGTTCAGTTGCGTAAGAGAGTTCAGGATTCCACACAAACTCACCAACCTAGAAAAGATCTGCCTGAGTAAAACACGTAGTAAAGTCAAGATGGAAAACCGAGTAACAGGTGACTTCGAAATTGTGACGTGTCTCGGGCAAGGAGATGATTTATCTCCAACCCTGTTCAATTTTGTCCTTGAGAAGATAGTATGCGAGACCTTTAAAAGAACATCAAAGGAATCCAAGTCGAAGGCAAGAACCTGGTATATCTGTCCTTCGCAGATGATATCTGCTTAATCAGCAGCTCTGAAGACGAATTGAAACAAATGACCAGGGCACTGCAGATGACAGGCAGCAAATTTGGTCTACTCATACACGAAGCCAAGACGGATTTTCTCGTTATGACTCGTCGGGAAGGTCAAGAAGCTGAACAAGTACAGTCATTGCGGGTGAGAAACCGATCCTACCAGAGAGTCCGCGAATTTAAATACCTGGGAGCACTTTTCACGGAAAATTCGTCACACGAAGTAGAGAAAACCCAGGATCCAGGTAGGAAACCGATCTTCTTACAGACTAACACAGCTGCGTCGGTCCACATGTCTCTCGAGACAATTCAGGATTCCGTTATACAGTACCTTGATCCAATCCATGGTTCTATATGACTGCGAGACGTCGGATATCCGAGAGCAGGAATTCTCCTTTTTGAGAGAAAAGTGCTGCGGAAGATATTTGGTCCGGTGTTGGGCACAAACACTTTGAATGGAGCATCAGACACAACCGTGAGCTAGATGAAATTCACCGATATGCCAATATAGCAGGAATCATCAGATGCAAGCGATGACAGTGGGGTTGACATGTGGCGCGGATGGAAGATGACAGGTGGCCACGGAAGATTCTGGATTTCATTTCGCATTCTGGAGACCCTTGGGAAGACCAAGGAAGAGATGAAGGGATGATCTCCATGAAGACCCGCAACAGTCAGCGATAGATGTGGCAACTATGGATAGAAAACAACGGAGAATGAATCGTGTAGCAGTGTTCGGTCAGTAAGGCCTGATCTCGTAAAAGTGAACGTAAAGTAAGTTGACGGATGACGAGTGTCCTATGCCAAATTGTTCATTTCGACTTCCCCTACAACACTATGATACGTTGCCAACAGTCACCGTTTACACCCTCTGCAACAGTGAATCCCATGCCACGCCATGCCACAGAACAAGAATATAAGGTCAAAACTTATTATTTGCATGTTGATACCTGTGTTTTCATTGTTATGAAAATTCCACGTGAGAAATACGACGCCAGCACAGTTGACAGTACACAGGGTGATTCAGCTAAGGTGTTCATTCAAATATTTTCGAACCGTTTAAGACATACAAATCCCGTTTTCAGTCAGATGAAACGCAAAAAGGCCTCACGAAACGACTTATAGTCTCTTTTCGTAGCTAAATTAGTTGCGAGGATATCGGTATCAATTTCGCTTTTTCAAGCAGAACTGTAGCAGTTTCAGCTTCAAGTATCGTGTTTCTAAAACAGACAAATTCAAAATCCGATAAATACTTTCAGAGTAATTACAATATGTAGGGCATAGGATTAATCTATTTTGAACATGAAACTGATTGCTGTCTTACGTGGAAGTTCGTAATTCCAAAAAAATAATGTTCAAATGTGTGTGAAATCTTATGGGACTTGCCGGCCGAAGTGGCCGTGCGGTTAAAGGCGCTGCAGTCTGGAACCGCAAGACCGCTACGGTCGCAGGTTCGAATCCTGCCTCGGGCATGGATGTTTGTGATGTCCTTAGGTTAGTTAGGTTTAACTAGTTCTAAGTTCTAGGGGACTAATAACCTCAGCAGTTGAGTCCCATAGTGCTCAGAGCCATTTGAACCATTTTCTTATGGGACTTGACTGCTAAGGTCATCAGTCCCTAAGCTTAAATACTACTTAACCTAAATTATCCTAAGGACAAACACACACACCCATGCCCGAGGGAGTACTCGAACCGCCGCCGGGACCAGCCGCACAGTCCGTGACTGCAGTGCCTCAGACAGCTCGACTAATCCCACGCGGGTTCGTAATTCCCTACCCAAGTAAGAAAATACGTAATGTCGGATAAGGATGAAAGTGAGTGTTGCACCGCCGCAATACCAGCATGAAAGGGGTGCAAAGAAAAAGTACGTTTCATTCTGCCTGTGTTTGTCACACGTGGAAATTCCTGGTTAATCTGAAACAATAAATGTTTTTCACAAACCGCACAAATTAGATATGCTACTTCTTTTCGGAGAATGAAGAAGGAACACCGAGAGAAGAGTTGTGTTGTACGTAGAAAGACGTCCCGACTTACAGTGTCCAAGAAAAACGACAGTTCAGCGAATGTGCAAAAATTATTACTGAAAGGGTACTGAAATATTACGGCTAGTGTAAGGAGCAAGCCTACAAAGAGCGGAGCGAATGAAATACAAGGGACGATCAAAAGGTTTCCATTTGAGGACGTTGCTGCAGTGTATACGCAACATAGAGTGACATCGATGCGGGTGTATTAGCACCAACAAGTAAGCAACAGATTACTGTGGCATTCGTGACTCTACGAAGTGCATGCGGTAAATGTGGAAACCTCAACTATGGCGACGTTATTACCAAATAAGTCCAAACAGGGCCAACGTGCTGTTATTCTTTTCTTGGCTGCCGAAGGACGAACACCATTAGACAACCACTGGATACTGAAGAATATGTATTGGACAGCATGTCCGTCGAAAATCACTGCAATGGAACGGTTCGCCAAGTCGCGCGCTGGTCGCGATTCGACACAAGACGCCGGTCTACCTGGGAGGCCCGCGTCATTCATTACGGACAAGTCGAAAACACTCGTGCACCGACCCTATAGTCCTGGTCTCTCCCCATACAATTACCACGCCTTCAGTCCCTTAATTAAAGGCCTTGAACAGTCGACGATTCCTGTCGGACGAGGATGTGCAGCGAGTAGTTACAGACTTCTTCACATATCAGGACACAGTGCTTCATCAAATGGATATCCTCAACCTGGTGCGTCTGTGGTACAATTCCCTCAATGCTCAAGGCGATTTTGCCTTATTGGCATACCGATTCTGGACTGTAGATTCTTCGAACGGAGACTCTTTGATCACGCCTTATAGATGTTCTAGCAGCTGTTGCTCATAATCCAAATGTTAACTATAGATAAATCACGATGCCACTAGAGTAAGTCAGCCCAGTGTTGTTCGCACATTGTGTCACTTCAGCACCAGGTTAAGCAAAGGCATAGCAGAAGAGGCTTAGGATTCTATCACTCGATTCTGATCCCGGAGATATGCACTTTCTTCAAGGAATTCTGTCCAACGTAGTTGGAAACTACGTGACTAGTCCACACTTGAATTAAGAAATTTTTACAGGTAAAAGGTACGCACAGTTTATTAGCGAATTTATATCGGTACTTGGAGTACGTAGATGTATGTGGTACCAGGACGATGGGTGCTCGACTCGCAACTCGTTTGTGGATAGGAAAGCTGTCATCCATCTACTTCCTGCTCGCTGGATGGGAAGTGAGGGTGTAATCAGTTGGCTTGCACGGTCGCCTGATTTGACCCTACTGAACTTATTTCTCTAGGGTAAACCCAAACTTGAAGCCTATGCACAAGTTCTGGAGACTTAAGAGGATTTAAAACGTCACATTTCTATAGTATGTGCAACGACATCGAAGGAATCTCTTCGGTCTCTCCTGAAGTTTTTTCACCAGTGGCTACAAAAGTTGCATATTTGGAACACTCGATGATATGAATGAAATATTAAGGAAGTGTTTATGACCATATGTTACGATGCGAGTCGGCCACGGTTATGTTCCAAAGAGCCAAATGTTCAAAAAATGGCTCTGAGCACTATGGGACTTAACATCTGTGGTCATTAGTCCCCTAGAACTTAGAACTACTTAAACCTAACTAACCTAACGACATCACACACATCCATGCCCGAGGCAGGATTCGAACCTGCGACCGGAGCGGTCACGCGGTTCCAGACTGAAGCGCCTAGAACGCACGGCCACACCGGCCGGCTAGCCAAATGTTATGTCCTCGTTGTTAATGATAAATGGGTGGAAGGTGGCCACAGGGATCTATCGCCGTAGGAATCTGGAAGGGCAAGCAAAAGATTAGTTGCCACAAGAACACTTTAAATAAATGTATTTTACTCAGCTTTTGCTACATAGTTGAGAACTTGTGGTAGCCGTGGCTAGCTACAAGCAGAGGAACGACACGGGCGTACGTCTGCGTACACTGAATGTTTGCCGGTAGAGCTAGCTATCAACAGCTCTGTGTAACGTTTGGCAGCAACCAGCAACACGGAACTAATCTCGAACCAGAAGAAGGTGCCTAGGTGCCCGCCACTTAGAACACGGTCCTGGCGGTCTCCATTGGTCGGCGACCTAGAGATTCTCCATTCGTCATATTGTATCATCCTATCGTTGGCGATGTTCAAAGCGCCGCTCGCGGCGCCCGCAAGAATCTTGGTCGAGGTGCTGGCTCCGGCAGTGTCGATAAGCTACAATACTATACCATTTTCTTTTCTGATTTTCTTTTTGTTGCTGTTGCTGACACAACTTTACGATATAGGTGTGTGACATTAAACTCATGACGTGAAGTTAATATGTAACCATTTTTATCCCTCACTTTCCTGTTGCACAAATCCATTCAATTTCGACGTGCACCTTTGTTTCGAAGATGTGTTAGGAACAAGAGGAGGACGGTTATCATAGTTACCTGGTAAAGCACGGTTAGTTGTCACGCCCTTTGCCTTCCAGTTGGTGTGTCGGTCCAACCCTACGAGTATGTAGCCAAGTGTGATTAGTATCAATTTTAAATTCAAGTTTTTCCACTATTCCGTTTTTATGAGTAGGCTCTCTAAGCTGCGTCAGGTTGGAGTCCCCCATTACCCTGACGCGACATTTCCGAGTAACTACACGGTTTCTGCGTATGACAACAATCGGTTTCATTTTGAAAACAGATAAATCCAGAGATCTAAATACTGCAGTTTCTTCGAAACCAGTAACTGGGTTTTAAAGAGTGAAACTTTTATTGAATTCGTCTCTTTTAGAACTATGATACTAGAAGCAGAAATTACCATAGTTTCATTTGAAAAACCAAGGTTGATACCGATATCTCTATAATTAATATAGTTATGAAAAGAATCTATACGTCATTTGCTGAAGACTGTCGAACAATTCATTTGAATGAAAGTAGAATTACGACGTTTAAACTGTTCATGAGCTATAGGATGTGAGCGGCTTAACGGAATCACCTTATGTACAGGATCATTCCTTGATGGTGTCTAAAATTTCCAGGAGTGATGGAAAGGGTCAGTGTATCTGTTTCAGATGTGGTATTTTGGTCAGGAAATGACCGAGTCGAAAGCTATAAGCGAATACCGTTCTGGTACCTCTGACAGTGGCATACGTGTACTGATACTGTTGATGAGACTGAAGGAAAGGCAACTTTCAGAGGTGGTAGCGTGGATCAGAACAAGAAAAGAATGTCCAGCACACATGGGCTGTAAAATGCATATCTTAAGAGCTATGAGGGCATGTTCATATTCGCTATTGTGAGACACATCTTCAATTGAACATGTGCCCATAGATCTTAAGGTAAGAATTTTGGAGCCTTTGCTTACTTTGGTCTCGTTCGAAGAGTGAGATCCCAGGTTACAGTTGGTATCTCACAAAGACACCACAAGCTAAAGACAGTTGTCGGCGGAGACACGTCCTCAAGAGGTAGCATACGCCACGGCATTATAAGTCAGAACTATGATGTTAAATAGTTTTACGACTGTCCTTCAGTGCTAGTCAAGTGTATACAGTATTTTTGTACTCGGCGACAGTGGTAAATATACAGTGCGTTTCAAAAAGGATATACGTATTTCGAACGCATGTACAGGGTGTTCAAAAAAAGTGTCGAGTACTTTGAGAGGTGGTGGTACTCATCGAAACAAGAAACATAAGTCCAATAAACATGCGTCCGGAAACGCATACTTTCCGAGATTAGCACGTATTTATAGGACGGTCTGCGCGGCGCCTGATTGCTGATGTTAGTGTTGTGTTGGCAGAAGAGCCAACACCGTGTTACTAGTGGAGGCCGAAATGCACGCGTTTTAGCTCACGCAGGCTGGCGTGAGGAGGGAAGAACTATACGGACGTGAGGTCTGGAACATGACAACGAATTAGAATTCAGAAAGCGGACGTAATTAATTTGATACTTAACTTTAATCCATTAATGATAAACGTCGCTCTTGACGGTACATGATTCACAATATTATCTGTTCAGAATACATTATAGTAACTGAATATGGCGCCTTGCTAGGTTGTAGCAAATAACGTAGCTGAAGGCTATGCTAAACTGTCGTCTCTGCAATTGAGAGCGTCTGTAGACAGTGAACCATCGCTAGCAAAGCCGGCTGTACAACTGGGACGAGTGCTAGGAAGTCTCTCTAGACTAGACCTGCCGTGTGGCGGCGCTCGGTCTGCAAACACTGATAGTGGCGACACGCGGGTCCGACGTATACTAACGGACCGCGGCCGATTTAAAGGCTACCACCTAGCAAGTGTGGTGTCTGGCGGTGACACCACAGTTAGCACAGTCGTCGCATTGGCGCTCTGTCACATGTGTCGGCACTGTATTATGATGTCTTACTCACAGTAGTCTACCTACCACTAGGTGGTGTGCAGTCAGTTGTGTGCTTCGAGTCGTGTTGTAGTCTACGTTAGTTTTCGTCGTGCTTGTGTGCCTTATTGTACAGTACTATCAATCCTGGGTGAGTATTATGGTGTTTTACCTCCTTCCAAACGCAGATTCACTTATGTGTTTACTGTTATTGCGCTGTTTGTACGTACAGATGGTGTAGTACATTTATATTTTCTCACTTTCACCACTTTTTAGCAATGGAAGCCTATTACTCGACAAGTGAAATGGTGGATATGATACTCTGCTATGGTGTGGCAAATGGACGTAGCCTGCGAGCCCGTGCCCCTTACGCTGAGAAATATCCACAACGCAAAGTGCCTGCTGATAAGCTATTCAGCAGACTTTTCCAGCGTCTGAGGGACACAGGTACCGTTGTACCTCGGAAGACTGATAGTGGAAGGCCCCACACAATCCGCACACCTAATGTGGAGGAACGTGTGCTACATTCGGTGGAAGAAACCCCTGGTACCAGTGTGTGACGATCAGCAGCAGCAGAAGACCTGTCTCACTCTCTTATATGGGGGGTACTTCATGAGTAATTGCTGTACCCGTATCACTACAGCGCGTTCAGGGCCTATGGCCATTGGATCATCATGACAGATGGCGCTTCTGTCAGTAGCTGTTGCAGAAGATTTTATTTGCCGATGAGAAGGGTTCACAAGAGATGGTGATGTGAATTTCCGTAACCAATATGTATGGGCAGATGTAAACCCGCATGAAATTCAGGAAAGAGGGCATCAAAACAGATTCTAAATCAATGTATGAGCAGGTGTAGTTGGTGATAGATTAAAAGGAGTGTACGTGCTATCACAAAGGTTAAATGGCTCTGAGCACTATGGGACTCAACTGCTGTGGTCATCAGTCCCCTAGAACTTAGAACTACTTAAACCTAACTAACCTAAGGACATCACACACATCCGTGCCCAAGGCAGGATTCGAACCTGCGACCGTAGCAGTCGCACGGTTCCGGACTGCGCGCCTAGAACCGCGAGACCACCGCGGCCTGCTCACAGAGGTTAACTGGGGCGCATTATCTGGACTTTCTCGTTGATGTATTGCCTACCTTTCTTGAGTCTGTGCCATTGCAGCAACGAATACAAATATGGTTCATGCATGATATATATATTTATATATTTCGTATGGTTAATAGAATACATCATGCATGATGGCGGACCAGAACACTTTCGTTACAATGTGCTCGAATATCTGACGCAGACATTTCAGGACCGCTGGATTCGTCGTGGGGCGGGGGGGGGGGGGAAGGGGGGGGAGGGGGGGGGCTAACCTTGGTCTGCTCATTCCCCAGACCTCAGTCCCCTAGACCTTTGGTTATGGGGACCCTGGAAGGAACTGGTCTACGCTACCCCAGTCAGCAATGTGCGCACACTACAAGGTCGTGTCTTTAGTGCGCGCGAACAGGTACAGCAACAACCGGGTATACTTCAAAGGGGGCGGCGTCATTCCTTACGCCAGAGGGCAGAGGGGTGCATTGTCATGAATGGACGCCACGCTGAACACATCCTGTAAATATGTGTTTATCGCCGAAAGTATGCATCCCTGGGCTCATGTTTACTAGACATATCTCAGGAAGTATGTATTTCCGGACTCTTGTCTGTTGGACTTATTTTTCTTGTTTCGATGAGCACTACCACCTCTCAAAGTAATCGTCACTTTTTTGAACACCCTGTATTTATTAAACTGTAAGACATTCAGCTATGAAACTTGGGACACATTTTTACGAATCTCTCAAGTTCATATTGCAGATGTTAAATATGTCCTCCAACGGTGATGCGAATAATATCTCATCGATACTCGAATTTTTCCCATGCTCGGGTAAGCATACTCATCGTCACTGAAGTTACGGCAGTGCGGATACGTTTGTTCAATTCTTCTAGGTTCTGTGGTAGCGTTGGCGCAGAAACGTTATCCTGAATGAAACCCCGCAGGAAGAAGCCACAGGGGGGTCTAGTATGATGACCGTGGAGGCCAGCTGAAAAGTGTTAAGTCGACGGCCCTTTCATGACCAATCCAGCGGGTTTTGTAGAGTTTTATTCAGATATTTACGCACTTGGCGACTCCAGTGACGGAATGCCCAGTCTTGAAAAATGAAGTTTTCCTCGTACAGCATCTGAAACAACCAGTTTCGTAACATGGCATGATACTTCTGTCTGTTAACCGTCTTTCCATTAAATCATCAAAGAAGAATGGGCCGCAGACACATGACACATTGACATTGGGTGAATCTTGTATATATTGAACGTGTGCATATGGGTTCTGCAGGGCCCAAATTCGAACATTGTGTTTGTTTAGTTTCCTACTAAGGTGGAAACTCTCTTCAACACCGATCATAATACGTTGTGCGAAAGTGTTTTCATTGTAAATATCATTCTGAAGTTCGTCAGAAAAACTGCATGTTTGCATTTGTTGTCATGACGTAGAGCCTGTAACAGCCGTAACTTGTACGACTTCATAACCAACCGATGCCTCAAAACATGTCAATGTGTTGTTGTAGTAGGCAGTTGTAATTCCTAACTGGCACAACGCGTTGCTTTTGTAGGGCTATGTGGCAAGCGATTTGAATTCGTGCGACATTTTGGCCGTAAACACGACAGCGACTAGGACTCTTTCCTTTACATACACATACTGTTTCTACAAACTGTCGATGCCATCTGTGAATGTTCCATCCATCCGGAGGATCAGCTTTGTACCTCAACCTGAAACATCTTTGCACTGTAACCACGGAATACACTTCGCAAACTCGAGAACACAAAATGATTTCTGTTGCGGAGTAGCCTTCTTGCAACATGTGATGGTAACCAAGCAAACAAAAGACAACCGACATCTAGTGGCGATGAATATAAACTAGACACTATATTCGTTCCTGCAATACCGAACCGTGGCTTTGTAATTTTTGTAGTACGTATATTCTTTTTGAAATACCCTGTATGTTGTTAGTCAACTGGACACGGATTGCATTCAAGTTAAGTACTGGAAATTGAAGTGTTTTAATAACATGAAACAATATTTTATGTGTGTTCTAGTAACCGCTCTACCTCGTCCTGAAGTAAACCTAGGCTTGCTACGATACACAGAATTTACTGGGCATTTTTTGATCATTTTCGCCCATACTACCACCTCTGAAAGTTGCCTGCCCTAAAATCTTAAGCAACAACAGTACCGGTACATTTATGTCACTATCAGAGGTATCAGAATTATTTTTGCTTGTAACTTACAACTCGCTCGTTTCCGTACCAGGATTCCTTACCTCAAATTGTCACATTTACACTTCTCTACCATCCCTGAAAATTTGTAACTGCATCACGGAATTACCCTGTATGAGAGGAAGTCACAATCGTGTAGGCGGCTGTTTTAGAAATAGGGCACGTGTCGGTCGGATGTAGTTTGGAACTCAGATGATACTTTGAAATTTTTGTGAGCAGTACACCTTGCGACTCTGAAATTTTCCTTGCTAGTGCAAGTTGGGACTTTGGTGCGCTGTAAGAAATTTCTCAAACAGTTCAAGTCACACTTTCATATTTTAGAGTGGAGGGTGTGGGTTCAGCATCTTAGCTGGAGTGAATAATGTGTGGACGTGAAATATTTAGATGATGCTAGGACTTTGAAATATTTTATATCAGTCACAGTTATGTGTGAATTCCTAAGGGACCAAACTGCTAAGGCCATCAGTCCCTAGACTTACACACCACTTAAACTAACTTATGCTAAGTACAACACACCCACCCATGCCCGAGGGAGGACTCGACCCTCCGGCTGGAGGGGCCGCGCAATCCGTGACATGGTGCCTAAGACCGCACGGCCACTCCGCGCACCTCAGTCACAATTGAACATTTATGTTTCAAGCAGTAGTATCAATGACTGCTGCTGCTGTAGTACGGCTCTTCTGCCCAAGTTACGCCCCCATTAAATGTTAAACAAGACTTAAACTCTTATTTAGCGATTCAATTGTAACTGTCATAATTAACATATGTCCTGGCACCCGCTTAGATGAATTATAAATCATTATGGTGATTTCAATGCACTTGTAGCTTACGCCAGTAGACTGATGAATTCAGTTACACAAATATGTTCCTTGACAACTAGATAAACGCTTTGATCATTCTAGTGACGGCATAAGTGGAGAATATGCAGTGTTGCCGAGGTAAACAGGAAAGGGAATCATTGCATTACTGTTACGTTATAAATCTGGCAAGACGTGCGGACTCTGTTACCTGTTCTTCTGGGAGAACAATCTCATCCGATGTTAAATCGAATATTGTACAGTAATCAAACATTAGCAGTGTGGTTTCAGTTGCTTGAGACTGCAATCGTGTGTGTCAGTTGCGTTTGCGAGAGTGTGTATGTGGTGCGTATGTCTGTCTACTGTTGACGAAGGCCTTAACGGCATAAACAAGAAAGCATTGAGTCCTCTTCACAACGTGGCAAACTACATAACCTTCAATTACAAAACCTTTAATTAGGAAATCGTTCATATTTGTTGATGAAGAGCCAGAGGTGCTACTTCTATTAAGGAATAGGAAAACAACTCGCAGCAAACTCGTTTGTGAAGCAACTGCACCGATTTATTACTAAAATAGATACATAAATATTTAGCCAAAAAGATATTTGTCTTTGGAGAAAAGTGATTAGCGTACAATACACTTCCTTTTGTTTCTTTTAAATTCAATCACAAAACATATTTACAAATGTTATCGGTGTCGTTCATACATTGGCCATCTTCAGAATCTGCAACAGAGAAAGGAAAAAGCTACGTATTAAAATCTTAAAATCTCTAAATACAATTCAGCTTTATATACATAAAAAAGTTATGATGTATATTGGAAACATGTTCTGTGATTCTGTCTAAATGAAATAAAAAGAAGTGCATAATTTTCAACCACATTTCTCCATAGACAGAATGTAGCCTTTATTCAAAAACTGCGCCTAGACAGACATACGGTGAAGATTGGGCTTATCTAAGGATATAAAGTAAGGAATTAGTTTACGATTAACTCTAAAACTAACTTTAACAAGAAGCCTTCCGATTTGCGGCTTAACTCTAAAACTAACTTTAACAAGAAGCCTTTGGATTTACGGCTAATCCCTAAATATCCAATAGTAAAGACAAAAAACTGCTTATATCTTGACTTACGTCACTTGTAAGTGGAGCTGACGAAAATATTAGAGATATTAAGACTTCAGTGTAGACCTTTCTCCTTTTTCTGCAGTAGATTCCCAAGATGGCTAGTTTACTGTCTGAACCAGCAATGATTGCAAACATTAATAAAACAATAAACGAAGATACAGAGGAATTTGTTTCATTTGATAAAGAATCGTGCGAATTAAAAAGTTTCATAGTAAACCTGTGCCAAAGAGCCATCTGGAATAAGTAGTTTGCATACACGTAAATCTTACTTTATCAAATACACGTTCTGAGTCAGGAAAGGAACTGGTGAACGGCGAAGAAAAAGCTTTTCTTCGACCCGACTTTAGGGTCCCAAAGGAACGCTCTTGCTCGGAGGAGAATAAAAAAAAAAAAAACCGGAGCCTTCGTCACTGGAGAGAAAATCCACTGCGAATGAGATTTCGCGGCACTTTAGTCAATACCGATCCCAATCTTCGTGCCTTTGGCCGCGAAAAATGGGTTTGTATTGGAGACACATTGTGGGAAATGGATCAAATGTTTTCGGAAAGTATTATACAATGCCGTGCAAACACAAAACGAAGCGCGAGGGCTGAAACTCGATATCATGGAGGGGCTGCGCCTCCGCGAAAGATCATGTCTGCAAAGGGAGCGAGGTGTAAAGGTCGTTACGTGGCCGCAACTCACCTCCGCCGCCGTGACCACGACAGCTTGCCATTTTGTACAGTCTATTAGGCAGTATTCGCTTTACAAAAGGGGTTCCAGTCACGCACATACTCCGCAACAACTGCGTAGTTGGATACGGAAGATGCTTCGTACCTATATTTAATCCTATTCAAATCTGGTGCAGAGTAGAGAAAGAAACAGCGCGTCTCGGTACGTATTCCGTCTATTTTTATTTATTTATTTCACCTTATCAGAATAGGTCCTTCAGTCTTTCTGTCACACTGTGCCAAGGTTTTATGCATACATTCTTTTTACATTACAGCTACTTAAATAACGACAGTAATTATAATGTTAAAAATGGTAGTAAGTTGTAGTAATAGAAGATGCTCCATAAAAATGTGGATATATATAAGCTTATTTGGAATACTAGAACTGACTAATAACACATAGCAATAAGAGCAACACTACCACTACTTCTGATAATAGTAATAAGTGTGTAGGGACCATTGCAGTTCATGTTGCATATTAATAACATAGAAGACAATGTTAACAGTATACTCAGACTTTATTGGATGAGACAGTTATAAATTATGGTGTACTATATAAAAGACCCTACACAAATGTTCAGTCAGATCTTGATGAGATTCCAAAGTGGTACAAAGACTGGCAACTCGCTTTAAATTTTTAGAAATGCAGAATTATTCACTTAGAAAAACGCAAAAACGCAGTACCCTATTACAAAAATATCAGTGGGTGACAATTTAAATCAGTCAACTCACAGAAATATCTGTGTGTAACAGTTTGAGAGGATGTGAAATCAAATAATAACATAGGGTTACTCGAGGTATAGCAGATGGCAGACGTCGGTTCAGTGGCAGGATACTGGGAAAATGCAATCAGTCCACAACGGAGGTTGTTGCAAGTCACTTTTGCAACCCATCTTCGAATATTCTTCAAGTGTGTGGAATCCACACCAGATGGGACTAACAGGGGAAACCAAAAGTAAATAAAGAGGGGCAGCATGATGGCTTGTTTGAACCACGGCAGAGCATCACGGAAATACAAACAAACCTGAATTGCAACTGCTTGAAGATAAACATCAACTCTACCAAATATTTATGTTTGATGACGAACTTCTCTTTCAAATATTGAAATTTAGTCATAAAATTCAACTTCACTGTAACAGCTAGAGATGTACTAAATAAAGCGAGATATGAAAATTTGCGCTGGTCTGGCATTCGAACCCGGATTTCGCACTTACCTCGAGCAGTCGCCTTACCTTTTAGGCTATCCGAGTACGCACCGAGCGAGGGAGCGCAGTTGTTAGCACACTGGACTCGTATTCGGGAGGACGATGGTTCAAACCCGCGTCAGGCCATCCTGATTTAGGTTTTCCGTGATTTCCCTAAATCGCTTCAGATAAATGCCGGGATGGTTCCTTCGAAAGGGCTCGGCTGAAATCCTTATTATTTATTTTTTAATTCTTTATTTCAACAGACTTCCTTCCCCATCCTTCCCTAATCCGATGGGACCGATGACTGCATTGTTTGGTCCCCTCCCCCAAATCAACCAACCAACCGAGCACGCTCCGCGGACCGACCCAAACTTTCTTATATCACATATTTATCTGTTTCTTCTCATCGATTATTAATTCATGTACCTACAGTCGCACATCTCGTGATTTCCAGCACAAACTTTCATGAAAGGGTCACTTCAAAAGTACTGCACACTGCGCATGCGCAATCGTTACGTTGGGGTGATAAACTTGAAATTCATTTCAGTTGTAAAGGAGACTTTTAGGCGTGATGGTCATATTTGTGTTTGCTGGTCCGCGTAGTTGTATCGACAGTAACACAGTTTTAAAATGGAAGCTGAAACCGAGTCAGGACGGGTTACACGTAGTGGCCAGCATTCCTACATTAAAATTGAATCCCCAATTGGAAAGAACCCAACGGAAATTCACAACGTTTTGAGAAAGGTGTGTGTGAATAGTGCAGTGGATGTAGCGCAGTATCACGGTGGCCTGCTCTTTTCCGTGAAGGTCTGGTAAGCACTGAGGACAACCCAAGAAGTGAAATACCATTAGCTGCTTCACACTACACCTCTCAGGCTCTCTCAGCTGGAGAGAGAAAGGACGAAAAACATGTGAGGAAATTGCATATAGGGATAGAACGTCTGTCACTTCAGTTTACAGACACATAACTGAAAAGTTAAAGAGGAGGAAAGTTCCTGCCCTTTGGGTTAAGCATGATCTGAGTGAAGAACAGAAAGCAGGTCGTGAAAGAATCGCAGAAGAATTGCATCAACGTTATCGAACAGAACGAGAACAGTTAACGAAAAGGATTGGTGCACTTGATGAAGCCTGGATAGGAAATTTTGGGCCAGAACGAAGTCCCGGTCGTTGCAATTGAAAACTTTCGTCTCTCCACGACCGATAGAATTCCGCCACTGACAGTCAAAGGTGATACTGATGATGATCTTTGCGTATGACGTGAATGGAGTGGTAGCTACAAATATAGTTCCCCTGGGGATGTCTGTAACAAGCGAGTAGTACAAGCTCTTTCTGAAAAATGTTTTGCTCCCGAAAATTTGTCAAAGAAGGCCTGACATGCTTGCAGTCGGTGTCGTCATTTTGCATCATAATCAAGACCGTATGTCGAGCTACCAGTGAGAGAAACGCTCGACAAGTATGGAGGGGAAATACGTCCCCATCCATCACGCAGTCCTGATATGAGCCCACTAGACTTTGATTTGTTTCCCAAATTGCAGGAACAACTCCATAGAAAAGATTTTGATGTAACTGATGAAGCTTCCAGTGAGGTGAGCCGAGTAATCAGACAGATCAACAATGAAGATGCCCTATCCAGAATACAGAAGTTGCCAAAACGTTGGGAAGCTATCATAAGCAAGAATGGAGATTATACTGAAAACCTGTAAAGGTATTTTGTAAAATAAATTATTTCCTTCAATTCTATCTTACAGTTTGCAGAACTTTTGAAATGACTCTCGTACGTCGCTTTAAGTAGTACACCTATACCTATTAAGGTTGAATTGAATTCCAGGAATAAATTTCAATATTTGAAACTCTAGTTCGTCATTAGATACACGTATATATAAAGCAAAGACAGGACTGTGACGAAAATGACAAGGATTGCCCATGACTTCTCACTGCTTTGATTCTAAAACCTGCACAGAAATCACGAGAATGGCGAGTGTGGGTAAATGAATCTATGAGAAAAATAGGTAGGTGTGTGACATGTGGATGCTTGGGTCGGTCCGAGAAGGGTTCTCTTATAGCCTAAGCGGTAAGACGACCGTTCGTGGTGAGCGGGATATACAGGTTCGAATACGGGTTTGGCTCAAATTTACATATGTCGCTTTAGGTAGTACATCTGTACCTGTTACATTTAAGTTGAATTTCATGCAAAAATTTCAGTTTCCCACGAAAGCCTTCTAACGACCTTTTAAGAACTAGTATTAAGTGAGGACTCTAGTAATATACTACAGCTCCTAACGCATCTATCTCGTAGGTACGACGAAGACAATTTAGATTCATTACTACGAACATGGAGACATGTAGTGTGATTTCGTGATGATGTTACAAACTTTCAGGGATGACGAAGAACGATAAATGCATCAATTTGAGGTCCGGGACCCTATTCCGTAAACGTCTGAATAGAAAGGTATAAGCGAAAACCTACTCGCCTTCCGCCTTAGCCTCGGGCAGCACTCAATCTAAGGGATACTCTCAGATAATTTCCCCTGTTGATGGTTTAGAAGCGGCGTACGTAAATAGATGTCAAAGAGACGGAAAATCGTAAGTCTATGATACAGTAATAATGAATTCCATTCACAAGCTGCTACGAGGGCATGCTGAAAAGTAATGCCTCCGAAATTTTTATGTGATTACTCTTAAGGCTTATTAAATAAAAATAACCTTAATAACATCCTTCATCCTTGTCTTTCATGTCTAAATATTTATTTCTAAACATAGTCACCTCGGCAACTAAAACATTTCTGCCAACGAGTGCACAATTTGTTGATACACCATTGTAGAAATTTCTTTTAACAGATTGGAATCGGGGCCACGTCGGGACTGTGTGTAGGATTAATGGATGACAGTGAACCCAAGGCGATGGATTGTTGCAGATAGCTCGTGTGCGTACAGAGTGAGTGGTCTGGCGTATCATGCTGAAGGAGCGGTGCTCCGTGTGTGGACGAACTCTTCGAATTCGTGCCTTCAGATTCCTGAGGGATTACAGCAAGGCGTTTCTCATGCATCGGCGTAGTTACTGTGTACACGGCCATGTTACACACTATAATTCGCAGCCCTCTAGCGGAAGAGAGTTGCAACTTTCTTTAGCGAAGTGGGAAAGGTGACCAAGTAATACCTTAACCGATATTAAGAACAGAATAAAAAAATTCGCGGGCATTATTTGTCGGCACGCCCTCGCACATTTACAACAACTGTTCAAAATACCGCCCCACAGCGTCAGTGCAGGCTTGACATCGTCGCACAAAGTTCTGTAGTACCATTTCTCATACCTCCGGTGTCGTTTGGACATTGTCGCTGGCAGCGAGAATTCTTGCAGAACGTCCTCTTCAGCCTCGACAGGCTTCTAGTACACAAGACTTTCCATATGTTCCAACAAGAAGAAATCATCCAGCCACTAAACAGGACCTCCTCTGTCTATCAACTTTTCAGGAAATGCTATCCAGGTGCTTACGAACCCTCAGTCCAAGGTGCTCCATCATGCATCCTTCGAAGAATAACAAGGGGGATATGTTCTTGGAACCTAGGTAGTATGTCCAGATTAGATACAGTTTTCGTTCCATACACTCAAAAAGAAATGATTTTCGTAGGTGTGGAATATGTCAGAAAGTATAACACAAAAAGCATAAAACATTTGACTGTTAACAGGAGATTGTCAAAATAGGTGAATACATTACCGTAAACTGGAAATGATAATATTTACAGAATTAATATACTGTCACAATGAAACACAGTTATGCATCTTTAATACACTACTGGCCATTAAAATTGCTACACCAAGAAGAAATGCAGATGATAAACGGGTATTCATTGGACAAATATATTATACTAGAACTGACATGTGATTACATTTTCACGCAATTTGGGTGCATAGATCCTGAGAAATCAGTACCCAGAAAAACCACATCTGGCCGTAGTAACGGCCTTGATCCTTGATACGCCTGGGCATTGAGTCAAACAGAGCTTGGATGGCGTGTACTGGTACAGCTGCCCATGCAGCTTCAACACGATACCACAGTTCATCAAGAGTAGTGACTGGCGTATTGTGACGAGCCAGTTACTCGGCTACCACTGACCAGACGTTTTCAATTGGTGGGAGATCTGGAGAATGTGCTGGTCAGGGCAGCAGTCGAACATTTTCTGTATCCAGAAAGGACCGCACAGGACCTGCAACATGCGGTCGTGCATTATCCTGCTGAAATGTAGGGTTTCGCAGGGATCGAATGAAGGGTAGAGCCACGGGTCGTAACACTTCTGAAATGTAACGTCCACTGTTCAAAGTGCCGTCAATGTGAACAAGAGATGACCGAGACGTGTAACCAATGGCACCCCATACCATCACGCCAGGTGAGACGCCAGTATGGCGATGACGAATACACGCTGCCAATGTGCGTTCACCGCGATGTCGCCAAACACGGATGTGACCATCATGATGCTGTAAACAGAACCTGGATTCATCCGAAAAAATGACGTTTTGCCATTCGTGCACCGAGGTTCGTCGTTGAGGACACCATCGCAGGCGCTCCTGTCTGTGATGCAGCGTCAAGGGTAACCGCAGCCCTGGTCTCCGAGCTGATAGTCCATGCTGCTGCAAACGTCGTCGAACTGTTCGTACAGATGGTTGTTGTCTTGCAAACGTCCCCATCTGTTGACTCAGGGATGGAGACATGGCTGCACGATCCGTTGCAGCCATGCGGATGAGATGCCTGTCATCTCGACTGCTAGTGATACGAGGCCGTTGGGATCCAGCACGGCGCTCCTTATTACCCTCCTGAGCCCAACGATTCCATATTCTGCTAACAGTCATTGGACCTCGACCAACGCGAGCAGCAATGTCGCGATATGATATACCGCAATGGCGATAGGCTACAATCCGACGTTTATCGAAGTCGGAAGCGTGATGGTACGCATTCCTCCTCCTTACACGAGGCATCACAACAACGTTTCACCAGGCAACGCCGGTCAACTGCTGTTTGTGCATGAGACATCGGTTGGAAACTTTCCTCACGTCAGCACGTTGTAGGTGGCGCCACCGGCGCCAACCTTGTGTGAATGCTATGAAAAGCTAATCATTTGCATTTCACAGCATCGTCTTCCTGTCGGTTAAATTTCGCGGCTGTAGCACGTCATCTTCGTGGTGTAGAAATTTTAATGGCCAGTAGTGTAAATTTTTAGCTACCAAATTCCTAATCTTGATTGTTGTGACCAAGCGCTGTCAAAACTGAAATCTAACAGACATTTTTACTTAAGTTGGTCTAACAGTCCCTGCTAAGATATTCATCTATAGAGTAGAAGGAGTTGCCTATCAAAAACTCTTTTAATCTCTGTTTAAACCGTGCTTTATCTGAAACCGAGTTTTTAATGATTGCTTTCAATTTATTGAAAATGTGTTTCCTGACTGTTTGGTCCCTTTTTGGACCAAGATAAGTGATTTTAGGTCTTTATGTAGATTGTTCTTATTCCTAGTATTGATACTATGTATTGAGTATTGGGTGGAAATAGAGATGTATTACTTGCAACAAATTTCATTAAGGAATAAATATACTCAGAAGCAGTGGTTAGAAAACAAAGTTCCTTTGAGAGGTTTCTACATGATGTTCTCGAATTTACACCACAAATGATTCTTATTACACGCTTTTACACGCTAAAAACTCTTGCTCAGTTAGATGAGTTACTCCAAAATATGACCCCATATGACATAATAGATTGAAAGTAAGCAAAGTATGCAAGTCACTTGACATTTATATTTCCAACATCTGACTTCATTCTCACTGCAAATACAGACTTGTTTAGGCGCTTCAGCGATTCTATGGTATGTCCTTCCCAACGGAATTCATTATCGAGTTGTACTCCCATAAATTTAACACTATCAACCTCTTCGATCTGCATATCTTCATGTGTCATTCACATGCTGGAAGGAAATCTCTTACAGGTTCTAAACTACATATAATAGGTCTTTTCGCAATTTAATGACAGTGAATTAACTTTAAACCATTTATTAATGCCAATGAAAAGTTGATTAGCAGCCATTTCTAAATCTTTGCTTTGATTGCTGCTTATTGCAATGTTTGTAACATCTGCAAACAAAATAAACTAAGCATCTGGCCGTATAACGGACGAGAGGTCATTAATGTACAAAAGAAAAAGCAACGAACCCAAGATGGAACTTTGAGGAACACCACATGTAATTAATTCCCAGTCACATGCAAACTGACCGTTTACTGCACAGGTATTTTGTTCTGATAAATATTGTATTTACAGGGTATTTGAGCGGAAAGGGAGAAGAAACAGGCCGAGTACACAGTCACCAACTGTGCCTCTCCACACGTTGACTGATAATCTGTGTTGATGATTCTTCACAACTGTAGAACGGGAATTCTCATCAGCCCTAACATAGCCACTTTGACTGTTTATCGTTCCGTCACTGGTGAAACAGGCTGCATCCGTGAAACGTACATCCATAAGAAAGTGAGTACCGGCTGCATGGTGCCGCAAGAACCATTGGCTGATCGAGGCACTAGATCGCAAGTCCGCAGGAATTAAAGCATGCACAATCTGTAGACAGTAGGGGTGCAGCTGCATTTCCCATAATACTCACCACACAGTACTCTGTGAAACATTCATTTCACATGGAACTGATCTTCCCAGTCGGGATTCCGTGTAGTTCATTGTCCTCTTCGATCATTGTAATATGATACCAATTACCCTGTTGCAACAGCCTTGGAAATATGCTGTGAGTCAAATCTCTTCTAAGCAATATTTGGCATCTGCTTGCTCATACGCGAAAATCATGTCTGCAAGTTCTGTCACTGGGTACAACTCAATTTGGTTAGGGCTTGTCGACGTTAGTACTTCAACTTGTAGACATAGACAGCAGTCTACTACAGTACAGACATTATACAGAAGGACTGCTCATGTCAGTACACACATTTACCCTTCTCCATCTTCCCTGAAAGCCAATAAGATCATCGCAGAATTATCCTGCGTAAGCCCTCATTTTCTTGCGCTCCACAGGCTAGTAGAATGAAAAAAATCTAACATCTGATTCCATGTGAAGTCCCCTTTGACATGCACACTACAGAGGTTTGCATAGGATGTATAGATGTAGGATAATAATAATAATATAATAAAATAAAACAATAATAATCAAATAATAATAACAGTAGCAACAATAATAGTGACAATAGACTATACAAAATATATTTTTAGGTGTACAAAAGTGCGATTTTCTCACATAGCGAGTTCTAAGAAAGAGAAATTAAAATAGAATAGTATGCATCAGTTAAAGACTTACTAAAATAAGAGAGCTTTGGTGCAAAAGAAGGGCATTTAGCTGTAGCAGCGTAAGTGGAATGTACAAAACAAAGGTATAAATAATAGCTGTTGTAGGAGACAGCTGGAGATGTTATTCATTTCTCATACACAATGTGAATCACTGTAAACCTTGCACCGCAAATGATGCGAGAATGGAAAGTGCGAGTAGGATGATTCAATAGGTTCTGGCTCAGTTTTTATTTTCTACTGAAAATCACTTGTTTCACTCGTTCTTTCCACTACAAAATAAAAACTTACCCAGAACCTACTGAATCATCCTACAATAATCCACTCTTCAGCTCTAACTCGCTTAAAAAAATTAATAACAACGAATATTTTTTGTATCACATTCACCAGTTAGCAAAAATAATCATTTTTCCTTACAAAAGGTGAATATAAGAAATTAAAATTTAATATTTTTTTTTTACAAAAGATGAATGTAAGAGAATATAAAATTTAATATTTTTTATAAAAGTTAAACATAAGAAAATAAATAAATTGAATTAACGTGAACATAAGAAATCTAATGTTTCTAATTCTTTCTTCAGAGCAGCTAAATGATTTTTATGAACTGTCAACTGTACATTATTTTTAAGTGTTTTTTACCTACATTTCTACCACAATCACAAGTAACTTCAATTTTCTAATGACCTGCTACACATTCTTTACAAATCCAATTAAATCTATTTTTTAGATATTTATCTTTATGAAATTCATTAATATTATTTTTTCCTACATAGTCACCACACTTCTTTAACTGTTTGGTATTCTCCATTTAAAGATCATAAAAGTTAAAAGGAAAAAATAAAAAATTTCAAAACTTTTCACAAACTGGAATCAATATCATGAATTTCATTATTTATGTTTTTACGTTTCTTCATTCCTTTACAGTTCACTTTCATATGTTCATTTTTAATTAACTGAAAATCCCAATCAGTGATTAATTTAGAATATCTATTTGGCTACATAATCTTAAACTTATTATTAAGATCTGCACAACGTTTTTCTCCATGTCTAGTATAGTCTCCATTTATATAGAAAAATTTTATTAGAATTTTTATAATTTGTAATGACCATGTGGTAAAATATCTATTTTATTTTCCAAAGCAAATCTTTTGTTGTGATATGGACTTAATGCTTTCTTATTTATTTCAACTGTGTATATTTTGTGTTTTTCACTTCAAACCACATTTTTCTGTGCTGCTCCCTATTGCTAAACTTACAATTTTTATAATATTCTAAGCTCATTTTATTTTTGGCAATACAGTTCTTAACTGCTTTAGATTTTTTCTATATGTTATCACCACCTTTATATTCATACATACTTGTTCTCAGATCACAAAATTCTTCCCTTGTCTTTCCCTTGTATTCATCTTACATTTTTCCTACAACTTCCTTGTTAACGTGTAGAATATCATAAATATTATTTTCAGGTTGGGGCCTCCTGGTGGGTATACCATTCACTTGGTGCAAGTCTTTTGAGTTGATGCCACTTTGGCGACTTGCTTGTCAATGGGGATGAAATGATGATGATAAGGACAACACATCACCCAGTTCCTGACCGGAGAAAATGTCCAAACCAGCCAGGAATCGAACCCAGTTAGGTATGATATTCCGTCATGCTGACCACCCACATACCAGGGGTGGAAATTTTCAGGATAATCACAAGTATTAAATATATCAACCATGGATTTCATATCTTCATAAAAAAATTCAGTTTGTATATTATAGATATAACTGTCTGTATTTTGATAACACAATCCTATATTTTCTCCATATTTCAGGTCCATTATTCTGTAATGAAAATCATGCATCATTCAAACATAGATTGTTTTATTATATGTGATTTTCGTCTTATTCATATGAACAGCAGCAAGTTTAATTATTCAATATAGTTCTTGCTTTAAGCTTTAGCTTAGCTACCAATTTATCACATTTTTCTCAATCTGACACTAATTTTATACCAATTCTATTCCTAATATTTCCCAGTGTCTTTCCAAAGACTGAATTATTCATTAAGTATATAGAAATCTTTTTCAAAATCATTTTTGCCTTTACTTCTCATTTCTGTATTTAAATTGATGTTTAGATCCCAATACTCTGTGTATTTTTGTTAACTTCATTCCTATTGAGAAATACTGTTTAAGATTTCTATAATGAACTGCGTAGTTATTTTTGTTTCTTAAAGTAATTAACAATTTGCTTTGTTTAGTTCCAGGCACAATTTTATTTTCAGGAGCAAGTGGCAAATCTTAATGTAAATCATGTAATTATCTTGGATTCTAATATTATTATTTTTGTACTAACAGAATTATTTGGCTCATCCCATTCAAATTCACCATATGGTAAATATTGACTCACACTATATCCACAGAAATTATTCGCATCTAAATATGCTAGATAATTCGATATCCTTTTAATATCTTTCATATATTTATTGTTTGCTTTGATGTATCTTTTACAACACTGTGATATTCCTTCACTTATTCCTGTCTCAAGAAATAAAATCATAACATAATCATAGAATAAATGTAATTTAACTTTTGTCATTTTCAACATTGGAGCGCAAGATAATTGTGGCGCAGTAAAATACGAAGATGAGTCTAAATCATATGGATTTATACAAGTTTTCCTAAAATTTTCAAATATATCAGACAATAATAATACATCAGTTTTAAGATACAGATCATGATATTCAACTACATATTTAATATCAAATTTATTTCCAAACTCTTTTTGCGTGTTCATGATCTTCATCACACATTTCACAGTCATTCACTTTACTGTAGAATTCTTCTTTTGCTGGTAATTGTTTCTGTACAAATTTTTTTACAGGAATCCATGTAGTGATATGGATATACACATTTTCTGATCACTAAATTAAATAACTCCTCTTGCAAAAATTTTCTTATCTTTTTCAATTGATCCTTTTTCAAATTTATTGAAAGTTTATCAAGTGAAGAAGCCATAAATTTAAATAAGTCAATAAACTTCTTTTTTAAACTTTGTATTCTCTTACCAAAACTACTATATCTGTCTCCATTGTCTTGTATTAAATCTATTTCTTTTTCATCATTATGAACTTCTTTCAGAAACAGACGTGAACATATCACGAAAAAGTATATAAATAAACAGTTACAAAACTTAGTTGTTTTAACTGTAAATTACATTTATTACATACTGGACCCATAAATTTTTCCAGTCAAATGACCATGATGATGAACCTTTTTATTTTTTGGTGATTAATAACAGTTACACAATATACATTTTCTCGATCTTGCAAACCTTGATTGTTCTTCAGGAGATAATGGTGTCATTTCCTCAACTTCGTAATAAGTTCTTCCACCTTCTTCAAACACTTTTTTAACACATTACCTAAATTTCATATGAAAATTTGACACTCCATAAACAACAGGATCTTTATAATCTCTATTCACATAATTAATATAATCACAGAATCTATTAGGTTCATGTTTTTGATATTTCACTGTATATAAATTTTCTCGATTAGGTTGAAGTTGTCCATCTTCAATAGTAAACCTTCAGCATCATCATAAATAACAAATGGAACTTTCTGTGTATGTTGATAGTTTTAAAATTTACATAGGAATCTTTATCTGGCATTTTTCCTTTCAATGGTTTGATAATTAAGGAACTTGATGTGTAATAATCTGATTTCTCATTACTAGTGAAATAATAATAATAATAATGTCGTGTGATGAGGGCCACAAGGTTGGTAGACCGCTGACCTGGTGCAAGTCTTTCGAGGAGACGCCACTTCGGCGACTTGCGCGTCGATGAGGATGAAATGATGATTTTTAGGACAACACAACAGCCAGTCCCTGAGCGCAGAAAATCTCCAACCCAGCTGGGAATCGACCCCGGGTCCTTAGGATTGACAGTCTGTCATGCTGACCACTCAGCTACCTGGTGCAGACACTAGTGAAATAAAATAAGCACATATCACAAATAAATTTTACTTCTTGATTTTTATTAATTTGACTTGAAAGAAGATTTACATGTTTCCCTTTCTTACTTTTCGTACTTTTTTATGGAGACAATTGATATTTTTCTTCAAATGAATAACTGTTGATAGATACATTAATTTTCCTTTCAATTTTAGGAATATGATCAACTATAACAGGAAATTCAAAATTTTCAAGTTTCTCATAAAGATTAAGATCAACATTATTATATTTTGTACCTCTTTCTGAATTTTTATGTACAGAATGTAATGCAGATTTTATAGCTCACAGAAAATATCTTTGATTATTATTTTTCGTATTAATACATGCTTTTTTATTTTTTATTATATCTGGTAATTTGATGTAAGGTGAACCTCTCAATGGAACATATCTGTCTGGATCTAAAATTCCCAAATATTTCGATTTGTCTGCATTTGGTACTCACAAAATTTTCAATCCATGGTGTATTCTTAGATTATCTTTTGCAATTTTCATAATTTTCGATTTTCCTGCCATTAAGATATGATTAGCTTCAGTTGAGTTTATATTATTTTCAAAATTTATAGTTTGTATTCTGTTTCGAAATTCAGTATCAAGTAGACAATCTCTGATGTTCTTCTGCTCAAAGTTTCTCAAATAAATTAGTATGAAAAGGAAATAATATTTCTTTACTAGTTCCAATTTTTCTTTTAGAAATACATCTTTAGAAAATGAAAACTTTTTCAATGATTTATCTTCATTACTGGTTATAGATTTATGTATCATAAGATGTCATTAGACATTGGAAACATTTTGTCAATGCTTTATCTTCTATAGTTTTGAAACATCATCATCATTCTTAATTTTACAAGAAGGTATTTGTTTCTAAAGAAATCTTCCTTCTGTCATTTGATGTCTTTTAATAAATCTAATTAGATCACTTTTATTTAATTTACTATATCCTCATGCATTATTTCTTTTACATTAATCACAAAGTTGAATATCGCTGAATTGACGACTGCCAAATCTGCTTTTAGACTGTATCTGCTGCATTTTTACTTTCTATTTATAGGAAAAAAATTCATTTGATTTGCAAAAATTAATTTTTGTAAACTCATGAGTTGGAAGTCTTATTTAATAGATATTTAAATTAAGTATGAGAGGACTGTCCTTTCTTATTTTTCTCATTTCTAAAAACACATTTTTTACATTTACTATTGTGGTTGTCTTCATGAGAAGGATTTTTGTAAAAACAATCTAAACTTTTTATCTCTTGAGAAAGTTTACATTTCTTTGCGACTTTATGGGTTTCTTGGTTTTCGTCATTTTCCACTGAAAATAATATTTCTGAACATTCTTTCCTTGGAATTTGTCGTAAATGATTTTTGTAATACTATTTAGAAATATTTTTCCACATACACAAGGAATTCGATTATCATTACGATTTTTTATGTGGTTTTCATTTACTCATTGATTAGACATCGTTCAATATCCATGTTTTCTATATTTCTGTGAAGTGAAATTATCAACTGACTTCTCAGAATTCCAGTATTTACAAAATTTCGATTTGACACCACTAGACAGCTCTGCTTGTTGTTCAACCTTGTCTATTTATACAGAAATAAATTTATTACTTTTGTGAAAAAGTTAAATGCTCTGATTTTTCTATTGCACCTTTTAATACATTTATTACACAATGCAATAGTGTTGTATATTTCATGGCAAAAAATAGAACAACTGTACCAGCTCTACCTACTTTCTTGTAAAGTCATTATATTCATAAAAAGTATCATGCTTGAGAAAGTACAGCACTCCTTCAATGCATCCTGGCTGCAGAATTCATTCTCATAGGTAACCTTGGAAATTCTATAGTTATAGCTTCTTGTGATTTATATGCAAAATTACATTCACCTAATTCCACAAAGGAAAGTTCATTAAAGAATAAAAATGTTATATCTAAATAAGTGCTCATTACACTATTTAATAAAGAGATTTTACACAATCCTGTACAAGATATTGATTTTGGATATCCCAGAGTTAATTGTAATGTTTGTAAATTTCTCATATATATCATATTGTTAACAAGTAATACAGCTTCATCACTTGGTCCTTGATATATTCCATCTATTTTTGTAAATCTTAAGGTAAAAATTATAACCAATTTGTTGATAACTGTGAATTCATATCATCACCTATCCATACCCACTTCTGATAAAAAAATATATACAACTCCATTCATACTTAATAAGTCATCAAATTTATTAATTTCACATAGTGCTTTAACTGATTCATTTAAATTAATTGTTGGTGCAACTGGTGTAGATTTTGGGACAGTCTTTGGGTTGATATTTTTTTACCATACAGACTTTGAATATCAACAGTATCATCTTCAAATAATTCCAATTGTGAAACATTATATAATGGTTACATTATTGATTAATAAACATGTGAATGATATAAACTTGACGAGTGTCCAGTATTGTGAACTAAAACTTCCGATAAATTTGTTTGAAATTTTGGTAAATTTTTCTCAATTTCTATATAACAAATCTCATCTGTATCCATTTGCATCTCTACAGGATCATTATTCTCATTAAGAAAAATGAACGACCTAACACATTTCCTTTTCCATCAAGACTTTTTTAACCCTGGTGACTTGATATTTCATGTGAATGTTCTCATCTTTTACTGGTAATTAAAATATTAAGATTATTAAAATCACAAACAAACTGAATGTTAATATATGTTTTCCATGAATGAAATGCCTCTCTTAATTCTAACATTCATTTATTTGCTACATTATAGTTGAATTTTTTTATTGTTACATTCAATTTATACTTATTAATTCTATAACTACCAAAAAAAAAATTCACCACATCTAGGTCTGTTCATAAATTTTAAAGTTTCCCTAGTTATCTCACCAGTTATATCAGGAAAGTGCGTTAGTTGCAATATCATTATTAATTCTTTAAATAAATCACGATTCACTTGAGTAAGTATTCTTTCATCTGTCTGGATATCTAAATAACCAAATTCATACAAATTTAATTGCTTTTTTCCATCTGGCAGTTCTGAAACTACTGTTTTCAGAATCAACAATAGTAAAACTACCTTGATTTATATACAATTAAAATATTAAAAATTAACCTATTCTCAATCATAATCATCGATATCAGTATCGTCATACAGTACAACAGACTGATATGTTGTAGACTTCAGATTAACTGTTTTAATAGTTCTTCTACACATTGGACATTTAATTTGTCCTTTTAACAGTTCACCAATACATTGTATATGAAAAATATGATTACAGCTTGTTTCTACAAATTGATGATTTTCACTGCATATGCATATGGGGCATTCATAACCTTCAGATTGTTCTGTCAGTATTTCAGAATGTGTAACTATTTTTTGTATAAAATATTCAGGTAGTTCTAGACGTTTTAAAAATATTTCCCAATTAGAATTATATTGAAATTCCAGTATAAAATCTTCAGATAATTTTCCTTCCCCTGATACTCCCTCCAAATTAAGTTATCTTGAAATTTTCTCATAAAATCTTCAGACAATTCTTGTCTATATGATATAATATTCAAATCTAATTGGTCTTGAAATTCTCTCACAAAATCTACAGACCATTGTGATAAATTCTCCCACTTTAATTTATCTTGAAATTCTCATATAAAATCTGCAGATAATATCTGAAATGCTGGTATATGTCCCCAATTCAGATTTAATGTACCTTGCAATTCTCTAATGAAATTTTCAGATACATTAGGTCAACTTGATATAATATCCTAGTTCAGTTTATCTTGCAATTCTCTCACAAAACCTAAGAATAGGTTTTGTTTTTGGTATATTATTCCAATCTGCCTTATTCTGATTTTCCCATTTTAATTAACAGGTAAGTTTCCTTTCCCTTATACAATATTCCAGTTAAATTACCTTGAAATTCTCTCATAAATTAATCAGATAATATATTTTAGTTTGATGATTCTTCAAAATTTACTTTATTCTTATATTCTCTTATAAATATTTTAGAAAAGTTACCTTTACCTGCATATAATATTCCAATTTAATTTATTTTCAAATCTTTTATGAAAATTTTAGTTAATTGTAATTTGAAATTACATAACATTCAATTTTATCTTGAAATTGTCCTAAAAAATCCAATGATTATTTTGCTTTGTCAGATATAACTAACCAATGTAATTGGCCTTGACATTCTCTCATTACATTATTATCTTAATTAACATATGATATAGTAAAGTTCAATTTATCTTGGAATTCAGTTATAAAATCTTCAGATAATTTTTTATAAATTGACTAAAGATCTCAATAAATTTAATCTTTAATTTCTCTAATATGATTTTCAGATAAATTTTCATCTAGTGTTAATGTATGGTCTCAATTCAATTTACCTTGAAATTCTCTCAAAAAATCTTCAGATAATTCATAATGGCCTGATATGTATTTCCATGCAATTTCAAAATATGAATCATTATTTTTAATATATTCAACAATTGTGTTTCTATAGGTCACAATTATTGTCAATTTGTTTTATATAGTATCCTGAAATTTGATTTTCAAAATTACAATTAATCAGTGCACTTAGTTTTCTTTATGCAACATAGTATAACCTTGAATTCCTAGTTCTTTCTCTTTAACTTTTAATTCATTTAGAGTGTCATTTTTCCACCACTGCTGGTTGTTACTCATTTCGTGATTATTAATGAGCTCAATAACTACTTGTATTCTCAATTTACATTAACCTCTTAGACGTAATTCTTATGCTCTAACTTTCAGTTCGTTGACTTTCAGACTATTTCGACTCACCATTTATTAGAAATTATGTTTATTAGATTCGTAAACTAAAGAAAAATGAAAAATTAATCCATTCTTTGGAGAAAAACATGTCTGAATTACAAATGATATTTTAAAGTTTATTCATCATGAAATTTCACTGAGTAGGGTCCCACTCTTTGTAAAATTAAAGGATATAAAAACTAATTTAATATGGTCACCAATTTTGTTTAACAGTTGTTTTATTAATTTTTTACATAACAGTAATATAAAAATGATCAGAGCCATAAATCTTTAATTATAATGAAGAAAATACTAAATATTATTCTGAAAATTAATTTATTCAATACATAAATCAATTAAATAAAAATAGAAAATGCAGTGAATTTTAAAAACTTTAACGTGTGGAGATTGTAGACATTTAAATATTTTTTTAATTTATTGAGAAACATGATTATCAAACAAAATGGGAAAACTTGCTTACATTTAGGTGCCGTTTTTTGAACAAAAAAAACAATCTAATCACAAATGAAATATTATATTTTATTCGTTTTGTCTATACAAAATATGAAGAAAAAAGTTCATTAATCAAATCTATAAATGTATGTTCAGATATAGAAAATACAAATATTAACATTGGAAATATAAAAAAAATTAAGGATAAAATGCAGGGACGGTGACACCTCACCCTGGACATATAAATAAGGCAAACTATGTAAACTTAGATATGAAAAACAAGTCTTTTGAAGGTGGAAGTGTAACAAACAACTCATGTTTGATAAGTATCCCACCTGAAAATTTAACAAATAGACGAGGGGTAGGAAAGATGACTCCTAAATTCATAAACAAGAATAAAAATGTAAATTTAGATACTAAAAATCAGTCACTTGATAGTGAAAATAAGACTAAAAATGAAAGTACTGGGACGGCAGACCCTGAACACATAAACAAGTCTAAAATGTAAACATCGATACTAAAAACAAGTCTCCTTATAGTGAAAATTTAACAAATAATCCAGGGCTCACGTTCATTGGGCCTGAAGTAAATGATGAAATTAACTCAAATTTTATTAAAGTTTAAGTAATTACAGTGGTATATACACATAAATAAAACATGATGATGCACTTGTATTAGAATATGAATATATTTAAAATTAAGTAAAAAATTTAACATGCAATAAAACATGGATTCTTTTGTGTGTTAGAAACTTTAAAAAATTAATTATGTGTTAAGATTCAAAGTTGCTGATCAATTACGAAATTATTATATATCATTAGATGAAATACTTATTTAAAATATATAAAACAATTCCAAAGAAAAAAAGCACTTGCTTCAATGTCACTCACTAGAATCCAAAGAAATATTAAAACTACAGAAGAAATACTTAATAATCTTTCTATCAATACGGAAACTCTTGAGAATATGATCAACAATGTAAAAATAAAAATAAAAATGGATTATCATTATTTACTTTTAACAAAAATTTTATTGAAATCATTAATAAAAATTTAAAAATTGTTTTTAATAATTAACTGTTTGTAATAAAATATTGATTAAAGAAACTGCTGAAAAAATAAGAAAAAAAAGGAAAAACTAATGTAATATAATCTTTGATTAATGATAATCTAGGATATACAGAAACAAAATATTATGTTCAGTGATTTTTATTGAAAAATAAAAAATTGCATTACAAATTATTTTTAATAAGTGTCAAGCTCATCTACTTGCAGCCTTAAGTTGCAGACTAAAGTCATCTATTAGCAGACACAGAATCTTCAGCTGACCCTAATGCACTTCTCACTAGTTTCGAAACATATGATGAATAATTTTGAATTTATTCAAAAGATTAATTATGAATTAAAATTAGGCTCTAAATTTAAAGATATTTGGGTTCCATTGTTTAATCAAAAAATATATTAATAACTAGTGATATGTATTATTACTCTTGTAATTTCAGAGGCCGTGTCGAAGGCCCCTGAAACATTAAAACAATTTAAAAATAAGTTTATTGAATCCTGAAACACACATATAATACACGACATTGAAATAAAACATAATGATCCTGTTGCTGTAGAATAATAATATATTCAAAATAAAATAAAAAATGTAGTACCAAATAATTTATGTAAAAGAACATATACTTTACTATCTGTTAGAAATTTAAAAGAACCTATAATGAGTTTAACAGCTAAATTAGCTGATGAAAATAAAGAGTACTATACAACATTTGAGGATATATTAGTTGATATCTTAACTACACAAAAGAGTATGAAACTGTACAAGCTAAACAACTAATCATCGAATTTCATATCAGTTAAGAATGAAAGATGAAGAGAAGAATTACAAAATAAAAAATTGGAACAATTCACTATGAATATTAAAATCTTGACTGATAAGTTACACAAAAGACAATAAATGGTTATGTTTACATAGCTACGTCAAAAAGGTACTATTTAATCAATATCTTTCAACTAGGGAAAACAGAGAATTTGTCTATTCGAAACTCTAATTTTAATTCTTCATACAACGAACAAGATAATTTGTACATGTGTTACTATGAGAAAGCATATGATGTAAATAAAGCAGAAAAATTAATTCATGAATTACATGATGAGTTTTGTGATAATAAGAATAAGGCAATTTTTGTTTTAAGTACACACCATTACTTGAGATTGTTAAATTAATGATTAAAAATATAAATGACCCTATTGATAACATTAACAATTTACTATAAATCGACTAAAAGAAGTATATATGATGGATCCAATTACAACTAATGAAATAGAAGTAAATGATTAGGATTTAAAAGAGAGAATAAATGAAGTTCTGGATGATTCTATAAGTAAAAATATTTTAATTTCAATTATAAAGTAATTATTAGATAGAAAATTTATCATGCTAGAAATACAAAGGTATGGAATTGTTTCAAAGAACAAGATGAATGGAAAAGTAGTAAATAACCAATAACACATAATAAAACTGAAATTAAAATTACATGTTTATTCTTTCTCAGTAAAAGTAAATTTCCAATTACTTTTTTATAATCAAATTTGAAATAACGTTAATAAGAATTATTATGAGTATCTAATAAACAAAACTTATCATTAAATTAGATCAATTCAGATTTAAAATCCTCAAATAATGTTGACATTAAGTCTTTTTGTTAACCTATATTAGACTATCAAAATATACTCTTTGGTGCAAGACTGCTTTACCTGCCACTTATTTTCTTTAATAAAACAATTAGCAGAAGGAATATAATAATCAATACCAAAAATATGTATTTTTTTCAATAAAGAACTCCATTTATATATAAATTTGTATTAACATTTTAAAAAGTTACTTTTGTTCCATTTACCAACATTTGTGTAAATTGTCACAACCCAACCACATAATATAAACCTTATCTTCTTTCTTTCACAAAACGTTTTCAAGAAGGTGAACATCAGGAAATTTTGTTTTCTGTAATTCATACTCATAAAAGTTTCCTTTACCTTTTTCACCATTCAGATCTATTAATTTATACCTTATTGGATTATAATGAATACTCAATTTCAAACATTTCTGTTGACCAATTGGCAGTCTGTCTTTTTTCAAAAATCCTTTATATTTACTTATTATTACTTTATCACCAATTTCATAATTACCTTCAGTATCTAACACTATTGTCAATGGCCTTGATGGAGTGGTAACATTGGTTCCAGTCAGATTATCGAAATTAACCACTGTTGAGCTAGGCTACCATTTGGATGGGAGACCATATGGTCTGCTGAGCACTCAGCCCTTGTGAGGAAAACTGCAGAGCTACTTGATTGAGAAGTATGAGCTCCGGTCTCGCAACCTGGCATACAGCTGAGAGAGGGGTGTGCTGACCACATGCCCTTCCATATCTGCATCCAGTGACTTCCCCCTGCGGGTTTGGGGGTTAGAATAGGCCCGCGGTATTCCTGCCTGTCGTAAGAGGCGACTAAAAGGAGTCTCAAATGTTTCGGCCTTATGTGAAGGTCCCCTCTCGGGTTTGACCTCCATCTTCCAAAATTATTCCAAAGAGCGAGCCAGTTGGGGAAGGGCGCCTTACATGGTGCACTGTATCCGTCGTGCATTGAGACCTTTAGCCAGCCTTTTCGTCGTTGTAATGGTGTCCCGCTCGTTTTCCATCTCTAGGGCGAGGAATCGTCCGTGGGTACGATTACCACGCTGCACTCGGCAGTGTTGCTTTTAACTGCAACGACGACCTTGGACTTTCTTGCACCTAAGATCCAGCACAGTAGCCAGTCCATTGTGGTGGGGCCGCCATGTACCCTTTTGATTGTAGCCTCCTGACAACACAGGGATCGCTCTACTGATGCCTGCGCCGTTAACTCCCCACGTATGCCAAGGAGTAGATGCCCATCTCCCTGGGGCTTCAGGACTCCCGGCAATGGCCATCCTGCCAGGTGGCTATTGCTGTGGCTGGGTGGCGCCCGTGGGGAGGGCCCTTGGTCAGAGTAGGTGGCATCAGGGCGGATGACCCGCAATGAAGCGTGGTACATCATCTCACGCTGGTGGGCCTCCACCAGCAGTCTCAAAGCGATCGAGGTCTAACCTCAATGGAAAGAAATTTGATCAGAGATCATTTCCCTCCCTGGCCACTCCATGGGCGGAACGTATGGCAAAAGAAGGCAGTGGAGAATATTCACCCCGGTTCCTTGTGTGTACGCGAGTTGATGGGGAATCGTTTATGTCAACCAAGTCCCAGTTTTTTGTGGAGCATTTAGAGGACAAGTTCGGGGAGGTGGAGGGCTTGTCCAAAATGCGCTCTGGTTCAGTACTCATCAAAACAGCATCCTCTGCCCAGTCACAGAGGTTGCTCAATTGTGACAAGTTGGGGGATGTTTCCGTTAGCATCACGCCGCATAAGAGTCTCAACATGGTCCAGGGTATTATATTCCACAGGGATCTTCTTTTGCAGTCCGACGATGAACTACGAGCCAACCTAGAACGACGAGGTGTTCACTTCGTCCAGCGCGTCCATCGGGGTCTGAGGGATAATCAGGTAGCCACCGGTGCCTTCATCTTGGCCTTCGAAGGTGATGTTTTACCCGAAAAGGTCAAGGTGATGGTTTACCATTGTGATGTGAAGCCATATATCCCTCCTCTGATGCGGTGTTTTAAATGCTGGAAGTTCGGGCACATGTCATCTCGCTGTACTTCCAGCATCACGTGTCGGGATTGTGGACGTCCTTCGCATCCCGATACTCCATGTGCCCCGCCTCCTATCTGTGTTAACTGCGGAGAACACCATTCCCCCTGCTGGCCGAACTGTAGGATATTGCAGAAAGAAAGGAAGATAATGGAATATAAGACCCTGGACCGCCTGACCTACCCCGAGGCTAGACAGAAATATGAGAGGCTCCATCCTGTGGCAATGACGTCAACCTACGCCGCTGCTGCAACGACGGTTCTCCCATCATCGCGAATCGGCTCTAAGATCGTTCAGCATCCACCACCCCCCTTGATTGTGGGGGGCACTTCACAACCTGTTGCTCCTGCTCCATCTACTTCAGGAGCAACACCCTCCCAACCATCGGGGACATCAGCTCCCCCTTCCCAGCCAGAGAAGCGTAAGACTTCTTCGGCTACTCTCGCCAGGAAGGGATCCCTTGGGGACCTCCCTTCGCAAGTTCCGACCAGTGGAAAAGCGGACGCCCGCAAGTGGTTGAAACAACCACCAGTCCCTGGTCGTAGGGCCTCACGGTCGTCGTCTGTCCCTGAGACTGACCCAGTGAAGCCCATGAAGCCTGAACCACCAAAGGCACAGCGCGACAAGCAGAAAAAGAAGAAAGTCCCCAAGACCAACGATATTGCGGTGGCACCCATCCCACCGCTTCCTACAAGCTCTGCCTCTGAGGACGAGGTGGAGATTCTGGCGTCCACTGAGGACCTCGATCTCGCCGGTCCCTCGGACGCAATGGATGGCATTTGCACGGGTGCTCCATCGGAGGCTGCAGGTGACCCAGCGGCGTAATCTGCCTTCCCAGTCCCGTCACGCCTTTCCCAGCCATGGACAACACCATCCTCCAGTGGAACTGCAGCGGTTTCTTCCACCATCTAGCTGAGCTCCACCAACTTATCAGCGTTCACCCTTTCTTCTGCATTTCTCTTCAGGAAACTTGGTTTCCAGCAATGCGAACCCCCGCCCTCCGTGGCTATCGTGGTTATTATAAGAACCGAGCAGCTTATGAAAGGATGTCTGGTGGCGTCTGCATATATGTTCTTCACACTCTGCACAGCGAGTCTGTCCCTCTCAAAACACCTTTAGAGGCTGTCGCTGTTCGGGTGTGGACGCCACAGGCTGTTACCATTTGCAGTCTTTACCTTCCACCAGATGGTGATGTCTCGCAGCATGTCCTGGCTGCACTGGTAGCCCAATTGCCGCCACCTTTCTTGCTATTGGGCGACTTCAACGCCCATAACCCTCTGTGGGGTGGGTCAGTGGCAACAGGTCGAGGCGCCATCGTTGAGCATTTATTGTCGCAGCTCGATCTCTCGCTGTTAAATGATGGTGCCTTCACACACTTCAGTGTGGCGCATGGCATATACTCTGCCATTGACCTTTCAATCTGTAGCCCTAGTCTCTTACCGTCTGTCCAATGGAGTGTGCATGACGACCTGTGTGGTAGTGACCACTTTCCGATCTTTTTGTCACTACCACAGCGTCACTCTTCTGGGCGCCCTAGCAGATGGGCTATGAATAAGGCTGACTGGGACTTGTTCTCCTCCACTGCTGCTGTTGAGCCTCTCTCTACTGATGACATTGATGCGGTGGTTCAATCGGTCACCACCGGCATCGTTACTGCCGCCGAATCTGCCATTCCCCGTTCTTCTGGGTCCCCTCGGCGGAGGGCTGTGCCTTGGTGGTCGCCTGAGATCGCTGCAGCGATTAAAGATCGCCGGCGGGCGCTCCAGCGTCACAAGTGACATCCCTCCATAGACCACCTTATCGCCTTCAAACGGCTGCGTGCACGGGCCCGCCTCCTTATCCGCCAAGGCAAGAAGGAGTGCTGGGAGCGGTATGTGTCCACCATTGGCCTCCATGTCACTCCATCGCAGGTCTGGGCCAAGATTCGACGCGTCTACGGCTATCGGACTCCTGCCAGCGTCCCTGCGCTCTCACTGAATGGAGCAGTTTGTACTGACTCCGACGTCATTGCAAATCGCTTAGCAGAGCATTTTGCTATGAGTTCCGCTTCTGCGAATTACCCCCAGGCCTTCCGCTCCATTAAAGAGCAGATGGAACGTCGGAGCCTTTCGTTTCGCACCCACCACCCAGAATCTTACAATGCTCCATTCAGTGAGTGGGAATTTCGCAGTGCCCTAGCCGCTTGCCCTGATACCGCTCCTGGGCCAGATGGCATCCACTGTCAGATGCTGAAACACCTTTCAGTGGACAGCCAGCGGCGCCTCCTCGATCTTTACAACCGTCTTTGGGTTGAGGGGGAGTTTCCGTCGCAATGGCGGGAAGGCATTGTCATCCCCGTTTTGAAACCTGGAAAGAACCCTCTGGAGGTGGACAGCTACCGTCCCATTAGCCTCACCAACGTTCTTTGCAAGTTGCTTGAACAGATGGTGAGCCGGCGCTTGAATTGGATACTGGAGTCTCGGGGCCTTCTGGCTCAGTCTCAGGGTGGGTTCCGTAAAGGCCGCTCTGCCACCGACAATCTGGTGAGCCTGGAGTCGGCCATCCGTACTGCCTTTGCCTGCCGTCAGCACCTGATCGCTGTCTTTTTCGACATGCGGAAGGCGTACGATACGACATGGCGTCATCACATCCTTTCTACGCTTCATGGATGGGGTCTTCGGGGTCCTCTGCCGATTTTTATCCGCAATTTTCTGTCGTATCGTACCTTCCGCGTGCAAGTCGCGGCCTCGTATAGTTCCTCCCACGTCCAGGAGAACGGCGTGCCGCAGGCTTCTGTTTAAAGTGTCTGCCTGTATTTAATAGCCATTAACGGGCTCGCTGCGGCTGTGGGAAATTCTGTCTCCGCTTCCCTGTATGCTGACGACTTCTGCCTTTACTACAGCTCTACTGGCGTTGCAGCTGTTGAACATCAGCTACAGGGCGCTATCCGCAAGGCGCAGTCTTGGGCTGTAGCGCATGGTTTTCAGTTTTCGGCTGCCAAGACCCGCGTTATGCATTTCTGCCGGCGCCGAACAGTCCATCCTGATCCGCGGCTTTATCTTGCCGACGAACTCCTTGCTGTGGTGGAGACCCACAGGTTTTTGGGTGTAGTTTTTGATGCCCGGCTGACTTGGCTGCCTCAGATTCGGCAGCTTAAACAGGCGTGTTGGCGGCATCTAAATGCTCTGAGATGCTTGAGCCACACCCGCTAGGGCGCTGACCGATCTACCCTGATATGGGTCTACCAGGCGTTCATTCAGTCTCGTCTGGATTATGGGAGCCTGGCTTATGGCTCAGCATCCCCATCTGCGCTGCAGGTACTGGACCCAATCCTACACAGCGGCATACGGCTTGCCACTGGTGCTTTTCGCACCAGCCCTGTGGACAGCATACTAGTGGAGGCAGGTGTCCCTCCCCTGCGGTTACGGCGCCAACGTTTGCTGGCCGCTTATGCTGCCCATGTTTTAAGCTTGCCCGGTCGTCCATCAGCCAGAACATCGGCCCCGGTCTGGTTGTACAATCGCGGTCCGCGTCAAAGAGCTTCTCTCCGGGCTTCGGGTTTTCACTGTTCCACCTCCTTTCCGGGCCACTTTGCATACACCCCCATGGTGTGTTCCTCGCCCTTGCCTTCGGCTCGACTTGGTACAGGGCCCGAAGGACTCAGTCCCTCCAGAGGCCTTCCGCCGCCGCTTTTATTCCATCCTGGCCATGTATCAGGGCTCTGGCATTGTTTACACTGACGGTTCGATGGCTGCTGGTCGTGTCGGGTATGCGCTCATTCTAGGGGACCCTTCCGAACAACGTTCCTTGCAGGATGGCTGCAGCGTTTACACTGCTGAGCTGGTCGCCATCTTTCATGCCCGCTCCTGCTCAGGTGAGTCCTTCGTTATCTGTAGCGATTCCCTGAGCGGTTTACGAGCTCTCGACCAGTGTTTCCCTCGTTCTCGTCTGGTGATAGCTATCCAAGAGTCCCTGCATACTCTTGCCTGTTGCGGCTGCTCTGTGGTCTTTGTGTGGACCCCCGGTCATGTCGGTATCCCGGGCAATGAACATGTTGACCGCCTGGCGAAAGAGGCCACGAATAAACCATCTCTGGATGTTGGCCTCCCAGAGACTGATTTGCGGGCAGTCCTCCGCCGAAAAGTTTTTGCGCTTTGGGACGCTGAATAGCGCGATCGGATCACGCCCAATAAACTCCGTGCCATTAAGGAGACGACGACTGTGTGGCGGTCATCCCCCTTTTAGCTGTGGTCAGGCAGACATTTGCGCTGCCTGATACGCTCCCTGCCCTTTTATCTGATGACCCTGTTATGGCTGGCTTAGTTTTACGTTTTATTCGGGCAGGGGGTATTTATCGTTTACTCTGAGTGTTTGTTCTGTTCTTTTGTGTTGATTCTGGCCATTGGCCTACGATTCTACGCTGAGTTTTTAATGTGTTCTCGGTGGTTGGCTTTTCCTTTTTATCTCTATGGTCGGCCAACCACCGTCACACTCTGTGTGATTTTAATTTCTTTTGTCTGATCTCTATAGGAGTATTTCTTGTCCTGTGTCGTCTGACGTCTTTCCTGCTGTTCGTTTTTATTCTCTTTGGGTGGTTTTAATTTATTGGAAAAAGGGACCGATGACCGTCGCAGTCTGGTCCCTATAATACCCCAAACCAACCAACCAACCATCTAGTGACGATTACGAACTGAGGATGACATGGTGGCTGGTCAGTACCATTGAGCCTTCATGGCCTGTTCAGGAGGAGTTTAGTTTATATAACACATTTTTTACATAAACATTATTCAATAAGATTTTTTCGATTTCTTAATTTACATCTTTTGGTCACATTTTTATACTTGAATGTTCTGTGTTAATACATTCGCCAACTAATTTAGAAACTATATCAGCATCCAACCCATATACAATTTCCTTGAAGAGCGTATTTTTTCCACACCTTTTTTTAAGTGTTCTGTTAAATAGTACAAAAACACAAGCTTTTAATTTTGTAAAAGTTGAGTAATCATTAATAATACAGTTTTCCATGATTTCTTGAAAATATTTGTTATGAAGTTATTTCCATTAACTGTTTGTAAATTTCTTGTTTTTCTAGCGATGAATACTTTTCAAAAGCATTAACTATATTTTTACCTGTTTAATCCTTAAATGGAATTGCCCTAGGAAATTTTGGAAAAACATCTATAACAGTTAATAAATATTTATATCATTTATTTATTTTTGAAATTCCTTTTAACTTTCCAGAACCCATTTCAACTAAATCAGCTTGCCATAAAGCATTTATTCCAAAAGAAATTCGATTTCTTCTTTTAAAATTTGTTCTCATTGTTTTATTAATTCATTAATAATTTATTCACAAATACACACATTAAAAAATGTTTCGCATCACTCCAGTTCCCAGAACTGCTGAACATAGAAGTTGACTGTGGATATTGTCGCTTTGACTGTTCACAGATGTCACTAACCCGCCCAAATATGTAAAAAACCATGCATGAGCAGTGCCTATTAGATGGAGGGGGTCCGACAGCCAATCAGTTCCAGTCATTCCACCAGGAACAAGGTACACGGCTCTTGTTGTCTGTAGTTCAACTATGCCATGACGGTCAATACTGCGTTTCGATCGTGTATGCATTGTTACTTTGTGACAGAAAAGGCTCTCAATAAGTGATGTGTCCAGGAATCTCGGAGTGAACCAAAGCGATGTTGTTCGAACATGGAGGAGATACAGAGAGACAGGATCCGTCGATGACATGCCTCGCTCAGGGTGCCCAAGGGTATTACTGCAGTGGATTACTGCTACGTACAGATTATGGCTCGGAGGAGCCCTGACAGCAACGCCACCATGTTGAATAATGCTTTTTGTGCAGCCAGAGGACTCAAACTGTGCGCAATAGTCTGCATGATGTGCAACTTTACTCCCAGTATCCATGGTGAGATCCATCTTTGCAACAACGACACCATGCAGCACGGTACAGATGGGCCCAACAACATACCGAATGGACTGCTCAGGATTGGAATCATGTTCCTTTCACCAATGAGTGTCGCATATGTCGTTAATCAGACAATCGTCAGAGACATGTTTGGAGGCTGAACACCTTAGACACATTGTCCAGCGAGTGCAACAAGGAGGAGGTTTTGGGGTAGCTTTATGTGGGGTCATGGAAGCTGGTGGTCATGGAAGGCACCATAATGGCTGTACGATACGTGAATGCTGTATGGTGGTACAACATGCAATGTGTGGTTTTCATGAGGACTAAAAAGGGCGGTAATGATGTTTGTGTTTCTCTCTAATCCAATTTCCAATACAGGTTCCGGAACTCTCGGAAATGAGGTGGTGTAAAACATTTTTTTTATGTGTGTATTTAGATCTTCACCTACAGAACTATTTTACGTACTGTTCGACCTCCAATTCTTTGTCTTCTCTTTTTAGTTGTTAGTCTCTGAGGATTATGTGTTTCACTTCATACAGTATATATAGTTTACCATTTTTATAGAATAAAATATTTAATAAGATTTAAATTATTTTTCCACATATAATTACCTTTAAATCAACTGGAGCAGTTTTAACAGAATCTCTTAATCTTATAGTTAAAAAACTTCATTTATTTACTATTATTGACTGATTCGTAGGAGTTATGTCATAAATATTATCACAAACAATCACTGTAATAACAAAATCATTAAAAGATACATCAGTACTTATATTTTGACCAATAACAACAATTTTTTAAAAATAAACTCATACTCGTAATTGCGTATTTTTTGTTCATCTCCAGTCATGAAAGTAAATTCAATAATTTGTTTATCATGTATTTTTTCTTTAAGATTACTTAAATCGTTTAAGTATGGAGTTAAATCTGTTTTTGAGTTATAATCTGTAAAAGCTTTTACTAGTTTCTTTCTTGTAAATTGAATAGTTAGATTAGTTTGCCTGATATAATTATTCAACAACATTAAAGTATTTAGAAAAAGAATATGTTATAAAACCTGAATATTCAGGTTTTATAACATATTCTTTTTCTAAATATTGTGAACTAACAGAATCATAATCATCTACTGGATCATTTATATTCGCAATTCTTCTACCCTTAAAATCAATATATCGCTTAGTCACTTTAAAAATAACATTTAGCTCTTTATGGAATTGTGTAAACTAAACTTTCCATTTTTTCTTCGAATTTGTCTTTTATGATTTGTCCGTTAAGTGCTTGACCTATAATTGTGTCTTATTTCCAAAAGTGTCTATTTATTAAAGTTAAATATCATTTAACTTACAATTCATGTGCAATAATTTTAAAACAAATAGACACAATTGACCACATATTACTTCATCAAAATTCTGAATTCGTTGTCCATTATAGTACAAATCATTTAAACGAAGTTGTTTAACCAATTCTTTTGGAATATTTCCACCAAATGAATGAAATACAAATCTTTATCATTATTCTTATAATAAGAAGTCCAATGAGTACCAGGATAATCAGGAGTATCTAAATTTACTATTCCACATATTAAATTGTTTTGGTTCATTAGTGAAAGCTAAAGCAGTTTTAAAGCAGCATTCAGGTAATTCATCATCCATAAAAATACCACGAAAATATTTACTTCTTCAACTAGTTTTTCTGTGTCCAAAGTACGTAAAGGATTAGTATACTTTTTTATTGTTTTTTCGATTTTTTTACTTCCTTTCCTTTCTTTTTCATTTCCAATTTATGACTTTTCTGTTCTTCCAATTCTGCATCAGCTTTTTTCTAGTTTACTACTGCATTAGCGATTGCTGCAGAACCACCAGAAAGTGAACCAACTGTTGCTAAATAAGGTAATGCAGTTAATAGTAATTGAAGAAATCTACCTTTGTGCTTAGTCCTCTTCCTTCTTTCTCTTTTGTTAGATGTTCAATAATCTTTTTTGCAACAGCGATACCTAATGTAATAAGTAAATACATATTTTATAAGGATTAATAGCTTTACAATCCCGATCAATTTTCGTCAACATTGATGCCCATACCTAATTTTCGTTGTCCGTACATAATTCCTCTAACTGCAGTAGCAGCTATTTTTTCCTCCTATTGAAGTATCACTTGCATTCATTCTTTCTTTTGCAGCTAACTGAAGTACTTTATCAACTTGATATGTAGACGCTAAATCTTCATGATCATGATAAGCAATATCATGTTTTTCACAAGTTTCATCTAATTTTATTTTTTCCTCAATCGCCACATGCTAATCTTTCTTGTAGTTTAGTAAAAGGTCCACACTATGAATATCTTGGTAGATGCATCTCTAGCATTGGTTAATTATTTAAAGCCCAATTTAGTAATCCTTTACCATGTTTTTCACAATGTATACATTAAATTATTCACAAAAATCAGTAAATTTGTTTGTTGAGATTTGTGTTATTCAACTTTTTCATTATAGTAATTTTTATTTCCAGCTAATTCTTAACCATGAATTACTGTTAATCTACCACTTAAATCTCTAACATCATTCATCCAAATATACCAAACTGTTTTCCTGAATATTTTTTTGCTAAACCCTCACCTGTTTTTGCATCTGAATAATCTGAAGAATCTGAAAACACTTGATATACTTTTGGAAAAGAGACATTAACAATTTCTTTTATCAGTTTATTTTATTTTTACCTCTATTTGATTTTACTTTATTTAGGTTCTTTTCAGACAATAATGCTCCTGAATGTTACAATGTATCTGTATAATTTGATAAACTAAACGAATCAAATGTTTCACCCACATCATCCATAGTAATTTGTTTTCTAGATAAAAGATTCATTAAACCATCTGTGCCTTCATATTCTTTTCCACCAATTTTTAATTTATTGACATCAAAATCAACTGGAAAACGTCCAATAAATTTAAATCTATCAACAGCCTTTAATAAAAAACTTGGATCTTTGTGCTACAACTCTCCACTCTCCTCTCCTGTCAACCAATCTCAGCAAAGTATTAAAAGATGGCATCAAATATGGATAGAACCGATGTAAAAAAGTCAAACTACTCCAGTTATGTTTTCTAACTCTCTCCTCCACCTCCTCTTATCTTCACCCAACCATAGAGCAGTATTATAAAAATATAAAGTGGAAGAAATAGCTCAGTGTGTTAACAGGAAATTAAAACTCCCTTTCCCTGATCTCCAGCAGATCACACCACAGCATTAAAAATCCAGATGATGGAAATAAGCGAATTGTGTGCTTTATACCCACTCCACCCCTCCATTTCCAAACCAGTCAGAGTCTAGTATTTAAATCATGTGTAAATATGATGTGAGATATGTAGCAAAAATTACATAATCTCTATTTGAAAGGCAAAGATATTCATTATTCCCTTTAAAACCAAAGATACATGTTATTTCTGGCATAATAATGGTGTCAATTGATATTATTTACACACAAATAAATTGTGTACTTCATACCCCCTCCTTCCTATCCTTTCAACTAATCAGAGCTTAATGTTAAAATTATGCATAAAATGTCGCCAAGTTCATGGTAATTGCATAAAATTATGTGAAGGCACACTGTATAATGCACCACTTCCTTCCCATCTCATCCAGTTGAAGCCTACAATTTTAGCCACGACCAAAATAAAAGATCCAGTTACAGTGTAGTCACATCTCGGCTCTGTGCTCAATGGTATCCGAATGATCTACATTATTTATAAAAAAAAAATGCATCACACTCCTCTCTTCTCCCTTCGCCTTCAATCAGAGCCTAGCATTACTGTTACAATGTAGCTCCATCTGGGCTACACTAAACAGTATCCAACATATTTATCTAAAAACATGTCACTGTCTGAATTGTATGAATTACCGAAAATGTTGTCAACTGTGTTTCCATCATCCAAAAAAAGTTGTTTATGGGCTGGTGCACTAGTCACATCGGAAAACTTCATTGAAAGCTAAGCTATATATCATTCGCTGTAGAATATTGGAATGAGTGTATAACACATTCTCTACAAATAACTAAACAACAGCATTTCCTTGTAAAATATTAATAACAAGTTACGGATAAGTAGTTGTTGTACATTAGTATTATCTTAAATGCTGTTCCATAAATTCTCAAAACGTGAAAGAAATCAACTCCTGTACCACATTCTTGCTGCTTACTGTCACCAACAGATTACTAAACCATTAAAATACGACACGTTTTCAATTTGGTACTTCGAGTTGTTCTCATCATTACTAATATGTGTCTTTACTGGGCTAAAACGATCATAGTACCATTATGAACCACACATGGTTTAAGACACATCTATGATATCATAATTAGGGGGATAAAGCGAGTATTGTTGCCAAAGTTATTCAAGATGGAAGATCCACGATGGTGGCCATAGATGTGCCAATGTCGCAATGAAGTCATGGAGGGAAGTTCAAATTTTGACAGGAAAGTAAGTCAATATGGATACCTACACTAACACTAGGACTGCCGAGTGGTCAATTTGACCACTTTTTATATTTTAACATGTTATTATTAGGTCAATTTCTAATCTATGCTGTTGTGAGTTAATGACTTTTCCTTAATGTTTATGTAGATCATATAAATAGTCCAATATTTATTTTATCTTCATTAGTTTTCTTTGAATTACCACTTATACTTAAAACCGCCGAGTGGTCACTTTGACCGCATTACATGTATATTTGAAAACTGATTATTTAAAGATTGTTGTGTGTCACTCCCCGGATTTATTCTTAGCACTTGTCAACAATGTGCTAAATATGTTGGTTACTGAAGTTTATTCGCATTGTTTGAATTTAAAAGCTAAAATAGTGCAATATGTCATTTATTGTTTGCTATTGGGTTTCGCATATACAAGACTGATTATTTGAGTACTGGTCTCATAGCAGTAGGCATGGCTCAGATGTCACAGCGATACAAACCACGGCCACGGCCACTTTCAGACGAAGAAATTGTCACACTTTTGTATGAATTGGATGGTGAAAATGATCCTCAAGTTGAGGACTTCGTGGAAGATTCCACAGATGAAGATTACCAACCTGTCGCTAATGTGGAGAGTGAAAGCTCCGAGAGTGAAGATGAAGGTAATTTACATTCACTTATATTATTATCATTATTATTGTTGTTATTATTATTATTGTTACTACATGAATAATGATCACTATTGTAATAGAGCTGACACTTCTACTGCTACTTCTGTTACTGCTATTTTATTGTGTGGTGTGTTATCTTTATAATGAGTTGTAGCTTTCTAATTGTCTCTTTCCTCACGCAGTTGCTGTACCAGGACCAAGCAATAATACAAACAATGCTAGAGAAGGACCTACCCTGGGTAAAAAGAGAACTGCACCTCCTATAAGCGGACCAATACAGAATCGACGTAGAAGAGGAGAACGAAGTGAGGGTTCACTTCCAGAACCTGGCTCAAAACTCCTGGGGAAGGACGGGATCACGGAGTAGACTGTAGCAGACTTTGGTGTTACTACTCCAGGTAGGATAGGTCAACAGAATATATTGAAAGAAACACGGGGACCTACTCCACACGCAAAGCGGCACGTCTCAAATGATAATGTTTCGCGTGCCTGGCGCATTTTAGTTGATCAATCAATGTTGAAACACATACAGAAATGCACAGAAGCAGAGGCACAACGGCTTCTTGGAAATGATTCCTGGAGTTTGTATTTAGATGCATTTGTTGCTTTATCATATGTTCATAGTGCACTAGGTGCCAGATGTATTGAAGTAGATGAGTTGTGGTCGAAAAAGTGGGGAGACCCATTTTTCACTGACACAATGAGCAGAAACAGGTTTCGAGGAATTTTGAAATATCTGTGTTTTGATGAAAAAAATACACGGTCGCAACGTTTGAAAAGTGACAAATTTGCACTTACAGTAACTACTGTCAGTTGAATTACATACCTGGATCAAATGTCACTGTGGACGAACAACTTTTCCCCAGCAGAACCAGGTGTCCGTATTTGCAACATATGCCGAATAAGCCTGATAAATTCGGAATCAAATTCTGGCTTCTAGCAGATGTAGAAACAAAATATCTTTGTAATGGGTTCCCTTATGTATGAAAGAACGAACAGAGGGCACCTAATGGGAAACTTCCAGTACAATTAGTAATGAAGTTGGTAGCTCCATATCGCAATAAGGGGCGAAATGTGACTACTGACAATTTTTTCACTAGGTCACACTTGGGGAGAGACTGGAAAAAGAGAAAACTAGTCTTGTCAGCACTGTCAACCGTGCAAGAAAAGAAATTCCGAACACTATAAAAAAATGAAAACTCCTCTTTATATGTCTGTTCTTTTGAAAAGGAAAGGTGGTACTCTGACTGTTTATTAGAATAATTGCTGGAGCCCACACATGGTCATCCTGCAGACATCTGTTTAAGGATCTAGGAATCCTCACAGTAACCTCACAGAATATATATTCACTTATGAAATTTGTTGTTAATAATCCAACCCAGTTCAAAAGTAATAGCAGGAGGAAGGATGATCGTCTGGGCGCTGCAGTCATGGACTGTGCGGCTGTTCCCGGCGGAGGTTCGAGTCCTCCCTCGGGCATGGGTGTGTGTGTTTGTCCTTAGGATAATTTAGGTTAAGTAGTGTGTAAGCTTAGGGACTGATGACCTTAGCAGTTTAGTCCCATAAGATTTCACATGCAAAAAAAAGGATGATCTTCACTATGCTGGGTTAAATCTGACTTTGGCACAAAAAGGGGTAAATTATGCTTCCACAAAAGTCTTTGGTCACCTACCAAACAGCGTCAAAAGCCTGACAGATAGCCAACTAACATTTTAAAATAAATTAAAAGAATTTCTAGATGATAACTCCTTCTACTCATTGGCTGAATTTTTAGATATAAATTAAGGGAAAAAAACAACAACTTAAACATTAGTGTCATGCAATATTTTGTGTAATTTAATATCTTCTACAGACATCTTTTATTAACCTGACACATTCCACATCATTACGAAGTGTCATATTCATGATCTATGGAATAAGTATTACTCTAATCTAATCTGATCTCTAATCTACCAAGGGAAAAAGAACAAAAATGTTCATCTGTATAGCCTCATGCACACAGATGTTGAAATACAAAATAATTCGAAACACCTTCGCGAAACAGTGAGCTTCTACAATAGCAAAAATTTGCTGTAGATGTCTTGGACCAGATGACGAGGAAATATTCTGTCCACTCTGGTACTTGTTGATAGCCTGTACACGTATTTCACAATATCCTTGGTTCAGCAGCCATCATTGCATGGATCATTTTCAAGCTAGTGACAGGGATCAACATAAGTAGGAGGAATTTCATCCTAAATCTAGCAGAAGAATTACATAGAGCCTATATGGAAACCAGAAATCAGGAAAGGATGCCCAGAGATGGAAAATAAAAGGAAGAAAAGGACGATGGTGATGAAGAAAGAGAAGAAGCGGAAATTCCTGCGAAAGTAAGAAAACTATGCCAAACGATGAAATGCAGAAACAAGACAAATGAAGTGTACAGTAAATGCAAGAGATATGTCTGTGTGCCGTGTAAATATAAAGTAATAGTTTGTAATGCCTGTTAGTAGGATTAGGTACTATACATGGTTATATTTTATGATTGGTCTTTCTCTTAACATATTCATGGGTACTTAGTTTCTCCAGTAAGATTAATTTCTATTACTTTTAAAACTACTGCAATACAATTAGTATGGTTGCAGATAAATATTGTAAACTATGTTCTTTAATATTAGTAATATTATGTTCCCATTGTTGTTGTAAAATACAATGATACCGTTATTAAACGTAATTAAAGTGATACATTGTTATACATTATACAGCACAGCATGTACTTACAAAGAAAGTGGCCACTTTGACCACATCGGCGATTCTAAGTATAGTACTAGTTTCGGCGGTTCTAGTGCTAACCTAACCACCTCCCCTCCCCTCACCTCGTCCCTCTCCCTTTCCCTCCCCTCCCCCACCGTTTGGAAATTGGTGGGAAAAGGACTCAATCTGTGCTGAGCTGCCAGATAGGACAGACATAAGTCATTATCTTGTATGCATTACTTCCCTCCCCTCCCCTCCCCTCCCCTCCACCAGTAGTAAATTGGCAGGGAATGGACTCAGTGTATGCTGAGCTGCCGGATAGGATGGACTTAATTCTTTATTTTATATGCATTACTTCCCTCCCCTCCCCTCCACCATTAGGAAATTGGCGGGAAAAGGACTCTGTCTGTGCTGAACTGGTGGATAGGATGGATGTAAGTCTTTATTTTGCATGCATTGTATATTTAAACAATTTGAGTTTTCATAGACAGTAGGTCCATTGAGTGGTTTTACCATTAAGTCTGGAGTCCAGCATCTGATATTTGGTAAAGACAAATACGTTTGATGAAATAATTAACATGGGCCGAGTTACACTTTGCAACTCATACTGATAAATGTGTGTGCTGTAAATGTAGACCATCCAATAAAAGTCCACTCAGTCAGTCTTCAAAAGCGCAAGAGGCAAGATGTTCACCCACTCCGGCGCACGGTCTTTTCCAATGCGCCCAACGACTCAGGTAGGTAACTTGCTGGGCTACCTGCCCCAAGTCTCCAAGCCAGCTTACGCCACGGTCATGCGATAGCCGCTAAGCACTTCCTGTGGTGTTGGAAATACCCGCAGGCTCCTCCTTTCCCATCCCCTATGGATACCAATTGTCGTTGAACACGAACTGCTCCAGGAGTTATTATATCTGGTGTTGTGGAATATTGTCACATACGTAACCATATACGTAACTTGAAAATATCACAGGAACTAAATGTACCACTGCCAAAAAGAGAGAAAGAAAGAGAGAGCACTTTTCAGATGACGCAAGAATATTTAAACAATTATATGTTTTATTCCGAGCAATACCGCCACCGCCAAATGCTTCAACATTGTCTGTAACAGAAAAAGATCGCGCACGGTTGTGAAACCGCCCCAGGCACAGTTCGCGCGCTTTTGTGGGAAATACCCTTATCTTTGGGCACGAGCTGCTTCAGGAGTTACTTAATCCAACTGAATATTTCTCTAAACGCATTTTCAAAAGGATCGATGAACAGTAGTTTGTTACGATTTTACGATGTATACCGCCACACTTGAACACAGACTCTAAAAACAGATTGCAGCACACTTGTGAAACCGTTCCCGAAACATTCCGCGCGCGTTTGTTGGAAATGCTTATCTTTGAGCATGAGCTGCCTCAGGAGTTACTAAATCTAACTGAATATGACCCTAAACGCAATTTAAAAAAGATCGCTGCACGAAACCGATATCAGCTGCAATATCTGCTTTTACATACCAAGACGATGATATTGGGAAGTCGAAATGAATATCTCTGCAACTCTAAACAGGACGCTCACCACTTTTCGAGCTTTAGCTGCTTGTTTGAAGGCGCTGCCAGAGAGAGAGAAAACTTTCTAAGTCTTACTGCTGGGGTGGTGTTCATTACTTTTCTGAAATGACGAGTGGGCTTAGTTTATATTTGCTTTTGTTAGAGTCAGGGACGTTATTTTTTCTTCACCTCTCGAAGCACACATCGACATCTAAGCACAGACGGTAAAATCGAGACAACTACACAAACAGAGTTCGAAGCACTTTCCTACAGACGAGAAAAATGGCTGGAATTTTCTGTGTCCTACAGCTGCAGGTCTGCATATGTTCTAAAGCCACAAAGGCAGATGAGGGACAGCATCCTACCAGAGATGGATGTTCTGCTTGAACTTGTCTCTAAACACTCGATCAAAGAAGACATCACGTTACTCTCAGAACATTCCGTAGATACCTTTCCCCCATCTTGTTCAAATCAGTCTGTGGAGGCCCTTATGCCCCACACAAAGGATGTGTCGTGAATGAATGGAGCACTCTCATTGACTCTCCTGAATTTGCCCGCTAAACTGCTGCAGCTGTTGGTGTTGGAGCAATGTCCACCATTGTCTGCAGACGAGACATTCAATGGCAAAGCTGTTTTGTATAGATCGAAACAAAAAGATACAGCAGCCATATTGCACTGACAGTTAAGCCCTGTAAAAGTGATCTACGTATCTTGAAATATGGAAAGACACTTCCTCAATTACACTGCTCTGCTACTGTCTAGCAAAGCTTGAATATTTCAGATTCAAACCGATCTCCAACTCGGCTATATTACCATATATCATATCGATGTAGTAGTAAACACAACTCGTATCCTGCACCATACAGAATCATCACTTCTGCAACATGCATATAGCTATCGACCACCAGGCACTCATACATATACCGCAGAGACAGACAGCATAAGCACACGCACCATACATAATCCTTGCAGCACTAGATATTTGCCACAATGTCACTCAGTCATGCACCGCAGCCAGTGGTCACGAGTCACCTGCCCCACACACACGCTGGCCCGACATGTGACCAGAAAGCCCTCAGTGGACCAAGGTCACTCACCCAACTGTTATACGAAGGCTGCGCTTGTTCCCCTTGGCGCAGAGATGTTACTGTTTCTGTCACCGACCTGCTTGTTTGCTTGCTCTCTACACCCATATCAAGACTCTGAGAGTACAAGAACACATGTATTTTCACGTGGTTTGCCAGAATATCAAACAATTTACGCGATGCTTCTCGACATCAAGCACATAGCAGTATGGTACCGATCCCTTGCACAATATCATTCCGAATATAAAGACTGGAAAATATTTTTCTAGAACCCTGAAGCTTTAGTGTGTTGCATCGTGGTGGAACATGCTGTAAACCACTGAGAACTAGAACTAGAAACTTATCTCCCATCCACACAGAGAAAGATCATAAATTATGCACTACGATCAAAGTGCTAGAAATATGAAGGGGTCGGAGAGATATAGTCATAAGCCACATCGAACTAGTTTTGAGATACAGCGAGTTTAAAGTTCCACGGAGGTCTGAAAATATTTAATACAAACTAGAAACCTTATTTCTACAGCAAATACTTGCTTAATACTTGCGAAGCATGTTGTTAAATAGTCAACTCTCTGCATGCTATAAAATATTAATTTTAGAATGATTATAATTAAGATGTAGTCAACGGTGGCTTATGACTATATCTCCCAAAAAATTGTTTAAAACATAAAGTATGAATTTGTAAGGATTTATTTTAATTACTCTTACACAGCAAGCAGAATATATAATTTTTACACATTAATATACACATATCAGGTATCTGAGATGTATAAATTACTTTTTCATTGATACAGTTACATCAAGGAAGTTCCTCTACCTCATCATTGTAAACGTTATTTCCAGTACATGACCGAAAGAAATCTTGATTTGCTGTATGGCATAAGAGACAGTACTCCAATTTTTTTCTGGTTAATTGGTAGTGGCTTTCTGTACTTTATTGGCAGCTGATATGGATTTGGTTCAACTAGCCCTCCTTTCTTTTTGACACGAATATCCACTGACATGAAAGCTCCTATGCCTGAATAAGAATGCTTTACACTTAGCTTGAAGGGATCTTCAGACCCAAACTTCACTGAAATGGTGGGGATCTCCAGACGTGGATTCTGTACGTTTTGAGATCAATGTCTTCAGGTTTTCCATACTTCTTAAGTCTTCTCTTTCCATTTTAGTTACAATGAAATGTTTTGGACTCGCAGATTTTATTACTTCTGGCCATTCATCTGGAGTGTACACTATTGGACGTCTCATTCTTGCATACCGTTCAATGCGACCAAAATCACGATCCCATGGTAGCATGGTGTGACCTACCACAGGGAAGATGCTGGACAGAATCAAATCTTTTGGTAGCAACAAGGGACCTTTCCAAACCAATAATAGTCCAATTTTTTGCCTGACCCTTGCAGTTGTCTGTGATTATGTGGAGATGTTTTGTCTGAGGATTAGTTATCTCCAAGTACTTCAATAAGCAGCTCCCAACCTCATCTGAACCCCTTCCTCCATCTTTCTCGCTCCACAGAAACATATAATCCTTATTTGATCCACAGTCGTGGATACCATAGTTGTATGTCCATATTTTCCTCTTGTAAAATGCTGGACCAACTGTTACTTTAGGTGTGGGGAACGTTTGCTGCATGTCCATTGCTATCACATGATGCTCTTTCGAATTTTCTTTAGCCAGAGCAGTTAAAGACGCAATCATATTTTGTCCCCTGTCAGCCTTTTTGAGATGCAGTTCATATTGTTGTTTCTTTTTTGTGATTTCTTCTGCACATAATTCTGGGTTATTTATTGCAATTAGAAATCCATCACATTTTGAACAGGTGTCACGTTTTGGTAGTTTGAAGCCTAAGTTAAATTCAGATACGAAAATTTCTCTGAATTTACTTTCAGATACTGCAGGAATCTGCATTTCCTTGCTGTATTCTGAGTATTTGTCTCGAAATAAGGAAGCAATTGTGAGATCACAATCCAAATACACTTTATTTGGGTTCTGTTGCCTACTGTAATGACTGTTATACTTCGGTATGACGTTGAGAAATTCTCTAACACTTTGAACAGCTTCGTCTTGCAATTTATGTGGGTAGTTTCCATGTTTTCCTGAAAGAAAAAAAAGATGAGCTTATATCCTCTTCCTAATAGAAATATTTGTATAGTACTCAGTTTGCGTACATCCCTAACTTACAGCACAGAGTAACATAAAAACCTCTTCCATCTTCTTTTGGCTCTGCAAATCCATGCCTTATTTGATGTTGCAAATTCCTCACTCTTAGTGCATGTATCTGTAAGCCATGAACCCGTAGGAAAGCTTCCTTGTAGATCATGACTTCTGTTCCGCATACCCTCACATTGTAAGAAAATGTAACATTCCTGGATGGTATTTTCTTGGAAGTCTTTTTTGGATAGCTTTGAAAGAAATTATGACAAATATAACAAAATGAAATAAACATACAAAATATTAAACCATTTGTATTTAAATAGTGAACAAAGCTGCGCTTTTTCGGTTCCATTTTCATACAGCTCATCAGGTAAGTATTCTGGGCATTAATGTTTCCTATGTCCCAAATTGAATGAAAAATGTTTTCTTCCTCTCCAAGCAGTTTTGTGAAGCATTTATTTAAACTAGTACAGGGACTTTCTATAGTAGCAGCCTGAACAGCCTTGTGGGTTTTTAAAGAATTATACTGCTGACCAATATTTCGTCGACTTTTTGCTTTATTTTTCTTCCACTGGTCAATATTTCGCTTTCTTTTCCGTGAAGGCTTTGGTTTTTCGGGTGATTCTTCATTTATTCTACTTATTTCAAGCTGTAATATGAAGAGCAAAGTAGTCTAAGAGTTTGCGTGAGATATAGTCATAAGCCACACAAAACATTAAATTTCGCTAAGGTCACATTAATGAGAAAATATTTTTTACACATCTTTTGCCTTTGAAACTACATTATTGCACCATTAAGTAGTAATATAAACGTGCCCATCAAGTTTCATCATTAACACACAGGATGGCTGTCAAATGGGTAGGCAATGTTGAGAGAAACAAAGTCACAAGCCACAGAAAACTAATCACCAGAAATAAACCGTTTTATATACTTACCGAAACATCATCTGAGCTGGAACTGCTGGTCGATGGATGCCAAGATTCATCACTGTTGGGATCCAAAGGGTAAAGCTCTTCACTTCCACTACTGTATGTGTCAAATATGCGTTTAAGTCCCGAAGACGCTTCAGACGTTCCTGACCCACCTGTCATTTTGCCGTGGCTTGTGACTATGTATCTTCTGAAACTACCACCAGATGGCACAGCATAGAACTGCACACCGTCGTAGCTTGCCATCTGTTGCAGTAACACGGAACTTTTTCTACACATTGTGAAGAAGACATTGTTAAGAATGCCGCAACATGAAAAACTCAATTTCGTGAAAGTTGTGGCTTATGACTATATCTCTCCGAGCCCTTCATATGTAAATCACTGTCTGGCATACTTTGGTGTATATGTTCAGAATCAACAATCAGTGGACGTTCTGCAGAGTCATCTATCTGCATTCACAATGGTACTCGCAAAGTAGTGGAGGGGTGGTTTAGCGATGATACAGAAACTGGTAAGCATGCTGCCGCACCATTAGTCAGTGTTGAAATTATGGTAAAATTGCTAAAATTGATCACATTATCAACTATGTTCAGTACATTGATCGTGTCTTTTCCATCCCATCCGTCCATTGGTATTCTGTTGATTACCACATAACAATTGACTGACTTCGCTTGTTTGAGATGGAGAAAGAGTCTTGGTGGAGGGGCAACACCTTCTGTGGATGACTAGCACTGAAACAGTGATCATGTACATGACTGCAATATGAGGAATCAATTGAAACGGAACATAGAGCCATCAGCTATCCCAGCACTGTGAATGATGAGTTTAAATGAAGAGGTCATCAATCACCTTTGGACAGCAGTTTGATTACCACATAACGATTGACTGACATCGCTTATTTGAGATGGAGAAAGAGTCTTGGTGGAGGGGCAACACCTTCTGTGGATGACTAGCACAGAAACAGTGATCGTGTACATAACTGCAATATGAGGAATTGGCCTTTGGACAGCAGTTTGGAAACACACCACAGCGCTGCAAAGCTCTTCCAGTTTCCTTATATTGTGACTGTCTTTTATTTCAATCACCCAGTGTGTGTGTTGTGGGAGCAGCGTCAACAACGATTTACACCGTGCCATGTCTAGTTGTCTGCGAGAGCCAATGGATTGAGGCGCGTTAATGTCAGTTTAGAGCCTGATACAGACCTTGACGTCGTGGTGGAAAGAACAAAATGTATGGTAGTATACAAAGATGTGTCATACACTGCCTGGACATGTTACAGCAGAAAAAAAATTGAGTTTCAAACAAACACATAGAGAGCTTCTCTTGAGACTGATAGTCTCTGAGACATGATCCTCCTCCTGCAGTACAGGTGATGATGCTTCACACTGGCCTGTGCAGGCGACTGAGTGGATCAACACCTGTATATTTAATGGGGTTGGCTCATATTCTCGATGCCAGCAAATAGACAGTATTTGTTTTCGACATATATATCGAGTTGTCTGTAGGATGAAGTTAGGTGAGTTTTTTATAGTTATTAGCTTTTTATCCTCTGTTGGCAGTACATGATAGAGAGAATGTTTGGGTAACAGACGTGGATGCACCCTGAGAGATGCAGATCTCCTTTGGACTACAGTATCTAGTTTGGAGACAAACCACAATGCAGTAGCAAAATCCTCGCCCTTCTCCCACTTCCTTTACTGTCTTTCTATACTATGACCTCGAGTTACTGGAGAAAGCTTCGTTTGGTGCCGGCCTTACACATCGTACATGGTTGCGGGAGCTATGACAACGTGTTCCCATTTCCACCAAATGCTCAATTACTTGGAAAATTATGACCAGTCATAAGAATGGTAGAGATATTTGTATTTCCAGAGTCAGAGTCGTCACATGGGGTATTTCCAATACTTCGCTCATTGTTGAATGTCGTACGATTGAGGCTACAATCGTAATATTTAACTGTAAGAACAGTGATAGAATACATGTGGCTGGTTTCCTAGGATGACTCTATTTGAGGTACGGGGCGCGTAAAGGCGGTGGCCTGAGGCGGGAACGATTGACGTTTCCAGTTTACAGGGGGAGCCGTCCCAATGGAGAGGCTGGCTGGGGTACAGGAATGTAGCTGCCAACCGTGTCGCCCTCTGGACGGCTGAATAGCGAACTAATATTCAGTATGTGTTCGGCAGCCTTCGTAATGGTATATGATTTCCGTAGAAATTTGAGAAGATTCAATATGGACGTGTGTTTGCGCTGGGCAGATATTCCTTCCTATATAAACTGTCTGGTTGGCTGCTTCCGCACATTTCCCGTCTTTATTTGGTCGAGTGAACATCGACGGTGGTGTGTGTTATGTGCATATATATTGGTGAAAGGTGGGTGGAAGACATGTTTAGTGGTGTTCTAGATATGAGAAACGCCTCAATTGACTTTGTAAATTAGAAGGATAATTTGAAATATGTTATATCAAATGGTTCAAATGGCTCTGAGCACTATGGGACTTAACATCGGAGGTCATCAGTCCCCTAGAACTTAGAACTACTTAAACCTACGGACATCACACACGTCCATGCCCGAGGCAGGATTCGAATCTGCTACCGTAGCGGTCGCGTGGTTCCAGACTGTAGCGCCTATAACCACTCGGCCACCGCGGCCAGCAATCTGTTATATCACCAACATCGGTATTCACGAGTGGAACTATCAGTTTGCTCTATTTTTTCGAGTTTTCACGTAAAGATCTTCACAGACGAGATAAGTTTCTAGTTCTCAGTGGTTTATAGCACATTCCACCACGATGCACCACACTAACGTTTCAGGGTTCTAGAGAAATAATTTCCACTCTACATCTTCGGAACTATACTGTGCAAGCGATCGGTAGAATACTGCTATGTGCTTGATATCACGAAGTATCGCGTAAATAGTATATTATTCTGGCAAACCATGTGAAAATACATGTGTTCTTGTACTCTCAGAGTCTTGATATGGGTGTAGAGAGCAAGCAAACAAGCAGGTCGGTGACAGAAACAGTAACATCTCTGCGCCAAGGGGAACAAGCGCAGCCTTCGTGTAACAGTTGGGTGAGTGACCTTGGTCCGCTGAGGGCTTTCTGGTCACGTGTCGGGCCAGCGTGTGTGTGTGGGCAGATGACGCGTGACCACTGGCTGCGGTGCATGACTGAGTGACATTGTGGCAAATATCTAGTACTGCAAGGATTATGTATGGTGCGTGTGCTTATGCTGTCTGTCTCTACGGTATATGTATGAGTGCCTGGTGGTCGATAGCTATATGCATGTTGCAGAAGTGATGATTCTGTATGGTGCAGGATACGAGTTGTGTTTACTACTACATCGATATGATATATGGTAATATAGCCAAGTTGGAGATCGGTTTGAACCTGAGATATTCAAGCTTCTCTAGACAGTAGCAGAGCAGTGTAACTGAGGAAGTGTCTTTCCGTATTTCAAGATACGTAGACCACTTTTACAGGGTTTAACTGTCAGTGCAATATGGCTGCTGTATCTTTTTTTTTTTTCGATCTATACAAAATAGCTTCTCCATTGAAAGTCTCGTCTGCAGACAATGGTGGACATTGCTCCAACACCAACAGCTGCAGCAGTTTAGCGGCCAAATTCAGGAGAGTCAATGAGAGTGCTCCATTCATTCACGACACATCCTTTGTGTGTGGCATAAGGGCCTCCACAGACTGATTTGAACAAGATGGGGGAAAGGTATCTACGGAATGTTCTGAGAATAACGTGATATCTTCTTTGTTCGAGTGTTCAGAGATGAGTTCAAGCAGACCATCCATCTCTGTCAGGATGCTGTCCCTCATCTGCCTTTGTGGCTTTAGAACAAATCCAAACCAGCAGCTGTAGGACACAGAAAATTCCAGCCATTTTTCTCGTCTGCAGGAAAGTGCTTCGAACTCTGCTTGTGTAGTTGTTCTGATTTCCCTGTCTGTGCTTTGAGAAGTGACGAAAAAATAACGTCCCTGACTCCAACACCAGCAAAGATAAACTAAGCCCACTCACCATTTCAGGTAAGTGATCAACACCACAGCAGCAGTAGGACTTAGAAAGTTTTCTCTCTCTCCTACAGGGCCTAAACTCGAAAAGTGGTGAGCGTCCACAGAGTTACAGAAATATTTATTTCGATTTCCAAATATCGTCGTTTGGTGTGTAAAATCAGATATTTGCAGCAGATATCGGTTTCGGAATCTGTTTCCCACGAAAGTGTGTGAAGTGTCTCAAGGAGGTATCACAAGTGTACAGCGATCTGACTTTAGAGTCCATGTTCGGGAGTGGCGGTATACATCGCAAAATTGTAGCAAACTTTTGTGCATCAATCTTTTTGAAGGTGCATTTAGAGAAATATACAGTTGGATTAATTAACTCCTGAAGCAGTTCATCCTCGAAGACAAGGATATTTCCCACAGAATCGTGCAGAGTGTCTCTGAGACGGTTTCACAACTGTGTCGCGATCTTTTTGTTTTAGAGACTATGTTCAAGTGTGTGGTGGTGGCGGAATTGCTCAGAACAAAACATGTAATTGTTTAAATGTTCTCTCTCTCTCTCTCTGGTAGTGGTACAGTTAGTTCCTGTGATATCTTCAGGCTATGTACGTGACAATATTGCACAACACCTGATTTAAGCACTCCTGATACAGAATGAGATTTTCACTCTGCAGCCGATTGTGCGCTGATGTGAAACTTCCTGGCAGATTAAAACTGTGTGCCGGACCGAGACTCGAACTAGGGACCTTTGCCTTTCACGGACAAGTGCTCTACCAACTGAGCTACCCAAGTACGACTCACGCCCCGTCCTCACAGCTTTACTTCGGCCAGTACCTCGTCTCCTACCTTCCAAACTTTACACAAGCTCTCCTGCGAACCTTGCAGAATTAGCACTCCTGAAAGAAAGGATATTGCGGAGACATGGCTTAGCCACAGCCTAGGGGATGTTTCCAGAATGAGATTTTTCACTCTGCAGCGTAGTGTGCGCTGATAAGAAAATTCCTGGCAGATTAAGACTGTGCGCCGGACCGAGACTCGAACACGGGACCTTTGCCTTTCGCGAGTTCGAGTCTCGGTCCGGCACACAGTTTTAATCTGCCAGGAAGTTTCAACTCCTGAAGCAGTTCGTATTCAACGACAAAGCGTGTCTGTGCGCCGGCGATGGGAAAAGAGGCGGCCGTAGGTGTTACCAACGCGACAGGAGGTGGTTAGCAGCTACCACATGACTGTGCCTAAGCTGGTTCGGAGACTAGGGACAGGTAGACAAGCGCATTGCCTGCCTGAGTCCCTGGGCACGTTGGAAGAGATCGTACGCCATAGTGGGTGCCTCTTGCGTTTCTGAAGTCTGTCTGGGCTTTTAGCAAATGATCTGCATTTACTGCACATGCATTGATCAGTATGAGTTGCGAATCATAACTTAGCCCATATACATTATTTCATGAAACGTATTTGTCTTCAACAAATATCAATGCTATCGACACAGTCCTCAGATGCTAATATACTCCTCCCTCTCCAGCACAGACATCTCGTCCTTTGAACACAGTAAACAATTATATCTATCCTCCCAGTCCAGCAGCAAGACACAGACTGAGTCCTTTTCCCGCCATTTTGTCCCAGACCGCCATCTTGGATTACATCATGAAGGAGGAGAAAGAAGATAGTGCCCCCTTGTGGTAGTACTGCGAACTAGGTCAGTTGGACCCCGGACCTCATGGTGAACTGGATGGAGCTACTGCCCCTGACAACTTGAATTGTTTAAATAAAGAATGTGTGCAAAATAAAGACTTATGTCCATCATATCCAGCAGCCCAGCACAGATTGAGTCCTTTTCCCACCAATTTCCAGATTGGGGAGGGAAGGGGGGATGGGGGAGGGGGGAGGGGGGAAAGGGGCTAGTTGGGAGGCGAGGGGGTTAGATTAGTGGAGGTAGTCCAATTGACCTATTTTCCCGCCAAAATTTGAACTTCCCATCTCGGATTATCCATCTCGAATAACTCTGGCAACAATGCAACATGGGGCTATACCCACTTTGTCCCACTAATTACACAGCGTTTGTGAGAGGGTTTTAGAAGATTATGAGCAGTGAACTTAACATCAAAGACAGAAAAAATTTCGTCTTGTATTACAAGAAGTTTTGTATTTAGGACACGTTAGTAGCGGTGAAGGGGTCAAGGCTGATACAAGAAATACGCAAATTTCCGATTCCTAGTTATACAAAGGAACTTCAATCTTTTTTGAGTTTAGGAAATTATTGCGCAAAATTCATAAAAGTGTTTGCAGATATGGTGGTATCACTTATGTACCTTTTAAAATAGGGTGTAAAGTTTCAGTGGACAAAGGAATACTGAGACACATTCGAACGGTTAAAGAGAGCAGTGATATTAAGTCCATTTCCAGACTACAAGAAAGAGTTTATCTCGTCAACTTCCACTTACAATAGGACTGTAGGGTTTATTCCAACTCAAGTGGTAAACCGAGATAAGCATCCGATAACATATGCCTCTAGGCAGTTGAACCGAGCAGAGAAAAACTATTTCAGAACAGAAAAATAGACGCTTAGTGTGATATATGGAATCACATATTTCAGGTGTTATTTGTATGGAAATAGGGTTAATGTAGTAATGGACTATTAATCCTTTACACGGTTGTTGGGGCTTCAGGACTCTACTACTAGGCTGGCTAAGTTGAGGTTAAGTGATTTCGAGTATGAAGCTATACACAAGCCTGGTACGAGACACTCAAACGCCGATAGTTTAAGCCGAAAAGTGTCACGAGTCTTCTCAAGAACGCCACGTGCAGTGACGAGCGCGTGGGCGGTCGCGCAAGGTCGGGAACGAAGGATGAGTTGAGAGTAATTAATGAATAGGAAATCAGGTGACACATTGAGGACCTTCTGACGAGGAACAAACCGCTGCTCTGTCCATAATTTGCAGATCAATTTTATTTCGAAGTGTCTAAAGATTCAACCGCGAATTAAACTATCCAAATAGTTACAGAAACGAAAAAAACCTTCTATGGTAGTAATAATTTTCCACGTACAGAGGACCAGAGATCTGTAAACAGATTTCGGCTGCCGTAATTTTGAAAGCAATTAATAAATTGTTCAAAATGTCGGCGGCTGTTGAAAAGATTCGAGTTTAAAAGGAGCTTCTTTTTGTTGAGGAGCGCATGAAAACAGTACATACATCTCATCTTCCCAACGGCCAAGGCTGCGCCAGGTTGGGAAACGTTTGGCACAAAAAAGAAGCCGTCTGGTCTATGGCCCAGCAGGCGACAGCTATCCGCTTTACCACCCACGATGTTGGTACTGTTCTCAGCCGTAGACACATTAGTGTGGGGTGCCGACCAGCTAACTAAAGCCCTGAGCATCGCCGCTCCTTCCTGTTCTAGAAATCTTGTTGGAAGGTCCACTAGCTGCCTTCTCGCCCGCGATCGCCTATTATCCATACGTACGCTCCGCCATGCGACAGTAGAGCTCGATGGTTCGTGACTATGGGCAAAGTTTAATAATGATCTTCGGTCGTCTGGCAATCGCGAGTATTTCGCGACACTACGGGAGAGCAGCAGCGCCAGCCATCTGTTAGGTTCACCGAATTCAGTCAACACCCCTTTTGGTGCCGAATCCTAGTTCTCAAGGTTCAGTATTCTCTCTCGGAACTGTTCTCAGTTAAACATGTGTAGCTATAGGTGAATACTATTTCCATACGTCATTCTGTGAATATGTCTCTGTTAGTACAGACTGCCCTAGCTTAAGAGTACGTTCTTCTGTGCTCATTTTAGAAGATATCTCTTTTTTACTACTTTCCAAATCTTTTGTTTTGTGATGCGATTTCTACGACCTTCCCCCAGTATTTATTCAAATCAGTGGCTCCCTGCAAGTAGGGTCGTAGTCCACGCTTTCCTGCGGTCTGATATTGGGTGAAATAATAACATGACATCCCGATGGCCAATTAATATTTATTTCACCCACTAACTGGGGCAAACGTTTTTCGTTTAGGCCGCCTGCGATAAGAAAACTATGGCAGTCAGTTTAAGTGTGGTAGCGCAACTTCGCGACCGTTTTCAGTACCCGTTTCGGGCCCACGTTAATCACCGACGGTCTCCTTTTCACTTACCGCACGGTGAAGAGCGAAGTTTACGGTGCCTCTGGTGAAGCTTTTCCTAGAATTTCGGCCCTGCAGGACTGTGAGACACGTAGCTGCGGTGACAGCATTATACAGCTTGCCGCAGGACTAAGCAAAGTCTTCAACCACGTTTGACGATTGTGTGCAAGCACTCTCACCTAACGAATTTCAGAGAGAGAGAGAGAGAGAGAGAGAGAGTAGTCCAGAGAGAGTCATCGGTCTAGAATCATGAGACAAGAGTTAAGGCCTAAGGGGGATGAGCTGATGCAAGAAGATGTCCAGACGGATCAAGACTCTACTGCCACCAGCTCCAGCGGCGCCACAGTGGACATTTTCCACGGCGACAGCCAACTGGCCAACTGGTCGACGCGGGCTTGGAGGAACCACAGCCTCCACCCGCAGCGTTGAGATCTGATGGCGGGCGGGAGAAGGGGGGGGGGGGGGGGTTGCACAGCCCTTCACGTAGCGATGCTACCACCGCCGCAGCATCTGCAACTGCGACAGACGACATCGCTATCGCTATAGATAGCACCGCTCCCGACTCTGACGCCGCTGCCTCCGCTGCTACAGCAACAGCCTCCACCGACGTCTTTCACGTTGCCACTGTCGACGCCGCCACAATCTCGCCGCTACCTATCCCTAAATCTTTCACACAGGCAAGATGCGTTTTGCAATCAGTCTCTAGCGGTAGACTCTATCCCTTACAGATGTTGTTGGCTCAGATGGATAGCTCAACTGAAAAGATGACTCAGTAATTAGATTCACAGAAAGCAGAAATACGGAGTCATATAATTAGTTCACTAAGTAATCACACAGACGAGAAGCAAGAAGCCCATGGCCAGCTCTTGGACAGAATGTCGCTAGTAAAGCCGCTGGAAAACATTGAGATTCGAAGAAATTTAAATAACAGGCACGATCATGTTAATGAGCAAGTGTATAACGTAGCAGACATCGTGTATGAGGAGACAGGTGCCCTTGCACAGACAGATAGACGAAGATCAGGCGCAAAACTCGGCACAAACATTGCTACTTACGATTATGGAATCTCGAATGAGAGGAACAGAGGAAGAGATGAAGTCGTTCCTAGGATCTGTAGCAGAAATAGTACATGAAAAAGATCAAAGCAAGTGTCAGTCGCTGAGTGAAGACACGCTCAATCGATTGGATTCAGAGCTGCGGAATCTGAGTGCTGCAGTAACTGGTGTGGTCCTGGTGGTTGGAACTGTTTCTTTGCATTCCGGTGACACGGAAATTGAAAATAGCGCAAGAGGAGAAGCGTCTTTTGTCAATGTTGGCGCTGTCCCGAGACAGAGAGTCAATGAACCGTCCCCTCCAGATTGCTGTGTCCCAAATTCGTTGGAGCCAGCGGGCAGTGTCCACCTCCAGTGCTCAGTCCCCATGGGATAAGCCAGGCAGAGGGATGGTCCCTTTCATTCACTGCCCCTGTTCCTTCGCTTCAGAATGGCATTTACAGACACCTTTGGAGTCAACGAGTGACCTCGTGATTTTCTGTCGTTCACAAGCTTCCTCCTAAACAAATTTCTTCCCATCTACTGACGGATTCTTTGGAGAAATTTGAGGGATTAAATTTCAGTACCCACCCCTTAAGTTTTGCCAACAACTTCGGAGATCTGTACATCAGAATTCGGAGATCAAAGAAACAGGAAAGTACTCTTAAGGCAGTCACCTTACGTTAGAAGAAGCTCGCCTCTGGTTGGATGTGATGAGCAGTCCCAGTAGCTATTTTGTCACATTGATTAAGGGGTTAAGATTCTGTCCCAGAGCCAGAAGCACAGAAGAACAGTGTTTTCAAGAGGTAGAGAAATTAGCCAGAAAATCTTTTAGAAAACCTTTTAGATGATTCAGAAAATGAGTCTGAAAACGGTTTTCAGAACAATAGTAACATGAAGATATTTTTTGTTGAGCTGAGATGGAATCACCTGATGGAGTAAGCCCTCTTGTCCCCTGGTATATCACACGAAAATTGCATATTGTTTAAAGAAGTGTCCAGTTATTTATGTCTTATTCCAACAGCGCTATTAAGTGGTATGTACAGCGTAATATCATTGTTCATTTGAGTCGTTCTCGTGCAAATTTAAATCTTGTAAGGTGGTATCAAAGACACAGAATACTATGAAGTTGTGTCTTGAAGTTCAGCACTAAGTCGTCCCAGGCCATTTGTGATCCTGCAGAACCAAATTGGTTTCACTGGTTCCAGTCAGGTAAAACCTCTCCCAAGGTTGGCCCTTCAGGTCTCTTGCTCTTGCATTATGGTTCAGGTTCTGGCGCCCCCCCCCCCCCCCCCCCCCTCCCCATCAAAGTTACTTGACTGCAAGCAGTCAGTCACCCTGAGAGTTGACTACACCACTTCGAGTAGGACCTGTCTGATGTGTGCAGCTGCTGTAGCAGACCAGTCTACTCCAAGAACATGGAGGTATATATTTTTGTATATTTTATATGTATTATATATTATATTTTATATATATTATATTTTATTACATTATTTTATTTTTTTATATTTTATTATATTATACGCTTATATATTATATTTTATACAAATAATATTTTATATTATATTTCCCCCCCCCTCCCCATCAAAGTTACTTGACTGCAAGCAGACAGTCACCCTGAGAGTTGACTACACCACTTCGAGTAGGACCTGCCTGATGTGCGCAGCTGCTGTAGCAGACCAGTCTACTCCAAGAACCTGGAGGTATATATTTTTGTATATTTTATATGTATTATATATTATATTTTATATATATTATATTTTATTACATTATTTTATATTTTTTATATTTTATTATATTATACGCTTATATATTATATTTTATACAAATAATATTTTATATTATATTTCCCCCCCCCCTCCCCATCAAAGTTACTTGACTGCAAGCAGTCAGTCACCCTGAGAGTTGACTACACCACTTCGAGTAGGACCTGCCCGATGTGCGCAGCTGCTGTAGCAGACCAGTCTACTCCAAGAACCTGGAGGTATATATTTTTGTATATTTTATATGTATTATATATTATATTTTATATATATTATATTTTATTACATTATTTTATATTTTTTATATTTTATTATATTATACGCTTATATATTATATTTTATACAAATAATATTTTATATTATATTTTTGTAGCCTATAAGGTAACTACTGGTTAAGGAAGGACAAGAGGGGTCACTCCATCTGGTGATGCCATCTCAGCTCAACGAAAAATGTCTTCATGTTACTAATGTCCTGAAAACCTTTTTCAGTGTCATTTTCTGGATCTTCTAAAAGGTTTTCTAAAAGATTTTCTGGCTAATTTCTCTACATCTTGAAAACACTGTTCTTCTATGCTTACTGGTTAAGGAGGTTTTGACATAAATATTCAAACCTTCACTCGTGTCAGAAGGAGATTCTAGCTAAACTAACAGTTTCCGAAAACCGACAGGGAAGAGACAAATTTCTCGTTGCCCGAAGAATCCATTGCTGCAGCTCCCCAAAAACTTATAAGTTCTGTGCGAATTTCAGTGCCTCCTCTATTAGAATCGGCGTCGCTGAGTCGGCACGTCAAGAGAACGAGCTGCTATGAACATTTCTTTGTATTCCTCGCCTTACTTGTTACTCAAAGCAAGGGTTTACATTCCATTCTCTCCCTTAATAGGAAACGATACCAGATATAAATTTCCTCACTATTTGTTCCGCAAGGATGAAAGTGTTCATGCCTGCGTCTGCTAATTTCTAAATCCTGCAGCTCAGCGGGTGTACATTGGTTTAGAAACGTAAGACTTTAGGTTAATTTAGAGACTTTAAGCACTGAGAGAAAGAGAGAGAAACAGTAAACATTCCCAATTTCCTGGAAGACTAGGGTTTATTATTACTTTAAAATTTAATGTGTTTGAATATTTTTTATCCCATTTGATCAAAACATTGTATGGCTGGTGATCAAAGAGATATGAATTCCTTAGGAACCAGATTGTAGTGTTTATTAGTGAAATAAATGTAATTATTTTAATGTGTGAAACTAAGAGCAGTTATTAGTATGTAAGTTATCAACTGTAAATTGCCCTCTGTTTGGAGCAGAGCTAACACGTCAGCCAGTGAACCACCATAGTCTGTGAGGAGTTGAGCTTCACACAAGAGATTAAGTAAACACGTTAGTCATCCCCCGCCAGTAACAAACATGTAACAGAGAGGGGTGGCTGACTGTCAAGCGCTACTACGTCCAATGCATGGTGCTAGGAGAGACCTCTTGCTGTCTGTCTTCAGTTTACAGTTGTTCGAGTGACCGGCTTAGTGTCTGCTGAACGCAGGAGGTAGGCCCACACGCAGACAGCCGGCCCGTCTAAGTCTAGACACTGGGGCTGGCCCCTTTTACGATCCTCCGACCACTGGACGAGAATCTGAGGACACAACAGGGAACGCTCAGACGTGTATCGCCCCATCTGTAGGCTGCCTAAGCACGCGGCCGCTACGCCCACTTCTGGCAGTCTGTGTAGCACAAACACATCTGTAGGCAACAGAGCGCCCTCCGAGTGGGCATGGAAAGCAATAACGTCCTCGGCCCCTCTTACATACGCTAAATCAAAAGTGATGGGTTGGTGAAGCGCCAATTCATCTTTCTTTTAACAAATCAACTTAATAGTGTTTTACTTGTTTACGAAGAAATCTTTGTTTTCGGCAAGAGTCTCATATATGCTACACACTACTCACACTTCTCAATTTTAAATGTTGGAAGTGAGAGGTTTTATCACTCACAGGAGTCTCATATATATATGTTACTCACTACTAACACTTCTCAATCTTAAATGGTGGGAGTGAGAGCTATTATCAGTCATATTTTGTATTTGATTCTTGTTGTAAATATGGTATATTGTAGAAGAAACCAGTGTGAGGTGCTAACAAAAGACCTGAGCATCGCAGCTCGTCCCCATTCTAGAATGTCTTCTTGACAGCTCCACTATCGGCCGTCTCACCTACAACCGCTTGTTGTCCGTACGTACTCTGCCATGTGGCGGTAAAGCCTAACAGTTCATGAGTTCGGGCACAGTTCAATAATGATGCTCAGATTCGATCGCCGTTTCGGTCGTTTGGCGACCGCGAGTATTTCGCGATACTATAGCAGAGCCCCAGTGTCAACCAAGCAGTGAGGTTCAGCGAATTCAGCCAACACCCCCTTTGAAACCAAAACCTATTTCTCATGGTTTATTGTTCTCTCTCTGAAGTGTTCTCATTTAAACATAGCTATAGGTGGATGCTCTTTTTATATGTCATTCTGTCAATGTGTCTGTGTCAGTGGAGGCTGCCCTTGATTAAAGGTATTTGTTCTGTGATCATTTCAGAATATATTTCTTTATGCTACTTTTTAAATCTTTTATTTTATGTTGAGATTTCTACCACCTTCCAACAATACTTATTCATATCAGTGGATCCCTGTAATTAGGGTCATAGTCCATACCTTTCGATGGTCTGATACTGGATGAAATGATAACATAAGAACATGATGGCCTATCAGTATTTATTCCACCTACTAACTGGTGTAAGCTCCTTTCATTTAGGCCACCTGGGATACAAAAACTGTGGCAGTCAGTTTAGGTGTGGTAGTGCACACTGGGCCACGACCTTGCACATGGTAAGCAGCGGAACAGGCTAACTTAACAACGTAAACAGTATTAATCAGAGCCATAATTCACTGTGTGGGACGGATTATCATACTATAAGACAACGAGATTTGGAGTGTGAGTAGTAACGCAAGTAAAGCTGAAAGCAGCACATGATGTCAGGACACAACGGAGGTTACAGAACAACAAACAGATGAACGGCAGACTGCTAATGGTGGAAGTCTAGGAAACAAGATGTGGATTGGCATGTAAGGGGTTGTGTACAATGCACACAGAGGGCAGCTATGAGCCATAAGTTAATGACTTTGCAGAGGGTACCAGAAGCAACACAGCCTTTTAAAATGATTACGTTGGACATCCTTGGGCCATTCAACAAGACTCCAACTGGGAATCCATTTGTGATAACCATTATCGATCATTTTTCTAAATATGTAGAAAGCATAGCAATCCCCAACCAACAGGCATCAACAGTAGCACAGGCACTGGTCAACAGCTGGATGCTCAAATTCAGAGTGCCATAAACTATAATCATTGATCAAGAGACAAACTTTATGTCTGATTTGTTAAAGCAGCTGTGTAATTTGCTAAAGGTTGAGTTGTTACAGATGGGTCCACTGCACTCTCAGGCTAAGGGTAGGACAGAGAGGGTACGTCATACATTCAGAATGTTGTTGAGTCATTATGTGAGTGTACACCATAATAATTGGGGTGTGTATTTATCTTTCAATGTGAGCACATGTAAATCAAAAGTCCATTCTGCGATAAGAGTTATATCCCACACGAGGTAGTTTATGGGAGACATACGCTGTCACCTTTGACAAAATATGGACAAGAGTTGGTAAGTACGGGGAGTCCATTAAGGATCATGCTAAAAAAGTGAGGGAAGCATGTTCAGAAAGCAAACACCAGAGCCCTTGAACATCATGAGCAGTAGGGGAACTGGGTGGTCAGATTACCACCGCATAAAATCGGCTACTGGGTAATGATATCAAATCCTTACGTTCTGAAAGGTAAGTTCAAAACATTTGCAACCCATTATCAAGGGCTATATCAGGTATCTGAGACAATATCGCCCGTAGACGTCAAGCTTCACTTACCAACTCGTACAACTACTGTGCATACAGGGCATCTGATGGCGATTCGGGGTGCTCCTGATGCGTTTACGCAAGTGTCGTCGTCCGTTGAGGGTAGGAATATGGGTAGCAGGAAGAAGAGGAAGCACAGAAATGTTGCATGACCTGTACAGGATAAGAATGGATTAAGACCAAGGAAATGAGAGATAACAGTTAACATTTGTGTTACAATATTATATTTGTTATTTAGAGGTGTAAGGGACTAGCGTATCAACAGAGGATGAGGATAGGAGGAAGAAGTTTTGTTCATGGGATATGTAGCGTTATACTTTTACGTTCATGTGTGTGTAAGTTAGGTATTTTAGGGTTGAGTTTTCCTTTGTACGTCTACGCGACAACAGATCTCTTGAAAGGAGAAGGGGAGTGATGGGAAATCCACGTTAAAAGGTTCCACGAGTTGAAGTAAAAGATGAGGGGAGTTCTTATCTTAGTAGTGTTGCATCTCTTCACCACGAGTGGAGTGGGAGCACTGCAGGTGCTACCACTGGAAACTGGAGTACTTTTACAAGTCAAGAGGATGTGATACATGCCATCGTTGTGTGCTGAACCTGACTCTAAACTTTAGGAGAATTCGACAAAGTATGGACACAGGAGGTACTGCTGACCGTAGAAGATTGTGGTAGTCATGTGGTGATGTTGCTACCCGAATTCGAACATTCCCAGAGGGAGAGGGTTGCTATTTGCCTGACCTGGGTGGTTCATACAGATGCCGGAACATGCAAAGTGCAGTTGTACTTAGGTGTCGCAGAATGACAGGATTATCCATGTGATATATTGGAAACGTGACCCTATTTTCAGCAAATAGGTTCGCAATGGGTGTTTTCTGTAAATAGTACCGAAGTGGCAGTAGTGAACTACTATGAGCAAGGTAGTGTCACATGAGCTGAACATTTGGACCTGCACAGTAGTGAAATACTTATTAACAGGATGGACTGTGACATTACAGGGCAGACGTTTCACCTGTCAGCCCCTATTACAGAGGAAACAAAAATGAAAATTATGCAGCCACAGTAATTTTATTGGCCAGAGAAATCGTTGGGATCTTTCCAGTTAAAAACCTGAACTACCTAAATGAAATGTTGCATCATAACCTAACGTGTCCTCAAAATGGCTAATAGACACAAAAGTGGGGCATGTTTCAGTAGAGTAGATACTTTCATACGTTCAGCAATATCAGGAAAAAGCAGCAGCACATGATGAAAACCAGAAGCATCACAACCACAGGCACCATGTTCGTGTCGACTCTGTTTCGCACAGCCTTATCTACCTTAGAAGGAGGGCTGTTCACTAATGTGATCCTCCAGTACAACAGATACCACTGGCCTGGTTAACCATTTGCACATGAGAAGGTACGATGAGTATAAGGGCTAGCTATAGTAATAAGAGAGTTATGTTGTAGACATAATTTATTGTGGTTCAGAGAACACAAAACCTTGAGCATTGTTAAAATGAACATTGTTGCTTCCCATACAAGACACCATGAGGGCTTGATAATGGGATATTCATATAAATCATTGTTTGTTTTGGAGGGATTAATGATTAAAAGATCGCTCAATCAGGAATGGAGGTTTCATCTAGTAGCATAAAGACAATGGAGCCAATGGGCAGGCAATTGTAGGGGGAATGTAACAGACTTCCTGAGCTATGTTGCTTGGCGTGAGAAGAAACACTGTAAAATAACCTATGTTGTAACTTTGTGATTAAGCCTTCTCTCGTAGACTGGTCATGGGTTCAGACCCCAGGTCCACATCTTCCCAAAGAGGGGAGCTACGTAACACCATCACCGAATTAAAACAGCTCCATTGCAACCATGTATGGGGCAAGTGAGCAGACAGAGAGGTGCTGAAATGTAATTTCACAAGTGAGCCTGTTTGTACAATGCTTGGTGGCCAGTTTAAGCCACACAATCATGGTGACATTGTAGGAAGGCCGTGCAATGACAGGAATGGCTGTGGTATATTTCCACACCATTGGGCCACAGAGGTGTCAGTCTTCATGCACTCAGAAGCGGTGGAATGGCACAACAAGGGTGATACTAATCATTATAAATGCCCTCAGTTTCTAGCATATTTATGCTCAGTCTGGCAGCACCCTCCATGACACTGGATCTACATCAGTCTCCACCAGACTATGGGCCAGCCAGCAGCCGGACGCCGGTCCGAGCAGCCTGTTCCACCAGACCAGCTCATGATTATAAGTCCACTTCACAGACTTAGGTAACACAATGGAGAGCCATCACTGAGGTGCACAGCAGCATCAAACTTCCCCCTTGGAGGGCAATGGCTCACAGTCAGGGAGGTACTGCCGCCATCCGTCCACACCAACGCGAGCTTCTAACCCAGTACCCATGGTCCGCCGTGGGAATTAAGTAGATATGTATGTCACTGGCATTTTTCACTCAAAGCCGCACAGTGCTAGCTCAGGCACGCACTGATGAGTGAGATAAGCAGTGCCAGCAAATCAGGACATGAAGGTGTTCAAAAAAGTGTCGAAAGCTTTCATAGGTGGTACTACTCATGAGAACAAGAAAAATAAGTCCGTTACTGATCGGGTAAATCTTATTAAGTAAATTATTCTGGATAATTTAACACTAATGTAATTTATGTGTTGCTCCCAGGGTAATTTGTCATCTAGGTGTTGTGTACATAGTTCCGCGTAGTCAGCGCGTACACAAATTTCCCACTAGAGCGTGCCCCATTTGCACAACAGCGCAGGCGCAGCGCTCGTCCATCTCCGCACTACAAGATGGCGCTGTCTTAGAGACGGTCCGCGTATTAATATGTAACGCAGCCAATGAGATTGCTGCTAGTGTAGAACCTTTTCTCCTCGTGGATCACACTCGCGCAGTGATACCTGAATGCGCGAGGTATTAGAACGAGTGTACAGACCTCCGATCAGTCAGTCTGCATTAGTCTGCATTAGTCTGTAGTCAAGTTTCAGTCTGCGCCTAATAAGATTACCATATTCCTGTACATAGCCATGAAGATAAATGAATAGACACTTTGTCAAGTATCAGAGATATGTGAGAATAAGATTAATGTACCAAGACCAAAGGATCTTATGCAAAGATTTTGCATTTCCAGACTTATTATTATTGTATACATCTAACAGCATAATTACCAATGACCAATGAAAAGATTGACAAGTTCAGGAAAACCCTTGCAGATAGAGATTGGTTCTGCCAGAGGAATGATGGTAACCTTTGTATATCAAATAATGAGTCAGGTAAGATAAATTTTGAATGTTTCTTTAACTTGTTTCTGCAAATATTTAATGATAGTGTTCCTATTAGGAAATGTAAAGTAATAGACAGAGGCTGTGAAAGGAAGGTGTCTAAAAAGAAAAATTCTTAGTACACTAAAACGCTGTCTGATATGAAAGATCATGTAATTATGCTGTGTATTTGTTAATTTTAAATGCTCCCAACCCCAATGTGATGTAACAATGTTTATCTTTTCTGACCACACATCAGTGTCCCTAATATATGCTAATAGGACCAGCTAAGTCAATCTTAGTGGTGATATGGCTAATTCAAAAATAGTGATCACTATTTTTGAATTGGCCATATCACCACTAAGATTGACTTAGCTGGTCCTATTAGCATATATTAGGGACACTGATGTGTGGTCAGAAAAGATAAACATTGTTACATCACATTGGGCTTGGGAGCATTTAAAATTAACAAATACACTGTCAAAGCACGCTTGTTCTCTAGTAGGTTTATAGCTAACACACCATAGCTTGAACTGTTGTAGTAGGTTTTTCAAATCACTAACACTGCACTTGTGAGTTCACATGTCAAAATCGGAACTAAGATCACCACCTATTATAATTTCAAAGCTGGTAAATATTTTCATAGTGAGCGCACATAAAATGATGTCCAATTTTTCTAAACATACACTGCTAATACCATTGGGAGACCTGCACAATGATACTACTATTAGTTTCATACTAGTGGCTTTTTTTTAATCTTATGAGACTTAACTGCTAAGGTCATCAGTCCCTAAGCTTACACACTACTTAACCTAAATTATCCTAAGGACAAACACACACACCCATGCCCAAGGGAGGACTCGAACCTCCGCCGGGACCAGCCGCACAGTCCATGACTGCAACACCAGTGGCTTCAAAATTCAGTTCTTCACATAAATAATTTATATCTAAGTTACCAATTGTAAGATCAATTGATCTACCAACTTAAATTGCTACACCACCTCTCTTGTGAACTCTTCCGCAGTAACTGCTTGATAAACTATAATTTTCTAACTTATAAACTGGAATTTCATCTTCAGTGGCCCAATGTTCACTTAAACACAATAAGTCAAATTTATTCTCTGATGAGATTGATTCAATTCTAATTCCTCATTGTTCCGACCTTGGATGTTTAAAAGCCATTTTTCAGGTCTATATTATGCTCTCCCATACTTTTTAGATCACACTTGTTTTTGGATTTTTTTATGGTTATCTGTATTTTCACCCCCATCAAGCCGTTTTAGTTTCCCTTGTTTTTTATTATTTTGTAAACGTCTGTAAACATTCTGTTTACTCTTAGAGAACCCAGTTTATTTAAGTGCAGTCCATCCTTTCCTAGGAAGTTTTAATTTAGGAATTTATTTGGATGTGTGAACACTGCTCCAAGTCTATCACACTGTCCTTTTATGGCTTACTGAGGTTATCGGTAATTCAAAAAATGGTTCAAATGGCTCTGAGCACTATGGGACTCAACTGCTGAGGTCATTAGTCCCCTAGAACTTAGAACTAGTTAAACCGAACTAACCTAAGGACTTCACAAACATCCATGCCCGAGGCAGGATTCGAACCTGCGACCGTAGCGGCCTTGCGGTTCCAGACTGCAGCGCCTTTAACCGCACGGCCACTTCGGCCGGCCTATCGGTAATTCACTGGGCGCATCTGATGCATTAGATCTAAAGTTTTGATCGTTAATACTGCTTAGACATGCGCGCGAGTTTTCATGGTATTGTTTTGTTTCCATTTTCCGGCTTTCACACATCGATCATAAGATGCACTGCAGTATCCTATAACTTTTTGGGAGAGGAAGGACGGATATCACTGCAATATTATGCAGACTAATCCAATTACATGTAAATACAGATATCCTTATTGCAGTTAATGAAATGAAAATATTATTTTCTTTTTTACTTTCAAACATTCTTAAGTGTAACTTTCATTTTTCTACTCTTTCTCTTCCTTTATTGTCACAGTTTAACAACTCAGTAAAACGGTACCTGCAATGAATCATTATTCCTACCACATAATGATACCTCAGAATGGAACGAATCATATTCTACAATGCCATCAACTGTTTCTGTTATTCATTCCTCTAAATCAAACATCGTTGTGTTGAGAAGAGAACATTCATCTACGAGATGCAGCTGCGAACGATGGAAATGTTTCTGGCATACACAAAACGGTTATACTTTCACCAATGTTCAGTGGCAGCCCACAGCATCTGCATGAATATGTACAACATGCCATGACATTTGTACATTCTCATGGCCACCCCTACTTTTTCATCACATTTACATGTAACCCTGCATGGGACGAAATACACACATCATAAATTTTTGCATCACCTCGGTTCCCAGAACTCCTGGAGATAGGTGTTGACTGTGGATATTTCATCACAGACAAAGTCCCTTTGACTGTTCAGAGATGTCACTAAACCCGCCCAAAGATGTAAACAACAATGCACGAGCAGCGCTTATTAGATGGAGGGGGTCCAATAGCCGATCAGTTCCAGTCAATCCACCATGACGAGGTACTCGGTTCGTGTTGTCTGCAGTTCAACCATGCCTAGACGATCAGTACCACGGTTCGATTGCGTCAACATTGTTACTTTGTGCTAGGAAACTTTTTTCACCCTGGCCAATATCTACATGATGGGAACTATTAAATGCATGCAACGAAACGCACTTCTAGGAACACACGAGTTTCGATAAAATTCACGAGTACCCCCCTTCGCGAATTTCAAAATTTTGAAAAAAAATTTTTTTCCGTAAACCCAACTTCCCATCTCGGAGTAAACCAATGTGATGCTATTCAGACATCGATGAGATACAGAGAGACAATAACCGTCGCTGACATGCCTCGCTCAGGCCACCCAAGGGCTACTACTTCAGTGGATGACCGCTACCTATGGATTATGGCTCGAGGACTCCTGACAGCAACGCCACCATGTTGAATAATTCTTTTTGTGCAGCCACAGGACGTCATGTTACGACACAAACTGTGCGCTATAGGTTGCATGATATGCAACTTTACTCCAGACATCCATGGCGAGGACCATCTTTGCAACGTCGACACCCCCAGTACAGATGGGCCCAACAACATGCCGGATGGACCTCTCAGGATTGGAATCACAGTCTCTTCACCGATGAGTGTCGCATATGCCTTCAACCAAACAATCATCGGAGACGTGTTTGGAGGCAACCCGGTCAGACTGAACACCTTAGACGCACTGTTCAGCGAAATGCAGGAAGGTGGAGGTTCCCTGCTGTTTCGGGGTGGCATTATGTGGGGCTGACGTGCGCTGCTCGTAGCCATGGAAGGCACCATAACGGCTGTACGATACATGGATGCCATCCTCCGACTGACAGTGCAATCATATCAGCAGCATACTGGCGAGACATTTGTCTTTATGGAAGACAATTCGCGCCCCCATCGTGCACATCTTGTGAATGACTTCCTTCAGGATAACGACATCACTCGACTACAGTGGTCAGCATGTTCTCCAGACATGAAACCTATCAAACATGCCTGGGATAGATTGAGAAGGGCTGTTTATGGACGACGTGACCCACCAACCACTCTGAGGGATCTACGCCGAATCGACGTTGAGGAATGGGACAGTCTGGACCAACAGTGCCTTGACGAACTTGCAGATAGTATGCCATGACGAATGCAGGCATGCGTCAATGCAAGAGGACTTGCTACTGGGTATTAGAGGTACCAGTGTGTGCAGCAATCTGGACAACCATTCTGAAGGTCTCTCTGTATGGTGGTACAACATGCAATGTGTGGTTTTCATGAGCAATAAAAAGGTCGGAAATGATGTTTATGTTGATCTCTATTCCAATTTTCTGTACAGGTTCTGGAACTCTCGGAACCGAGGTGTTGGAAAACTTTTTTTGATGTGTGTACGAGGTGCATTCAAGTTCTAAGGCCTCCGATTTCTTTTTTTTAATTAACTACTCACCCGAAATCGATGAAACTGGCGTTATTCTCGACGTAATCGCCCTGCAGACGTACACATTTTTCACAACGCTGACGCCATGACTCCATGGCAGCGGCGAAGGCTTCTTTAGGAGCTGTTTTGACCACTGGAAAATCGCTGAGGCAATAGCAGCATGGCTGGTGAATGTGCGGCCACGGAGAGTGTCTTTCATTGTTGGAAAAAGGAAAAAGTCACTAGGAGCCAGGTCAGGTGCGTAGGGAGCATGAGGAATCACTTCAAAGTTGTTATCACGAAGAAACTGTTGCGTGACGTTAGCTCGATGTGCGGGTGCGTTGTCTTGGTGAAACAGCACACGCGCAGCCCTTCCCGGACGTTTTTGTTGCAGTGCAGGAAGGAATTTGTCCTTCAAAACATTTTCGTAGGATGCACCTGTTACCGTAGTGCCCTTTGGAACGCAATGGGTAAGGATTACGCCCTCGCTGTCCCAGAATATGGACACCATCATTTTTTCGGCACTGGCGGTTACCCAAAATTTTTTTGGTGGCGGTGAATCTGTGTGCTTCCATTGAGCTGACTGGCGCTTTGTTTCTGGATTGAAAAATGGCATCCACGTCTCATCCATTGTCACAACCGATGAAAAGAAAGTCCCATTCATGCTGTCATTGGGCGTCAACATTGCTTGGCAACATGCCACACGGGCAGCCATGTGGTCGTCCGTCAGCATTCATGGCACCCACCTGGATGACACTTTTCGCATCTTCAGGTCGTCATGCAGGGTTGTGTGCACCGAACCCACAGAAATGCCAACTCTGGAGGCGATCTATTCAACAGTCATTCGGTGATCCCCCAAAACAATTCTCTCCACTTTCTCGATCATGTTGTCAGACCGGCTTGTGTGAGCCCGAGGTTGTTTCGGTTTGTTGTCACACGATGTTCTGCCTTCATTAAACTGTCACACCCACGAACGCACTTTCGACACATCCATAACTCCATCACCACATGTCTCCTTCAACTGTCGATGAATTTCAATTGGTTTCACACCACGCAAATTCAGAAAACGAATGATTGCACGCTGTTCAAGTAAGGAAAACGTCGCCATTTTAAGTATTTAAAACAGTTCTCATTCTCGCCGCTGGCGGTAAATTTCCATCTGCCATATGGTGTTGCCATCTCTGGGACATATTGACAATGAACGCGGCCCCATTTTAAAACAATGCGCATGTTTCTATCTCTTTCCAGTCCGGAGAAAAAAATCGGAGGCCTTAGAACTTGAATGCACCTCGTAAAAGAGCTTCTATTGTACCTTCAGCGTCCATCCAGTCGACACAATTCGACTGCATGACTATTCAAGCAAAAACTCACTAAATTGATGGACCATACAGAGCAATAATCCACAATCTCCTTGCATGGTACATAAAAAATGCACTCAAAAGCATCCCAGAGAATTTGTTTATGAAACAGGCACTGGTGTTGACGGATATCCACAAATAGGCGCCGAAAATCAGAAGACGGAGGTCATACAGCCACAATGAGAACGAGAAATGTTCCTCAAATCGACAACAGATGGATTGTGCTATATTCTTCGCAGTTGTAAAACACATTTAAAGCTCATATCAACGTCGAATATTATCATTCTGTCAAATCGATCAAATACACTCCTGGAAATGGAAAAAAGAACACATTGACACCGGTGTGTCAGACCCACCATACTTGCTCCGGACACTGCGAGAGGGCTGTACAAGCAATGATCACATGCACGGCACAGCGGACACACCAGGAACCGCGGTGTTGGCCGTCGAATGGCGCTAGCTGCGCAGCATTTGTGCACCGCCGCCGTCAGTGTCAGCCAGTTTGCCGTGGCATACGGAGCTCCATCGCAGTCTTTAACACTGGTAGCATGCCGCGACAGCGTGGACGTGAACCGTATGTGCAGTTGACGGACTTTGAGCGAGGGCGTATAGTGGGCATGCGGGAGGCCGGGTGGACGTACCGCCGAATTGCTCAACACGTGGGGCGTGAGGTCTCCACAGTACATCGATGTTGTCGCCAGTGGTCGGCGGAAGGTGCACGTGCCCGTCGACCTGGGACCGGACCGCAGCGACGCACGGATGCACGCCAAGACCGTAGGATCCTACGCAGTGCCGTAGGGGACCGCACCGCCACTTCCCAGCAAATTAGGGACACTGTTGCTCCTGGGGTATCGGCGAGGACCATTCGCAACCGTCTCCATGAAGCTGGGCTACGGTCCCGCACACCGTTAGGCCGTCTTCCGCTCACGCCCCAACATCGTGCAGCCCGCCTCCAGTGGTGTCGCGACAGGCGTGAATGGAGGGACGAATGGAGACGTGTCGTCTTCAGCGATGAGAGTCGCTTCTGCCTTGGTGCCAATGATGGTCGTATGCGTGTTTGGCGCCGTGCAGGTGAGCGCCACAATCAGGACTGCATACGACCGAGGCACACAGGGCCAACACCCGGCATCATGGTGTGGGGAGCGATCTCCTACACTGGCCGTACACCACTGGTGATCGTCGAGGGGACACTGAATAGTGCACGGTACATCCAAACCGTCATCGAACCCATCGTTCTACCATTCCTAGACCGGCAAGGGAACTTGCTGTTCCAACAGGACAATGCACGTCCGCATGTATCCCGTGCCACCCAACGTGCTCTAGAAGGTGTAAGTCAACTACCCTGGCCAGCAAGATCTCCGGATCTGTCCCCCATTGAGCATGTTTGGGACTGGATGAAGCGTCGTCTCACGCGGTCTGCACGTCCAGCACGAACGCTGGTCCAACTGAGGCGCCAGGTGGAAATGGCATGGCAAGCCGTTCCACAGGATTACATCCAGCATCTCTACGATCGTCTCCATGGGAGAATAGCAGCCTGCATTGCTGCGAAAGGTGGATATACCCTGTACTAGTGCCGACATTGTGCATGCTCTGTTGCCTGTGTCTATGTGCCTGTGGTTCTGTCAGTGTGATCATGTGATGTATCTGACCCCAGGAATGTGTCAATAAAGTTTCTCCTTCCTGGGACAATGAATTCACGGTGTTCTTATTTCAATTTCCAGGAGTGTACATATCCAAATATGTCAATAAAGCAGCGACATAGCAATAGTCAGTACTGATAGAACTGATGCGCGCAACGATGAAGTGAGTCAGTTTCAAATAAGGTCGATGTATCAGCAGAAACGATGCTGTTTGGCGTATTTTGTGTTTTCCAATTCACAGTCGCCATCCCAGCGTTGTTCATCTCAGCGCTCATCTTGAAGATCGACAAAGAGTCTGTTTCACAGCAGAAACTCACGAAATGTTGCTGCTGAACCAGTGCACACAACAATTACAGCATTTTGTGCGCTGAGTGAAGAAGATTTATTTGCCAAGACATTCTTGCACGCAGAAGTTCCAAAATAGTATACATGGAATGCTACTTCCAAGAAATTCCAAAGACGTAAGCAGTGCATGCGTGTCGAAGGCTATCAGAATCTGTATTCATGCGATGTATTTGGCCGTATTTACACAGTACATCCAAATAATGCCGAGACTTACTATTTGAGAATACTGTTGGGTAACGTCAAATGTCGTATTTCATTTGAAAATTTGACAACAGTCGATGGCATAGAATGCCAAACGTACAGAAAAGCTTGCCAAAATCTTCGTTTGTTCGAAAATGACCAACAGTGGGAAACAACGCTGATGGACACATATGCCAGCTGTCATACGCGACAAATTCGAACATTATGCGCCATCATTTTGACTAAGTGTTCGCCATCTAACCCGAAAGATTTATGGGAAAAATTCAGAGAAGATTTGAAGGAAGGCATTTTGCACCTTGTTCGTACCTTTAGCAATGACAAATCCATCATTTTTTTGGGCAATATTTTCGATCCAGCTCTGATCGAAATCGAGGACATGTGCTTCACCATCAACAACAAAGAACTCATTCATTTTGGCAAGACTGCGCCAGAACGTTCTGCACTTGACCTTTATCATTGCAATTTAATGAGAGAACAGCAGTACAATACTAATGATCCCGCGTCCGGCCATCCTGATTTAGGTTTTCCGTGATTTCCCTAAATCGCTCCAGGCAAATGCCAGGATGGTTCCTCTGAAAGGGCACGGCCGACTTCCTTTCCCGTCCTTCCCTAATCCGATGAGACCGATGACCTCGCTGTTTGGTCTCTTCCCCCAAACAATCCAATCCAATACCAATGATTTGCGCTTGTTTGTTGAAGCAAACGAACCACTTTTGCTTGTGGAATGAAAATTGGCCTGCGACAGAATTGCAAATGGCTGAGGTAGTCTGGTCTCCCTAGACGCGCCTGGCGGCACTGGAAAAACGTTTCTCATCACTTTGCTATTGGCTCACATTCGACCTCAAAATGGAATTGGTTTGGCTCTTGCTTCATCAGCTATTGCGGCTACATAATTAGGTGGTGGACGAATAGCGCATACGGCGCTCAGATTGCCTTGGAATATGCATATCTCGGAAGCTGCAACATGTAACATTTCAAAAGGATCTGGCCTGGCTAAAGTTAGGAAACTTCGCAAGGTCATTGTCTGGTGCTAATGCACCATGGCTCATAAGAAATCGCTTGAGCACTTGACCGAACGCTTAAAGATTTACGATCAAAGGCACAATCGTCCTGTTGCGTTCTCATTTTATTATCTGCCGACTTAAGACAAACTCTTTCCATGATACGTACACCAGCATCAGATGACGAGCTCAAAGCGTCGCATCTTTGGAGACTTGTGCTTAAACTCACATTAAAGACCAATATACACTTACATTTGCAGCACGATGCATCGGTAGCCACATTCACAAAACAGCTATGGAACATTGGTGGAAGAAAAGTACCAGTTGATTCTACCACAAAATGTATTTCATTTCCATTGAACTTTTGTGTCATTGTGCCATCCATCGAAAAACTCATACAAAAAGCTTTACCGCAGACAGTCACGAAGTATAAAATTCATAAATGGCTTTGTGAACATGCTATTTTGGCAGCATAAACCACCGTCTTCTTTGCAATCAACCATGCAGTACAAGAAAAAACATACAGGCGCTTGTGTAACACACAAATCGATTGACACCGTCATGAACGCGGACGAAGTTGTTAATTACCGTATCCAATCGAGTTTTTAAATTCGTTAGATCTTCCTGGTGTGTCACCGCACAGATTGTCACTCAAAGTCGGCGTGGCAATTATTCTCTTATTGAACATAATCCACCCCATTGTGTACTGGAACAAGACTCGCTGTGGAAAAACTGACGCCGAATGTCATCAAGGTAATTATTCTTAGTGGAAAGTTGAAAGAAGAAGATGTGCTCATTACATGCATTCCCATCATTCCCACCGATATACCGTTTAATTCCAAACGACTGCAGTTCCCCATTCAAGTTGGATTCTCAATGACCATCAACAAAACACAAAATGAATCACTTCAAGTTCACATGGCCAGTTGTATGTTGTACGGTCACAAGTCCAACAACCAAGAAATTTATTTGTTTTTGCTGAAGATGGAAAAATAAAAAATACTGTCCACCTTAAAGCTTTTGAATAACAAAGTCAACCAAATAAAATGAATATCATTTATTCCTCTCCTTTATGTATCATTCAGTTTCAATAAATGTGTACATTGTTGAGAATAAAATAAATATCATGCTTTCTATCATTCCTAATTAAACAAGACAACTCTTTCAAATTTCAAATGATATTTTCATAATTATTTCTTCTGCAGCAGCAACATGCTGGGTACCAACTCGTCAGACATAAAAATCATAAACCAAAATTAGTCTGGGAAGCTATTATTACTAATTTTAGCAAAAATTAAGTAAGATGTAATAGCTTAATGATAAAGAGTGGACTAAAACTGTTGAAGATCCAACATAGAATTGAAGTTATGATCTGGCACATAGTTCATCCTGTGAGGATCTCAGCTCATTTCAGAATTATGAAACTAGAGCTATGAATGTCTTCAGTAGGGAAATGCATACCAATGCCTGCTTCAGAAAACTATGGAACTACAACATAAAATGATCTTCAGTACATTATCAGAAGACATGAAAAAGGAAAAATGTTAGGTTTATTTAAGAAACAACCGAAAGGAAATGGCCTGCAAATTTTCTGTTTCTTGTATCCAAACTGCCAGGTGAGACGATACTTAATGGAAAGTGGCTGAGACAAACTGCCTTTAGTACTTGTATGGACAAAACTCTTTCTTGGCTAAATTTCTATTTTTAATTACCTTTTTCTCAGCACATGGTGATTTTTTGTATCTCTTGCTCTGGAGCACTTGTATGACTCCTCCTCCCACCAGTGCCAGTGTGGACTCTAAAGATTCTGCCATACTAGATTGTGATGATGATAGTTTCTTGACAAATATGCTGGATAAGTGCTTAATGTAGTTACTATTATAGAAGCTAAATCTCAAAAAAGTGATTGAAAATAAATATATGGTATCAATGCATCTGAAAAAATATACATTTGTATGAAACTGGAGTATTTATTTATGTGAATCATTTGTCAGTTTTCTTCTCATTTTAAAAATGAAACATTTATTTCAGGCGTGTCTCGGGTGAATGGGATGGTGCAGTAGTATATATTGCAATAATGTTCATCAGACTTGTTCCTTCATGAAATATAAATGACAGACTGTACTATATATATATATATATATATATATATATATATATATATATATATATATATATATATATATATATATAGGGTGTTACAAAAAGGTACGGCCAAACTTTCAGGAAACATTCCTCACACACAAATAAAGAAAAGATGTTATGTGGACATGTGTCCGGAAACGCTTAATTTCCATCTTAGAGCTCATTTTAGTTTCGTCAGTATGTACTGTACTTCCTCGATTCACCGCCAGTTGGCCCAATTGAAGGAAGGTAATGTTGACTTCGGTGCTTGTGTTGACATGCGACTCATTGCTCTACAGTACTAGCATCAAGCACATCAGTACGTAGCATCAGCAGGTTAGTGTTCATCACGAACGTGCTTTTGCAGTCAGTGCAATGTTTACAAATGCGGAGTTGGCAGATGCCCATTTGATGTATGGATTATCAAGGGGCAACAGCCGTGGCGCGGTAAGTTTGTATCGAGACAGATTTCCAGAACGAAGGTGTCCCGACAGGAAGACGTTCGAAGCAATTGATCGGCGTCTTACGGAGCACGGAACAGTCCAGCCCATGACTCGCGACTGGGGAAGACCTAGAACGACGAGGACACCTGCAATGGACGAGGCAATTCTTCGTGCAGTTGACGATAACCTTAATGTCAGCATCAGAGAAGATGCTGCTGTACAAGGTAACGTTGACCACGTCACTGTATGGAGAGTGCGACTGGAGAACCAGTTGTCTCCGTACCATGTACAGCGTGTGCAGGCACTATCAGCAGCTGATTGGCTTCCACGGGTACACTTCTGCGAATGGTTCATCCAACAATGTGTCAATCCTCATTTCAGTGCAAATGTTCTCTTTACGGATGAGGCTTCATTCCAACGTGATCAAATTGTATATTTTCACAATCAACATGTGTGGGCTGGCGAGAATCCGCACGCAATTGTCCTATGACGTCTTCAACACAGATTTTCTCTGAACGTTCGGGCAGGCATTGTTGGTGATGTCTTGATTGGGCCCCATGTTCTTCCACCTACGCTCAATGGAGCACGTTATCATGATTTCATACGGGATACTCTACCTGTGCTGCTAGAACATGTGCGTTTACAAGTACGACACAACATGTGGTTCATGTACGATGGAGCTCCTGCACATTTCAGTCGAAGTGTTCGTACGCTTCTCAACAACAGATTCAGTGACCGATGGATTGGTAGAGGCGGACCAATTCCATGGCCTCCACGCTCTCTTGACCTCAACCCTCTTGACTTTCATTTATGGGGGCATTTGAAAGCTGTTGTCTACGCAACCCCGGTACCAAATGTAGAGACTCTTCATGCTCGTATTGTGGACGACTGTGATACAATACGCCATTCACCAGGGCTGCATCAGCGCATCAGGGATTCCATGCGATGGAGGGTGGATGCATGTATCCTCGCAAACGGAGGACATTTTGAACATATCCTGTAACAAAGTGTTTGAAGTCACGCTGGTACATTCTGTTGCTGTGTGTTCCCATTCCATGATTAATGTGATTTGAAGAGAAGTAATAAAATGAGCTCTAACATGGAAAGTAAGCATTTCCGGACACATGTCCACATAACATATTTTCATTCTTTGTGTGTGAGGAATGTTTCCTGAAAGTTTGGCCGTACCTTTTCGTAACACCCTATATATAGAGTGTAATGGAAAGGTATGGTGAAATTTTTAGGAAACATTGTGCACAAGTAGAAAAAGAAAACATATTATATGGGCATGAGTCCATAAACTATTTATTTCAGCATTAGAGTTCTGTTTCCACAACTTTTCAACACATTAATCATGGGAAACACACAGGAAAGTAATGTATCAGCACAGAATAAAATACTTTCCTAAATGAAATGTTCAAAATGCACTCCATTAGGAAGGCTACATGCATCAAATCCCTGGAGAACAGCATATTATTCCACAGCCTTCCACAATGAGGGTGTGTAGACTCTGTACATCTTGTACTGGAATTCCATACACAAGAGATTTCAAATGCCCCCACAAATAAAAGTCTAATGGGTTTAGGTCTCGAGAGTGTGAGGCCCAAAGGAACTGGTGCATCTCTACCTATTCATCCATCATGGAATCTGTAGAAGCCTAAGGACATTAACTCTGAAATGAGGAGGAGCTCCATCACTGCATGAAATAAATTTTGATGCACTCATAAGGGCACTTGTTCAAGCAGAACAGGTAGAGCACTGTCTAAGAAAGCATGACAAGTTTGTCTGTCAAGTTTGTGTGATAGAACATGAGGGCCTAACAAGCAGTCACAAACAATGACAGCCCTGAATTTGACAAAAAATCTTTGTTGATGACAGGATTGCACAATTTCATTTGGATTCTTCACAGCCCATGATAAGGAATAGGAGTGGGCCCAGAATTGAACTTTATTGGACTCCCTTCATGATTTCTCACTTTTCACTAAATTCTTTTACAACATTGTTTGCATTATTCAACACAACTTTTTGATTGTTATGATTATGAAGAGAAGTAGAAAATGAGCTTTAACATGGAAATAAAGCAATTCCAGTCCCATGTCTATATAACATACTTTATTCCTCAACACATAAGGAATTTTTCTGAAAGTGTGACTACATTTTCAGTTACTCAGTGTATAGCTTGCTGATAACACACATGGCTCACAGATGGTCATCCTGCCATTTTTAGTTTTGTTCATTTCTCAAAGCACAACAGAAACTTGCATCCTTTATTGTACGGGGTGATTCCCTCATGATGTTACAAACTTTCAGGGATGATGGAGAAGGGTAAATGTATCCATTTGAATCAAGGGACCCTGGTCTCGAAAAGACCAAGTCCAAAGTGAGAAGCGAAAATTGTTTTGAAACCTCTGATAGTGGACCTCTTCTTCTGCAAGTTCTTTGCTTTTCATATTTTGGGAGGAGGTAGCTTGGACCAAAACAAGAAAAAAAAGTCCAGTAAACATGGGCTCTAAAGAGGATACCTTAATAGCTATCAACACTTTTGCATCTTTGCTATTGTGAAAAACATCTCTTCTACTGAACAAGAGCTGCTAGCTCTTAAGGTATGCACTTTACAGCCCATGTTTACGATCCAATTGTTTCTTCTTTTGGCCCATACTACATCCTTCCACAATATGGAAAGCAAAGATTTTGCTGTGGAAGAGGTCCACTGTTAGAGTTATCAGAACGATTTTTGCTTGTAACTTTCAACTGTCATTTCCGGACCAGTGTCCCTTACTTCAAATTGATGCATTTACCCTTCTCCAACATCCCTGGAAGTTTTTAATATCATCACAGACTCACCCTGCATACTTGAAACTGCATATGATGCAAGGGGAAGAAAGTAGACTTTTTCGGCACTAAAGAAATTATTTGATTGTGAGTGGTCTCTTATGAGGTGCAGATACTGCTATTGCAAGAGTCCTTGCTGATATTGTATACAGTATATGATAATACAGAACTGTTTGCATATAATTTTGATCAGCAATATGATTGTATTTCACTGTATTTGTATTCGACTAATAACATACATTTTACAGATCATCTGAACATATTGTACAGGAGACGTGTCAACTTTTGACTTATGATACACACAGTTACATAGTTTTATAACATTAATTTTACCAGCACAGATTTGTGTTGAGAACATTATTAAACTGTTTTTCTTGTGATGAACAGTACTTAGTGTCTAAATTCCAGATATTATTTTATGCATACAATAGTTTAAACAACATTATGATATTAAATACTCACACGGTTCATATGATCATCTCATCATTCATAAGTTCCTCAAATGAGTAGTAGCATTTTTCAACCAGAAGATCATATAGTTTTCACTTCAGTGAACCTATCTCCATGCTCAGTACATCTCTACCCTTAAGTTTATCATTGACTTCCATTCCCATGTGCTTGGGTGTCTGCTGGTAGAGTTTTAGGTGATGTGCTGGAAGCATCAAATTTTCCTTGTGTCTAGTGTTGTGTATATGATTGAAATAGTTGTCTTCCATTACTTAAGAATTAGGGTGTACAAAGATGATAATCTCAAATATGTACAATGGAGGGATAGGTAATTTTATAGGGTAACAGTATATTCTTGGAGAGGCAGCATACATTTTTTCTAATGATTCTTTTCTAAAGTAGTAGGATTTATAACATATGACTTGAATTCCTCAAAATAATTAAACCATATTTAATTATGGATTCAGAGTAGCTGTGGTACACCACCTTCCTGCTATTTATGTCTGTTACACCAGATAGCATGTCCATTGAAAAAAGAAGTCTGTTTAATTTAGTAGATAATAATCTATATATGCTTGCCAGCTTATATTTTTGTCCAAGTTTAGTCATAAAAATTTGATGGTCTGAGCTTCTTCTGCAACTTGATTTTTATGTTTGATATTGATCTCACTGATTTTTGATTGTTCAGTTTTAAACTGAGTAAACAGGGCCTTTGAAATGTTACGTTTAAGAACATTTGGTTGAAACCATGTATCTAGGTTGTTTAGTGTGTTTATTACAGCATCTGGAATTTCCTTTGCACTTTCTTTTTCATTACGTACTGAAGAATCATTGGCAAACATGACTGGCTGGTTACTGGTATTGAGAGGTAAATCATTTATGTATAAGAGAAACAAGAATGGCCCTAAGATTAAGCCTTGAGGGACTTGTTGTGAAATTGTATCCACTGAGATGCAAATACATGGTATTAGAGGTTATGAGTACCCTTTGCTTCCTGTTTTCACATAAGACCTAAGCCACTGAAGCGCATTTTGTCTAGTTTATGTTGCAACATGGAGTGAGTCACTGAATTCTTTCCCCTTTCCCCCTGCATTGTTTATTATCTTTAGGTGGAGTGATTTCTGGAATATTTGTGTCACATCACAAAGTTATTTTTATTGCGTTCCAATAAAAATTAAAGAACTTTTGAAAAAAAATCTTTTTGTTGTAGGTGTTACAAAGTAGTTGATAACATTTGCTGCTAGAATGTAGGCTAGCAAAAATACATTGATAAACTGAAGAATAACTTTTTTTTTCCACTACGTGATTGAATTAATAAGTTAGAGAGCAAATTTTTTCAGGAGATACAAAAACTTACTACATAATGACTTTAAGCATGGTGTCATGAGGTTGCTGTTTAGCAACTGACCCCAGGACGAAACAATATACAACATTACAACATGCCTTAGCCACCAACAGTGGTCAGTAATCAAGTTTTAATGTACTGAAGATGACCCGTTTTTGAACTTGATGATGTTGATGAGGCAACTAGCATTCTGTTTGCAGCAGAGGATTGTGTTATGTGAGCTTATATTATTCATATTCATTGCAACAATAAAAGAGTGTGCTATGAGCATACAGGTTTATTCATCAGGTACCCAAAATACAACCACAAGCAAAATATAGCAAAGCATACAGTGATGGTACTGCTTCATCTTTATCTCATTCATCGTCCACTGGCCACTGGCAGATACTGTTATAAAATGTATTGTAGTATTTTATTTACACCATATAGACTTTTTTTATTGGAAAAGGTGCACTATATGCTTGTTTATATGGACATAGCCTCCTCTAATTTAATACCCTTATAATGAGCATTTCTATTGATGGAACATGACCCCCTGTCATTGCAAATGATACATGCAGATATAAAGATTGATTATCTCCAGCATACATAATTTGGAAAATAAAAGGACATGACAGCTTTTACAACTCATCGATTCAACTGAATTAATCATCATAGGTATAGGAGAAGAATATCTGACCAGTAATCAAATCATTCTGGGTTCTGGGTTTGATTCCAGCCACTGGTTAAATTCTGGATAAAACTCATCAGCAATGTCAGCCAAAGACTTATGATATAAGAAACGACATTCATTCTCCAACAGGCTTGTGAAAGAGGACAAAGATTCTGTGCATCCTCTTTCCCTTTGGTAGGGGAGGTTGAACCTAAAGGTGGAAGAATCAGCAATGATCAATGGCATGAGAATGCTGAATGTAATGGAAATTGCTGATTTAAAGATACATAATGTGTATCCACAAGATATGTGGTTTGTAATACGAAAAAAACGTCATGTAGATTGCACCACTGACAAAAGATTATGGATTAGATCCCCATTTGCATCTCCAGAAGGAAACTATTAAGGGGTAGACGACTGTGAGAGAAATATTCAATAGCCAATGCACGAGTAACAGTCTAAGTCAGAATGTGAAATGTCGCAAGTCTAAAGGTAGCAGGGAAGATATGAAATATGAAAATAGCAATGCAAGGGCTGAATCTAAATATAGTGGGGTTTTTAAAGTGAAATGGAAAAAAGTAAAGATTTAAGTCAGACAAATGTAGAGTAATATCAACAGTAACAGAAAATTGTATAATGAGAGTACAATTCACTATAAAAAGGAAGGTAGGGCAAAAAGTAAGTCTGTGAATAGTTCAACGACTGTTCAAATCAGAATTGACAGCAAATCAACCCCAGCAACAATTGTTCAGATATATATACTAACACCACACACAGAAGCTGAAGAGGGGGGAAAAGTACTGTATTTATCTGACTATAAGATGACCCTGAATATGTGGCCATCCTTTTTTTTTAGAATCTGCTTGAGAAATTTTGATTTTTAACATGTTCTGACTAATCAAAAATTACAAATTTGTTTATTAATATAAGTATGTGCCTAAAAAAGTCAACATTATGCTTACATTATTTGATTAAAAGTGTCTGTACATCCATTACAGGACATTAATATGGAGAGTGTTCACCCTTTAACTCTGCTGTGGATATGACACTTTCAATGTGTTGTCTCAATGTCTGTAGAGCCATGGCAGTACATTCTTCCTCAAGTGCCAAAACCAGAGAAGATAGTGATGTTAGATGCTATGGCCTGGATAGAAGTCGACATTCTGACTTATCTGACAGGTATACCACTGGGTTCAGGTTGGGAATCTGGACAAGCCAGTCCATTTCATAAATGTTATTGTTCGCAAACAACCACATCACAGATGCCACTTTATGACAGGGTGTAGTGTTGTGCTGATACAAACAACCACAGTCTCTGAACTGTTCTTCTACTGTAAACAGTGCACAATGCTGTAAAATGTGTTCATATCCTTCCACAGTTGGTATTTTCTTAAGTTCAATAATGGAAATACACCCCCAGATCTTAACACCACCTCTTCCATACTTCACTGCTGGCAGTACACGTGATGGCAGGTAATATTCTCTGGACATTTTCCAAACACAACCCCTCCAGTCAGATTTCCACAGGATATAGTGTAATTCATACCTCCCGATCTCTCATTTCCATTCATCCACTGTTCAGTGGTGTCAGTCTTTACATGAGCTCAAGTGTCACTTAGCACTGACTACAGAATCAAGTTCTTTATAACTCCCTGTTGTATTGGAACTGATCAGTGCTCCCATCTCTGAGATATGTTGTAGAACAATGGTCAGTAACACATCAATCGTGATCTACTGGTAGATCGCGAGTGCATATTTGGTAGATCGCGTGAGTACTGTGAGTGCAAAACAAAAATTGTTGAATAAAATCATCAATTGTTTTCCGTAGCAGTAAAAATGCGTGCTTGTTTGACACAAGTTGTTTTGTTTGTTAATAACAGCGTATAACTGGTACCAACATCTACCTTGATTCTCTAAAATTTTTTGCCATATTACTTAAATCAGCCGCCACTTGCACGCCACTTGTTGCTGCACTGTTTCACTCATCTTTGTGAAATGTGTTTGATACGTGTCAGGAGATGGCGGTGAGTTTCGTGCCATGTACTACCAACTTCTGCAATGTAATACAGCATGGAAAGGACATAGGTAGAACTTTTTGTGCCATCAGTAATCAGCACTGAGCATTTGTAGTTGAATACCTTGTTGACACTTTTTGAGAAAGTAAGAGTAGTGCAGGGACTTCATACATAATGAGTTGTGTATCAAAAAATTTTGCTTTCTTAATTGACCTAATAGAAAAGCTTAATGAGCTCAATTTCAAATTTCAAGGCAATGACAAAGGTACTGCTGATATGATATCTCAAGTAAATTCTTTTACTGAAAATTTTTATTGCTGAAGACACAAATAGAAGAAAGTGAGATACCTTACAATAGCAAATGTCATGTAATAATGATCTCCAATTGAACTATTGAATGTATCTTCTTCCATAGCAAAAGTTTTTGACATACACTCCTGGAAATGGAAAAAAGAACACATTGACACCAGTGTGTCAGACCCACCATACTTGCTCCGGACACTGCGAGAGGGCTGTACAAGCAATGATCACACGCACGGCACAGCGGACACACCAGGAACCGCGGTGTTGGCCGTCGAATGGCGCTAGCTGCGCAGCATTTGTGCACCGCCGCCGTCAGTGTCAGCCAGTTTGCCGTGGCATACGGAGCTCCATCGCAGTCTTTAACACTGGTAGCATGCCGCGACAGTGTGGACGTGAACCGTATGTGCAGTTGACGGACTTTGAGCGAGGGCATATAGTGGGCATGCGGGAGGCCGGGTGGACGTACCGCCGAATTGCTCAACACGTGGGGCGTGAGGTCTCCACAGTACATCGATGTTGTCGCCAGTGGTCGGCGGAAGGTGCACATGCCCGTCGACCTGGGACCGGACCGCAGCGACGCACGGATGCACGCCAAGACTGTAGGATCCTACGCAGTGCCGTAGGGGACCGTACCGCCACTTCCCAGCAAATTAGGGACACTGTTGCTCCTGGGGTATCGGCGAGGACCATTCGCAACCGTCTCCATGAAGCTGGGCTACGGTCCCGCACACCGTTAGGCCGTCTTCCGCTCACGCCCCAACATCGTGCAGCCCGCCTCCAGTGGTGTCCCGACAGGCGTGAATGGAGGGACGAATGGAGACGTGTCGTCTTCAGCGATGAGAGTCGCTTCTGCCTTGGTGCCAATGATGGTCGTATGCGTGTTTGGCGCCGTGCAGGTGAGCGCCACAATCAGGACTGCATACGACCGAGGCACACAAGGCCAACACCCGGCATCATGGTGTGGGGAACGATCTCCTACACTGGCCGTACACCACTGGTGATCGTCGAGGGGACACTGAATAGTGCACGGTACATCCAAACTGTCATCGAACCCATTGTTCTACCATTCCTAGACCGGCAAGGGAACTTGCTGTTCCAACAGGACAATGCACGTCCGCATGTATCCCGTGCCACCCAACGTGCTCTAGAAGGTGTAAGTCAACTACCCTGGCCAGCAAGATCTCCGGATCTGTCCCCCATTGAGCATGTTTGGGACTGGATGAAGCGTCGTCTCACGCGGTCTGCACGTCCAGCACGAACGCTGGTCCAACTGAGGCGCCAGGTGGAAATGGCATGGCAAGCCGTTCCACAGGACTACATCCAGCATCTCTACGATCGTCTCCATGGGAGAATAGCAGCCTGCATTGCTGCGAAAGGTGGATATACCCTGTACTAGTGCCGACATTGTGCATGCTCTGTTGCCTGTGTCTATGTGCCTGTGGTTCTGTCAGTGTGATCATGTGATGTATCTGACCCCAGGAATGTGTCAATAAAGTTTCCCCTTCCTGGGACAATGAATTCACGGTGTTCTTATTTCAATTTCCAGGAGTGTAGATAGGGCAGATCCTGAACTTGAAATAATATCATTAAAAATGATTTGTTTCTCAAAAGGGTTGCAGAACCCAAAACCTGTTGGCCTCTAATTCCTCAGGAGAAATACCCTATCTTAGTTACTGTTGCTCTTAGAATAAAGGCCTTGTTTGCTTCTGCCTACCTGTGTGAATCACTGTTTTCAAATGTGAACTTTATCAAAAATAAACACAGAACAAGGTTTACTGATGGACATCTGGACTCGTGTATTTCACTAAGTGTAACAAGTTGTACACAAAATATCAAGGACATTGTTGACAAAACAGCTACTCAGATTTTACATCAAATGTAAAATAATTCTTGGGTTATTAATACAAGAATATACTTGAGAATATTATGAAATAAAATTATTATGTTTTGAATAAATAGTGAAAACTTAAAACTTTTATTTTAAATAGTTGTTTTACAGTACCGGTATCCAGAAATTAAAAATGTAGCAATTGTATTTTTAAAAGTAGATCACTTTGATATGTTGGTATGGAAAAGTAGATCATGAAGGCTTTGTGGTTGCCTACCCCTGTTGTAGAATATGATACTCAAATTAAAGTCAAGACAAGATCCTACAGAATCAAAATCATAAATCTAAAAATGTACCTCATTCTTATATTTTTCATAAACAGAAATAATATATAAAATTGACACAAGATTTATTTCCAGTTTAATCTGAAACTGTAATTACAATTTAAAACTGTTTTCCTTATCCCCGTTTGTACACTTTATTCTGAAAACATCCATAAAAGAAGCATTATGTATATGAATCTCTTTGAGTGGAAAAGACTGATGTATAGTAGAGGTCCAGCTATTCAGATGACTTGGGACAGGACACAGTCTGGATAATCAAATATCTGGATAATTGGATAAATCATGAAAACAGATCATTTCTTTAAAACAAAAGCTAAATTTGTATATACATATTTCTCTAATATTAATTTAATGACTACAAAACAATGTTGTTCAGTTCTTGTACAGTACTGTACTTATATACAGTGTCAGTTCTTGAACATATCAGTCAGAATCAGTTGCTTTACTGCCTTCAATTGTTTTCATGCAGTTTCGCATTCATTTGATGATGAGCAGCTGTATATGGTCCTCTCGGGCTGCCTCTCCATCTACATTTGCCCAGTGTCAAGACACAAACACCTCACCAGCTGACAGTCCGACATCTCCTTCAATCACAGTGTCATCCTCCTAGCCATTCACTGCTCACAGGGAGATTTTGCCTTTTAATGCATTTGTTGTGGATTAAGTTTAGAATGATAAAGAAACATACAGTGTACTGTATACTGAAATAGCTATAGAATAAAACCAACAGATTTAGCCATACAGTACAAATTTCTTTTCCCTCAATGTGACAAGGATAATTGGTGATCCGAATAGTTGGAGGTCGGATATTTGGAGTTCTACTGTATGTTAAGATCGCTGAATTCAACTTTTTGTATCTTTGCTCTTGTTGATATTGTGTAGCAAGGAGTTATCAGGAAGCAGTAAGTTGCGAAGTTATGGTACAAGCAAATGGACTGTGAAGTAGTTTTGGTGTTGCTTGAAAGCTATCTGTGTGATGTTTGTATTAAATGGAATTTTATTAATGCAGTTTTGTGGAAATATACATGAAATGAAGGCAGTAAAATGAATGATGAAGAAACAGATAGCAGCAGTGTTCATATTTCAAAATCAAGCCTGATCATATTCCTAGATGTGACAATGATCATTTCAGCAAGCCACATTTTCAACGAACCATGAAGAGCCATGAGAACTGGATGAGTACATTTTAGTTTTTAATTATTATTTCAAACTACCTTCTTGCTTAAAACAGTTGCACACACTTCATGATATAACTGGTATTCCATGTGAAAAACTGATGATGATGTATTGTAACAGATGATGAGTTCATGATAATGTGAAGGCTTGTCTGGGATAAATTAAAGCCCAAAATTTGATGCTGCTGGGCATTTGTGTTTTGCTGATCAAGAAGGAGAAATAAATTTGAATGTACATGGAAAGCAGCATAGTGCAAAAATTATGGATGGACTAATTGAACAATCAGAAATGGTGGATGATAATAGCAATGAATAATAATGAACTTATGATTTGGTGAACAATGGCAGTGTGTTTGGACAAAACAAGATACATAGAAAATATTTTGAAATTCAGTGACTTATTTTAATTTTGTGACATGTGAAAGTGCAGGAACAATGTCTATTTGTGTGGTAATGCTGAGTGAATTAATTCAGGGTGATGACTTTTTGTTAAAGTTGGATACAATCAGAAATAAAAAAACCTGGGTACATTATCCCAAGACAAGTCAATCATGGTAGTGGTAATAAAGTTACTTAAAGCTGTTTCAGCATATATGAAAGAACATCATGAATGGTTAATACCAGCAATACATGGAAGTGTCAGTCAGATAAATTAAGCACAGAACAGGTAAAACCAGAAATCTGCAGAGAAGACGAAATTGTAAACAAATTTAATGTTGAAGAAGCACATTCTGAGAGTAAAAGTAATTTTGAACTTGAAGACAAAATCAGGAACCTAAGTGAACCAAAATGGCAGAACCTAATTCTGCAGTTAAAGAAGTGCAAGATGTGAATGACTTGGGTGAAATAGTTGATGATAATGAAGACTGTAATTTTTTGTGTGCTTTGAAAGATGACTTTGTAGTTGGAGGAAGTGAAAAGAGTTTACCTGTTGTTCATTGCATTGATGATGAAATGAAATGTGATGTTATGAGATGAAACTCTATACGTACTGTGCAGTAAACATGTCCATCAAATTTAGTTTCTAAAGACTGTTTGGAAACCATCATTTGCAAACAATTTGTGTGGACAAAAAGTCTGAAATTTTCAAACACCTGTCCTTCCCTGAAAAACTATTTCAGTTTTCACCTCCAGCTCAACTGGTGGTCAGTGGTCAGTTTAGAAACAGTGGCATACATGCTTGTAGTAATTCTGCAAGTAATGAAATGTTTGCAACACCCAACATTTATGCAAAATCTTGTAATTTTAGTTCACAAATTTCAGTGGATAATCAAAAATTTTGTGAAATTATTTTGAAGCAACACTGTAACATTGCCAAGTCTGTAATCAACTTGCACTGATAGTTATTTAATTCTGGTGAAAACTTTCAAAATATTTACCTTTTAGCTGCAATGGAGGAAATGATGTCAGTATGTGAAAGCAAAATCATGTTTGTAGTTTGTTCACAGTGAAAAGGTACACAGTTCTGATTTGCCAGTATATTTAAAAAAAAAAAAAAGAATAACTATCCTTGTATTTGACTTTGAAATGGAAAAACCATCACAGGATGTAGTAGTTAAATAGCTCAAGAAGCAGTCTAATAAATTGTGTAATACTGAAGACATAGTGATGCCTTTTGTGTTCATGAGAGGATAACTTTTTTTTTCACTTATAACGTGAACTGTTAATTTTGATTATGATAAATGCAATGTTAGGATGTACACTCGACAGCACAAAAAGTGGGCCACCCATGAATTCCAGTGTGTAGGCCACACTTGACTGTAAGCAACCAACATAGCATAACTGTATTGCACGTCCTCCAAAGCCTCTGCAGTACAGTCATTCGACTACACACAATGGGTAGCACAAGAGACTACTATAGAACACCGCCCTTTATGGCAGACAGTTGAGTTGTAAACCAATACCATCATACAAAAAATATTATATATTATAAAACATGTTATTGGAGATGCGACAATCCCTAACACTTGTAAATTAAACTTCATTACAATAAGTCACACCTCAGAAGGCTTCTCATGATCATTAAATGGCATGATAAGTCCCATGATCTGAATTTGAACTGCTGTTAGCAAAACAAAGCTTGCATGTCTGGTCAAGACTCAACTAGGCATACAGAGATGTAAAATATCAAAGTGTTCACCAGTATCAGTTTACCATGCATAATGTCCAAAACTGGAAATAAATGACAACATGTTTAGCACTGATGCTTATATTGCCTCTGAGAAGTAACCACAAAAGCTATGTAATAAAGTGCAAGGCACAAATGTGAAACACCACAAAGTAAAGTTGTGGTCATGGACGGGAAGTGGAACCCAGTATCTATATGAATTGTTAACTAAGCACAATAAGATGTCAACAGACACTGGAACCTGAAATGACAATACAAATGATTTTCGCCTGGCAGGGATTTGAACCTGGCACCTTTCACTACTGTTTTATAGCTATGAATTGGTATGAAATATTTATTGTTTCTTCACCAGTAGCAAGATGTGCACATGTTCAGCTAGAGCTAGTGCAATGAACAGTACTGTGCTCCCTGGGACTCCAACCCTATCATCATTGTTGACCCCATAAGAAGAGGTGTCAACTATGAAATTGCCTCTCACTAGAAGTTAGGATTGCACCATTCGTAGAGACCTTGAGGTGTTTAGCATCATGAGGAAACAGCGAAATGATGGACAGTATCATCTCAAAGTGTCCAAATCCAGAGAAAATTTGGATTCAGAGCTTGAATCCCAGTCCAGTGCCCATATTTTCAAAATCTCAAGGTCACTTAAATTAGTAATGAATGTCCTATGCCCTTACAACATGACCATTGATTCAGGAACTAAAATAACACTACTAGTGTAAGAAAGCTTACTAGAAACAAGAGTTTCTGCAAGCAGTGACTTTCACCTCTGACAGCCAAAACTAATCCAACTCTGCTTCAGTCAGTAGTGAATAGACATGTTTAATGTTGGTTTGGAACCACAGCACAGTCCTGTGTTCTTTACTTGGTGTTACCATAGATGAAGAGAATATGTTTGTGGCTGTTAAAAATTGGTACCCCCAGCAGGAATCAAATCCACACCTTAACCATCACAAGCTAGCCTCAGTCCAACCAACATCCAAATTTTGCATGTGTTACCATCATGTTTTCGTCATAATGGGGTACACAGCTTGATATGTTGTTGTGAATAATATATTCGTGGTCTAGTAGTCAATGTCATGCAGTGCGAATGCAAAGTCATGACACCAAACCCACTCTTCTTCTTTCTTTTTTAAACAGTATTCTGTCTGTCTGCTAAGAACATCAGTCTGACAGAAGGTCGGAGACAGTTTAGTTCACTTCCTAAGTAGATAATCTTGTGGGAACATGTTTGTGGAATGGTTCATGGATGTCTGTCACGATAAGATTAATGTCAGCACTGTCAGCCAGTGGCCAATATGTATAGACTGGTGATTTTGTATGGCACGTTGCTATAAGCATATTTATCTATGGTCTTATTTTGTTCACTTGTGTAATATAGCTCATGCCATGACAGCTTCAGTATTTGTCCTTTTTTGTTATGAGGAGTTTCATTTATGCATTAGACAATAGAGTCTAAAACAGACTACAGTCTAACATTTGTGAGATTGTGTTCTGTTTGTGTTTAATAAAAGGGTGAAAGCAGTGGAGGTGATGCAAGACACCTGTGCCCTGTATGGAGTGAGTGCTTTTGAGAAAGCCAGTTGTATCATTTCATGTGCAATCGTTTTGAGATAAATTAATCACCCCATTCAGGAAGACAAACAGGCATTGATGAAGAGCATTTCTGCAATTTACCACTATGGTCAATGACAGTGTACCCAATAAATGGCAAGTGTAATAACCAATTAACCTTTGTGCAATACTTGCCTTTAGTAGTCATACTGACATTAAAAGAAAGGAAGAATTATTATGGTAGTGTCTTATCAAAAACAAGATTACATGCAAAGCAGACTCTCAAACTGGGAAAGGTTGGGAAGGAAGTCATCTATTACCTTTAGAATGATTGATCCTGGCATTTGCATAACAGATTTAATGAGGTCACTGTAAACCTAAATCAGTGTGGCCTGCTGATGATTTGAAGTTGAAGTACTGTGTGATAACTTCATAAAGAGAAAATAATGGTTAAGCCATAACAAAAATTATCTCAAATGATGGCCTATACATGTCCACAAAATGTATTATTATTGATATACATCTGGTGGCACAAAGAAGGTGTTTTGTGTTACAAACTCCTTCAAAGAGATGTGTCCTTTGTGGTTGCTATTTGTTGCCAAAAAATGAGATGCCTTGCAGTCACAGAGTAACAAATGTGACCTGGAAGACAGCACCAGTGAGTTTGGTTGGCAAACACGCCTATCACACATCATGTAATCTGACACTTGCATGTGTTTACCTTTCTCGCCCATTATCGATCAACCACCAAAAAAGTTTACCTTTCTTGCCCATTATCGATCAACCACCAAGAAAGTTGGTATTTGTTTTCTTTTGTTTGTTTTGTTTTGCCCATTGGGCTTTATGTGTGGCTTAACTCAGAATCAGCAATTCGCCACATGCATGGAATCAAAAACCTACCTCTGCATCATCAGACTGTTTTCAATAATGTGGAGGAATATATTGTTGACAACTTCTCTGATGTTTGTGTCTGTTTTGTTCAATGACCTAATGGGAAACACTATTAATATGCAGTGTACTGTACAACTGGTGTCTCATCAAATGGTTCAAATGGCTCTGAGCACTATGGGACTTAACTTCTGAGGTCATCAGTCCCCTAGAACTTAGAACTACTTAAACCTAACTAACCTAAGGACATCACACACATCCATGCCCGAGGCAGGATTCGAACCTGTGACCGTAGCGGTCGCGCGGTTTCAGACTGTAGCACCTAGGACCGCTCGGCCACTCCGGCCGGCGGTGTCTCATCATAATACCATACAACAAATGGCTATCTTAATTAAATGTCAAGTCTTTTGTCACACCTCAATGCAGAGTGAAAAATTGATTCTGGAAACATCTCCCTGGCTGTGGTTAAGCCGTCTCCACAGTACCCTATTTTCCAGGAGTGCTGGTCCTGTAAGCTGTACAGGAGAACTTCTGAGAAGTTTGGAAGGTAGGAGAAGAGGTACTAGCAGAAGTAAAGCTGGGAATACACTTTGTTAGTTATGCTTGGGTGGATCAGTCAGTTGGGCACTTGCTCTTGAAAGGCAAAGTTCCTGAGTTCAAGTCTTGGTCTGGCAAACAGTTTTAATCTGCCAAGAAGTTTACTATTTGTGATGCTGAGATGGTACTGACTAGTAATTCATACCACCAGAATGTTTGAAACAGATCTGATCATTTAACAAAAGAGTCATGTGCAATAAAAACTCATTGATTGTTTGTGGTGGGATATTAATTTTGTCTTTTTTAGTACCTTTGGCAGCACTGTTAATTACTTTCCGAGCGGTTTTGCATTTATTGGTGGAATTATGTATGCTGTTGGCATTGTAGGTTTTTTTGGCTTGCAGGATGGCTTTTTTTGTATTCATTCCTGCATTTCACATAGGCTGATTTGGCACAGTCATACTTCGTACTATTGTATATGTTGTACAGTAACAAAGCTTGTTTCTTTAGATCAGTCAGCTGTTTAGTGTACCATATATTTTTTCTGTTTTGAGATCTGGATTTGTGGCTGCTGTCCATTATTTTGATTTTCTTTATGGGAATACTATGGTTGAATAGGGTCAAGAATGCATTAAAAAAATCTATCAAATATTATTTTGGCTGGCAGGTCATTACTTGATGTGTAATGTCCATCGACACTACAATGGCCAAACCAGTCTCTGTCAGCAAGGGAAATTCAAAATGTGTTAATTTTATCCTCAGTTACGGGTCTGGTAATCACAACTGTTGGGACAGGTCTGTTTGCATTGCTCCTATTGAGGGGAATTTTACTTGCATAATTTAGAGATGCAGAGTCATGGTCAGAGAATGGGAACACTACAACTTCGCATGTATTTTCAGTGGTCTTGAAGTTTACAAAGATGTTATCTAAACATGCTTTGTTTCTTGTGGGCCTGTTATTAACATGATGTAAATTGTATTGTCTTAGTAAGTTTTCCAGATCTGCAACACTACCCTTACATTTAGTAACATCAAAATCAGCATTCAAATCACCTTCTATTGCAATATCATAGTGTAGCCATTTAATATTACTTAATTCACTCAATAGCATGTCCATTTTTTCTAAAAATATGTTAACGCTTCCCTATGGTGATCTGTACATGGATACTACTATTAGCTTATGACTATTAATGATTATACCCGTAACTTCAAAGTGCTGTTCATCACACGAGGAAAAAATTTCAAACTGGTTATCAAGACCAAACTCATTTATGATAATTTCTTTATCTTTCAGTTCTTGAACGTTAAGGTAACATATTTTAAGATCCATGCTCTTATTGCTTACACACGGAACACTATGGTGATTGGTTTTCAAACCTTTTTCAGGGCTTATCTTTTGGATTTCTGCCTCTTGTTGCCTTTTACTAAAAAATTGTTTACTTGGAGTGGTAGCACATCTACTGTTGTATGCCTACTCTTCCCTCCTTGTGATGATATTGTAGATGAGGCTGCTACTACAGGAATTGATGGAACCGCTGTTATGGTGTGTGGAGGCACTGTTGTGGCATCTGGTGACTGAGGAAATAAGGTGGTTGCTTCTTCTTCTGCTGCTGTTGAATCTTGCTGATGAAGTGTGATAGGTACTGCTGCTGTAGGCATTGTTGTGGCAACTGGTGACAGTGGAGATTTGGTTGTTGCTTCATCTTCTGCTGCTGTTGAATCATGTAGATGAAGTGTGGTAGGTACTGCTGCTGCAGCGTTTGTTACGTGTGTAGGTACAATTGCTGCTTCCACCTCTACTGCTGTAATAGAAATAACCATTTCTTCAGGCTCTGCTTGCGTCAAGCAAGGAACTGGAAGAGCAGCAATTACTTCTTGGTTGTCAGATGCTTTCAGTATCATGCTGATGTTTTGGCACAGAATACTCTTGCCTCTGTTATTAAGGTGCATGCTATGTCTCGTGTAACAGTCTCTTTGCAAGGAGTCCATACTTATAAAATATGCATTTTGGTAGGCCCTGCAAATCTTTGATCATTGCCTGTTTGCTTTTATGATTTCCACGTTCACAAATGACCATTCCGAAAGGTCATGTATATGTGGAATTCTGACTACAAAAACTGATTTCTCTTCTGTTGAATTTAGTATTGCCTTAAGGTTTCGTGTTGCACTGTGGAGGTCCTTTTTATATACATTATTGGTTCCAGCTATGATGACAATATGACGATCATTTTCAGTTTCTATGTTTCTAATGAGTTCTTGGATGGGTGCACCTGGTTTGACAATACTAGTTGCTTGTATACAATGACTGTAACGTAGTATTTTTGCGATCTCACGTCCATGGCTATCAGAGAATATTTTCACGTTGAGTTTGTCTTCACGTTTATTGCGGAAGTTTCTGCTCATGTGCTTGCCACTATACAGATTCGGCGTGTTGTTGTCGTCATAGTTCTCCGTGAATTCCACATTTATATCTGAATCTAGTGCATGGAAACGATTTTTTGTTGCCACAGGAATTCTACAGTCACTGGGTTTCCCACGACCAACCCTTTTTGGCCTAGTAAACATATGTTGCCTTGTTGTTTCTGCCTTTAGGCCTATATCCACTTCAGAGCACTCGTTTATTGTAGGTAGGACACTGAAACTGCTTTTATTGCCGCTGTTCGTTCCATTCGTTGTATTTATCACCTTTTCACTTCTTTCTTCCGTGATCATGCTAGTCCTGTGCTCCCAGTTCCGTGTTTTACTTGCTTTGGCGATCGGGATATTACGCGCCTTTTACAGTTCGGCATTTTCATTTTCTAAATGCGCAATGTCCCGCCTTAGTACATCTACGCGAAATCCCGAAGATTGGCTAAAATTTACAGACGCGCGAAATTTGGCACGGACTTCAATGCGAGATACCTTTAATAGGTTCCACAACGAAACATTGTCTCGAAATGTGGTAGAAAATCCGAAGAAATTCTGGTCGTATGTAAAGTACACAAGCGGCAAGACGCAGTCAATACCTTCGCTGGGCAGTGCCGATGGTACTGTTACCGACGACTGTGCCGCTAAAGCGGAGTTATTGAACGCAGTTTTCCGAAATTCCTTCACCAAGGAAGACGAATGGAATATTCCAGAATTTGAAACACGAACAGCTGCTAGCATGAGTTTCTTAGAATTAGATACCTTAGGGGTTGTGAAGCAACTCAAATCACTTGATACGGGCAAGTCTTCAGGTCCAGATTGTATACCGATTAGGTTCCTTTCAGATTACGCTGATACAATAGCTCCCTACTTAGCAATCATATACAACCGCTCGCTCACCATAGATCTGTACCTACAGATTGGAAAATTGCGCAGGTCGCACCAGTGTTTAAGAAGGGTAGTAAGAGTAATACATCGAACTACAGACCTATATCATTGACGTCGGTTTGCAGTAGGGTTTTGGAGCATATACTGTATTCAAACATTATGAATCACCTTGAAGGGAACGATCTATTGATACGTAATCAGCATGGTTTCAGAAAACATCGTTCTTGTGCAACGCAGCTAGCTCTTTATTCGCACGAAGTAATGGCCGCTATCGACAGGGGATCTCAAGTTGATTCCGTATTTCTGGATTTCAGGAAAGCTTTTGACACCGTTCCTCAAAAGCGGCTTCTAATCAAGCTGCGGGCCTATGGAGTATCGTCTCAGTTGTGCGACTGGATTCGTGATTTCCTGTCAGGAAGGTCGCAGTTCGTAATAATAGACGGCAAATCATCGAGTAAAACTGAAGTGATATCAGGTGTTCCCCAGGGAAGCGTCCTGGAACCTCTGCTGTTCCTGATCTATATAAATGACCTGGGTGACAATCTGAGCAGTTCTCTTAGGTTGTTCGCAGATGATGCTGTAATTTACCGTCTAGTAAGGTCATCCGAAGACCAGTATCAGTTGCAAAGCGATTTAGAAAAGATTGCTGTATGGTATGGCAGGTGGCAGTTGACGCTAAATAACGAAAAGTGTGAGATGATCCACATGAGTTCCAAAAGAAATCCGTTGGAATTCGATTACCCGATAAATAGTACAATTCTCAAGGCTGTCAATTCAACTAAGTACCTGGGTGTTAAAATTACGAACAACTTCAGTTGGAAAGACCACATAGATAATATTGTGGGGAAGGCGAGCCAAAGGTTGCGTTTCATTGGCAGGACACTTAGAAGATGCAACAAGTCTACTAAAGAGACAGCTTACACTACACTCGTTCGTTATCTGTGAGAATATTGCTGCGCGGTGTGGGATCCTTACCAGGTGGGATTGACGGAGGAAATCGAAAGGGTGCAAAAAAGGGCAGCTCGTTTTATATTATCACGTAATAGGGGAGAGAGTGTAGCAGATATGATACGCGAGTTGGGATGGGATGGAAGTCATTAAAACAAAGACGTTTTTCGTCGCAGCAAGATCTATTTACGAAATTTCAGTCACCAACTTTCTCTTCCGAATGCGAAAATATTTTGTTGAGCCCAACCTACATAGGTAGGAATGATCATCAAAATAAAATAAGAGAAATCAGAGCTCGAACAGAAAGGTTTAGATGTTCTTTTTTCCCGCGCGCTGTTCGGGAGTGGAATGGTAGCGAGATAGTATGATTGTGGTTCGATGAACCCTCTGCCAAGCACTTAAATGTGAATTGCAGAGTAGACATGTAGATGTAGATGTAGATCTACAATTAATTGCAGGCTTGATACACGTTCATTTAGCTTCACTATTTCACTGTTATAATTTACGTATGTTCCGTTTTTCACCACACAACTATAACTTTTGTTCACTTTCTCACTATAAACAACTGTACCAGACGCCATGTTTAAGAGCTGTTATGTTGTGAGCATAAGCCTAAAAGTCTCATGTTGAAGTGAAAATGAAAGAATGAATGTTTTGTATGTTATTTAAAGTTTGGCTTTGTGTTTTACAATAATCATTTTGCCAGTTTTGCATTATTCTATTATGAAATGGTGTGTAATCAGGTGAACTGATTTTTATGGGCTTGCTGGCTGCAGAAAATGCACATTTGTTTTTATTTTTATTTCATTTTCACAGTAATGTGGACATCATGATATTTATTCTAATTAATATGGTGTGCTAATAATAATGCTCTATTACTTTTGAAGCTGCATGACAATATAATATATATTTAAGTATTATTTGGTTAATTGCTGCATGGTATAATGGAGATGGTAGTGCATTGGTTTCTCTGTAAATATTATGATGCAGATAATTCAGACTTAATTTTGTTTCTATTATACTGCCAGCAATTACTGTTTCTTAGACTTCAAAATTTTGTCAACATTAAGAGAGGAGATATTTTTGTAATGAGCTCATTAGAAACAAATTTTATTCTTTATACCAATTCAAATCTATGTGATCATGTTAGCTATGCACTATTGCAGCAACAACACTCACACACATCATATATTTTCAAATATTTTTCTTATTTCTATAGTTTTCAAAATTTGAACTTTGGGCAGTTCCATCAATTTGGTATTAGAATTTTGCTCGCATTTTCATGCCTACAGTAGTCTTGCAGGGCTATTGTAATGGAACGGTCAGTTCTCCTACCTCCAACACAGATTGTAGAATAAAAACCTCACAATACAATATCATGGAATCAAAATCATAAATCAAAAAACATAATTCCTCCTTTTATTTCTTTCATGAACAGAAATAATATTTAAAAATTACATGAGATTTATTTTCAATTTAATTTGAAATTGCAATTATAATTTAAAATTAGTCATTTTTCTATTTGCATAATTTATTCTGAAAATGTTTTTTAAGGTATTTAATTATTCATATTAAACTCTTTGGCTGTAAAATTTCGATGTATATTAGGACTGATGTATATACGGATTGCTGAACTGTGACTGTTTGTATCTTTGTGCCAAAACAAACAAATTGGAAATACTAGAATTGTTTGTTTAAATGAGCATTAGTTTACTGAGGACACAATTACAATTTAAAACAAAATGGGAAATTTCAGATTAGCAAATAACTTTTACAGAACAAATAACTCATGTGGATGCTCATGTATACTTCTGCATAGTGATGTAAATTATGAAATCAGAAATTATTTTAATCATTTAAATGAAGAATGAATGTTTAAGATCTGTTGTGTAGAAATAATGGACTTAACAGTAACTGTTTGCCTAAATGAAAGCTCTGAACACCTTACAAAATTGTTCAATTGGCTCTAAGCACTATGGGAGTTCACATCTGAGGTCATCAGTCCCCTAGACTTCGAACTACTTAAACCTAACTAACCTAAGGACATAACACACATCCATGCCCGAGGCAGGATTCAAACCTGCGACCGTAGCAGCAAGGAGGTTCTGGACTGTAGCGCCTACAAACACTCGGCCATGCGGCCGGCATGAACACCTTACAAAATTTTTAAAAGTTTCTATGAAGGATGTAGAAAATGCATTCCTAGCATTAAGAAACAAAAGCTCCGCAAACTGGGATGTAATACCCACCAAAGTTAGTAAAACAGTACACAACAAAAATTGTGAGGCCACTAGCTCAACTAATACAATGTTTTGAAGAGGGCTGTTTCCAAGAGGTTCTGAAATATGCCGAAGTCAAACCACTCTTCAAAAAAGGATCAAGAGAGGTCATGGGAAATTATCATCCTGTCTCAATTCTCCCAGTCAAATCTAAAATATTCGAAAAAGTTGCTGTTGCCCGAATAAAAAACTTCATTTTTAAATTTTCTATTATTCTAAACAATTAACTTGGTCTTCAACAAGGGAAAAATACCACTGATCCAGTGAATAGTTTCATTGAGAAAATAAGTACATCAATATACAAGAGTAACAAGGTGGTAGAAATTTTCTGCAACCTCACAAAAGTGTTTAATTCTATAAATGACGCAGTGTGTATTTACAAACTTGAAAACACTGACATTAGCAGTAGTGCCCTACAATAGCTTAAATCCTACTTATCAGATAGAAATCAATTATCATCTCTTTAAAGGGGGCAAATTATTATTCTCACTGGAAAATATCTCAGGGTGTTCCACAAGGCTCCGTTCTAGGTCCAGTCCTACTTTTCTTTTCTGTTAATGACTTACCATTAAGTATCAGCACCCTGTCAGTTCTGTTTGCATATGATACTTCTGTCTTAGTTGAAAATCAAGATTCAGAAAAAAAATCCCAAATCTGTGATCAGTACCCTCAGCACCTTACAAGGGAAACTCCCCACTGCACCCTCCTTAGATTTAGTGGTTAAATGTCCCAGTGGATAGCCCATCAAAAACTGAACACAGATCAAGCATGAAAACAGGAAGAAGACAAACTGAACTGGGAAAAAAGAAGCAAAGTAGAAACAGTGAATGGTCCAAGAACAAGAAGTGCAATATAGAAAGTCTACAAAATAGCAACAGTGTTGTGGCCAAATGGTCATGGTGTTGGGCTGCCAAGTGGTTGAGCCATGTTCAAAACTCCCTCATGCCATTTATTTTTATTTTTTATTTTTTTCACAACATTATGAACTGTCCATGCAATGTTTGTTCTCTTTTTGTAGTCTTGGCAGTTGTCATACTATACATTGGTTATAGAATATCAGTCATATGGTATGTGTATGTTCCCATTGTAAGTAAATGTGATAAATAGTGACAGCAGGCAAGATGCCACATAGATTTCTCATTGAAATGAAAACAACAAATAAACAGGTGCAAACTATTTTACAACAAAGGAATTCAAGAATCAAAGCTTCCAAAACAGAACGCAACTTCAAAAACGTTAAAAACACTTGCTTTGACAGAGCACAGATAACTGTGTTTGTAAAACTGTTGTGTTCATTTGTTGCACCTTATGTGACAAACTATTATGTTTTCATAATAGTGATCACCCCCCCCCCCCCATGAACCATGGACCTTGCCGTTGGTGGGGAGGCTTGCGTGCCTCAGCGATACAGATAGCCGTACCATAGGTGCAACTACAACAGAGGGGTATCTGTTCAGAGGCCAGACAAACGCGTGGTTCCTGAAGAGGGGCAGCAGCCTTTTCAGTAGTTGCAGCGGCAACAGTCTGGATGATTGACTGAGCTGGCCTTGTAACATTAACCAAAACGGCCTTGCTGTTGTGGTACTGCGAACGGCTGAAAGCAAGGGGAAACTACAGCCGCAATTTTTCCGGAGGGCATGCAGCTCTACTGTATGGTTAAATGATGATGGCGTCCTCTTGGGTAAAATATTCCGGAGGTAAAATAGTCCCCCATTCGGATCTCCGGGCGGGGTCTACTCAGGAGGACGTCGTTATCAGGAGAAAGAAAACGCATTCTACGGATCGAAGCGTGGAATGTCAGATCCCTTAATCGGGCAGGTAGGTTAGAAAATTTAAAAAGGGAAATGGATAGGTTAAAGTTAGATGTAGTGGGAATTAGTGAAGTTCGGTAGCAGGAGGAACAAGACTTTTGGTCAGGTGAATACAGGGTTATAAATACAAAATCAAGTAGGGGTAATGCAGGAGTAGGTTTAATAATGAATAAAAAATTAGGTGTACGGGTAAGCTACTACAAACAACATAGTGAACGTATTATTTAGGCCAAAATAGATACGAAGCCCATGCCTACTACAGTAGTACAAGTTTATATGCCAACTAGCTCTGCAGATGACCAAGAAATTGAAGAAATGTATGATGAGATAAAAGAAATTATTCAGGTAGTGAAGGGAGACGAAAATTTAATAGTCGTGGGTGACTGGAATTCGACAGTAGGAAAAGGGAGAGAAGTAAACATAGTAGGTGAATATGGATTAGGGCTAAGAAATGAAAGAGGAAGCCGTCTGTTAGAATTTTGCACAGAGCATAACTTAATCATAGCTAACACTTGGTTCAAGAATCATAAAAGAAGGTTGTATACATGGAAGAAGCCTGGAGATACTAAAAGGTATCAGATAGATTATATAATGGTAAGACAGAGATTTAGGAACCAGGTTTTAAATTGTAAGACATTTCCAGGGGCAGATGTGGATTCTGACCACAATCTATTGATTATGAACTGCAGATTGAAACTGAAGAAACTGCAAAAAGGTGGGAATTTAAGAAGATGGGACCTGGATAAACTGAAAGAACCAGAGGTTGTAGAGAGTTTCAGGGAGAGCATAAGGGAACAATTGACAGGAATGGTGGAAAGAAATACAGTAGAAGAAGAATGGGTAGCTCTGAGGGATGAAGTAGTGAAGGCAGCAGAGGATCAAGTAGGTAAAAGGACGAGGGCTAGTAGAAGCCGACCTCAGGGAAGATCAGTTTGGATTCCGTAGAAATGTTGGAACACGTGAGGCAATAATGACCTTACGACTTATCGTAAAAGAAAGATTAAGGAAAGGCAAACCTATGTTTCTTGCATTTGTAGACTTACAGAAAGCTTTTGACAATGTTGACTGGAATACTCTCTTTCAAATTCTAAAGGTGGCAGGGGTAAAATACAGGGAGCGAAAGGCTATTTACAATTTGTACAGAAATCAGAGGGCAGTTATGAGGCGAGGGGCATGAAAGGGAAGCAGTGGTTGGGAAGGGAGTGAGACAGGGTTGTAGCCTCTCCCCGATGTTATTCAATCTGTATATTGAGCAAGCAGTAAAGGAAACAAAAGAAAAATTTGGAGTAGGTATTAAAATCCAGGGAGAAGAAATAAAAAGTTTGAGGTTTGCCGATGACATTGTAATTCTGTCAGAGACAGCAAAGGACTTTGTAATTATTCCTCCTTTCTATATAATTATGTAGTTCTCAATTCGTTCGAGCAATCAATCATTCATGATAGGAAACACAGTCATAGCTCAGTCACTCAAAATGATTCTGAAATTTTACTTGTTAGAATGAAATCAGGCGATGATTCTTCTTCTCTGCAGGCTCGTGCTTTGCGGCAGTCTGCTAATCTGTACAAATGAAATGCCTCGTATTTTGGGAGTGTTGTATAATCAGTCGGGAAACCTCATATCAAGCGGATATTTGGCTTTGATGAAGTTTAACCTTCCGAAGAAGTAATGGAGCTCTTGGATTATTAAATGCAGGTTCGTATCCAGTCTTTCGGAAGTTCCCTTCTGATTAACAACTACGCAATATATCGATAAATATCATTAATTCTCAAATGTCAAATACACACTTTTTATTTGAAGGAGCAATCTATATATACACTCCTGGAAATTGAAGTAAGAACACCGTGAATTCATTGTCCCAGGAAGGGGAAACTTTATTGACACATTCCTGGGGTCAGATACATCACATGATCACACTGACAGAACCACAGGCACATAGACACAGGCAACAGAGCATGCACAATGTCGGCACTAGTACAGTGTATATCCACCTTTTGCAGCAATGCAGGCTGCTATTCTCCCATGGAGACGATCGTAGAGATGCTGGATGTAGTCCGGTGGAACGGCTTGCCATTTCCACCTGGCGCCTCAGTTGGACCAGCGTTCGTGCTGGACGTGCAGACCGCGTGAGACGACGCTTCATCCAGTCCCAAACATGCTCAATGGGGGACAGATCCGGAGATCTTGCTGGCCAGGGTAGTTGACTTACACCTTCTAGAGCACGTTGGGTGGCACGGGATACATGCGGACGTGCATTGTCCTGTTGGAACAGCAAGTTCCCTTGCCGGTCTAGGAATGGTAGAACAATGGGTTCGATGACGGTTTGGATGTACCGTGCACTATTCAGTGTCCCCTCGACGATCACCAGTGGTGTACGGCCAGTGTAGGAGATCGCTCCCCACACCATGATGCCGGGTGTTGGCCCTGTGTGCCTCGGTCGTATGCAGTCCTGATTGTGGCGCTCACCTGCACGGCGCCAAACACGCATACGACCATCATTGGCACCAAGGCAGAAGCGACTCTCATCGCTGAAGACGACACGTCTCCATTCGTCCCTCCATTCACGCCTGTCGCGACACCACTGGAGGCGGGCTGCACGTTGTTGGGGCGTGAGCAGAAGACGGCCTAACGGTGTGCGGGACCGTAGCCCAGTTTCATGGAGACAGTTGCGAATGGTCCTCGCCGATACCCCAGGAGCAACAGTGTCCCTAATTTGCTGGGAAGTGGCGGTGCGGTCCCCTACGGCACTGCGTAGGATCCTACGGTCTTGGCGTGCATCCGGGCGTCGCTGCGGTCCGGTCCCAGGTCGACGGGCACGTGCACCTTCCGCCGACCACTGGCAACAACATCGATGTACTGTGGAGACCTCACGCCCCACGTGTTGAGCAATTCGGCGGTACGTCCACCCGGCCTCCCGCATGCCCACTATACGCCCTTGCTCAAAGTCCGTCAACTGCACATACGGTTCACGTCCACGCTGTCGCGGCATGCTACCAGTGTTGAAGACTGCGATGGAGCTCTGTATGCCACGGCAAACTGGCTGACACTGACGGCGGCGGTGCACAAATGCTGCGCAGCTAGCGCCATTCGACGGCCAACACCGCGGTTCCTGGTGTGTCCGCTGTGCCGTGCGTGTGATCATTGCTTGTACAGCCCTCTCGCAGTGTCCGGAGCAAGTATGGTGGGTCTGACACACCGGTGTCAATGTGTTCTTTTTTTCATTTCCAGGAGTGTATTTCCTTTTTAATCGTACAGTTTGTATCAGTTATCTTCTGTGATAAATCTCAATAATCAGATTACAGTTCTTCAAACAAAGCTCAGGCTAATTGGCACGAAGACAATCTCGGAAGCTTCCTTTCTTTTTTTTCTGACAACCACCAGAGATAGTACTGCAAAGAATACTTACGCGCTCATGGCATAGCTGTTGTATGAACTACTTTTCTCATGGATTCTGCGAGTATGAAGATAGAAAATTAGTAAACGTCATTCAAGGGTAGAATTGTATCTGAATAATTCATCGAATATAAAAAGATATTACAACTTGGAAGAGCAGTTGAATGGAATGGACAGTGTCTTGAAAGGAGGATATAAGATGAACATCAACAAAAGCAAAACAAGGATAATGGAATGTAGTCGAAGTAAGTCGGGTGATGCTGAGGGAATTAGATTAGGAAATGAGACACTTAAAGTAGTAAAGGAGTCTCGCTCTTTGGGGAGCAAAATAACTGATGATGGTCGAAGTAGAGAGGATATAAAATGTAGACTGGCAATGGCAAGGAAAGCGTTTCTGAAGAAGAGAAATTTGTTAACATCAAGTATAGATTTAAGTGTCAGGAAGTCGTTTCTGAAAGTATTTGTATGGAGTGTAGCCATGTATGGAAGTGAAACATGGACAGTAAATAGTTTGGACAAGAAGAGAATAGAAGCTTTTGAAATGTGGTGCTACAAGAATGTTGAAGATTAGGTGGGTAGATCACATAACTAATGAGGAGGTATTGAATAGGATTGGGGAGAAGAGAAGTTTGTGGCACAACTTGACTAGAAGAAGGGATCGGTTGGTAGGACATGTCCTGAGGCATCAAGGGATCACAAATTTTGCATTGGAGGGCAGCGTGGATGGTAAAAATCGTAGAGGGAGACCAAGAGATGAATACACTAAGCAGATTCAGAAGGATGTAGGTTGCAGTAGGTACTGGGAGATGAACGAGCTTGCACAGGATAGATTAGCATGGAGAGCTGCATCAAACCAGTCTCAGGACTGAAGACCACAACAACAACAATAGTGATCACATTTGCATTCATACAAACAACTAAATTGGGCAAGGAGGCATATTTGACTCACTCACCAGGCATACAAATTATGTGTGTCAATAAGAGATTCCAATCTATGGCACACATACTGTCACTAATGTTGTGTATGACACGCCAGATGTGTTTTCTAGTGGAGTATTCAGTTGATTTGCTGCCTTGTCATCAAACGTTTGCGGTTCCCATTTGAAAGCCACTTCCTTTTGGCTGCTAATAGAGAAGTTGTGATGAATCAACTGCCATGATAGGTCCATGCCTTACACCTCATTGTTGCAAATGGACAATACATCACAACACAAACACAAATTTGAATACAGTGGCAGAAAAAGAAGATTGGCACGAGGAAGGTTTGAACATGGTTCCTCCCCTTGGCAGTCCAACACCATGACCACTTAACAATGACACCAGGGGAAAGTATCAGATGAATTACATAATGGTAAGACAGAGATTCCAAAACCTGTTACTGAATTGTAAGGTGCACTAAGAATGACACTGGAGTAGTTAGGAATGGTTATGTGTGTTTGAAGTTCTCTGAGTTGGTAGATATTGTGACAATGTATTTTACAGAAGGCAGTTCAGTTGAAGAAGAATGGAAATCTCTAAAACTGCAGTGATGGAAGTTGGACTGACACATATAAGATCAAGGAAGTACAAATAAACTGAGGATTCCAGAAGAAATACTTCGGTTGATCAGTGAAAGAAGGTAGTACAAAAGTGTTCAGAAAAAGACATAATATAGAAATATAGGTCACTTAGAAATGAAATCATTCAGAAGGGCATGGAAGATAAATTGAAATGGTTGCAGAAAAATGTGAAGCATTCAAAAAGTAAATGGTCATCAGGACAGCTTCAGCATATAGAATAGTCAAAACAACCTTCAGTGAAATTATTAGAAAAGACATAAACATTAAAGGTGTGAAAGAAATCTCATTGCAGAGGAGAGGGCGGGAAGGTGGAAGACTATGTTGAAGGCCTCTGCTAGAGGGAGGAACTGTCTGTTGACATGATAGAAAAGGAAATGGGAGTAGAGCTATAAGACATAGGGAATTCAAAATTAGAGCCAGAGTTTCAGAGAGCTTTCAGAAACTTCCAATCAAGTAAGGCAGAAATAACAGATAATACTTCTTTGGAATTTTAAAATCATAGGGAGAAGTAGCAACCAAATGAATATACAAGTTTGTGAATGGAGACAGGGATGCTGTTTCCTCCCCTTCTGCTTAACCTGCACAGTGAAGAAGCAATGACAGAAATAAATGAAAATTTCAAGCCAGGGATTAAAATTCAGGATGAAAGGATACCAATGATAATATTCACTGATAATGTTGTTAACCTCAGAGAAAATGAAGAAGAATTACAGAACCTGTTGAATGTAATGGCATTCTAATGAGCACAGATTATGGTTTGAGAGTAAACCAAAGAAGAATGAAAGTAATGATGATAGCAGAAATGAGATTAGTGATAAATTTCATACCAAAATTGAGAGCCATGAGGGAGATGAAGAGAAGATTTCCTGATTCCTCAGAAGTAAAATAAAGCATTAAAGATTAAGTAAGGATGATATAAGAAGCATAGCTCAGGCAAACAGGTCATTCTTCATGAAAAGGAATTTACTAGTATTAAACATAGACCTTAATTTGAGAATCAAATTTCTGAGAATGTACCTTTTTCTGGGAGTGACTCATGAACCACAGGAGAACTCAAAAAGAAGAGAATCAAAGGATTTGGGGTGTAGTGTTATAGGAGGATGCAGAAAATTAGGTGGACTCATAAGAAATGAGGAAGTTTTCAGCAAAATATATGAGGAAAGGAATATGTGCAAAACACTGACAAGAAAATGAAATCTCAGAATGACAGGACATGCATTAAGACATAACTTCCATGACAGTGTAGTGAGCTGTATAATGTGTTGCAACACACAACATAACTTCAGCACCTATTTATGGAGTTCCATCACAGTTGACCTGATCAAAGCATTGACTGTCATGCATATCATGATGGCCTTGCAATAATACAACATGCAGGACACCAAGTCATCACGGTCACCCTCACTTTGTGTCACCACCACCAGCAACAGCCAAACAGTCACTGAGTTGCTATTTGCATGTGCTCATCCAGTCACCCGTGTGTGGAGCCAGAGGTCATTGTAACCAGACAGTTGCCACGCAGCCCAGGGATCATTCATATTAACTGTCCCGTTAAGCTATTCAGCCATTGTGCAGCTAGATCATCCAACCGTTTAGCACCTTCTAAGCAGACATCATCCATCTGTCAACTATTACTTATTCATCAAGGTCCAGAGCTCAGAGTGTGCTCCCTGCCGCTGTTGGATAAGCAGCTGCAGCAGCAAGTCGTATACTCCTAGCTCACTCATTTGTTACATAGTTTAATTCTTAATTTCTTTGCATGTTTTTGGTACTTGCATTGTTTAATTCATAAATTTCGGGCGTATTATAGTATTTGAAAGTTGTAGCATCGCGTTTTAGTACCTGAATAGTATAAATTCGCATAGTCGTTTGTCTTCTGTTTTTGTTTTGAACGGCCAGTGTCGGTTGGTCACAGTCAGTGTGCTCCCTGCCGCCGTTGGATAAGCAACTGCAGCAGCAAGTCATATACTCCTAGCTCACTCATTTGTTACATAGTTTAATTCTTAATTTCTTTGCGTGTTTTTGGTACTTGCATTGTTTAATTCATAAATTTCGGGCGTATTATAGTATTTGAGAGTTGTAGCATCGCATTTTAGTACCTGAATAGTGTAAAATCGCGTAGTCTCCTTCCGCCGCTGAGCAGTGTGTCAGCAGTGCGCAAGTAGCAGCATTACTGCATTTACTAGGCAATCTTGTATTTTAATAACCGTTTAAATTTTGTGTCGATTTGTTTGCGCTCTCTGTAGATTAGTTCAGACGTTCTTTGCACAACAGTTTTTAGCATGAATAGGGACTGCAACTGCTGTGTTCGGATGCAGGCTGAGTTGGCATCCCTTCACTCCCAGCTTCAGACAGTGTTGGATTCGGTCACACAGCTTGAGGCTGTAGCCAATGGGCATCACTGTGGGGGTCCGGATGGGGGTTTGTCGGGGACGGCCAGCTCGTCCCACACATCCCCCGATTGGACTACGACTGTGGTTGCCCAGGATACTGCCCGCATTGAGGCTGATCCCTCACCTGTGGTAGAGTGCGAGGTCGTCTCAAGGTGTGGCAGGGGGTGAATGACATTCTGGAGGGCTGAACGGAAGGCCTCTCCAGTTTGTCTGATGAACCGGTTTCAGGCTCTGTCTCAGGCTGATACTGATCTTCGGCCTGACATTGCTGCTTGTCCTGTTCCAGAGGTTGCCCCTCAGTCTGCAAGATCCGGGCGGTCGCAGAGGGTGGGCTTACTGGTAGTTGGGAACTCCAACGTCAGGCGCGTAATGGGGCCCCTTAGGGAAATGGCAGCAAGAGAGGGGAAGAAAACCAATGTGCAGTCCGTGTGCATACCGGGGGGAGTCATTCCAGATGTGGAAAGGGTCCTTCTGGATGCCATGAAGGGTACAGGGTGCACCCATCTGCAGGTGGTCGCTCATGTTGGTACCAATGATGTGTGTCGCTATGGATTGGAGGAAATCCTCTCTGGCTTCCGGCGGCTATCTGACTTGGTGAAGACTGCCAGTCTCGCTAGCGGGATGAAAACAGAGCTCACCATCTGCAGCATCGTCGACAGGACTGACTGCGGACCTTTGGTACAGAGCCGAGTGGAGGGTCTGAATCAGAGGCTGAGATGGTTCTGCGACCGTGTGGGCTGCAGATTCCTCGAGTTGCGCCATGGGGTTTCGGGTTCCACTTGATAGGTCAGGAGTCCACTACACGCAACAAGCAGCTACACGGGTAGCAGGGGTTGTGTGGCATGGGCTGTGCGGTTTTTTAGGTTCGATGGCCTTGGGCAAGTACAGAAAGGGCAACAGCCTCAACAGGTGTGGGGCAAAGTCAGGACACGCGGGGACCAAGCAGCAATCGGTATTGTAATGGTCAACTGTCGACGCTGCATTGGTAAAGTACCGGAACTTCAAGCACTGATAGAAAGCACCGAAGCTGAAATCGTTATAGGTACAGAAAGCTGGCTGAAGCCAGAGATAAATTCTGCCGAAATTTTTACAAAGGTACAGACGGTGTTTAGAAAGGATAGATTGCATGCAACCGGTGGTGGAGTGTTCGTCGCTGTTAGTAGTAGTTTATCCTGTAGTGAAGTAGAAGTGGATAGTTCCTGTGAATTATTATGGGTGGAGATTACACTCAACAACCGAGCTAGGTTAATAATTGGCTCCTTTTACCGACCTCCCGACTCAGCAGCATTAGCATTAGTGGCAGACCAACTGATAGAAAATTTGGAATACATTTCACATAAATTTTCTCGGCATGTTATAGTCTTAGGTGGAGATTTCAATTTACCAGATATAGACTGGGACACTCAGATGTTTAGGACGGGTGGTAGGGACAGAGCATCGAGTGACATTATACTGAGTGCACTATCCGAAAATTACCTCGAGCAATTAAACAGAGAACCGACTCATGGAGATAACATCTTGGACCTACTGATAACAAACAGACCCGAACTTTTCGACACTGTATGTGCAGAACAGGGAATCAGTGATCATAAGGCCGTTGCAGCATCCCTGAATATGGAAGTTAATAGGAATATAAAAAAATGGAGGAAGGTTTATCTGTTTAGCAAGAGTAATAGAAGGCAGATTTCAGACTACCTAACAGATCAAAATGAAAATTTCTGTTCCGACACTGACAATGTTGAGTGTTTATGGAAAAAGTTCAAGGCAATCGTAAAATGTGTTTTAGACAGGTACGTGCCGAGTAAAACTGTGAGGGACGGGAAAAACCCACCGTGGTACAACAACAAAGTTAGGAAACTACTGCGAAAGCAAAGAGAGCTTCACTCCAAATTTAAACGCAGCCAAAACCTCTCAGACAAACAGAAGCTAAACGATGTCAAAGTTAGCGTAAGGAGGGCTATGCGTGAAGCGTACAGTGAATTCGAAAGTAAAATTCTATGTACCGACTTGACAGAAAATCCTAGGAAGTTCTGGTCTTACGTTAAATCAGTAAGTGGCTCGAAACAGCATATCCAGACACTCCGGGATGCTGATGGCATTGAAACAGAGGATGACACGCGTAAAGCTGAAATACTAAACACCTTTTTCCAAAGCTGTTTCACAGAGGAAGACCACACTGCAATTCCTTCTCTAAATCCTCACACAAACGAAAAAATGGCTGACATCGAAATAAGTGTCCAAGGAATAGAAAAGCAACTGGAATCACTCAACAGAGGAAAGTCCACTGGACCTGACGGGATACAAATTCGATTCTACACAGAGTACGCGAAAGAACTTGCCCCCCTTCTAACACCCATGTACCGCAAGTCTCTAGAGGAACGGAAGGTTCCAAATGATTGGAAAAGAGCACAGGTAGTCCCAGTCTTCAAGAAGGTTCAAATCGCTCTGAGCACTATGGGACTCAACTGCTGAGGTCATTAGTCCCCTAGAACTCAGAACTAGTTAAACCTAACTAACCTAAGGACATCACAAACGTCCATGCCCGAGGCAGGATTCGAACCTGCGACCGTAGCGGTCTTGCGGTTCCAGACTGCAGCGCCTTTAACCGCACGGCCACTTCGGCCAGCAGTCTTCAAGAAGGGTCGTCGAGCAGATGCGCAAAACTATAGATCTATATCTCTGACGTCGATCTGTTGTAGAATTTTAGAACATGTTTTTTGCTCGAGTATCATGTCGTTTTTGGAAACCCAGAATCTCCTCTGTAGGAATCAACATGGATTCCGGAAACAGCGATCGTGTGAGACCCAACTCGCTTTATTTGTTCATGAGGCCCAGAAAATATTAGATACAGGCTGCCAGGTAGATGCTATTTTTCCTGACTTCCGGAATGCGTTCGATACAGTTCCGCACTGTCGCCTGATAAACAAAGTAAGAGCCTACGGAATATCAGACCAGCTGTGTGGCTGGATTGAAGAGTTTTTAGCAAACAGAACACAGCATGTTGTTATCAATGGAGAGACGTCTGCAGACGTTAAAGTAACCTCTGGCGTGCCACAGGGGAGTGTTATGGGACCATTGCTTTTCACAATATATATAAATGACCTAGTAGATAGTGTCGGAAGTTCCATGCGGCTTTTCGCGGATGATGCTGTAGTATACAGAGAAGTTGCAGCATTAGAAAATTGTAGCGAAATGCAGGAAGATCTGCAGCGGATAGGCACTTGGTGCAGGGAGTGGCAACTGTCCCTTAACATAGACAAATGTAATGTATTGCGAATACATAGAAAGAAGGATCCTTTTTGTATGATTATATGATAGCAGAACAAACACTGATAGCAGTTACTTCTGTAAAATATCTGGGAGTATGCATGCGGAACGATTTGAAGTGGAATGATCATATAAAATTAATTGTTGGTAAGGCAGGTACCAGGTTGAGATTCATTGGGATAGTGCTTAGAAAATGTAGTCCATCAACAAAGGAGGTGGCTTACAAAACACTCGTTCGACCTATACTTGAGTGTTGCTCATCAGTGTGGGATCCGTACCAGATCGGGTTGACGGAGGAGATAGAGAAGATCCAAAGAAGAGCGGCGCGTTTTGTCACAGGGTTATTTGGTAACCGTGATAGCGTTACGGAGATGTTTAATCAACTCAAGTGGCAGACTCTGCAAGAGAGGCGCTCTGCATCACGGTGTAGCTTGCTCGCCAGGTTTCGAGAGGGTGCGTTTCTGGATGAGGTATCGAATATATTGCTTCCCCCTACTTATATCTCCCGAGGAGATCACGAATGTAAAATTAGAGAGATTAGAGCACGCACGGAGGCTTTCAGACAGTCGTTCTTCCCGCGAACCATACGCGACTGGAACAGGAAAGGGAGGTAATGACAGTGGCACGTAAAGTGCCCTCTGCTACACACCGTTGGGTGGCTTGCGGAGTATAAATGTAGATGTAGATGTAGATGTAGATCCCCACTGCTCACCAGCCCTACAGTCTCAGTTTGCAATGCAAATGCCTCTGAGCAGTAAGGCCATGACTGCCAGCAGCTGCTATCACTGAGTCTTTTGCATCCTTCATTGTAAACTGCACACATATGATTGATGAGTGATGATCCCACATTGCATTTAAGTACACTTTTATTACAGCACCATTACAAAGCCAGGCAATGGCCTTGCTGCAGTGGATACACCGGTTCCCATCAGATCACTGAACTTAAGTGCTGTCGGGTGTGGCCGGCACTTGGATGGGTGACCATCCAGGCTGCCATGTGCTGTTGCCATTTTTCGGGGTGCAGTCAGCCTCTTGATGCCAATTGAGGAGCTACTCAACCAAATAGTAGCGGCTCCAGTCAAAGAAAACCATCATCACAATAGGGAGAGCATTGTGCTGACCACATGCCCCTCCTATCCGCATCCTCAGCTTAGGATGACATGGCAGTCGTATGGTCCCGATGGGCCACTTGTGGCCAGAAGATGGAGTGCTACTACAAAGCCAAATTCAACATAAAATAGAATAACAACATAAACGAAACTGGCAGATTAAAACTGTGTACTGGACTGAAGTTCAAACTTGGGCCCTTTGCCTTTCACAGGCAAGTGGTTTACCAGTGTGTCGTGCTTGGATAGCTCAGACGGTAGAGCACTTGCCCGCAAAAGGGAAAGATCCTGAGTTCAAGTCTTGTTCCAACAACCAGTTTTAATCTGCCAGGAAGTTTCATATCAGCACACACTCCACTGTAGAATGAAAATTTCATTCTGGAAACATCCCCAGGCTGTGACTAACCCATATCTCCACAATACCCTTTCTTCCAAGAGTGCTAGTTCTGCAAGGTCTGCAGAAGAACTTCTGTGAAGTTTGGAAGGTAGGAGACAAGGTACTGGCAGAATAAAAGCTGTGAGGATGGGTTGTGACTTGTGCTTGGGTAGCTCAGATGGTAGAGCACTAGCCCCTGAAAGACAAAGGTCCCGAGTTCGAGTCTAGGTCTGGCACATAGTTTTAATCTGCCAGGAAGTTTCATATCAGCACACACTCCACTGCAGATTGAAAATTTCATTCCCACAACTTAAATGATTGTCCTTGATCACATATGAGTAACAAAATCAAAGTCCATAGTGATGTTGGTCAAACAGTCACACGAGATTAAGTACACATTCAACACTTTACAATAGCACTACTGGTAGGGTGGCGTGGATCTTAGGAAGGCCAGGGTAGCAGCAAGCAGGAGGCAACAATGAAGACTGGTGGCCATTTGAAGTAGAGTGCCATCCCTGGTAGTTGCTGGAGCAGCACTGTGGTACAGTACAGTGTAGACTTAACTGGAATCTCCAACAGGAGAGTCATGGCACCTGGCTGATGCTTGATTTGGAGCTGAGTGAAGAGGTGCCTGGTGAAAAGAAGGAAGGAGGGAAGATTAGGGTTTAATATCACATCAAAATTGCAGTCATTAGAGATGGGGCACAAGTTTGGAATGATTCCAGGATGGAGAAATAAATTGGCCATGTCCTTTCAAACAAACTACCCTGGTACTTGCCTGGAACAATTGAGGGAAATCAGAGAAAACTTAAATTTGTATGGGTGGACACAGATTTGAACCACCATCCTCCTAAATGTAAGTCCAGTATGCTAACCATTGTACCATCACATAGTCTGTCTGCTGGAGGTTGCACCAGAGCAGGAGGTGGAATATCTGCAGGAAATTGACAGACATCTGACCCATGGATACAAGCTAGTTCCCTCAATTGCAGTGCTGCCATTGCTATTGTGGGCACTGCCTATGAGCCATGATAGTTCCCCTGGTGGTGGCTGCTAGCATTTAGCCTGTCAACAGACTGTATAGTACAGTGCCCACAACACATGATGTGGCCGTGCGGTTCTAGGCACTGCAGTCTGGAACTGCGAGACCGCTACGGTCGCAGGTTCGAATCCTGCCTCAGGCATGGATGTGTGTGTTGTCCTTATGTTAGTTAGGTTTCACTAGTTCTAAGTTCTGGGGGACTAATGACCTCAGAAGTTGAGTCCCATAGTGCTCAGAGCCATTTTTTGAACACATGATGTACTAGCATTGTGCATAAACAGCCTCTGAAGGAGGAGCGCCTGTGTCCCTGGAGCAGACAACCCTTTGGTCATGGGTGTTGTGCTGGAAACAAGAGGAGGAGGAGGAGGAGATTAGTGTTTAACGTCCCGTCGACAACAAGGCCATTAGAGACGGAGCGCAAGCTCAGGTTAGGAAAGGATGGGGAAGGAAATCAGCCAAGCCCTTTCAAAGGAACCATCCCGGCATTTGCCTGTAGCGATTTAGGGAAATCACAGAAAACCTAAATCAGGATGGCCGGAGACGGGATTGAACCGTCGTCCTCCCGAATGCGAGTCCAGTGTGCTAACCACTGCGCCACCTTGCTCGGTGGGAAACAAGAGTAGTTGATGAATATCCAGAGAGTAGACCACCATTCCCCTTAAGGAAAAGATGGCAATTATGTCTGGACACTAGGCAGAGATCCTGCAAGCCATCCCTCAACTGGAGATGGCAGTGCCAACCAAAGAAGAAGACTGTAGTGCCATTGGGTGTCCAATGGAAGGGGTGCCTCTCCACATCAATGCAGAGGACATCCAAGTGTGACAGGAGCTTTTGATGGCTGTGACCCTGTCCTCCAGAACCCTGGACCCAAGGTTGTAAAGTGATGTTTGCACAGGTGGTTGGCAGCAGGGGCATGACTGCAAAGAAAGAGGTGTCAAGCAATCCTGAAGTGGAAAACACAGCAGAACTGTGATACTGTGGGTGCTGACTGATGTGGATAGCTGATGGAGTGGTCCCAGAGAGTGACAGCAGAGCCACAGATGACTAGCTGGTGGCCCACAAAAGCAGACCTGGTGACTGACTGGAGCCAATCAGTGAGGTGCACATACTCTGCCAGAAACAGACAAGGAAAGACACAGGGGGAGCATGTGGAGCAAAGAAACCAAGGAACTGGCATGGCATCAGCAGGCACCAACAGCATCGGGAGACAGGGCATGACAAATGTGGCCACTGGTGTGATGGTGCAACTGAAATGGGGTGCCAGCAGCACTGGGAGACTAGGCTCAACCAATGTGGCTGCAGGCATGATGTCTGACAAAATTGCATGGTACTGACAGGCACTGACAGTACTGGAAGACAAAGTTCAACCAACACGGCTGCTTTGAACACAATGGTGACAACGGGCAGCATGGCACTGATGAATCCAGACAGCACTGGAGACAGAACTTGACCAATGTAGCCACTGGATATGTGGTAGTGTGACAGCTGTGAAGCTTGTGGGGCAGTGGCCACCAGACAAGTAATGCATGAAGACAGTGGACAAACAGGAAAGATTGTGCACAGAGGGAATACTGTGAGTGCTGATAACAAGAATAGCCATAAGACCCGAAAATGTCAAAAATGGTACAGAACAACAAGGGTGACAGAGCATGCATGATGCCTAAAGAGCAGACAATATGGCACGCAACAGAGCAACTGAATGGAAAAAAAAACAATAGAGAAAAAAAATCTGAAGGAAAGTGAAAAAAATCCCACAAAAAAGAAACTCACACAGGGGCACAAGATAAGAAAGAAACCACTACTGTTGACCTTTAGAAATGGAAAAGATGGCATGCACTGGAGAACAAGAAGGATTTACACCACAGCAAAAAATGCAAAAAATGAGGCCTGTTCAAGAGCACAATAAAGGGCTACATTGCAGAATCAATAAGAAGAAATGATGAAGTATCAAGGAAGTTGAGAAAACAACACATTGTTGCAAGCTACCCAGAAGAACAGGCGCAAAAGTGTTGTGCCTTGCAAGCAAGGATGATCAACTAGGGGTGCATCTTCTTGAGGGGTTGGGGCAGCACTGGGCTCGACCACACAGCAGTGACTAGGCAGGACATGGAATATGGCTGGCACTTGGCCCAAAGCTGAGCAAAGAGCTGCCTACTGTAGGTTGAGCTGCCACAGCTGGCAGAGGAATATCCATGGGCACTTGATGGACACATCATGCCCCACAGATGCAAGCTAGTGCCCTCAATTGCAGCACTTCCGTTGATGCTGCCCATGCTGGCTATGAGCAGTTATGGTACCCCTGGTGGTGCCTGCTAGCATTTCACCTGTACACATTGTTTGTAATCAGTATAATGTCCACAGATATGATGTACTAGTGAGGTATGTAAACAGTTTCCAAAGGAAGAGTGCCTGCAGGCCTGGAGCAGACTACCTGCTGGTTGCGGATCTTGTGCTGAAAATGAGAGTGGTCAACAAATGGCCAGAAACTAGAAAGTCAGCAGCAGCCAGTCAGCATTTGATTGAGCCACTGCCTAGTACTGTTGCTAGGACCAGGTGCTGTATTGCAAAATCTGTGATGTGCTGCACTGCTCCACTCCATATGGTCCAGAGGTCAATGCTAGACTATGCTTGCAGGAGTAGGCCCATACTCATTTCAGACAATGTACCGTATGCCCCATGTTGGTGTCTTGGTGACTGGTTCCAGAATTCTGAAAAAGCCAATGAACCATAATGCCCGGGTAGGGGCAGTTTCACCATCTTGAGCAACTGAAGAATGACTCCCCACTCTTCCAGTAGCAGTTGTACAAAACCTGACCTACCACATTTGGTATCAGAAGTTAAATGGTACAAGTAGATGAAGAGCTTGTAACCTTCTGACTGCTGGTGTAGGTATTGCCAATGTCAGTGCCACCAGGAACGTCATCAAAATGACTGGCAGTGAATGTGTACTGTAACTGCTCGAAGGTTCCTTATATCCTATGTTCCTGGTTTTGTGAAGCTCAGCTGAGTGTAGGCAATTATTATTTCTTTATCTCTCCTTCTTGGTTTCTCTGACAATGTGGGTTAATGATGATTACTTCTGAATGTTTCCTATCATTATCAAATCATTCCCTACCTTAAAAGTACATCATTAGCCAAAAAATGTAAAATCTAAATATTAAAGTATACAAACAATGTTCTAGCATCATTAAAAGTACATCTTCAGTCAAAATATTAAATAAAAATATTAAATTAGATGAACAGATATGATTCTTGTAGTTTTCCCAGAGTAATCACTATTCCATGATGTTTCAAGCTTGCAGTTGAATGGCCTTGACATCTTACCATAATATTTTGGCTGACAACCATTCAGCCATCTCTGAGTCAATTTTACACTGGAGATTCCTGGCACATGTCACTGGATTTATACCAAAAATTGGCCATATCAGTGTGGCAAAGCCTACATTGGTCAGACCATATACAAAGTTCATAACAGGTGCGTGGAACATGTTTGACAAACTCACCATTTGTAGTCTAGTAGGCCAGCCATAGCCAACATTGAATCTGCATAGGATCTTCTATGGATAATTCTGCCACAAACATTTTGGCCATGAAGAGATCCTTCTGGGATCCAGCTCTTAAGGAATCTGTGGAAATACATTTGGCGAATGAGCTTATTAACTATGATGACAGCTTTCAGTCTGATGAGTCTTGAGACCCAGTGAGTTCTCTGATACCACTAGAACGAAAAATTTTACACTGAATGACACACCCAGTGACAATTACTGAATTAATGTCATTATTTTGATAGAGAGAGAGAGACACACAGAGAGAGAGAGAGAGAGAGAGAGAGAGAGTCTCTATATAAAATACAGGGTGATTCAAAAAGAATACCACTTTAGGAATTTAAAACTCTGCAACGACAAAAGGCAGAGCTAAGCACTATCTGTCAGCGAATTAAGGGAGCTATAAAGTTTCATTTAGTTGTACATTTGTTCGCTTGAGGCGCTGTTGACTAGGCCAATAAAGTTTTTGGTCCCTTTTTCTTCGAAGGTGCTACTGTAACTGGACTACAGTATCTGGAGATGTTAGAGAATTGGCTGTTCCCTCAGCTCGAACAAGAAGCACAACAATTCATATTTCAGCAGGATGGAGCGCCACCACATTGGCACTTATCTGTCCGTAACTACCTGAATGTCAACTACCCGAGGCGATGGATCGGCCACCAGGCAGTCCGTGACAGACCACTTCATCACTGGCCTCCAAGAAGCCCTGATCTTACCCCCTGCGATTTTTTTATTATGGGGGTATGTTAAGGATATGGTGTTTCGGCCACCTCTCCCAGCCACCATTGATGATTTGAAATGAGAAATAACAGCAGCTATCCAAACTGTTACGCCTGATATGCTACAGAGAGTGTGGAACAAGTTGGAGTATCGGGTTGATATTGCTCGAGTGTCTGGAGGGGGCCATATTGAACATCTCTGAACTTGTTTTTGAGTGAAAAAAAACCTTTTTAAATACTCTTTGTAATGATGTATAACAGAAGGTTATATTATGTTTCTTTCATTAAATACACATTTTTAAAGTTGTGGTATTCTTTTTGAATCACCCTGTATTTTCCACATCTCCTCCTAAACCACTGGATTAATTTCAACCAGAATTGATACACAAATCACTCACTGTCTGGAAAGAAACACTGTGTGGGTAAGAAGCACGTACCTTTCAAAGGGGTTGGCGCAATAAAAAAGTGTAGCTCATGATGCACAAATAGCCAGACTATATTCATTCAGTGTTTGAGAATAGGAGCACTTAGTGACATGTAGCAAACTTTAAACATAATTCCAAAACTTTACAAGACCTTTCCTTCTGACCTGGGTACATGTTTATTACCATCTTCTATTAGTCCATTTCCTCCTTCCTCCTCTCTGTCCATCTCCTCCTCCCTCTCTCTCCATATTATGCATTTTAGACAATCCAATCCAAGATGGCTGCTTGTCGTCTTCAGGTGTTACTGTGGCTAGCTGTTGTGGCTTGCCACATAATAATAGTTCTTAGTGCAAATGAATATAAGCCAAAATAGAAGTTAAATTCCAATACTTTCCAGTTGAATTTGTTCAACTACTGATTCATTATGCACACATACAGTAAGTATAATACTAAGCAAAGTTTGATTAATCCTGATGGTGGTGGAGACCACTTATTAATCAGTCAAAGCACTATGCAACACAAATCTAAACCAGTCCACGTAAACAGCAGCAGCAGTTGCAGCCCACCTGTAAAGGTGAAATTGGATAATAGCAACTGAGAGGGAGTCCACCACCAGTGGCTTTATATTTGTCTGCTCACACACACACTGCAAGTATGTACACTAGCTCATCAAACATGGATGATGTTTCACATATCTGGTGCGGTTACTAAAATGTTCTTAGCACAGAATGATAATCTGTTAAAAGAAGTGGAATAATGTAATGAAGACAGTAGCTATATGCAGAGGAGTGTCTTGGTACTGAGGTGTTTTTCTTTTTTTTTTTCCTTTCTTTTTTTTTTTAATGTATGGAGAAAAGAGTACATAAAGGGTGGCATGTGGAGAGTAATGATGTGCTTAAATATTTTGACTTAAAATTGATTAACATATTAGAGGAAGCTTTAGAAGGACTAGTAGCAACAACAACAAACCGTGCCACATTAAATGTTATAACTACAGGAGTTGATCGTTTCAGCTGGAGACACACTGATTAATATTTACTTGGTGTATAGGGTAGTGTAAATATGTATAATACAGTAAGTAGCCCAGTAACAAAATTAATGGTACCACAGATTTCTGCATGTTGCCTTTGTGCCAGTGAAAGCAATGCTAGTGCTTTGTCACTGAAATTTTTTTGAATTCCAAAATCTAATAACCATCCATGATAACAATTCATTAGTGTCAAATCCATTAAATGGATAGCAAGAGATAGGCACCACTGACAAGCTGTCACAATCAATAAAAGTGGAGGCTTTGTTGTCAATAGCTATAGGAAATAAGATTATTGATGATGAAGTCTTAATTATTTCTGGTTTAAATTTGGATATGTCAACTGGAACTGATTTTTATTGAAATTTTATGGTAAAATTGAAACTGCAGCTATAAAAATTACTCAGTTCAACCTGGTTATCGCTACAGTTTACCGATCACCATCCGGGAATTTTTAACTTTTCTGAAACAAAATGAGTCATTGCTAAATAAAGCAAATAAAATGGATTGTGAATTGATCATCTGTGGTGACTTCCATATTGATTTCCTCACGAATAGTGGAAATAGGGAGACCATTTTGAACCTTGCAACATCCTACAATTTAAAGGTTGAAGTAAAAGCAGCTACTCAAGTAACAGAAACTTGCCAAACAGCTCTTGATCAGTTTCTAGTCAAGAAGAGTTTACACAACACCTCACTAAAAATTTTCAATGCAGGTTTTAGTGACCATCTTGCTCAAATATTAAGCATAAAAGTACAAGGCAGTATTATTAACAACATGTGTTTCAGAACAGCACATCGAAGTTATAATCAACATAATGTAAACTACTTCAACTACTTATTACAGAAAGAAAAATGGTCAGGAGTATACAAAATGAACGATATAAATGAAAAATTCAACACTTTCATTGATACATTAACCCATTTCTTTGAACTTGCATTCCCACTGAAAACATTAACTATACGGGGGAACTCTAGAACAAACAGCTGGATCACAAAGGGAATAAGGGTTTCATGCCAAAAGAAAAGACTACTTCATGAAATATGTAACTCAAAAAATTCCTTACCTGTAGTATGCACATACTATAAAAAATACTCCAAAATATTAATAAAAGTAATAAAAGCAGCAAAAATAATGCATAATGATGAAATCATTTATAATTCAGCTAATAAATCAAAGGCTATGTGGAGTGTTATAAAAAAAGGATGTGGAGAATACAGACAATCTTGCAAAAATATAACACTATCACATCAAAATAAAAAGTAACTAACTCCTTAGAAGTAGCCAACACATTTAACAACTTTTTCACAGGTGTTGCTGATAATATGTTACAATCAAACTTTAAGAGCACCCAGGCAAATGAATGTAAAATAAGTGCATGTAGAGGATCAATGTACATCAGTTCTGCTTCACAAGATGAAGTATCTAAAGCAATAAAAGGACTAAAAAATTCCAAATCGGCAGGTATTGATGGTCTACCTGCAACAATGTTAAAGAAGAGCGCATCAAACCTAACTGAAGTACTCACACACTTATGTGACTGCTCACTTCGGGCAGGCACTTTCCCCCATGTGAAAACATCAAAAGTTATTCCTGTATATAAAAAAGGGGATAAAGACAATGTAAATAACTACATACCCATCACAATTTCCTCCTGCATCTCTAAAGTACTGGAAAAAGTTATGTATGAGAAACTTATGAAATTTATAAATAAAAACAGCATCCTATGTAATGAACAACATGGATTCAGAAATAAGAGGTCAATGACAACTGCTGTCTATGAGTGCTTCAATTCCATCCTAAACCTGATGGACAAAAAACAGGAAACAATAGTCCCTGACTAATCATAAGCAGGCAGTGTGCATCAAGCACACAAATATTGAACTAAAAACTGTATCTAATCACTTATTTGGCTATAAAGAAATTAAATTAATAAACAGTAAGAAAACCATTGCTCTAAAATTCCACATGTTCCTAACAAGGACATGTTTATCCCATCAGTCTCTATTAATGACAAACCAGTTGGTAACAATACTGAAACCAAATTCTTAGGACTTTGGCTGCAGAGTAACATCAGATGGAAAAAGCATATTGAATATCTCAATGCAGAACTCAGCAAAACATGTTACCTTCTTTGTTCATTAAAATCATGCTGTAGTGAGAAAACAGTATTGAATGCATATCATGCATACTTTCATTCTTGTCTTAGATATGGGGTCACCTTCTGGGGAAACTAAAACAGCTAATAGCAATTTTAAACTACAAAAAAGGGCCATTAGAATCATGTTTGGGTGCAAGCCTAGAGACTCTTGTAAACCCCTGTTTAAGAAATCTAGTATTCCTCCATTACCATGTGTATACATTATGGAAACCCTTTTGTTCTTTAAATTAAATATAATACGCAAGGACTGCAAAAAAACTGTGATATACATGATCACTTTACCAGACAAAACAGAAACTTACATATGACTCAAATCAGCACAGCACTGTGCCAAAAAGGTACTTTTCACATGGGAGTTAAGCTTTATAACAAACTTCCTGAAAACATAAAAGCTATCACTGAGGTCAATACATTTGGAAAATCTCTAAAGTCATATTTACAGAATCATTGCTTTTACTCCATTGAAGAATATTTAAATTTATGAAATGTGTTATATAAATACTTACATGTAAAGTGTATTATTGTAACCTTAAATATGTATGCCTTGAAATGACTTTCAGCTTGTATATTTATGACTTGACTTGTCCAATGTCTTATGCATAAGCTGCTATGTAGACAACAGGACCAATAAAAAATACAATACAATACCAGGGTAACTTACTACTGATGCTAAAGGATCAGTAAGCAGTTATGGTACCTTTTATGGATACACAAGTAACTAATGGAAAAGAGGCATTGGAACTCCCTATTAGAATGGCTAAATTAAAAGAAAAATTTTTTTTGAAAGATGGTATCACATTTGATAAAAAGGAGCAACAATTTGAAATTGAGGAGAGTGACATTTAAAAAGAAACAGAAATAAAAGTGCAAGTGGTAGATCAAATTTCAGAATACCAAAGGGAGGAGGTAAGAACAGCATTAGTTAAACATCAGCAAGTATTTTCAAATAAGCTGGGAGTGGTAAGAAATTATGGATGTCATTTAACAGTGAAAACTGACCAGTATTTATACAAAAACCCTTATGTGATCCCTGTTACTCATAAAGAGCCCATGAAGGAAGACATACAATGTATGTTAGATTTAAGGCGAAATAACAAGCACAAAGGGTGTGGTGGTACCAAAATATGATGGAACCATAAGAGTGGTACTGAATGTGCATAGCTGGAATCAAATTGTAGTTGCAGAATGTGACAACCCTCAAAATATAGGTTAGTTACTACAGAAATTCCAAGGAACCATTTATCTCACATTTATGGATATAACTTTTGATTACTGGAACTTGCCATTAGGAAAGGAATCATAGAAATACATTGCCTTTTTATATGAAGAAATATGTTATCAGTATTGAATGGTTCCCTTTGGGTTAAATATACCTGTTTGTGCTTTTGTGAGAGCTATGAGCCAGGCAGTAGGTAAAGAACCGTTTGAGCAAGTAACAGTTTATGTATGTGATATTCTATTGGCAAGTCCCACATGGGGAGAACACATTACTTTATTAGATAAATTGTTAAATGTTGTACAGGAAAGTGATATGAAACTAAAACTGGCCAAAACTGAATGTGTTACAAGCCAATTCAATTTTTTTGGGTCATGTAATCAGTAGAGGTGGTATAATACAAGAACCTTCAAAGCTTTCTGAGATTGAACAATTTTGAGTACCAAGGGATAAAAAACAGCTTAAATCTATGTTCAGTCTTTCTTGAATTCTACAGACAGCTAATAGGTGACCAATTTGTCATTTAATGCTCCTTGCTTGCATGCCTTATCGAAGCAAGATACACCATGGTCATGGACAAGAGATTGTCAATTGGCTTTTGAAAGCTGGAAGCAAACTTTCTGAATAGCCAACCATTACATCACCCAGGTTTTAGTAACCATTTTTATATGTTTACTGACTCGTGTGTGTGTGTGTGTGTGTATGGCCTCAATGTGAAGGAATCTCAGATGGCAAAATAAGGTAATACAGAAATGCATGAATGCAGATCATTACAATCAGCAGAGATAAACTATAGCTTTTCTGAACAAGATACTTCAGCTTTTGTATTCGGATATCAACATTACTTGTTGGAAAAAGTATTTTGGGAAGCCCTCAACATCCTAAAGCAGTAAAGTATTGTTACCTCAATAACAGAATCCTGTACGGAAAAAGGAAATTAAATTCAGCTGAATAAAAAGTATTTGGATTTGGTAACAGGTTGTAAACATTTAAGATATGGACATTATGGTGCTAATAAATGTATTGTTAAATTGAGTGAAAGAGTGGTATTCAAAAAGATGTACTATTGAGTGGCAAAATGGTTAACATCTTATGTGTAACATAAGAAGGTGAGATCAGTAAACAGTATCACACTGGGGTATATGCATTCTGTTCAACCAAATGAGCCTTTAGAATTAATAGCAAAAGTTCTTTTTGGACCTTTGCCAGTATCCAGAAGAGAATGCACTCATGTGTTTTTCTTAATTGATGCATTCAGTAAATATGTCAGATTATATGCAACAAAAAGAACTAATGTGCAACCTTTGCTGGAGAAACTGGTGAAAGATTCTCACATCCCTACAGAGACATTTAAAAACCTTCTGCCAGATAATGCTCCATGATTTACTTCCAATAAGTTCAAAGAGTGTTTGGATAGTGCATGTTTCTGTATATTTCCTCCAAGAAAATATGAGTGAAAGGGTTGTGAGGGAATTAACCAGATTGTATTTAACTTATAATGCTAGTATACATTCAACCTGGGCAGATAACATTAAATACCTACTTTGAAGAAATTATTAATAACCTAAAATATGATCCTACAGGACTGTCATCATGCAAATTGCTGTGTCGACAGGATTCACATAACTTAGTTTCCGAACTGAATGATTTGCCTATATTGTTCAGTTTAGCTTTAGATGAAATTAAATCACTAGAATGAAAGAATATAAGAGCTTTAGACATAAAGAAATGCATGATGTAAAAGCTCCACCTAATAATCTTACAATACGTTAAATAAACCTAGTAAATCCAAGGACCAGTCCAAAAGAATAACAGCTGAGACTAAGACATTTATGCACATCATCATGGCCCATCTAGATCATAAGAGAGCCTCATGCTAATGCAAATCACCTTGAATATCCTAAAAGTAAAAAAGACTTGGGACTTGGAAATGTAATTCTGACTTGAAGAAATTTGTATATAGGAGTGGATAAAATTTGTAGGAAGCTTGCCACTCCATGGCAGATATAAGGTCTGTCAAACTGTGTGGTGCAAACTAGATAAAACATTATTTTCCTTTTAAAGTTTCATTCTTTCTTCATCCTTCTTATCTGTAGTACATAAGTATAATATGTCTTCATGTTCATCTATCTTTTCAGTGTTAAGAACTATTGGACCTGAAAACTATTTTCTGTATTTGATGAGCCTGATTATGACTAACATAATAAAGAGCATTTATATTTTAAATGTTAAAGAGAAAGATACCATCTCAAAAGTAGCAGTAAAATAATGTTGTTTGTGAATGCATAAATAGGATGGACTGACACATGTGTTTATTGCGAGAAGGAAAAATTTAATAATTTTAGTACTGATGAAGGAAAAATATACATAATTTTTGAGTGTGCAAGGAATAATTAGGTGCCATTTGCCCAATTCAGCTACATTAATGCAGCTGCCAGATAAGCAACCAGTGTCAAATGACAAAACTGTGTGACGTACTTGTCAGAATGAATTACAGGGTCATTATATGACCATGTATAAGAGTAATACACATTAAGGGGTTTAAGGGAGAAAACTTTAAGTGAAAGTAACATGATACTGCAATAGGAATTACAAAAAGGGTATAAAAAAACTATGTATACAAAATTTTAGACTGTTTATAGGAGATAGAAAGACACTTTTTTTATCTGATAAAAATATCACAGGTACACTTTTGCCCTCAAGGGTCCTTGAAGGTTTTGGTGTTAGTGATGTTCAAAGATGATACTCAAACTGCAGTGTGATTAATGCTGCTGAAAGTGTTGCCCATTTAAATAATGCACAACTGGCATCTAACTACTAATGATTGACTAGCACACTCAAAACAACCAGGTTTACATTACTGCTACAAGTGTCTACAGCCTAAGGGAAGGACAGCATCAAATCCTTTAGGGATTCCCAGCAGGGAAATGGGACACCTGTGACATTTTTGTCAAATAAAAAATGGATTTCATTTTTCTCCAATGAAAATTCTAAATTTTTCTTTCTGTGGTTTCCTTTCCTTTCCCCCCCCCCCCCCCCCTATATGGGGAGAAAAGAACTTGTAGTCATTTATTTTCTCACCTCTCCAAAAGAATAAGATAAATGCATACTACTGCTGTAGTGCACAAAAGTCAGACAACATTTGATAATGATTGGTGAAGACAAAAATATGAATTTTTTAGTAGTAAATACAGAGAAAGTAGACTGAAAATAATTTCCAAAAGTTGACTGATCCTTAAAAAATTTGCCAATGACAATTAATAACTGCTTAAGAATTCTAATTTTTCAGCAACTAATGCTAGGAAATGAGTACATTTAACTAAATAAATAACAATGGGAAAGGATACACTTACAGAAGCTACTCATCAATTGTAAGTTAAAAAAAATATATAGATTAAAACTAAAATGCAAACAAGGCATTATTATTATGAACGTAAATTATTTAAAACTTAACATGCTATAAAAACACTAAGCCAGAAGAGCATTATTTTTTGAAGTATGACTATCAACAAAAAATTAGTGATCCACTAATGCAACTTGTATGATGTGTACAATCATTGGTAAATAATGTGATTTTAGTATGAATCAGTGTAAAATATGTAAAGGATAAAGTTTAGAATGAATGGTAGGTTTTCTAAAGAATAATTCACATAATTTTGTTCATTAATTAATGAAAAATAATTTTTCTAAGAAACCTTGAATTGAATAGATAACTTTTGCAAAATCGTTGGCTTATTTTGAACATTTGTGGTAGAAAGCAGAGTGATTAAAAATGATTCACTCTGTTATCTTTTTTATGTTTGCTTTAGTATTAAGTAGTGAAAGAACGACACTGCAGAAGACGTTAGTTAACAAGCCTGCTACCACATGATACAAATAAAAACTCTAATGGCATTATTTGTTGGCAGGAAGTTGGAGACTATGTACAGGCTGACCAGAACTGTATGTTGAAAAGGTGACACAGAGGAGGACACTCATCACAGTGACTCCTCCCATACCCCATTTTGATACTAAACTTTACAAGTGTGTATGTATCAGTGCCTACCATAGTGACAACCACAAAGCTATGCAAATAAGCGATTGAGTGTTGTGTAAAGGGGTGTTTTGCTTTTCAGCTGTGACTGATTTAAAATGCTTAAAGATGTAACTAATTATAAAGATGTGTCATTGACTGTCCAATACAATGAACATTTAATTTGCTTGAACAGATTTTTTGGGAAAATCCCTGAATATTTGTGGAACGGTTTATTGGTGTATACATTCAATGATTGTATCTTCATGTTGTTTGCTAACTAATTACAAATTGAAATAAATATGTAAATTTAATTTTAATTTAAAAGCAAGCCCTTAAGTAAATTCAGAAACTTTTTTGAACCTTTTGCGGAAAAGCTCTTGAAAACAGTAAAGTAAGTTCAGTTTACACTTGCTTCTACCGGGTGGTTATAATTAATGTGCAGTTACTCACAGAGGTCCAGTGTAGGCTGTAATTATCGTCCAGCAGCAAAACCTGGTACATATGCTAATGTGTTAATGCAGAGCTGATATATGCAAGAAAATTAATTAGTTCCTTTTCGACCACCAGGTGAACATCTGGCACTGTACACCATATGATGGTATGACATCCGTACTGTTATCTGAGAAGCCATAATGTGAGTGAACAGTATGATTATCAAAACCAAAGATTGTGTGCCTTAGTGGAACTGATGAATGGTAGTAATTACAATGTTGCATTGAGAGAGTATCACTGACTGAAAGGTCTGAGGAAAGGTCCAATGTAATTAAACGATTTAAAGAAGAAGAAGAAGAAGAAGAAGAAGAAGAAGAAAATAGTGGTGATGATGATGATGACATTTGAAAACACGGGTTACCTTGGAGTGGCACCTGGAAGACGACAGCATCCTATCCCAGTGGAAGTTATTGATGAGTTTGTTGTTGCTGCAACTGTCCAAGCTGCATGTACCCAGGTAGTGCTAATGCTCATGCAGTGTTATGAGAATTATCCATCCAATGGTCAACAGTACGGAAAGTTTTGTGGCCTATTTTGCTCTGGTATCCATATAGGATCTGGATGCAGCAATTCACTCTGGTAGCCATATAAAATCCAGATGCAGCAACTGAAACCTCACAATCTGCTGCAACATTCCAAAGTTGCTCTTCATGGATCAAAGTTGATGACATGTGGCTGCACAATACTCTATGGAGTGATGAGGTACATTTTACACAACAATGTGTAGTGAATACACAGAACTGCCAAAATTTGGGTACTGTTAAACTGCCTGTTGTGAACGAAGAGCCATTCCACTCATCATATGTGACTATTTGGTGTAGATCCACAAGTACCTTTATTCTCGGTCCATTCTTCTTAGAATAGAGTACACCCATAGGACCTGTCAGGTGTTAGTGTACCATCTACATGTTATTGAGACCACCTTGAACAACGTGTGATTCCTGCTTTGCAAGAGCACAACTGTGTGGAAACCACTGTTTTCATGTAAGACAGGGCATCATCTCATGTCTCCTGCCTAGTGAAAGATCTGCTTAGTGCAACCTTCCATGAAAGTGTCATCTCCAGAGATTTTTCCAGATGCATGGCCTGCAAGATCACCTGATCTGGATCCATGTGAATTTGGGCTCTGGGCATATTTAAAAGAGTGCATTTACCAGGAACACGCTCAGTCTCTTCCTGATCTGAAAGCCAATATGCAGGAACATGCTGCTCAGATTTCACTGGAACTGCTGCGAACAATTGTCAGTCATTCAGCATTTCGATATCTTCAGTGCTCATATTGAACAAATTATGTAAGCTGCAATTAATTATTATCAACATTATGCTTTTCTCACTTGTTTAATCTTTTCTGCCCATGTTACATTTCTAATCTGTAACAAACAAAAAAAAAAAAAAAAAAAAGAAAAAAAAAGGTTCAAATGGCTCTGAGCACTATGGGACTTAACATCTTAGGTCATCAGTCCCCTAGAACTTAGAACTACTTAAACCTAACTAACCTAAGGACATCACACACATCCATGCCCGAGACAGGATTCGAACCTGCGACCGTAGCAGTCCTGCGGTTCCGGACTGCAGCGCCTAGAACCGCACGGCCACCGCGGCTGGCCTAATCTGTAACATATGGAAACATTTCTATACATCTTTCATACATTAACAGTGACAGACTTGCACCTGGTGGACAAAACTCGAACGAATTTTCTTTTCCCCTCCATTGTAATTCAGTTCTGCATTATAATAGCTACCAAGTTTCACTACCATGTGATAATTGCAGCCCACACTGGACCTCTGAGAACAGCTGCAGTTTAACCATAACCACCAGGTACAATTTGGTATTTAATTTTGTTTGAAAATTAAAAAAAAAAAATACAGGGTGATGTGGCAAAGCAGTATGATTAATCACCTTGTGTGCTGACAGCAGAGATTCAGCCCTCCCACTTTATGGAACCTGTATGTGAACATAACTCAAGCTTGCTTGTCAAATATTGCACAATATCACATCATTAAAATTATTGCTCTACACTTGTATAAAAAGTAATGAAGCTGTTTAGAAATGTATTATTTACAAAGCTCAAAGCTAGTACAATTAATAATTTACCAGGAAATTACGGTTTTTGTGTCGTTTGAGCTCCACCAAAATATGAAAGCTACAAGGCTGAAATTTTAATAGTATGTGTATTCGAGTAAGGAAACATCCTCCTGAGGACTTTGTTTAATTATTTTCAAAATTTTTCAAGTTATTATAGTTAAGCATGCATCTGTAATAGAAAATCAATAAAATGTTACAGATTACATCAATCTCTTCACTTAACATGTACATCATAAATTTCAGCATCATTTTGATTAAATGATATAACAAAGCTGTACCAGTTTTCATGTTAGGAATTTCAAGGTAAAAAGAGTATTAAATTGGCACTTTCTGACGTGAAAGTCTGCAGCAGTTATTGTTTACATGTTTATAGGATTGGAGGATGCTAATTAATTTTGTCATAACAAGGAAACTGCACTCTACTGTGGAAAAATTTGACGTTGACTTAAATTCCCAACTGGGAGAGGTGTTTAGATTTTTGTATGACGTGATGGCCCATTTATAGCCCCTAGTAGAGTTCTCACTGCAAGAAACTTGGGCATTCCCTCATACACCCGCACCCACTAATGACATTCAAACTGTTCTGGAGTCATTGATCAGTAAATTAGATTAGATTGGATTAGATTAATAATAGTTCCATTGATCATGAATACGATATTTCGTAATGATGTGGAATGAGTCAAATTTTCCAGTAAATGACATAATTAAGTTAATTTAACAACATAATTAAGTTAATATAACAACTTTTTTATTTTTTTGTTTTTTTTTAATTTTTTTCTTATAATTTTTTTTTGTTTCGTTTTTTTTCTTTTTTTTCTTAATTTATATCTAAAAATTCCTCTATGGAGTAGAAGGAGTTGTCATTCAGAAATTCTTTTAATTTCTTCTTAAATACTTGTAGTTAGATTTAATCTTGAATAGTGAATATCAATCATTAGACTGGCAATGGCAAGGAAAGCGTTTCTGAAGAAGAGAAATTTGTTAACATCGAGTATAGATTTAAGTGTCAGGAAGTCGTTTCTGAAAGTATTTGTATGGAGTGTAGCCATGTATGGAAGTGAAACATGGACGATAACCAGTTTGGACAAGAAGAGAATAGAAGCTTTCGAAATGTGGTGCTACAGAAGAATGCTGAAGATAAGGTGGGTAGATCACGTAACTAATGAGGAGGTATTGAATAGGATTGGGGAGAAGAGAAGTTTGTGGCACAACTTGACTAGAAGAAGGGATCGGTTGGTAGGACATGTTTTGAGGCATCAAGGGATCACAAGTTTAGCATTGGAGGGCAGCGTGGAGGGTAAAAATCGTAGAGGGAGACCAAGAGATGAATACACTAAGCAGATTCAGAAGGATGTAGGTTGCAGTAGGTACTGGGAGATGAAGAAGCTTGCTCAGGATAGAGTAGCATGGAGAGCTGCATCAAACCAGTCTCAGGACTGAAGACCACAACAACAACAACAGTGAATATCATCCTTTCTCCTAGTATTGTAGTTATGCACACTGCTACTACTTTTGAATTGGGTTTGGTTGTTAATAACAAATTTCATAAGAGAGTATATATACTGAGAAGCTACTGTGAATATCCCTACATCCTTAAACAAATGTCTGTAGGATGATCTTGGGTGGACTCCAGCTATTATTCTGATTACACACTTTTGTGCAATAAATACTTTATTCCTCAGTGATGAATTACCCCAAAATATGATGCCATATGCAAGCACTGAGTGAAAATAGGCATAGTAAGCTAATTTACTAAGACATTTATCACCAAAATTTGCAGTGACCCTTATTGCATAAGTAGCTGAACTCAGACGTTTCAGCAGATCATCAATGTGTTTCTTCCAATTTAATCTCTCATCAATGGACACACCTAAAAATTTTGAATAATCTACCTTAGCTATATGCTTCTGATTCAGGTCTATATTTATTAATGGCGTCATACCATTTACTGTACAGAACTGTATGTACTGTGTCTTATCAAAATTCAGTGTGAGTCCGTTTACAAGGAACCACTTAGTAATTTTCTGAAAGACATTATTGACAATTTCATCAGTTAATTCTTGTTTGTCAGGTGCGATTACTATACTTGTATCATCAGCAAAGAGAACTAACTTTGCCTCTTCATGAATGTAGAATGGCAAGCCATTAATATATATTAAGAACAACAAAGGACCCAAGACTGGCCCTTGATACGAGTTCCCCAGTTTGAGGAATGTGCTGATCTTAGCATATTATGAGAACTGCTTATTTCAACTTTCTGCACTCTTCCAGTTAGGTATGAATTAAACCATTTGTGCACTGTCCCACTCATGCCACAATACTTGAGCTTGTCTAGCAGAATTTCATGATTTACACAATCAAAAGCCTATGAGAGATCACAAAAAATCCCAATGGGAGGTGTTCGGTTATTCAGATCATTCAAAATTTGATTGGTGAAAGCATATATGGCAGTTTCTGTTGAAAAACCTTTCTGGAAACCAAACTGACATGTTGTTAGTACTTCATTTTTACAGATATGTGAAGCTACTCTTGAATACATTACTTTCTCAAAAATTTTGGATAAAGCTGTTAGAAGGGAGATTGGACGGTAATCGTTGACATCAGATCTGTCCCCTTTTTTATGCAAAGGTATAACAATAGCATATTTCAGTCTATCAGGGAAAATGCCCTGTTCCAGAGAGCTATTACACAGGTGGCTGAGAATCTTATTTATCTGTTGAGAACAAGCTTTTAGTATTTTGCTGGAAATGCCATCAATTTGATGTGAGTTTTTGCTTTTAAGCAAGTTTATTATTTTCCTAATTTCAGAGGGAGAAGTGGGTGAGATTTCAATTGTATCAAATTGCATGGGTATGGCCTCTTCCATTAACAGCCTAGCATCTTCTAATGAACACCTGGATCCTACTATATCCACAACATTTAGAAAATGATTATTAAAAATATTTTCAACTTCTGACTTTTTGTTCGTAAAGTTTTCATTCAATTTGATGGTAATACTGTCTTCCTGTGCTCTTGGTTGGCCTGTATCTCTTTTAATAACATTCCAAATTGTTTTAATTTTATTATCAGAGTTGCTGATTTCAGACATGATACACATACTTCTGGATTTTTTAGTAACTTTTCTTAATATAGCACAGTAGTTTTTATAATGTTTGATAGTTTCTGGGTCACTACTCTTTCTTACTGTCAGATACATTTCCCTTTTCCAGTTACAAGATATTTTTATACCCTTAGTAAGCCATGGTTTGTTACATGGTTTCTTACGAGTATATTTAACTATTTTCTTGGGGAAGCAGTTTTCAAATGCATTTACAAAAGTGTCATGAAATAAATTATATTTTACATTGGCATCAGGTTCACGGTACACCTCATCCCAGTCTAACTGCTGTAGGCTTTCCCTGAAATTTGCAATTGTTAAATCATTGACTGAACGTACTACTTTGGAGGACTGTTTAGTACTGCTGAATGGGGCTATGTCATATATCGTAACTAGCTGTGCACCATGATCAGAAAGACCATTCTCAACAGGCTGAGCATTTATCTAGTTAAACTTACCTTGGTCTATAAAGAAGTTATCTATCAGTGAGCTGCTATCCTTTACCACCTGAGTAGGAAAATCAATAACGGGTGTCAAATTGAAAGAACCGAGTAATACTTCAAGGTCATTTTTTCTATTACCCTCTTTCAGAGAATCTACACTGAAGTCCCCACAAATAATAATTTGCTTCCCCCTGTCTGACAGATAGCACAACAAGGAGTCCAAATTTTTCAGAAATAGATGAAAATTTCTCGATGGTGACCTATATACAGTTACAATTATAGATGTGCCTTTATTTAATTTAAGCACGCAGGCACATGCTTCTATATGTTTCTCTACACAAAACTTTTTTGTTTCTATACTTTTTGCACAATGATAACTTTTGACATATATGGCAACTCCTCCTATCTCCATATTTTCTCTAATTACATGTGCAGAGAGCTTATATCCACTTACATTTACCTTATCCATATCAGTAACAATGTGATGCTCAGACAGGCATAGTATATCTATTTCATCCTCAGCTTCTAAATCTTCTAAACAAACCAGAAGCTCATCTATTTTATTCTTTAAACTCCCAATATATTGATGAAATATACTTACATTATTTTTAATTATACTTTTATGAGAACCTTTCCTTATTCTAACATTTGCAGTACTCTCCTGTCTGAGTTTCTCATTGTGCTTAGGCCTAGTTCCTATACCAGTGGTCACATGGTGTTCAGAGAGGCAGATTATGTCAACTGGGTTGGGTGACTTTAATTCATCAATGCAATTACCTAGGACTGAGATACAACTTGGTGGAGATAAACTTTCTGGTGATTGGTGAAAATTTATAATTGACAGCTGTGATTGGTGATCCAATGTGCTAGAATTGTGCTGTTTAATTTCTTTCCTAAACTGAAGATTTGTTTCAATCCTGACCTCTTGTAGAACTTGACATCTTTCTGTCTCACCTATCCTAAAAAAGGTGCTGCTCCAACACCTGTAACCACTGGTATTTACCATTCATGGCAGTGCCTCCCCCCCCCCCCCCCCCTTAAATTTCCTGCTATTACAACAGCCAGTTTACCCTTCCCTTTCCTGTTGAGATGTAGGCCGTGCCTGGTATAGTCCCACCTACTGAGAGAATCAACAGGAACCACACCAATATGAGCCCCCGCACCCGACCCAAGCAGCCGTTCCTACTCCTAATTAACTCTCCCAACAGAAGAGTTCAAATGAGGCCGGTCATGGCGTCTCAGGACAGATACAAATTCAACATTGGTGTGTCTCGATGCCAACACAATCTTTACCAGGTCACACTCTATACTGTATCCAGGATCTCTGTTGATACTGTTCCCTGGCCCTCCCACAATAACCACGGTGTCTTCCCTGGTAAATCCTTTACAGAGTGAACCTAAATCCTCTGTCATCTGATCCAGACTAGCACTTGGTTTGAAAACATTTGTGACCTGGTATTCTGGTCCTAATTCCTCCTGCAGAAGTTGGTCTACACCTCTGGCATGAGAACTGCCTAACAACATAACTTTCTTCCTTTTCGATGACTTTCCTACATCAAACTTATTTTTGACATTCATGTCTATCACAAGCAGTCAGTGTAAGAAATGTGTCCTAGTCTGCATGAAGCTGTCATCATAGCAATTATAATTGCATGCCATGGATGCTGTTTTGATTCATGTTGGATTGTGAAAAGGTCAATGCAAACATTTAATCAAAATTAGAAAAATTATGTTTTATAGTGGTATTTTTATAATTAGACAAAGTGACTTGCAAACTGAAGTATCTCAGATCTACAGGTTTTTGTTCACTGCCTGCATAGGTATCTGAGTTGACAACTCCAGTAAAAGAACTTTCCACTCTTCTTCACCTTCTTCTCCCAAATGGCCAAACTTTGTCTCTGCAGCCATAGTTTCCTATCTTCAGTAGTTTTCTTCTTCATGTATATAAAACATCCCATCTTACATGTAATTTTTTTTTTTTTTAATAGAATGCTCTCAGTTGTACCCCCCACCCCCTCCATATTTTCTTCCCTATTATCTTGCCTTTGAAAATGTTTTATAGAAAAATATCCTGTCAAATTAGTGTCCAACAAGTTTTGCTTTGTGTTAGCTTACAACTTTCATTAGTTCTTCCTTCTCTCTTATTTCCTTTAGAACTCTCACTTTCTCTCTCTCTCTCTCTCTCTCTCTCTCTCTCTCTCTCTCTCTCTCTCTCTCTACTTGTAGAATGTAATTTATTCATCTCATAATGCACAGTTACAAACAAATTACTTAAAAAATAAGGTTATAATAATTAACATATTTAAGCAGGCATTTCTGAATTTTTAGACATGAACAATTTAACAATAACATATATCACACTTATGATCATTTTGCAGCTTTCAATACAATTTATACAATATATTAACAATGTATTTTACAATACATAACATTTATTGTTTGTTTTCTTTTCAAATTGCCAAACAGTCATGCATGGATTCTTCAACTGAATAATAATATTTTTCCACCAGTGTATTAAATAACATTCTTTTAATGGGTCAAACTCCATATGTAACAGATTTGTGTTATATAATTTATTGTAAATTTTTAATCCTGTGTACAATGGTGTTTGAAGGTAAAATTTTAAATTATGAGAGGGAAGTTTGAAACTATGTCTGTGATAAGCACTGTAATTGTGGTGGAAATGAAAATTGTCAAGTGAGTTTTGATTTTCATATATGAAAATCAAAATTTCATAGACGTGCAGAGAAGCCATGGTTAACATTTTTAATTTTCTAAATAATGGTCAACATGATGTTCTTTTTGGACTAAACCCATGTTTCTTATGATTCTCTTTTGAAGTGTAAGTGATCTCGAGCCGTTTGTAGAGTTTCCCCAGAAAATTATTGCATATCGAATTATAGTTTCAAAGTAGTAATCAGGAGATCCCGTGATCAAAATCCGATCCAGCACACATTTTCACTCATCGCCACTAATGTTGCACACAGTCCTGATGCAGCTGATAACAACATATCTGTAGCTTCGAGGCAAGTGTTCAGCTTTGATATTGCCCAGGTTTCAAACCTGTATGTCAGGACACTCCACACGAAGTATTCACTTGAAGGTTCTGATTCTCGAAAGCACTCTTGGCCAGTGTTTTTCTTCTTTCGATTTCCTCGCGACATCTATTGTTTTCCTCTACCATGTTACTGGGATAATTAAATATGGTTACTTCCTCAAGTTGCTTACTACTTATTTTTATGTCAGACTACCTCCTCCACCTTTATTGTTTATAATCATGACTTTTGTCTCCTTGGTACTTATTTTTAGTTTTATTATCTCTTGATATAAGCCTTAAACTGTTTATTTAGTTCTTTCTCTGTGTCTGCCACTACTGCAATGTCGTCAGCAAGTCTGATACAGTGAATATCAGTACCATTATCACACGGGGAAGGGGGAAGGGGCTGTTGATATCAGCTGTATCAGGACTGTGTGCAGCATCAGTGAGTGAAAATGTGTGCCAGACCAGGATTTTAACCCAGGATATCTGGCTTACAAGGTAGTTGTGTTAACCACTGAGCCACCCAGATACAGTGTTTGTTGCAATTGCACAGACTATCTTGGCACATCTCTCGGCCGTCTGGCATTCCCACCCAGTCCCAGGTCCCCAGGTCGCCATGTCCATGTCCATGTCCATGTCCATGTCCATAACCTTCATGCTCACAACTGTGAAATTCCTGCAGGAGACTGGACATAATTGTGCATCTGCACTAAATGTGGTGGATTCATTGTCCATCAAGGCAAATCAGTTATACGAATGCATGGTGTCTGTTCTTTCAGACATTTGCAGATGCATGTGTATGTCTGGCCTTGTGGGAATCTCAAAGTAGCAAGTATGGAGAACACCGACAGGAACTGCAAATTGGCAGCACTAGGTGGGAATTTGGGTTGGCCAAGAGGTGTGCCGAGATAGTCCACGCAATTGCCATAAACACTGTGTCTGAGTAGCATTGTGGTTAACGTAACTGCCTAGTAATCAGAAGATCCCAGAATCAAATCCTGGTCTGGCACACATTTTCACTCATCGCCGCTGATGTTGCACCCAATCCTGGTGCAGCTGATAACAACAGAACAGTACAGTACAGTACAGTACAGTACAGTCCACAGTCCACAGTCCAGTGTCCTTTCCTTTCCTTTCCACTTAATGTATATCACAGCTGTGAATTTGGTGTGGTATCTGTTCTTTCAGACATGGTCTCCAAATGCTGCCAGCCTACCATGGGCCTGCTGTCAGCATCACAGAGCGCCTGCTCAGCATTTAGGGTGGAGGTCGCTGCCTAAGTGTCATCGTTGATCAAGAACAACAGAGAGAGAGAGAGGCTTGTTTGCCTCACTGGGTCATGATACATCATATATTGGAGTGATAAAATGTCATGCTTTGTTGCCAACAATGTTTCCACAGGGTCCTGAAGCCCACCACTCTGACTATTCACAAGAAAGACCTCTTCTTTGTTATCAGTGATTCCTTATTGTTTTCAGTAACCAGTTTTTCCTTCTCCAGTATTCTCATCTAAACTTCCATTTTCAGCATAACTGTGCAGGTCTTCAAATCCTCACATCTGTCACTTACATACTCTATGTCAAATAGTAGTTAGCCATTTTTATCTCTTTGTTACTGTCCACATTAGAATAGTTTAATCTTGTAGTACACTTCATCCTGTTTTTCTGTATTTAAAATCATTTGTTTCTTTACTAATTTTTCCCATCCACTTTTAAAGGAGTAGCTTTTAACCTACATAGTATGTGTTCATTACATTGTGTGCCCATTTCTCTGTTAATACAACAGCTATTCCATTCTTCCTCAAAATCTTGTGAACTAATGTCACCATTTTCAGTCCATCTTGTCCCTCATAGTCCTACAATATCCACTTGACACTTTATCATAGTCTTTTTGACTGCCTACAGTTTACCAAGATTTCGCAGTGTTCACACATGCCAAGAGCCAATGTTAAATTTATTTTTTCTTCCTTTTTCTGGTCTTCCTGCACCTTTCTGTTAGAATCTTGCAGAATGATGACTTGAAAAGCCTCACCACTTCTCCGCCAGACCTTGGGCTCAAAAATCCATTATCGGTGAGGATACACACATTAGTAGATTCTGCCATGGTTGCTACACTTGTGATATCCAAATGGATCTTTACTGTGCTAAATGCCCATTGACTTCCATATCTACATGCTGTTGGCCTTGGTAGCTCATCCGTCCTCATGGATAGTTTTCCATTCCCACAGGAGCAAAGATTTAGACCAAGTTTTTTTTCCCCTATTAAGGATAAGACCACTTTGTTAATGAGCAAATTAACTATTAAACTAATTGGTCAACAATTATTTCAAGTAACTGTGTAGAACATTGGAACTTTCTGACTTTCAGAACAGATATATTCCAAGTGCTGTTTGCTTGTATTTGAGTAGGGCTTGCTTTTGATGTGAAATTTTAAGATTCAGTATACAGTAGACTCTTGACTATCTGGGGCACCTAATTAACATCATAATAATACTTCTTTGTGATAAAATGAGGATGAGTTCATTGTACATACTACACTTTTTCAAAGCTTTAGCAAGCGGATGCTCTGTGGCATTTTGAAATGTTTTATGCACCTTTTGTCTTCTAGCACATCTGAAGCCACAATTTTAAGGTACATACTATATTTTTAATATTGAATAAATTATCGGAATTGCTATTCAACTAACAATAGTTAGAATCCCTCCTCCAGCACCCACAAACAACAATGAACACACACAGAGAGCAGCACTATTGGCAGCCTTGTGTTCTTTGTTTCTTCAGTCAAATATCAACTGTCAAAAGTGCATGCATTGTTAAGTTGTTTTGTGTGGTCCTTTGTGTTTCAATTAATGAGCGCAAAGTGGATGATAAACAAGAAACTTGTAGTGACTATGGATCAGAAACTATGTGGTGTAATGCAGCTTAGGGTCGCATCCAAAATTATTGCTTTGGAGTTAAGGGTTACTATTGTGACTGGAAGAAAAACTGGGCAGGAATTGAAAAGTGGTGTGCTTCCCAAGCTAGCTAAAGTGGAATACAAGTAAGAAAGAAAATGTTGAAATGTAAGCATAATTGAGTTGTTGAAGTTTTATTTTTGTGGCACAAACATTTAATAGGAAAAAGGTTTGCCCATTACCAGGCTGATACTGAAGGAATTTCAATGCCAGTGGCAAATAGAAGATTCAGAATTTACTGCCAGTGCTGGATGGTTGAATCAATGGAAAAAACGATTCACTATTCACCAGTTACCTTTAGTGGAGAGGCTTTCACTGCTGGCAAAGAGATGGTGCCATTGTTTAAAGACTATCTTTCAAAGTTAATTTACGAGGAGGGAATTTCTAGTGAATATTTAAATTTGTGATGGCAGTGATTTAAATTAAGAGATGCTAGCTACAAAAATGTTTTTGTCAAAAAAAGAAAGCTGTGGCACCCAGATACAAGAAAAATAATGAATGAGTTACCATATTGGCTTGTAGTAATGCAACTGGTAACCACAAGCGTAGGCTTTCGTTGACAGGGAAATCGTGGAAACTTAAAACATTCAAAAACTTGAAAAAAAAAATCAGTTTTCACTGTCCTTACATTATGCTCATCTAAATAAACCATGGATGAATTTGTACCAGCTCTCTGGAGCAATATTTGAAAGAGAACAATTTACTGAGGGAATTTCTGCTGCTTCTTGATAACCTGCCGTCACACCCTGCCAGTGACAGATTCACAGATGGAGATATGAAAGCATTATTTTTATCAGCAAATAAGACTTCTCTTTGTCAGCTGATGGACCAGAGCATCCCTGAAATACTAAATAAGATATATCTCCACCATCTTCTCAGTTCATTGATATCAGCAATTGATAACAGAGAAGACTGTCACCATTCTGAAAAGGATTCATTTATTTGATATCATAAAATGGTTGACCGAAGCAGCTGAAGATTTCTAAACATATCACTGCTAAGGTCTTGGAAAATTCTTTTAGACCATGACATTGGACATTTTAACTTTGAATCAATGTGTGAAATTGAAGTCAAAGATGGAAACAATGATATTTTTTCGGCACTCAGAACTGTACCAGGGTGTGGACGTAGAGGATGTCATAGAATGGATTGCAAATGATGAAGCTGATGAACAAAAATATAACAATAATGTGGAAATTGCAATGCTTGGGGAAGTGACACATGAGCAGGGGGGAGGGGGGGGGGGGGCAAACGTAGATGGCAGGAGAAATCTCATCCCACATTTGGAAGGGTTCAAGACGATTGTGGCAGGGCTACAGCACATTAGTGAGCAGGAGGAAGCAATGTCAGCTGATATCATCTGTTTGCCTTAATGGAGGGATGTTGGAGCACGGAAAATGGCTACAGGAGGGAAACAGTCATCTATCAAAGACTCTTTTAAAAACTCAAATCTGTAAGTTTCACCTTTTTGTTAGGCCTTGCTTTTCACATGACTAATACATTCATACTTAAAAATTCAGATCATTTTATGTTTCCTCTAATAATGTTAGAAACATGCAGCATATAAAAATCAAACATATGTCTAGCTATATTATGTGAGAAGTCAGAAAATGTTAATAAAATTGGGTTTTGGTATAAAAAAGGGTGTTCTGAATGGTATGGCTGGGGTTGGAAAAGAGAATTTATGGAACTCCAGCCTATCCAGGTTTACCTTCCCCCACATTGGGCCATAGAGTGTAGAGTGCACTGGATGTCAGTTTTACAATATCCATAATTTACCTTATTTCTTGAAATGCACACCTTACTGTCCATTACTGTACTGCAGGCAGTGTTTTTAAGCAGAGGTGGGCTGCCAAGTTTACTGCAGATTACAGGCAATTCTTTTAGACTTTTCAGGTTACCTATTCAAGTGACCTGCAGGCCCTTGTTATGTGGATGACAAACTTTAGGATGTGGTGAGTTACTATTAAGTAGAACTAACTGTATATGGAAAACTGGCTGTGGTTATGTTGTGCTTCTACTGAACAATATCACACTTCCTACTTGCCAGAAAAAAAAAAAAAAAAATTAATCAGAAAGTAGAAATGTGGGTTAGCTACTACAATCAGCATAGTGAACACACTACATAGCACTGATAAATACAAAGTCAACAACTACCACAGCAGTAGAAGTCTGTATGACTAATAGCTCTGCAGCTGAAGAGATTAAAATAATGTGTGATGAGCTAATGAGATAAAATAATTATTCAGGTTGTTAAGGAAGTTGAAAATTAAATTGTGACAGGGAATTGGAATTTTTTTTTTTTAATCAGGAAAATTAAGACTATGGACTGGGGAAAGGAATGAAAGGGGAAGCCACCTGGTGAAATTTAGCACGGAGAAAAATTTGATACTTGCAAACACTCGATATAAGAATCATGAAAGATGGTTGTACATGTGAAAGGGACCTGGAGACACCAGAACGTTTCAGATAGAGTATATAATGGTAACAGTGTTTAAAATCAGATTTTTAATTGTAAAAAATTTCAAGTCTTAGAATGGAAAGGAGCAATGTGACATAGCTCCATGTACTACAATACCAGTAATGACAAACCCTTTCTTTCTACATGTGCCACGAACAACACACACATACTATGTAGGTATGAAATGCCCAGATTCTCACCCAAGGCATATTTTCAGTGCATAGTTTCCAGGCTGTTGAAAATAACATTGTACCGTATCTTACAGCTAGAAGACGCTGCTGACTATAAGATGTACCTTAATTTTTAAGCAGTTCTTTTAAATAATTTTTTACCTCTTTTGTTATTAGAGTGCAAAGCCAGACTAAAAGAGCAACTTAGTTTATAAAACAAACTGACCTTTAAAATCTCTGAAAATCGTCATCTAGTTTTGGCCGTTTTGCATTCAGTCGTCTATTTGCACATTTAGTCTTCATTTTTTCCAGTTCTTTACTAGCCACCAATCACGAATGGTTTTTCTCTGTTGGTGGAGGGCTTAAATGCCACTCAGCTGCTCTGTTTCCAGGTTCTTCTGCATATGCAATTACTTTCAATTTACAGCCCATTTCATATGAATACCATTTATTGTTTTACCTTTATGAAACTAGCTACAAACAAAAATATTGTACTGTTACCCATAACACAGCTAACTTTCAGTTCTAGTTCACTGGAACCGTAGACTGCAATGACACATCAAAGGCTAGATGGTGTTCTGGTTTTGTGATGGCGGGATGGGAGGGAGACAGTGTTAGCAAGCTTGTGAATCCCGACAACTCATGTTCGTAGCACTGATGCACTGCTCCTGCCAGTTGAATCCGGTGTTGCCAGAGAGATAGGTTTCCCATGGCATCAAATATATGGCCATTGGTAAGACTGGTGGGAATTTTAAATAAAACTCTGTATATTTTTATGTTAATTTTGAGAAAAAGACACTTGAATTTAGGAGGCAATTTTTCGACAAAATAAGTGTGTCTTATAGTCCATAAAATATGGTAAATCGTTCATGCAGAAGCATTTTCTTTAATGAAATATTCCAAGTTTGTAATTAAGTGAAACTAGGTGCATTTGAGAATTTGACCACACTAATAATTCTGTTTTAGGATTGACATGCCTTATTAGAAAATCCTCTTTCTTCTCTTTCTAAAGATCTTTCCTTAAACTGTATTAAAAAGTTATAGTTCTTCAAAATTGGAAGCTTTCAGTGTGTTCAAATCTTAGAATGTTATCCTTTAGAAAATTCAATGTTATTGTCTTGTAACCCAGATTTTTTTTCCCCATTGTAAATATGTATTATTTTCCTGTTACCTTCAGGTGAAAATACTCTCACAGTAGTGAAAATGACAAATATGCAACAACCCTCAGATGCTAAAGTTCTGTGACATGGTTGCCATTGTGCAGATCATCACTGAATTCTTACATGAGATGCATACCAGTCAACTCTTCAGTAAACTTATGCACACTGCTGTAAAAACACAAGAGAAGGAACTAAGCAGTACTGGCAAGTTTAAGGGTGGAGACTAGTATGGGCATCACTCATCTACAGCAAGTACTGTGAGTGAGTGAGCAAGTGGAACAAGATAGAACACATACCATCAATATTTTCACTGCTATAGAGATACTGAGACAAATGACATAAGAAATCCAACAAAATGCAATTACTCTATAACATGCCACCAAAGATCTTGTGTTCCAAAGACCAGAAGATCCAAAATAACTTTTAACAACTTCCTAAACACTGTTGGAGTTTGGGCTCATCCTGAATGTTCCCTTTTGCTGGGCATAAACTTTAAATGTTTGTGCAGGTTAACACTTTGCACAAAAATGAAGACAAAAGCTTAAAAGCTGCAGAACGAACTTCCCTATCCAGGGCAAAGTGCATGACCACATTATGGGTAAGAAAGACTGCATATTACTAGTCAGTTTGGGCACGTAAACTCAGTGACCATGAAGCCCACATAACCTCTTCACTTCCCACACAGAACTAGTGACTTATTAGCATACAGAACCCATATAATGTCAAAGATACTCTGCTCGTGTTCTGTAATGTCATTACCTACTTCAATAAGTTTCAACACGCTTGTCAATTAGATATAATATAAATATTAGATGAACATATTTCTCCATTAGAACTGAAGAAGGATGAAGTGGCAATCCAAACATTTTATGATTGCGATAACAATGTGTGTGACTGATTTAATCTTATCTTAGCAGCTAGTATGTGTGTTTAGTAGCACAGTGACCAATCTGTTGCACATTTCTGAAAACAGTATCGTACCAATGCCTGCTGCAGTAAACCATTTAGGCAAAAGATGCAGAATTTTTGGGAAGGACCAGAGAGATATATATGAGGTACTAGAATACTGACTTAATGAATGTAACACATGCATTTTGTTAACTGTCAAAGCAGTCTTTGTTTCATAGCAATATTAATCTGACAGTCACATAACTGTCTATGTGAATGGTAAGGCTAGTGAGGATCATCACTTCTTGGAGCCCATACTGTGTGGAAGAGCAAGGGAAGATAAAGAAGGACGAGATGGTTTGGTTGGGTGTGGAAGGAAATTAACAGGCAACAAGAGGGAAAGTGGATATAGGCACAAGCACTAGCAAAATAATGGAGGTGATAAAGTCTCACAGGTCCATTAACATTACCTTAAAGTTGGTTCCAGCCATGAGGTTAATGTGTCACCATAATTCATTTCTCCTTTCTGTAGACAACCACAGCTATGCATGGAGAAAAAAAGGGTATAACAAATGGGAACTGTCTGTTGATTATGCGGATCAGATTAACTGCTACACTACTTGCCCGAGACAATAAGCAAATGATGCCAAGAAAAGCCACATATCTATTCATTGCCATGATCATAATGAATATAGTAGATATTTAAAATGAACTTTGAAGTAAAAACCCACCAGTTACACAGTTTAAAGAAAACTTATGTTCTCTGTCACTTCTTTTCTTTTCATACGGTGCATGTTTTAAGTATCTAGATCTTTTCACATACAATATTGTTTCAGTATTTTAGATCTGAAGACAATATCTTGAGCAGTTGAATCCAGTCATTTTATAAATATGCAATCAAGAAATTTTACATTGCAAATTAAAATCATTTACTCCACAAACTTGACTATGTAGAATCAAAGTCAGAGTCTAATCAGCAAGAGATCTAACTAGGTCATTAAAGATTAGGCAGGTAATTGCCAAAAGAAAATACTAAAATAATTTTTAGTAAAAAGTGCACTGCATTAGGTATCACACCAAGACACTAAAGTTATGATTGCAAACCCACACCCCTCCCCCTCCCTCAAGCACAATCTGAAAGCTACAAGTGATCTAGTATAGTTTAAAATGCAAGTAAAAATAACCATATAATATGAAAGCTTTGCTTAAGAGAAAAGTTTCACAGTTGCAGTGCAAACTATGTAATGAGTTATCACCACTGGAGTAAGTTCATATGCCACAAGTTATTCACAATAAAAATCACAAAATATTTTGAAATAATTCACAAAAATACTTTCCAACCAACATAAAAATCATAACTAAGGGAAGTTCTAGAATGTACATCAGGTCAATGACACAGTTAACTTCATGAATATTAAATTAACTAGCAAGGAACAGGCACTGTTAGTCAAATGACTCCAATACAATATCAGCTCATAACTAAATAAAAACAAAGGGAGAACAGCAGAAACAAAAGTCGCCACTGAGACAGCTATGATGAATAAATTTAATACAACCAACAGCGAAGTCAAAGCTAAATACATGCTAGTAGAACATTTTGAGAAACAAAGTATATTTTAAATAATCTAAATCAAAAACTAGAAAGTGAGAAAGCTGTCATCACTAATGCTGATAAGGTCAACCTGGCTGTATTACTGTGGATATAGACAAACCAGGAAAATTTTTACTGAGAATGGCACAGATGTTAAAGCCTCAACAAAAATTTCAGTAATAATGTATGGACGCAAATTAATAGCACAAACTTTGTACTACCAGAATCTGGAAAGTGTCTTCTAAAATAATGAACTCTCAGATTCCAGAATTGAGATCACAAAATATATCAAAAGAAATCTATTCACCCTATGGTGAAGAAAATTACACATTTTAACTTCAAAAGCTTTCGAAGAACCAGCTAAGAAGTTTGCATACATTTCAGCAATCTTTCAGCATAAAACAGCTACAAATTTGCTCAAGCAGTCTAAAACGCAAGATCCAAACAATGCAATGTTAGTGTCATCAGATCTGAACAACTTATACAGTATTGTGACTTTGAAAGAAACTATTCAAATCATAAAAAGAAATTCATTAACACACAAAAAGATGGGTACCACATAAGTATTTGGGCTAGTAGAGCTTTTAGAACTAGTTTTATCTTTCAATCAATTCACTTTTAACAGTGAAATCCATAACCACAAGGGTGGTCCTAATACAGGCAACTGCTTAGCTGGCACATTGGCAAAAACAGTCATCAACAATCTGGAGAATGAGTTTGAGAATGTGATAACTTGAAGACACAATACACCTCTTATTGTGGACAATACACAGATGATATGATTCTCACAAAGCAGTAAGATGACTATGCAAAAACTGAGTTCCATGCACCCAAGAATCAGTTGGTCAGTTGGTTGATTTAAAAAAGGGGGGCGGTGGGCGGGGGGAGACTGAACTGTTAGAACATTGGTCCCTCATTCCAATTAAAATAATTCTACAAGGGTGGAACCAAAATAATCCAGACATACAAAAAACAGCTGGAAGAAAGGAGAAAACCACAAGAATGACAGAAGGGCAACTAACACTAAAATGGACAAAATCAGACAAAGAAGACCACGGATAGATGCAAGAAACATGAAGAGATCAAAACAAGAGAACAGATTGCCATGGCTGGCTGACCATGAGAATAAAAAGGAGAAGCCAGCCACTCTGCAACACATTAAAACCTTCACCCTAAAAGCACTAGGGTGGAGGACACAGAAGGACAAAGGGCATGCAATAAAACTTAGATCAAATGATAAAACCCACCCTCACGAACAAAACTTAAAACTAAAGCTGCTGCTGAGGCATTGTTGCCCAACACCGAAGATAGGGTGCTGGGAAAGTTAAAAGTCCACCGCAGAGTGGCGGAAAGTGGGCAGTCCAGCATGAGGTGGACGACTGTCATTTGTGTGCCACAGCGACACCAAGGTGGATCCTCGCGACAGAGGTAACAATGCGTTAGCCACGTATGGCCAATGCGGAGCCGGCAGAGAACAACTGATTCCCTGTGAGAAGACCCCATGGAAGACTTCCACACATTCGTGGGCTCCTTACTGACACACAATTTGCTGTGTGTACTGTTATGCCATTCCGTCTCCAAAAGCCGAAAAATCCTATGGCATCAGTCACACTGCAGCTCAGTTTCAGAGATGCCCATCTCCAGAAGCGGTTTCCGCGTAGCCTGTTGGCAAGTTCATTGCCTGGGATTAGGACATGTCCTGGAGTACACACAAACACCACAGAACGGCGGGACTGTTCCTGGGCATAGATGGATTCCTGAATGGATGCTATCACAGGATAGCCAGAGTAGCACTGGTCGACAGCTTGTAGGCTGCTCAAGGAGTCAGTCCACAGAGGAAATGACTCGCCAGCGCATGAGCGGATGTGCTAAAGAGCATTCGATATGATCGCCAGCTCTGCAGTGAAAACACTGCAACCATCTGGCAAGGAGTGCTGTTCAATACATCCTCCATGAATATACACAAAGAGTACGTGACCATCAGCCATCAAGCTGTCAGTGTAAACCACTTCATGGCTGCGGTACATGTTGAGAATTGAGAGGAAGTGATAACGGAGAGCCGCAGGGTAAACAGAGTCCTTTGGGCCACACGAAAGGTGCAGAAGAATCCGCGGCCTAGGTGTACACCATGGAGGATTACGTGAATGGACCTCAAGGTGGGGTGGTAAACGGAAGGACTCCAGTTCTCACAGAAGGGATCGGACGTGAACTGCAATCTTAAGCCCTGACCTTGGCTGCCAATACGTGAGGTGAACTTCCATAGTTGGAAAAAGGAGACGTTAATTTGGATGCGCAGAACTATGAATGTGTGCAATGTAACTGGCGAGCAGTTGTGCATGCCCAACCTTCAATGGCGAGACTCCGGCCTCCAAAAGGACACTGGTCACCGGATTCATTCTAAAAGCTCCCGTTGCTAGGCCAACACCACAGTGGTGCACTGGGTGGAGTAAACAGAATGCTGAGAGTGCTGCTGAACCATAATCCAGACTCCCATGGTCAAGGCGGGATTGAACAAGGGATCTGAAGAGCTGCAGCAGCTTAGAGCAATCTGCACCTCAGTTGGTGTTGCTCAGGCAGTGAAGGGCACTGAGGTGCTGCCAGCACTTCCGCTTAAGCTGACAAAGGTGACGTAACCAAGTCAATCAGGCATCAAAAACCAGTCCTGAGAATCAATATGTCTCCACTACTGTGACGCAAGAAACATGAAGAGATCAAAACAAGAGAACAGATTGCCATGGCTGGCTGACCATGAGAATAAAAAGGAGAAGCCAGCCACTCTGCAACACATTAAAACCTTCACCCTAAAAGCACTAGGGTGGAGGACACAGAAGGACAAAGGGCATGCAATAAAACTTAGATCAAATGATAAAGGTAGAGTTCTGTTTCTGGATGAACGATGTGCCGCCGGCCAAAGTGCATGACACATGACTTCATGGCTGAAAACTGGAACCCATGGGCTAAAGCCCATGACTGCGCCTTGTGAATGGCTCTCTGTAGGTGCCTCTGAGCAACACCAGTACTGGAGGAGCAGTACAAAATGCAGAAGTAATTTGCATACAGAGAAGGTGAGACTGACTGCCCTACAGCTGCTGCTAGACTGTTAATAGCCACTAACAATAGAGAGAGACACTCAATACGGAGCCCTGCAGACAACGATTCTCCTGAATACAGGGCGAGGGGGGGGGGGGGGGGGGAGTGAGGACTATGGGAGGCACCGACTTGGACACAGAGTAAGGAGCCACAGGGAGCTTTGGATAAAAATTGGGAGAGGGCCCTGGAGACCCCACTCATACAATGTAGCAAGGATATGATATCACCAGGTCATCTTTTATGTTTTACAAAGTCGAAAAAGACGGCAACTAGATGTTGGTGTCTGGTAAAGGCTGTTCAGATGGCACACTCCAGGGACACATGATTATCAGAGGCAGAGCGACCCTGGAAGAAGCCAACCCAACTGCCGACACACCACATGTTCCAGCAGCTAACTATGGACCAATAGCTATCCACATCAAGGGTTTTTTTTACCGAGTTTGAGTACCAGAACGATGGTACTCTCCTGCCATTGCAATGGAAAGTTACCATTCCACCAGATCCAGTGAAGATGACGAGGAGATGGTGCTTGTAGTCAGATTACAGATGTTTAATCATGTGACTGGATCCGATCCAGCCCAGGAGCTGTGTTGGGGCAATGTGCAAGGGCACTGAGGAGCTCCCACACTGTAAATGCCGTGTGTAGTGAATGAGAGGACTTTCCTTTCCATGTGCTGTTCGAGGGTGCAAAAGGCTGGGGGGTAGTTCTTCGATGCAGAGGCTCGGCAACAGCGCTCGGCAACAGCAGATAACACGCCATTGATGTTAATGCCAGGGACATCTGTTGGGGTCTGGTACCCAAAAAACTGATCTTCATCCAGACTTGGGAAGGTGACATTGTACCCAATGGGCGACACATACCTCTCCCAACACTCCTGTTTCCATTGTTTTATAAGCTGCCATACAAGGGCATGGAGGCGCTTAAAGGCTATCAGACACTCTAGAGAAGGGTGCTGCTTATGTAGCTGTGAGACCTAGGTCCTCAGCAGACGCTGGAATCTCCACCTCATCCTTAGATATTTTAAGTAGTGGTCGTGTGCGTGCCACTGCAGTGCCTTGGTTCTTAGGGGTCTTTTTCCTTTTAGGATTGTCTCGCTGCTCCTTAGGTTTGTCCAGCTGGGATGGCTTCAATGATTCATTCTCTGGGACTGAGGACCGTGAAGCCCTATGACCAGCTACCTGTGTTTTTGCTTTAGCCACTGGTGGGTGTCAGCTTTCCCAGTGGTAGGAATGCGGGAAGGGAGTAACCCAAGGGATCCCTTCCTGGCAAGAGGAGCCGAAGAAGACATGCGGTTCTCGGGCTGAGAATTGGGGACTGACATCCCAGATGTTTGGGGTGGGGAGGGGGGGGGGGTGTTGCTCCTGAAGTAGGTTGTGCAATAACAACAGGGAAGGAAGTGCGCCCACAATCAATGGGGCAGGTGATAACTGATGGCTCAGAGCCAACTGTACGCGGCAGAACAGAAGATGGTAGAACCGTTGTCGTAGTGGTGACATATGCACAGGATGTAGCCTCTCATTCTCTCTTAACCTCAGTGTACGAGAGTCAGTTCAGGGTCTTTTATTCCATTATTCTTCCTTCTTTCTGCAGAATCCTGCAGTCAGGCAAGCAAGGCGAATGGTGCTCTACACAGTTGACACAGATGGGAGGCAGGACACAGAGAGGATGGGGATGTGAAGGACTTTCACGATCCTGACAGGTGACACTGGAAGTACGACGGGAAGACACAGTCAAACTTCAAGCACTTAAAGCACCACTTCGGGGGAGGGATGTATGGCTTTTCGTCACAGCGGTAGACCGTCACCTTGACCTTATCAGGTAATGTTTCACCCTCTAAGGCCAAGATGAAGGCACAGGTGGCAAACCAATTATCCCTCTGATCCTGGTGGACATGCTTGATGAAATGGACACGTCGCTGCTCAAAATTAGTGCACATATCATCAGATTGCAAAAGAAGGTCCCTGTAAAATGTGATACCCTGGACCATATTTAAGTTCTTACTGGGCACATATTTAAGTTCTTACTGGGCATGATGGAAACAAACATCCCCCAGCCCGTCACAGGCGAGGAGTGCCCGTGACTGGATAGACGATGCTGTTTCGATAAAGACCAACCTTGACCAAATTTTGGAAAAGCGTTCCACCTCCCCAAACTTGTCTTCTAAATGCTCTACAAAAGAAACTGAGGTTTCTTTAACACAAAAGATACCCCATGAACTCTCCTACATGCGAGGTACCAGGGTGAATAAGCTTCGCTGCCATCTTTAGCCTGGCGTTCCTCCCATGGTGTGGCCGGCAATGGGGGGGGGGGGGGGGGGAGGACTACGATTTGGGGTCGTATCTCTTAGCATTGAAGTTAGTTAGACCTTGACCACTTAGAGACTGCTGGTGTTTGGCCACTCTTCATGGCGTGTCATCTGCCCTGATGCCACCCACTCCAATCAGGGGCCCTCCCCACAGGCGCCACCCAGCCGCAGCAAAGGCCACCTGGCAGGATGGCCATGCCGGGAGTTCGGTGCCCCAGGGTGACAGGCATCTACTCCTTGGCATACGTGTGGAGTTAACAGTGCAGGCATCAGCAGAGCGATCCCTGTGCAGTCAGGGGGCTACAACCAACAGGTACATGGTGGCATCACCACATCGGGCTGGCTACTATGATGGATATCAGGCTCAAACGAGCTAAGAAGTCCATTATCGTCGAAAGTGCAGAAAGCGATACTGCACAGAGGGTGGAGGAAAACACGCCCAGGAGGGTGACCTCGCCCAATAGCTGAGAATGAGTGGAAGCGCAGATCCATGTCAACAAAGGATGCGAGAGGTCTCAGCACGTGATGGACACTATGCACCATGTAATGCGCCCTTCCCCAATTGGCTTGCTCTTCGGGAGAATTTGGAGAAAGGGAGGTCAAACCCTATAAGGGACCATCATATAAAGGCCTAAATGTGTGAGACTTTTTGGTCACCTCTTACAACAGGCAGGAATACCTCAGGCCTATTCTAACCCCTGGACCCACAGGGGGACCTAAAATCAGCTTAACTCCAATTACAGCACAGTAACTGCATCCACTACTTAGATCTAATTGTAACATGAAAGAAGACAAATGTTTTTCAAAATTTATTGAAAACCAACATTCATGAACATGATAAATACCCATTCATGTCAACCTCAATTTTGTAAGAAACCATTTTCAGCTCCACAATTCACTGTCTAATACCCATGTCATTACAAACAAGCAAACTAAAGAGCTCTATGTACTGAAACAAACTGCCTGTTAACCCACCAATGATGTTAATACCTGTAGAAAAGTTAAGAAATAAATCTGAATGAGGTAAACCTGTAACAAATAGGGACTTCAAAACAAAAATTACGAAATTGCTATGTAATAATAGACGAATATCACAGAAAGTGTGCAATGTTTCGAAATCAAATGTCACAATAGGTTTTCAAACAATTGCGGTCTTTCATAAAATTGGATCTAAATGTAAGTTCACCTCCAGCATGTATAATATGAACACTGATTGCGATAATTCTTTTGTAAATCAAACAGGATGTTCGCTTGACACACTTTAAAAGAGTATACATATTTCTGAAATAAAGCAGCCCTTGCTGCTGCGCCCCCCCCCCCCCCCAAATCACACACACACACACACACACACACACACACACACACACACACACCTCTGAAGATAAGTACTGCACAACAGGAAACAGAACACCAAAGTGCTACATACAGCTGTCCAGGAAAGACTGCTCAATGTACAAGAAATTTAAATCTTAACCAATGGAAAGTGCTCTCCAAAACAGATTTAGAATGAACAGTCCACATTTAGTCAGAATGAGTTTCCTGACACTTAAGCTCCTTTAGTGGTTTGATATTTTTAATGTCATGTGTTAAAATGTGATGCATTAATACATGGCAGTCAGACCTATTGTGACAAAGCCTCATGTGAAACCAAGGCGACAGCAAGATTGCTTCCGCATGATCCATCTCCCCTCTTCAACATCAGCAACTGAAGAAAACAATTAATTCATGCACATTTTGAAGTATGCCACCACTACTGACTGCAATAAACTCATCAGTGGTGCAATGTCTCCTCTCTGCCCTTTTATAGCTTTCATTTTGTCAAATTATGAGGGGAATCCCAAAAGTAAGGTCTCCTATTTTTTTATAAGTACATTGACCTGTTTATTTCTACAATGGTTTAGATCAGTTTACAGCTTGAACATTTAGCTACTTTTCAGCAGTCACCGTTTCTGTCTATGCATTTTTGTGGATGCTGTGGCAGTTTTTGTATGCCCATGTCATACCAGCTCGCCGCCATGCTGTTCAGAAGGTTATGAACCTCTTCTTTCACCTCGTCATCAGAGCTGAATCGCTGGGGCCACAAATAACACTGACAGGTACTGTGAGACTGAGTAAACTCAAACTGGCAACTCAGAACTGGAGGAGAGAAATGTTGAGCAAGGGCGTACACATTCTCCATGACAACACTCACCCACACATCGCTCGGCAAACCGTTGCTCTCCTGCAACAGTTTCTGTGGAACATAATCACCCACCCTGTAGTCCTGATTTGGCACCAGTGACTATCACCTGTTCCCTAGGTTAAAAGAACATCTGGCCGGAAAGTGATTCAGCTCCGACGAGGTGAAAGAAGAGGTTCATAACTTTCTGAACAGCATGGCGGCGAGCTGATATGACATGGGCATTCAAAAACTGCCAAGGCACCTACAAAAATGCATCGACAGAAATAGTGACTATGTCGAAAAATAGCTAATGTTCAAGCTGTAAACTGATGTAAACCATTGCAGAAATAAACAGGTCTATGTACTTAAAAGGAGACCTTACTTTTGGTATTACTCTCAATTTGAATTTTCTGTTGATTTACTTTACTACCACGAAACTCCTAAAATTCTTTATCTGTTTATTTTTTTGTACATTAAACATAACTACATACTGTTTGTGCCTTTTCACAGATTAGTGTGTTTTCTATATTATTATCACATTGGACAATTTCAGTAAGTGCGTGAGTGTACTACATGCGACATTACTCACTGCAATGAAATTTTAATGGCTTGTTCTGTCACTGTTTTATTGCAGTAAATATAATAAGGTAGAACTTTCTTCAAACTATTTTTGTCTGTTTTAGATTTGAAGGTAATTGCTTGAGCAATCTACCTGTTCCATAAATCTATGATCAAATCAATTTTTATCTCCACATTTAAAGGAAATACTTATTAACCAGTAACAGTTTTCAGTGTCAATGATCTTGAGACGAAAAGATTACAGCAGGAAGTAACCCACTGTCCTGAACATTTAGGCAGGCAGGGGAAGACATGATTTACATAATATGAAGGGATTATCTATTAATCACAAAGCCTATATACCATGAGCAAAACAATGTTCAAATGCCTATCTTGTGATGATTTCTATTGAACTGCTTTTTAAGTGCATACACCTGTGAAGTGATTAGAACAATTAAATGTCAAACCAAAGTCTAAAAAAAAAAAAAGAAAAATTTACATTTAGTGTTTGAAATTTTTGGGTAGAATCTAATGTGTGTTAAATAAAGTTTCTTAAAAAATGAACTCCAACTGATGAAGTTCAACAAATTTCAGTTAACTACATTACTTTGTGCCACACACTACCCACAATTTAGCTCCGCAACACATTAGCTGCTTAATCTAACTTACCTAGAAATCAAAAATATGACTGTGACAACATTCAAATCTAGTGTGTGTAGTGTACTTGTGAAACCACTGTGGACTCTCAGCCCGAGTGGTCTGAGCCCCCAGAGATGCTTGCTGACTTGACACTGAAGTTATTACACACAGAAAGCCTTAAAGCAACACTTAATCTTAAATAAACAGAACATCTTTTCAAATTTTTGTAAATATATTTATTTAAAACTTATGAATTTAATATACAAACTGTAGAAAATCAAAATACATCTATGAAAATGGGAATGATGATTCTATTTATATTTAAAACTCAAGCAGTTTCCAGTAAAGCAAATTTTAACAACAGATAAGACTGAAGGGATGCCGACTGCTTTCCCTATTATCTCTGTTTTTGATTGACAGGATGCTCATACCAAGGTACAAGGTTTAACTACAGTCACATACCACATGCAGTGCACTGAACCCAAAAGTACAGAGTTCTTTTGAAACAGGGAAACTAAATTTTAGCCGGACTTCCACAGTTAAGTGTTACTGCTTAGTTAAGGACCAGTGAAGCTACAGAAAATTATGATTAATTCACCAAAGTGCAATGACACAGCAACAATTGGAATCATTTACTGCAACATGAATATTCAAATCTAAATTTTATCAATTTTTTCAGTAAGCAAATAATAGGTACTACTCAACAACAAATTAGAAACTTTGCTCATACAATGATTCATATCAAAATAGAAATAACAGCATTAGTTTTAAATGATTTATAGAAATTGGTTGCCTTTCTCAAATTCATACAGAATCTACGTAAGATAACACTGAGTAAAATTAACTGTGTTGAATGCTCCTCCAACTCTGATGTGCTCAGTTTTTTTTTTTTTTTTTTAGAAGCAATGCACCACTATTTCATCCTGGCCACTTTTTCAATTTATAAACCAACACAGAATATCTTAACTACTATTAAGACATTAAAATTCAAGGAAAATTTGAAACAAAAGTGATACTTCTCAAGGCACACACAGAACAATGTTTATCAAGAACATGACGTGCTTTATACTACATGACAAATTTTCTGAAAACACACACACACACACACACACACACACACACACACACACACACACAATCAATTTGCATATTTAAGAAACTTTAGGAATACACTCAACACACTAACCAAATGTGTGTGCATCATAAACCACTGAAATGACAATTCTGTTTGAAGCCCCTATTAATTTAAAAATACACAGGAAGGCAACAATAGCTTTCAACACTTCTTTAAATGACCATTTCTGTTCCAGAAGTATTCACATTAACACTTAATATGTAAGTGAACTACATTAAGAGCACTTTATTTTTCCAAGCTAATTCCATTGATACCAATTGAATAATCACCAAGTTAGTTTAACATTTTATGCTTCTATTGCTAATTTCATATCCCCGAGATGACAGTTTTCCTAATTGACTTTGCATTACAAATGATATACATCTGGACAAACTGGAAACCAGCAAACAATATTTGTGAAATTTTAACTTTTCACGTTTTACTAATGCAACCTAAAACAGTAGACTGCCTTTGCCCCATTTTATTAAGTGTCACAAAATAAAACTGTCTGCTAGTACAAATGAAACATCTTCACTTTACCTATGATACTGAGTATCTTTTCATTGAAGCTTTGATACATGGTGCTTTTTCCTTCACACTATTTTTTACTGTTCAATTGAAATTACGCATTGAAACTTAAGGCACTGTTATGAAGGACTTCCCACCCAAGTAATTTCATTTTAACAATGAATGTAGTCTCTAGATGTTTAACTCTGCATTTATGTGTAATTGCATATGACAGAAAGTAAATGCAAAGGTCACTTAATAACCAAGGAAAATTAACCCCAATGCACAAACAATGAGCAAGTAGTACAAGGAAGTCCTTGCCAATGAACTATGAACTGAAATAAGCTTATCTGAAAATGCACCATTTATCCATGTGTCAGAGGGCTTCACAATTCATTATGACAAAACGTTATCCAATATCTTTGCATATGATTTAGACAACAAACTCTGCAGCAAAAATACCAGTTTCTTTTTTGCCCTTCAGTAGAATATCTATAAGAATGTTTTAAAACTATGAGAAGACAGAAAAGCCATGAAACAAGCCAAACACTGAAGTTCTGAATCTGTTTGCAGTGCCTAAATGTCTTCAAATGAAGTACCCCATAATAGATTACATGTAACAAAGGAACAAAGAATTTCGACCAGAATAATGAATATATATAATAATCATTAATGACTGGCCCTTTCAGAAAGGTAATCATCGAGAAAAGTCTAACTACACTAACTGCAAAGATCTTTCCAGAACAACTTATTTATTATACAATGCTGTCACAACTGACCACTGCACTGCCAGATGAGAATCAAATTTAAGCACTCCAACTGGCCTAAAGGAACTTCTAAGACAAAACAAATCATGATAAGATAATGATGGCTAAAAAAAAAAAAAAACTTTTCAGATCAAATATCCAGCTTTTAAATTTTAACATTCCAAATGGTACATGTGCACTTACAAAAGAGCTTCCACTATATAAAACTGTGCAGAAAAAAGTTATTGAGAGTAACTGCAAATGGTATTCCTGATGATACAGAAGGATTTTCTTCAATTACAGATTTATAGCACACCAAAGCTTTCATTAACATTATTATAATATACTGAATTTGCAAAATAACTACATGTGAGGAGCCAACTAATAAAATTTATTTTCTACAAGCGTGCCAAATTGTGCAAAGCAATCTTAAGCAACACACATGCCTTCTCTCAGGCCCATTTCAACTCATACCAACCGTAATCTCTCTCTCTCTCTCTCTCTCTCTCTCTCTCTCTCTCTCTCTCTCTCTCTCACACACACACACACACACACACACACACACACACACTTAACTTCAATATCACAGATTTCAGTCTTCAGAACTTGCTGAACATGGCTGAAAGGAGTTTGAAAGAAATACTTTTGTTCAGGGTTAGATCTCCAGACATTGCCTCAAGCAAGGCTGCCTCTTGCTGGCTACACAAAAATAAAGTGTGAGTAGTAGTACTCATTAATTCAAAAAATAAGAAACAGTTCAGTTTCAAATTTCAGGACAACTGCCTGACACTGTGATATCAGTAGTTTGAATTCCTTTTAGCTAGCTCAACTGAGCACTGAACCTACCACTAAGGACATAACCAACCTAAAGTGTTTACAGAAAAACAACTCTTGCCATGGCTTACATTTCACTGAAATGTCTGGCAGAAAAAAAATTTAACAAAAACAAAAAATACCTTACTATTATGGACGCCAGTAACATGACAATCATTCACACACTCCACTCTTATTACTTATCCCATAACAATCTTAATTAAATATTTTAATGTGATCACAGACTATATCCTAACTGTACATAAATATTAAGGAGTTGAGATTGTGATGTAAGCAGATTTTCATGTCTGTAAGCCAGGATATTGCTGAAGTATATTAAATTGGAAGTTGAAAAATATGGACCAAAAATAGTCATTTTTCATACAGTACATTGTTAATATCCAGGTGGTAGCTTTACTATGAAGACAGTTTTCATCATCACATCACTATAATCTGCATTTACAACTGACCTGTCAAACATTCTCAACAAGCTAAAATGTTGAAAGGGGAAAGAAAAAATATTATGAAAACAAAACAGTGTGTTACATCTTTTTACAGCAACAATTACAATTTGTGGTTGCACATAGAATATAAAAAATGTGCAGTGAATGCAACTTGTGACTTATTACATACTTTATATGCTCTCAATTTGCCTGGAAAAACATCTATCCACAAATCAGTGTCAACTCTGTACAGTAACCACAAAGCAGACTTGAGCAAAGCATTTTGCAAATACACTGATCAAAAAATATACATTCGTAACTGTACAGGCAGGCATGATGTAAATACATGAGAATTTAATCTCATCACAACCACCACTGACATCTCAAAATGTATGCCAATTAAGCATTTTAACATCTATACCCTAAGTTCCCATAATAACAGACAGTGGTCAGTAATCAAGACAATTTTAACTATTATTTTATGTGTAAGTGAGATTCTATAAATGTACTGGAAATAGGACCTATAAACATTTGTTCCAGAGATTTCTGTATAAAGTAACTTTTACACAAGCAAAATATGACCTCTTGATATTCCAATTCCAAAATAATGACACAGTCAATTAAAGAGTGTGATAGTTCCTTTCTGTACGAGCTTTGTAGAACTTGAAAGCCACAAATCCAATTGCCATTGTGCCCAAAGAAAGCACAATTCCACCTGAAATTTAAAACAAAAATATTAGTCTGAAGACTTATTAAAATTACTATCAAATTTCATACTCACATTAAGTTATAATTTACAACAGGCACGGAATATTTGATATTTAACGAAGTTGTTAGTGACTAAAGGAATACTAATAGAAGTTTTCCACAGCCTTACTGCACTGTACAGTGAATTTACTTTCCCATAGAAAGTCTATACTGAAGCAAAAAATTCAGTCAACTTGCTTACAATAAACGAACTTTCAATGTTCCTACTAATGAGAAAAGTCGACTCACTAAGCACAAATTTCCCTCACCATAATAAATCCTGCACAACATATTTCTGATGTAGTTTTAATAACTTCACACAACATTACTGTTCTGTACCTCAGTAAAATTAGGTAGGGTTAGAAAGCAAACCATATGTTCTCTTATTCTGACACCATACCATGTTAGTTTTAGGTGGGGACAGGCTGTTTTGAGCTCTAGTTGCTCTAGATGTTGACTGATACACACTTAGTGATAGATGTTTCACCACCAGGTCAAGTTTGGCACCTGGCATTACTGTCTGCTGTGGTCACCAGCAGCCACATAGTATCAGGCAACTTTTATGGCAATGCTAACCATTACTGAATGCCTCTAACATTTTTTATTCAATTTTTTTTGCTTTGCGTTTGAGTTGCCTGCTGCTCATTCTCTTATTTTAAAATAAGTCTCAGGTCTGTCACGCAGTTTTATTACATTGTGACCCGTGAAAGGAAAGGGGTCACTGGTGCTCATAAAATGATGCACAATGTGCTGCAATGCCCCAAGGTGAAAAAATGAACAGAAAAAATATCTACACACTATCACACAGGCCCATAAAAGAGCAGCCACTTACACTGGCTAAAGTCTGTGGCACCTACACATTATTAGGAATTTTGCCAGCTCTCATCCTCATGAACTGTCAGACTGCTGGGAAGAACAAGCCAGTTTCAGTTACATCTGTAATCTGTACTGTAAAAGTGTATAGTTGTTTATATTCAACACTGCAGCAGTTAGGTTCGAATTACTTTATTTTTATCTGGAGATGAGGTAGTATCTCTAGAAATGACTCAAGTCTAAGGGATTTGTATGGAGATCCATCTGTTCCCAGAAGATGGTGGCACTGCCCTGGCAGACATGCTTCCTTGTGCACATTAAGAGCATTAGGGGTGCATTAGAGCTGCTGTTAGCAGAAACCTAAAGACTTCATGGACATCACAGTGTGGTGAACTGCCTCCAGAAGAATGATAATCTGTACTGTAAAAGTGTATAGTTGTTTACATTCAACACTGCAGCAGTTAGGTTCGAATTACTTTATTTTTATCTGGAGATGGGGTAGTATCTCTAGAAATGACTCGAGTCTAAGGGATTTGTATGGAGATCCATCTGTTCCCAGAAGATGGTGGCACTGCCCTGGCAGACATGCTTCCTTGTGCACATTAAGAGCATTAGGGGTGCTTCCAAAGACTTATCTTGACAAGTCATGGGTCAATAGCAACTTAACATGGAGCTGCTGTTAGCAGAAACCTAAAGACTTCATGGACATCACAGTGTGGTGAACTGCCTCCAGAAGAATGATAGTGGGAACGGTTGGATCAAGAAACAGATCTGATGCAAGCAGAGCTAAATCTGAACAAGGAGAATATCTTAAGCAAATGAATTCTGCAAAGTTCGAGGAATGGTTTTCAGAGATGGTGCTTCCAAATCTCCCGCCCAATTATGTCACTTATGAACAATGTTTTCTATTGTAGGCAAACGGACAAAATACCACCAGCGAATTACTCAAGGCTGCCGACTGAATGGTTACAAAAGAGGGGGTAGAATGCAATGACAACATGGCAAAGACTGAGATGTATGCCCCAGTGCAAGTACAGAAATCTCATGAAAAGACAACTTTGACAAATTAGCTAAAAAAGCCTCAGAAGCGGCGTGCTTCGCCTTCTGTCAGATAACTGCGACCTGAGTGCAATTTAATGGGCATAAACAAAGATTAACTATAACAGGCAGCGTAAGGTGTCTAACATGACCGCATAAAACCTTCAGGAACTCTTATGCTGTCTCTCATTCTGTTACTGCAAATGACTGGTAAAGGCATTGCAGGAAAGTGCAATAGGTGGAGCTTGACTGCAAGAGGCACAATGGTGTTATGGACCTAATCAGGACATACCAAAGTAATTACTCTAGTAATGACTCATATTATACAGACATCAGAACGTAAGTGTTCATCTTGCAGAAAGGGAGGGAGTGGAGGAGAAAGGGAAGGAGGGGAGGGAGAGAGAGAGAGAGAGAGAGAGAGAGAGAGAGAGAGAGAGAGAGAGAGAGAGAGAGAGAGAGTGAGAGTGTGTGTGTGTGTGTGTGTGTGTGAGTGAAACAACAGAAGCACCATGAAAGTGATTAACCTAAGTTGTCAAATATTTTTACACAACATCTAAGCACATTATAAGTCTTATTTAGTTAATTACATTGGCTGTCAAATACCCATAATTTTTTTTCTATCAAACATAATTTGCCTATAATTTTGTATTGTTTCTGATTTTTTTTTGGTTTGGGTTTAAGGGCGCTCAACTGCTGAGGTCATTAGCGCCCAGTCACTGTTGTGAGAGCACATGGAATCTGGTAAAACTCAAGGGGATGGGGGGACACCAGAAGGACCTGACAAAGATGCAGATAAAATAAGTAAAAAGGTTAAATGTCTTTGGACAAGCCAGTTAAAGTTATAAAACGCAGAATACGAGCAGCTGCTCGAGCGTCATCAGCTAAAACATCCGGTAAAGTAGATGGCAGGGACAGGACAACACGAAATTGACTAAAACGGGGACACGACAATAAAACATGGCGCACTGTTAATGCCTGACCACAAGGGCACTGCGGGGCTGGGTCACCGGAGAGCAGGTAGCGGTGGCTAAACCGGCAATGCCCAATCCGCAACCTGGTCAGAAGGACCTCCTCACGCCGAGATGGTCGGGAGGATGTTGTCCAAGCAGTTGGGAGCGGTTTTACTGCCCGGAGCTTGTTTCCTTGGAGGGATGACCAAGCATCCCACCACAACGACACAAGCCTCTTACATACATCCCCACGAACGTCAGATGACGGGACACAATTGGAGGCTGGCCGAGGCAGGAGAACTGCAGCCTTGGCTGCAGCATCCGCAGCCTCATTCCCAGGCACTCCTACATGTCCGGGAACCCATAGAAAGCTGACAGAACCACCATTATCAGCAAAAGAATGGAGGGACTGCTGTATTCGTTGAATCAAGGGATGGACCGGATAGGGAGCTCCAAAGCTCTGAAGAGCACTGAGTGAATCAGAGCGGAGTACATACGATGAATGGCGGTGGCGGCGGGCATACTGAACGGCCTGATGGAGAGCAAAAAGCTCGGCCGTAAAGCTGGAACATTGGTCGAGGAGCCGGTATTTAAAGGTGGCGGCCCCGACGACAAAGGCACAGCCGACACCATCGTCAGTTTTGGAGCCATCGGTGTAAATAAAGGTGTGACCGGCAAGTCGAGCACGAAGTTCGACAAACCATGAGCAATACACTGCAGCCGGAGTACCCTCCTTCGGGAGTGAGCTGAGGTCGAGATAAATATGAACCGGAGCCTGGAGCCAAGGTGGTGTCGGGCTCTCACCCTCTTGGAAGGTGGTAGGGAGGGCAAAATCCAATTGTCGAAGCAGGCGACGGAAGCAGACTCCGGGGGGCAGCAGGGCAGACACATACAACCCGTGCTGACGGTCGAGAGAATCGGCGAAGAAGGACCTGTAAGAGGGGTGGTCGGGCATAGACAACAGCCGGCAGGCATACCGACACAGCAGTACGTCGCGCCGGTAGGTCAATGGTAACTCGGCAGCTTCAGCATAAAGACTCAACGGGACTAGTGTAGAACGCTCCGGTCGCAAGACGTAACCCCCGATGGTGGATGGAGTTGAGCCGGCGTAAGAGGGATGGCCGAGCGGACGAGTAGACGAAGCTCCCATAATCCAGCTTCGATCGGACTATGGACCGATACAAGCGAAGCAGGACAGTGCGAGCCGCTCCCCAAGATGAACCGCTAAGAACTCTGAGGACATTAAGTGAACGTGTATAACGGGCCGCCAAATGAGAGACATGTGGAGACCAACACAGTTTCCTGTCCAACGTGAGCCCTAGAAACTTAGTTGTGTCCACGAATGGGAGAACAACGGGACCGAGATGTAAGGATGGCGGAAGGAACGCTTTATATCGCCAAAAGTTGATACAAACCGTCTTCTCTTCAGAGAACCGGAAGCCATTTGCCACGTTCCATGAGTAGAGGCTGTCTAGACAACGCTGAAGGCAGCGCTCCAGGAGGCATGTTCTCTGGGCACTGCAGTAGATCGCGAAGTCATCGACAAAGAGAGAGCCTGAGACATTAGGTGGAACGCAATCCATAATTGGATTGATCGCGATGGCAAAAAGAGCTACGCTCAAGACGGAGCCCTGAGGCACTCCGTTCTCCTGGAGGAAGACGTCGGACAATACGGAACCCACACGTACCCTAAACTTTCGATCCGTTAAAAAGGAATCAATAAAAAGGGGCAGGCGACCGCGTAGGCCCCACCTGTGCATAGTGCGGAGGATACCTCCTCTCCAACAGGTATCATAAGCCTTCTCCAAGTCGAAAAACACGGCTACCGTTTGGCGCCTTCGCAAAAAGTTGTTCATGATGAATGTCGACAAGGTCACAAGGTGGTCAACAGCGGAGCGGCGGCGACGAAAGCCGCATTGGACATTAGTAAGTAGCCGTCGAGATTCAAGAATCCAGACTAACCGAGCATTAACCATGCGCTCCACCACCTTACAGACACAGCTTGTAAGAGAAATGGGGCGGTAACTAGAAGGAAGGTGTCTATCCTTCCCGGGTTTGGGTATAGGAACAACAACGGCGTCACGCCAACGCATGGGGACTTGACCTTCGGTCCAGACGCGATTGTAGGTACGAAGAAGGAAGCTTTTGCCCGCCGGAGAAAGGTGTGCCAGCATCTGAACGTGAATGGCATCTGGCCCCGGAGCAGAGGACCGGGACAGTGCAAGCGCACGTTCGAGTTCCCGCATAGTAAAGGGAGCATTATAAGTTTCCAGATTCAGCGAGTGGAAGGAAGGTCGCCGAGCCTCTTCTGCCTCTTTCCTGGGAAGGAAGGCAGGATGGTAATGGGCGGAGCTTGAAACCTCCGCGAAAAAGCGGCCAAAGGCGTTGGAGACAGCCACAGGATCAACAAGGACCTCATTACCTGAGGTCAGGCCAGGTACCGAGGAGTGGGCCTTAATGCCCGACAGCCGGCGCAGGCCACCCCAGACGACAGAAGAGGGAGTAAAACTGTTAAAGGAGCTGGTGAAAAAGGCCCAACAAGCTTTTTTGCTGTCTTTGATGACTCTACGGCATTGCGCTCGGAGTCGTTTGTATTCAATACAATTCGCCAACGTAGGATGGCAGCGAAAGGTGCGTAAAGCACGTCGTCGAGCACGGATAGAGTCCCTACAAGCCTCGTTCCACCAGGGGACGGAAACGCGACGTGAAGAAGAAGTAGTACGAGGAATGGAACGTTCGGCAGCATTGATGATAACAGCCGTGAGGTATTCGACCTGACTGTCACAACTGGGAAAATCGTGGTCCGGAAAGGTCGCCAGGGAATAGTAAAGTCCCCAGTCAGCTTTCAGTATGTTCCAGCTCGAAGGACGTGGGGATGGGGTGTGGTGCAGGAGACGAACGACACAGGGGAAGTGGTCGCTCGAATAGGTGCCAGAAAGGACATACCACTCGAACCGATGGGCAAGAGTGGTAGAACAGATCGAGAGGTCCAAGTGGGAGTAGGTATGAGTAGAGTCCGAGAGGAAAGTCGGGGCGCCAGTATTGAGGCAGACAAGACTGAGATGGTTGAAGACATCCGCCAAGAGTGAGCCTCTTTGACAGGATGCAGGAGAGCCCCAAAGGGGATGATGGGCATTGAAGTCGCCAAACAATAAAAACGGCGGGGGAAGCTGAACGATCAGGTGCATCATGTCAGCCCGACTAACAGCAGATGACGGTGGAGTGTACATGGTACAAACTGAAAAAGTAAAAGCAGAAAGAGTAATGCGTACAGCTATTGCTTGGAGTGGGGTGGTCAATGGGATGGGATGGTAATAGACATCGTCCCGAACGAGCAACATGACCCCACCATGAGCTGGGACACCGTCCACAGGGGTGAGGTCATACCGCTCCGATGTATAGTGGGTAAAGGCAAGACGGTCAGTCGGGCGCAACTTGGTTTCCTGGAGACCACGGACGAGCGGACAGTGCAGGCGGAGGAGCAGTTGTAATTCCTCCCGATTAGATCGAATACCTCTTATGTTCCAATGAAACAACGCCATCGCTAGTCAAAAAGTTGGGGGAACGAGACGGGGGAAGAGCTGGTCAGCTCGATGGCCGCGGAGGGCCAGGTTGCGAGGGAACAATGCTACAACCGACGGGAGGCAGATCCGGTTCCATCGACTCGTCGCCAGCTGCGGCCGCTGTCCCTGGTTGTGTAGGAGGGGCAGCATCGTTTGCCGATGAAAGGCCAGCTGAGCGCCTGGCAGCAGAGCGTCCCGGCGAAACTGAGGACGGCCGGGAGCAGCGACTCACGGATGGAGCGTCAGACGAAACGCGCCGGGGTGGAGAGGGGGATAGAGACTACTTCTTGGAGGCACAGGGATGGTGGGCTGGACCCGAAGAAGGTCCTCACGCGTGGGGTCCGTTTTGGAACGCCGGACCTCGGAAGCTGGGGTCCGGAACGTTTCCCCGATGGACGCCTGAGAAGAGGATCGCTTCTCAGGTGGCGTGGGGGCAGGAGGAGGAGGAAGGGTGGCCCCTGGGGCAGAGGGGGTGGGGGCCACGGGGGAGGAGGATTTGGAAGGGAGGGATTTGGGAGGCGGAGGCAGAGCCCCCTGATGGGCGGCGGCAGCGGAGGCGGAGGGGGGACAGGATAGGGGTGAGGATACCGCGGAAGGAGTGGACACAACTGAGGCAAACGAAGTGGTCAATGGCACGGGATGGAGGCGGTCATACTTCTTCCTGGCCTCAGAATAAGAGAGCCGATCCAAAGTTTTGATTTCTTATATCTTCTTCTCCTTCTGATATGCGGGGCAGTCTGAGGATCTAGGCGAGTGGACGCCAGGACAATTAATGCACCGAGGTGGTGGGGTGCATGTATGTTCCTCACGAAGAGGACGTCCACAATCGCCACAAAGGGGCTCAGCCTCACACCGTGACGACATGTGCCCAAAGCGCAAACACCTAAAACAGCGCATAGGAGGCGGGACGTAAGGTCGCACGTCACACCGGTAGCACATCACCTTTACCTTCTCCGGGAGAACGTCCCCCTCGAAGGAGAGGATAAAGGCCCCGGTGTCAATGCGACGGTCTTCGGGGCCGCGCTGGACTCGCCGGACGAAATGCACGCCTCGGCGCTCCAGGTTGGCCCTGAGCTCCTCAGATTGTAGCAGGAGGTCACGATGAAAAATAACCCCCTGCGTTCTATTTAGTGCCAGATGTGGGACAATGGATACTGGGATGTCCCCTAGGCGGTCGCACGCCTGGAGCGCCGCCGACTGTGTGGCGGAGGTGGTCTTGATAAGAACGGACCCTGAACGCATCTTGCTGAGAGCCTCGATTTCCCCGAAGATGTTCTCAATGTGCTGAACAAAGAACATGGGCTTGGAGGTGGCGAATGTCCCCCCATCGGTTCGAGAACAGACCAAATAGCGGGGGAAGTACTTTGCCCCAAGCCGGCGGGCCTGTCCCTCCTCCCATGGAGTGGCCAAGGGGGAAAGGGCAGGTGAACCAGAACTAGAAACGGTACCTTTTCTTTTGAAAGACTTGGCCGCAGCGCGACCTGATACGTGTTGACGTTTCATCTGCGAAACGTCCGCCCCGATACCACCCACTCCAACCAGGGGCTCTCCCCACGGGCGCCACCCAGCCGCAGCAAGGGCCACCTGGCAGGATGACCATTGCCGGGAGTCCTGATGCCCCAAGGAGACGGGCATCTACTCCTTGGCCGACGTGGGGAGGGTGCAGCTCAGGTATCGGCAGTACGATCCCTGTGTTTTCAGGGGGCTACAACCTAGAGGGTAAATGACGACCCCACCACAACGGGCTGGCTACCGTGCTGGATTTCTGGTGCCATGGAAAGTCCATCATGATCGCTGGTGCAGATGGAGATGCACTATGGGCGTAACTTGGACAACCCATCAGGCGTTTAGGCCCAATTTGAGGAATAGTGGGTATGGTTACAACGCCGGTGCAATGCTGAGTGCCAAGGTCTTAGTGCACTTAGGACCAGTGGTACACCACGTAAGGTGTCCTTCCCCAAAAGGCTCGTATTTCTGTAGAATTTTGAAAAATGGAGGTCAAACCCCAAGGGGGACCATCACATGGAAGGCCGAAACGGTTTAAACTCCTTTTAGTCGCCTCTTACGACAGGCAGGAATACCTCGGGCCTATTCTTACCCCAGACCCGCAGGGGGGTATTGTTTCTGATAACTGATACAGATTTTTTCTCAATAGATGATTTAGTATTCTTTTCAGAACACATTTCACAAGATCATTTAACCAAGTGAGGAAAGGGGACCTACAGATTGACAAAGAATCTGAACCACATGTCATTTCAGATAAGTTTCCACTCTAGTGACAGGTGAAGTCTTGATTGTAGAAGCAGAGAACATGGGTGCAGGCTATTTGTCCTTCAAGAGGGAGGCACAGATTGACCCACACACTGATCTGTCCTCGACTGGTCAAGGTCCTCATTTGTTGCTTTCTGAGGCAGCTGCCATGATAGTTTCTTAACTAATCAATGGTACTGCACCATAAAAAACAAATATTCTTACACGTCATCCAAAATCAGATCCTAGAACAAAAGCAGTAAAGCTAAGAACATGTTATGGCGATTTATGAACTACAAAATAAGGAACCTATTCACTTACCCGTATCTGAGAAGTGGGTAGAGAGAGGGGAATTTTATTATGGACATTTAAAGAGTTATGTAACCGACCAATGAAACTTCATGCCACATTCAATGATTAGAAAAAATTATCCACAGCCCACCAGACTAGCAAAAAGGACAAATTCCTTTCTTTATAAATGGAAATGTATGTCACAAATACACTGAAGCCATCCCAGGGTCAACAATTTTATGAGGTTAAAGGGAGGAATTCAATTGTGCAGAGCCAATGGAATTAGTTTAGGAACTAGACACTAAAAGCAGTAGACGAGTTCTGCTATCTAGGAGGCAAAGTAACTGATGAAGGCCTAAGTAGAGTATATAAAATGTATACTTTAAATGGCAATGAAAGTGTTTCTGAATAAGAGAAATTTGTTTATATGCAATGCAGATTTAAATGTTAGCAACTCTTTTTCGAAGGTGTTTGTATAGAATATAGCCCCACATGGAAGTGAAACATGTGATGAAACAGTCTAGACAAGAACAGACAAGTGGGTTTTGAAATGTGGTGCTACAGAAGACTGTAGAAGATTAATGGGTAGATTGTGTAACTGATGAGGGGCTACTGAATAGAATTTGTGGGACACGAAATTTGTGGTACAACTTGCATAAAAGAAGGGGGCAGTTATTGGAAACATTCTGAGATATCAAGTCATCACCAATTTAGTACTGGAGGGGTGTGTGTGGGGTAAAAATGCTAGAGGGATATCAAGACATGAGTACCATAAACAGATTCAGAAGGCTGTAGGTTGCAGTAGTTATTCAGAGATTAAGAAGCTTGCTCAAGATGGGGTAGCATGGGGGCTGTATCAAAACCAGCCTTCAGAATGAAGACAACCATGACAAACTGAGGACCAGGAGGAGATCTGTGGTACAACAAAATTTACACAACAAATGACAAATTGACATACGAATTCTGCAGTCCTAAATTACTCCTGAACTACATGTGGCTTTGAGCGCCTATGATAGAACAAGAACAGATCATTTGAGAGGAAGTAAAAATTTTCAGTTACAGATTTATATCTAGGCACACCTGATTAAATTGAGCAACAAGTGCAGTATCTTAGATAAGTATGATTAAATAGACAGATGGAAGGGGCTACCTAACAATGGAACTTATGTAAACATTTAAATAATGTTGCTGGTATGAAGAAAGCAAAAGAAAATCTCAAATGAGACAAGGTACCAATTAAAAGATAGGGTGGCAATAGGAACAAAACAGTATGCTGAATTAAGCTTCATAATTCTTTTAAGTTTTCAACAGTACATGAGAAGATAGTGAATTTTGATTTAAGATGAACAATCAGAAACAATGAATGTATAAAGGAAATTAAAAACAGTTGGCTTATTTTTTTGTGGCACAATGGCCAGGTGCAATTCTTTGAACTTTATAGCACTACAGTAACTTGCACCTGTGTCCCCAATCTGCACCATTTAACCAATTGAGGAAAGGGGACCTACAGTTTGACAAAGAATCTGAACCATGTGTCATTCCAGATAACTTTTCACACTAATTACAGGTGATGTCTTTATTGAATACAGACTGATAATTTATGTAGTTCTACCAGGATTTTACCCCAAAACCTCCATTTTCAGGCAACCACTTTGCCACTAAACCACTTGGCCTGACACTGATAAACTATACATTTTATGCAGCACAGTAAGCAAGAAGATGAAATCTTAGAAGCATGCCAAAATCTCTTTAAATATTCAAGAAACAAAAAGACTAAAATGAAATTACACTTTCTCAATTAAAGTAATGTCAGAAGTACTACAGTACATGTACAGTGTAGTTTTTTTATTTTTCTGAGAGGTCATTACAATAGAACATCGTCATTTGTTGGTATCCATAACACACAAAAAATATATATTAACAGTCTGATGTTTACTCAAGTACCTCTTTCATTCTAACTCTGTTAAACTGAATTGGCTGTTTCTCAATCTCTTTAAATTCAGTTAAAGAAGGTTCTGCAGTAGTTGGTTTGAAAGGGAAAATTCCCTTTGCGCGGAGTCTGCTTAAATGGTTGCTTATGTAATTCTTGGGAGTACAAAGTCATCTTTGGAGAAATACTGGTCTAAAAATAAACAAAAGATTAAGCGAATTTTGTGGAGAGGAAAGGTTCGATTCTCAGGGGTAAAACTAAAGTGTTTTATGATTACGGGTGCAAAATTAAATAAGTGCATAAGATTTGTATTTCAAATCTATAATGCTGTTACTGGAAAACTAGTTCGCCTCCAAGAGTAAGACAGTTATTACCTACACCAAAGAACAATCCAAGTGAATTTTTAAGTAGTGTTAGCATAGTGGAGAGGGTTAACATTACAAGAGAGGACAATGGAAGGAACTAGAATGCAGCATATCTACCCCTGCGAGACTTTTGGTGAATATAATACATAGGACACGATCAGGAATGAGTTTAGCAACTGCAATTTTCGTTGGCTGGATTAAAAGAGGGGGAAAGGGACCTTGTTCTGAATAAAACAAACCAGAGTGACAACTCAAAACTGAATGAAAGGAAAAAAATCACAAGAACGATGAAGGGCAACAAACATGTAAATGGACAAAAAGGGGACAAGGAAACCACAGAAACGCAAGAAACTGCACAAAGAGATTAAAACAATAAAGTAGATTACCATGGCTGGCTGACCATGAGAATAAAAGGGAGAGGCCAGCCACTCCACAACACATTAAAACCTCCACCCTAGAAGCACTAGGCTGTAGGACACAGAGCAACAAAGGACTTTAATCAGATGATAAATCCCACCCTCACGAATAAAACATAAAACTAAATCAGCCAATGATACATTGTCCGATAAAATTAGCAGCAACGAGTACAGTAACCCAAGATTTCGTCGCTGGACAGTCAAAGTGGGACAGTGTACCACAATATGGACCACTGTCAACCAGGTGCCGCACAGACACTCAGGTGGGTCTTCACGGTGCAGAAGGCAACTGTGGGTCGTCCAAGTGTGGCCAATGCAGAGACGGTAGAGGACAACTGATTCCCTGCAAGAGCCCTGCATGGAAGACTTTCACACATTGGTGGTCTCCTTAATGACACACAGTTTGTTGTGTGTACTGTTATGACATTCCATCTCCCAAAGCCAAAAAATCCTACGGCGTCAGGTTCAGAGATGCCCATTTCCAGAAGCGGTTTCCACTTAGCCTGTTTGGCCAGCCTGTCTGCAAGTTTGTTGCCTGGGATGCCAACGTGTCCTGGGGTCCACACAAACACTACTGAACAATGGACCCAGTCCAGGACATAGATGGACTCTTGGATGGACGCTACCAAAGGACGGTGAGCGTAGCACTGGTCGATAGCTTGTAGGCTGCTCAAGGAGCCAGTACACAGAAGAAACGATTTCCTGGGGCAAAGTGCACAAGAGATGGCCACCAACTCTGAAGTAACACACTGCAGCCATCGGGCAAGGAATGCTGTTCAAAACGGCCTCCGTTGATCTTGGGGTCATGCAAAAGGTCCAGACAAATCTAAGACCTACGTGTACACCATGGAGGTGTATGTGGATGGACCTGGATGGGAGGTGGTAAAGGAAAGGACTCCACTTCAGACAGAAGGAATCACATGCAAATCGCAATCGTTAGCCCTGACCTGGGCTGCCGATGAACTGCCACAAGTGGAAAAAGGAGATGAAATTTGGATGCTCAGGAAAACTATGAGTGTGTGCAATGTAACTGGTGAGCAGTTGCGCACGTCGGCTCTGCAATGGAGGGACTCTGGCCTCCACCAAGACACTGGTCACCGGATTCATTCTAAAAGCTCCCGTTGCTAGGTCAACGCCACAGTGGTGCACTGGGTCGAGTACACACAAGGCTGAAGGTGCCGCTGAACCATAAACCAGACTCCCATAGTCAAGGCGGGCTTGAACAAGGGCTTTGTTAGAGCTGCAGCAGTGTAGAGCAATCTGCACCCCAGTTGGTGTTGCTCAGGCAGTGGAGGGCACTGAGGAGCTGCCAGCACTTCCGCATAAGCTGACAAAGGTGAGGTAACAAAGTCAATCGGGCATTTAAAACCAGTCCTAAGAATCGATATGTCTCCACTACAGTGAGTGGATTGTCATGAAGGTAAAGTTCTGGCCACTAAAAATAGAGAGACACTCAATACGGAGCCCTGCAGACCACCATTCTCCTGAATACAGGAGGAAACTATGGGAAGCACCGACTGACACGGAAAATACGGAGTGACAGGGAGCTTTGGATAAAAACTGGGATAGGGCCCCGGAGACACTACTCATACTATGTGGCAGGGATATGCTGTCACCAGGATGTGTTGTATGCTTTCCATAAGTCAAAAAAATGGCATCCAGATGTTTATGTCTGGAAAAGGCTGTTCGGATGGCAGACTTGAGGGACACAAGATTATCAGTGGTAGAGCGACCCTGGCAGAAGCCGCCCTGCCATCGAGCCAGTAGGCCATGTGACTCCAGGACCCGACCCAACCCAACTGCCAACACACTATACGTTCCGGCAGCTTACAAAGGAAGTTTGTGAGGCTGATGGGCTGGTAGCTATCCACGTCAAGGGGGTTTTGACCAGGTTTGAGCACCGGAATGATGCTGCTCTCCCGCCATTGCAATGGAAAGATGTCGTTGCACCACATCCGGTTGAAGATGACAAGGATAAGTTGCTTTTAGTCCGACGAGGTATGTTTAATCATCTTAACTGTGGATCCAATCCAGCCCAGGAGCTGTGTCGGGGCAATGTGCAAGAGCACTGAGGAGCTCCCACTCCACAAGTGGTGTGTTATACACTGCACTGTGGTGTGGGGTGAACAAGAGGACTTTCCTTTCCATCCGCTGTTCGAGCGAAGTGCTCGACAGCAGATAACACGCCATTGATGTTAATGCCAGGGACACCTGTTGGGGTGTGGTACCCAAAAAGACATCTGATCTTCGTCCAGACTTGGGAAGGTGATTTATGGCTCCCAATGGTTGACACGTACCTCTCCCAACACTCATGTTTCTGTCATTTTATAAGCTGGCATGCACAGGCACGGAGCTGCTTAAAGGCTATCAGATGTTCTAGGGAAGGGTGCTGCTCATGCTACTGTAGAGCTCGCTCAAGCTCCTTAATTGCTTCAGCAACTTCCGGCAACCACCAAGGGACTCTTTCGCCAGGGCATCCTAAAGAACAAGGGATCGCATTTTCTGCTCAGAAATAATTGTGGTAGTCACCTGCTCAACCATCACATCGATGTTACCATGTGGGGGAGAGCCTATGGTGACATCAGAGGTGAAAGTTTCCCAGCCCATCTGAGCAGGCTTCCATGGGCCTGATGCCGGGGCAGTGACAGGAAGATGGAGAAGTGGTCACTACCACACAGGTTGTCATGTGCACTCCAGTGGATAGATGGGGAAGTCCTGAGCTGCAAACTAATAAATCAATGGCCAAGTAACTACCTCAAGCCACACTGAAATGTGGCGGCCCCATAAGAGGCAGAGGTTGAACTGAGACAGTACAGTTTCAACATCTCTGCCTCTACCAGTAAGCACACTGCCACCTCATGGGTGTTAAAATCTCCCTAAAGTAGGAAAGGTTTAGGGAATTGATCAACTAGTGCAGTTAATACATTCAGGGATACTGCACCATCTGGAGGAAGATATACATTGCAGACAGTTATTTCCCGCATCATTCTTATCCTGAAAGCCACAGCTTCAAGAGGGGTTTGAAGGGGCACAATTTCCACTACAGACTGAGTTTAGGACAAACGCTAACTCCACCTGACATGTAGTCACTATTGTTCATGTAATATCCCTTATAGCCACTGAGGACAGGGGTCCACATTGCCAGGAACCAGGTTTCCTGGAGGGCAATGCAGAAAGTGGGTGTAAACCTTAACAGTTGCTGTAGCTCAGCCAGGCAGTGGAAAAAACCGCCGCAATTCCACTGGAGGATGATATCTTGAGACTGGGAAGGCATGGAACATTCATTCACTGAGGCAGTTTACACCTCAGGATCAACTGCTGCCACCAAGCGTTTTGCTTGAGCTGTCTATATCCATTGTGTCTGAGGGTCCAGAAAGATCCAGGTCCTCAGCGGACACCGGAATCTCCACCCCATTTTCAGACATAGAGCTTGTAGGTAGCGGTGGTGTGGGTGCCACCCCAAGTCCCTTGTTCTTTGAGGTCTTATTTTTCTATTTCTCATGTTGCTCCTTGGGTTTCCCTGGCTGGGAGGACTTCACTGAATCAGTCTCCGGGACTGAGGATGAGCGTGAAGCCACACGACCAGCTGCTTTTTGGCTCTTCAGCCACTGGTGGGTGTCATCTTTCCCACTAGCAAGAACATGGGAAGGGAGTGACCCAAGGGACACCTTCCTAGCAAGAGGGGCTGAAGAAGCCTTATGCTTCTCTGGCTTGAAGTGGGGACTGAAATCCCCGATGGTTAGGGGGAGGGTTGCTCCCAAAGTAGGTGGTGCAGGAGCAACAGGGAGGGAAGTGCCCCACTATCAAGGGGGCAGGTGTAGTCTCCCGGTTCTGAGAGGAGACAGGAATTCGAAGAACTGATGGGGCAACAACTGTTCTTGTAGCGGCGGTGTATGAGGTGGTCATAGCCACATGATGTAGGCACTCAAATTTCCTCTTAGCCTTAGTGTACGTCAGTCAGTCCAAGGTCGTATATTCCACGATTTCCTCTCCTCCTATAAAATCCTGCAGTCTGGCGAGCAAGGTCAATGATGCTCTCCACAGTGAACACAGATGTGAGGCGGGGCACAGAGTATTGGGACGTGAAGGATGTCCATAATCCCAACAGGTGACGCTGGAAGTACATCGGGAAGACATATGGCCGAACTTCCAGCACTTAAAGCACCACTTTGGGGGAGGGATATATGGCTTTACGTCACAGCGGTAGACCGTCACCTTGACCTTATTGGGTAATGTGTCACCCTCTAATGCCAAGATGAAGGCATCGTCAGACTGAAAAATAAGGTCCCTGTGAAATGTCATACCCTGGATCATATTTGAGCTATTATGGGGCATGATAGAAACAAACATCTACCAGCTTGTCACAGGCGAGTAGTGCCTGTGACTTGACAGAGGATGCTGTTTTGGTGAAGACTGACCCCGACCGAATTTTGGACAAGCCCTCCAGCTCCCCAAACTTGTCCTCTAAATACTCCACAAAAAACTGAGGTTTCATTTACAAGAAAGATGCCTCATCAACTCTTGTACATTTGAGGTACCAGGTTGAATGAACTTTGCTGTCATCCTTAGCCTTGTGTTCCTCCAATGGTGTGGCCAGGGGGGGACGACGATTTGGGGTCGTATCTCTTAGCATTGAAGTTAGACCTTCAGACCTTGACCGCTTAGAGACTGCTGGTGTCTGACCACCAGCAAGAGATGACGTACTATGTTTCATGGCGTGTAATCCACCCTGATGCCACCTCCTCCGAGCAGGGGCCCTCCCCACAGGTGCCACCCAACCGCAGCAAAGGCCACCTGGCAGGATGGCCATTGTCACGAGTCTCTATGCCGCGGGGCGACAGGCTTCTACTCCTCGGCATACGTGGGGAGTTAATGATGCAGTCATCAGCTGGGCAATCCATGTGTTGTCAGGGGGCTACAACCAACAGGGTACATGGTGGCCCCCACCACAACAGACTGGCTACCGTGCTGGATATGAGGTGCAAAGAAGTCCATGGTCATTGTCGGCACTGCATAGTGCATGATGGAACACACACAGGAAGGTTCCCTCGTCCAAGAGATGGAGAACGGGTGGGACTGCAATGCAACGACGTGAAAGAGGGCTAAAGATCTCAATGCACAATGGACACAATGCACCATGTAAGGCACCCTTCCCAATTGGCTCAATCTCTGCGGAAAATTTTGAAGAATGAGAGGTCAAACCCTATAGGGGACCGTCACATGAAGGCCACAACGTGTCTCACTCCTTTTGGTCTCCTCTTACAACAGGCAGGAATACCTTGGGCCTATTCTAACCTCTGGACCTGCAGGGGGAATCTGCAAGTTTAATGAATTTTATTAATGGTCACATAATCCAAGATGCTACCAATGTGGGGAACAATTATAAAAGTAATCATGAAACTAAATATTTCATCAGTTGGAGCCTGCAATAGGGCAAAGCCAAAGGGCCACCAATAATTAATACTCAAATGGCTAAAAGCAAAATCAAGAGATCAATCTTAAATTAAGAATGTCATCCTAAGAGAAACAGATGAAGTAGAGTAGTAGTAGAGGGGTTTTGTGGGCGCACGACAGCAAGGTCTTCAGCGCCCGTTCAGTATCCTAGTGAGACGGGTGTCAAGAAAAAAAAAAGCTCAGAACATTTATATAAAACGGAACATAAAACACGGGGAACAATCATTGGAAAATATGTGCTCACCCACACCGAAGCGTGGGATGAAGCAGGGCGTCGGCAGTAAAAGATGGACAACACAGGAAGAAAATGAGAGAGGGAGCTAAAACAATGTAGCAGATGGAAGTGGCTGGCTGACCGCAAGGAAAAAAAGGGAGGAGTCAGCCACTCTGCAATACACTAAAACCTCCAGCCTAAAAGTTTAGGCCAGAGTCCAGACACATCACAAAACTTAAAAACCCTAGACACACACGTCTCATCGTTAGCTAAAACACAAGGCAGATCCCCATCAACTTGTGCTGCTGCCCTGCATCACGGTATAAAATGCTGTCTGTTAAAATGTGCCGGACAGAGATGTGCACACCACAGGCATCACAAAACGGAGGATCCTCCCGCCGTAATAAATAGCTATGCGTCACAGGACAGTGCCCGATCCGCAGACGTGTGAGGGCCACCTCTTCCCGCCTGAGCAACCGGCAGGAGGAACGCCACGGCCGAGTGGTTGACTTTACCGACCGCAGTTTATTGGCCGTCACCGCCAGCCATTCGTCCTCCCACAACTCCATGCTCTTCCTGTGGAGTGCAGCGATGATTGACTGCAAGGGGATAGGACACTGGACCACATCCTGCTCTCTGCAGGCCGCCTTGGCAGCCCAATCAGCCTGTTCATTGCCCCATATGCCGACATGACCAGGCACCCAGCAGAAGGATACCTCTTTACCCCGCTGTTGGAGCAAGTACAGTTGGTCATGTATCAGCTGGACCATCTCCTCAGTCGGGTATAGGTTCTGCAGTGATTGTAAGGCACTAAGAGAATCGGAGCAGAGAAGAAATCGATCGCCCCGAACACGATTCATCTGCTCCAGTGCCTTCAGGATCGCGTGGAGCTCCGCTGCGAAAACGGTATATTCAGCAGGGAGGCGAATCCGGGTAACATGATCAGGGAACACCACAGAACAGCCAAGGGAAGTCTCCTGTTTGGAGCCATCAGTATAAACGACAGTGAAACCGTGATGCACATCTAAAATGTTAAAAAACAGTGACTGGAATGTAAAATCTGGCGTGCCATCCTTCTTAAAACGAGTCAAATCTAAAATAAGTTTGGGTCTTCGGAGGAGCCAAGGTGGAGATCTGCTCCAACCGCGACGTAAAACACGAAGACCAGCCATAGACATTGCAGCGAGGCAATCCTGTGCGCGAATCCCATAGGGCTGCGTCGCACGTTGCCGGTTATGAAATAACCGTGCCAGAGGAGGCTGAGCAACGGTATGGTATGGTATGCAGGGGTGTATGGTGTGGACAAAGTTTTATATGCCTGGCGGACCGTAAGTAGCTGTCGCCGCATATGAAGTGGCGGTTCACCAGCCTCTGCACAGAGGCTTGGTATGGGGCTAGTTCGGAATGCCCCAGTGGCCAACCGAAGCCCTTCATGGTGCACAATGTCCAAAATCTTTAAGTAAGAAGGCCTCGCGGACCCATACACCGTGCACCCATAATCGAGCCGAGATCGCACAAACGCCCTGTAAAACTGGAGCAGACAAGTCCTGTCAGCTCCCCATGTACTGTGGCTAAGACATTTTAAAATACTTAAAGCCTGAAGCGACCGCCGTTTCAGGTCTTTAAGATGAGGTAACCACGTGAGCCTCGAGTCAAAAATGAGCCCCAGAAATCTCACCGTGTCTTTAAAAGACAGAATAGTGTCCCTCAAGCGCAACTCAGGAAAGGTGAAAATCGAACGAGAACGGTTAAAAAGAACACATACAGACTTCTCGGTGGAAAACTTAAAGCCACTCTTCAGCGCCCAGTCATCCAAACGCCTAATCGTAAGTTGCAACTGACGAGTTGTCGTTGCAAGGCTTGAAGAAGAGGAGAACAAAGAGAAATCATCCACAAACAAAGAACACTGGACAGGACTTTTCACTATGGACGTAATGCTATTAATAGCGATGGCAAAGAGAGTCACACTTAAAACGCTACCCTGAGGGACACCATTCTCCTGCTCAAAGCGATCAGACAGGACGTCACCAATTCGGTATCGAAAATATCGTGGCGAGAGGAAAGACTGAATAAAAAGAGGAAGACAACCACGAAAACCCCATTCGTGAAGCTGCTCCAGGATGAGACACCTCCAAGTGGTATCGTAGGCCTTCTCGATGTCGAAAAATACACCTATAAGGTGATGACGGCGTAGGAAAGCTTGTTGTATAGCCGCCTCCAGGAGGGCAAGGTTATCGAAGGTGGAACGAAACCTCCTGAACCCACACTGAAAGCGACTAAGGAGTTGCCGGGATTCTAACATCCAGACAAGGCGGCGGTTGACCATCCGCTCCAAGGTCTTCCCTATGCAACTAGTGAGGGCAATACTACGGTAGCTACTTGGGCTCGTGCGGTCTTTCCCAGGTTTTAAAAAAGGGATTAAAACTGCCTCACGCCACGCGTCAGGAAAGTGACCAGACGCCCAAATGGCATTAAAAAGTGCGAGGAGGATTTCTTTGTTGCGCATTGTGAGGTGCCATAGCATACTGTAATGGATCCTGTCGTGACCAGGGGAAGTGTCACGAGCTCCAGACAATGCAGAATCCAGTTCCCACATAGAAAAAGGGCAGTTGTAAACTTCATGAGAGGTGGGCTGGAAGTTCAGACTACACCTCTCAGCAACCGCTCTATGGCGCTGGAAACCTGGATCCTGACTGGTTGTGGCAGTAACTGTCGCAAAATATGCTGCCATAGTCTGGGCAATGTCTCGCGGATCTGTGTGGAGAGTGCCGTTATTCATTACAGCAGCTATGGGGCACCTCCCTCCTCTGCCAGAAATTCTCCTAATGGTCTCCCACACAATGGAACTTTTGGTGGAACGATTAATGGTGTTCAGGAACTTTTGCCACGACCTCTTCTTGCTCTCACGAATAACGCGGCGACATCTCGCCCTCGCCACCCGAAAGGCTGCAAGATTCTCAGCAGTCGGCCGACACTTGAACCGCCGCAGGGCCGCACGCCTGGTCCTGATTGCAGAGCGGCATTCGTCACTCCACCAAGGCACAGGTGGCCTTTTCCGGTGGCCTGTGGACTGTGGAATGGATGCTGCAGCGGCGTGGTGGACCGTTTTGGTAATATGATCCACCCACACCTCAACATTCGCACAGTGTTCGAATTGGGCCAACTGGCTATGAAGTGTCCAGTCAGCTCCACTGAGCACCCATCGTGGTGGTCTCCTTTCGGGGCCCACGCCATCTGGCAGGTGAATCCAGATTGGGAAATGATCACTGCCGTGCAAATCAGCAACCACTTCCCAGTGAGCACTAGCGGCAAGAGCTGGAGAGCAAAACGAGAGATCTATGGCAGAGAACGACCCAGTCGCCGTGCAGAAATGAGTACTCTGTCCTCCATTGAGCAAGTAGGCACAGGATGACAGGAGAAGCCTCTCAATTGCTCTACCCCTGGGGCAGGTAATTGCAGAGCCCCAAAGCACATTGTGGGCATTAAAATCACCACAAATAATGAATGGCTGGGGGAGCTGTGTAAGAAGGTCGGTGAGGGCCGCTTCATCAAGAGCATCATGTGGGGGCAAGTAAAGTGAGCATACAGTCAATGCATGACGCACGTGCACGGACACAGCGACGGCCTGTAGAGTCGTCGTAAGTGAGAGAGGCGAGGAATGGTAGTCCGTCCTGACGAAAATACCTACGCCTCCTCTAGCTCTCTCTCCACTCAGGTCGTCCTTTTTGTGGAGTGTATAGCCTCGTATCTCAGGGGAGTATGATGGATGGAAATACGTCTCCTGGAGACAGAGACACAGTGGTCTACCCTGAGAAAGTAGACGAAGTTCCTCCACATGCGTCCTGAACCCTTGCAAGTTCCACTGGAGTATGGGAGCCATCTATGTTGGGGGTAGCACCTTCATCCTGTCTCTCCGACGGGGTGGGGAGACTGCAGCAGGTGGAGGGGCAGGCGTGGGACGAGATGATTGCCCCACACATACATCGTACTCCATCAACTCTGGGGAAGAGTCAGATGAAGCCTCGCGTAAAACAACATCCACATGGTCAGATGGTTTACCACGGGATTTGACCCGCTGTTGCTGCTGCACAGTAGCTTTCTGTGGCTTGGTGGACTTTGGGGGAGCGGATGTGGGAGTGGTAATTGGCGCACTGGGCTTGGGGACAACCTCAGCTGTTGGAGGCGCGAGGGGCTGGACCAAGTCCGCCACTGTACCTTTGTCTGCCGTGCGAGGAGGGGCTACTGGCTCTGGAACACTGGCTGCGCTGCAAGTGCACTGACAGCTACAGGTGTTAGTGCCAACACTCACCTCAGTCTGCGTTGAGGCATCGACTTTTGGAGTAGGCTTCTGTACCAGGGATGCAAAAGATGTAGCAAATGTGGGAGGTTGCATCGACTTTTAAATCTTCTTGGCCTCACCATAGGGGATACGCTTGGTTGTTTTTATTTCCTGGACCTTGCGTTCCTCTAAAAATATGCGGCAGTCCCTACTCCAAACAGGGTGGTTCCCAGAGCAATGAATACATTTAGCCGGAGACGAGCAACCAACTCCTTCATGAGCAGCCTGACCACAGTTTCCACAAGTCGCTTCGCCTTTACAGCCTAAGGTGGTATGCCCAAAACGCTGGCATTTGAAACAGCGCATTGGGGCCGGGAAATAAGGCCTCACACTAAGGCGAAGGAAGCCAGCTTTAACATGTTCAGGAAGTTTTGTGCTACTGAAGGTCAGAATAAAGGAGTCGGATTTGACAAGGGTGCCATCAACCCTCTTCATGATGTGTTGGACATCAACGATACCTTCCGGAGCCCACTCACGTTGCAGTTCTTCCTTGGGAATATCAGCTAGATCCCGGCATGTCACAACACCTTTGCTATAGTTCAAGGTGCTGTGCAGTTCAGTGTCTATGGCATACTCTCCAAGGCATTTAGCAGATTGGAGGTTAGTTGCTTGCTGAGAAGTGGAAGTTTCCACTAGCAAGGTCCCATTACGTAAGCGCTTCACCGATTTTAAGGAGCCACAGATTCCCTCCAATCCCTTTTGTATATAGAAGGGCGAAACCTTCTCGAAACTACCCTCCTTCCGTTTCACAATGAGAAACACATTCGGATTACCAGAATGCATTCTGTTACCTAAGACTGGACTGTTCAAAGAAGCGCCGGAGTCAAGGGGACTGACTGCACGGGCCCTCTTAAGAGACTGGGTGTTAGAACCTTCCAGCAGCCCACCCTTTCCGCTGGGAGGAAGAAAAGAAGATTTCGAAGGATCCATCTCGGTCCCACGAGCAGCTAGGGAACTACAAGTCCACCTAGACAGAGCCCTGCGTGCCTAGGTAAGCCTTATACAACTGAGGTGCGGCAGGTTCCCCAGAGGTTGCCCGCTATCGACTGTTCCACCTCAACAGCCATGCATCTCATCGGCGCGCAGCACACCTTGAGATTGAGGGGTTTTTTTTATAGAGGTTTATTCCATCCTCGTGATCCGGGCGGTCAAGCCAAGATCCCCATTCCCTGAGACACACAACGTTCCACCGCCGCGCCACACGGTGGTCGCTGAAGTATGCTCAGAGGTTACGGTGACTGGGGACTGGCGGCGCTTACCAGTCCCCAGCTCAGGCACCCCGGGGTCGCCAAGCCCGTACCCAGCAAATGAATGCTGAGCCCCTGGGGGCAGATGAAGCACAGGAATAATATAGTGACTGCAATAGAAAAAAATGTTGGAGGTGCCTTGTTTCATGGTATGATTAACAGTGGAATATGAATTATGAGTAGGGTGAAGTGGGGTAGTGTAACCACGTTTTGGCATAGTTCAACTTTGACACCAAATTGCCAACTTGTTATTGAAGATATGATTTTGAAACTTCTCATGCTTAAAGTTTGACTTATTGTCTTTTAAACAATCTACATTTTGTTTTTGAAAAAAGAAATTATATGGTCAATTAATTGTTTTCAAAATTTTGTGTTGTGAGGTTACATTTGCCCCATGCTTCGGGGCAAGTGTAACCCCGCACCGTTGTACCCATACACAGCATTGTAAAAGAGACTTGGGGGTAAGTGACCTGATTACCCAATTTTTACTGAATTTGAGGATTTTTTAATTTATTAAAATATCTTAAATTTTACTCAAGATATGAACTTCTTTGCACACGCCTCTTTGTATATTATGAAATACACAGAAAATGTTAGCTAAACTAAAAAGTAAGTGTTAGCCTAAACCATAAAACACTGAAACAGAATGCTTCATAGATGATTTATTTTTGTTTTAGGCCAGTAATTTATTAGTTATATTCTACAAAAGTAATATTTTTTCTTTAGTAGGCAATTTAACAAAAATAATAAAATATCTAGTATCAAGAGAAAAGAAAAATTCACTTTATAAGTTCACTTTCTATTATTTTTCATGGTAATTGAACTAAAGTTGTTGGCAATTTGTGTTTAACACTATACCGCCCTAATTCAACTTATTATATTCACACTTAGGCCCTAACTATTATTTAGTCACTGAATGTTGTATGAATCAAATGTAACACCAAATATCAGGTCTCCCCTGCGTCTCAAAGTAGGCTCAGGCAGCACTGAAATGACCGAGGATGGAACTTCCGTCTCATCTCTTCTATCAGGCCAGTAGAATGTGGTGCCACACTTTGTCTTAGTTTTGCATCTGAGGAAAATCACTTCTGGATCTCCTAAATCACTAATTTTGGTAACTTGGCCAATAAAATTAACTTTCTTACATTTTGCTGCAAACGCTACCAGAACATAGTTTCCAACTGTAATTTTATCTTTGGCTTCAAAAAAGTTTGCCTCTTTTTCTTCTTCACAGTTTATCATTTCTTTCCTGAGATCATCCAGTGTTGTTATGGTCCATTTTTTTCATCACCACTTATTAAAGATAGGCCTCCTACAGTTTCACTTTCTTCACTTGTTGATTAACTTCGTCTTATTTCTTGTTACCCACATAATCAATCAGGGATTTTTTTCCGCAACATTCCAAAATGCCATTTCGGATAAAGTAACAGCACTGTTTGGAAGATTTACTTTTCATTACCACACCCTTTTTTATGTCTATAGTGCTTTTTCGTTTTGCTTTCTTCTTATTATTCTTGTTTCCTTTGAAATCTTTTTCTTTATAGATGGCATCTTGAAAAGTGGTAACTTCAGCTCCTGGTGCAATCTTTTTCTTCTTTGTTTTACCAGTGGGACTACACTGACTGTCATATTTTATAAAAGGAAACAAAAATAAAGTAGATTTAAATAAAAAATAAAATATATCTCACACAAACTTAGTAGGCCTACAAATCCAGCACATCAGGTATTCTGGTATCCATATGTACAGGAAGGCCAGTTTAGTTGATCTAGTGTGATAGCAAAAACAAGGTTACGGCTTAAATAAATAAATCTGTTCCGGTAAGTTTGTTTGGGGCAAGTGTAACCCCCCCCCCCCCCCTGGTTACACTTGCCCCACATGGGAAAAAGTTGGGGTAAGTGTAACCATGCCTGGCATATCAAGATCAAGAGCTTTATCAGTAGAGTAAAATGAATCTCATTTGAAATTTTCATGCAAAAGTTAGTTTGTAACCAAAAAAAAAAATGTGCAGTTATCTTTAAAACTGCAAAAATGACAGACCACCAAATTCTGAGCATGTCACTCGCAGAGTGAAAATGCAGACGTCAATTCAAGTCCAAAAAGTAATTACCAATTTATGTCAGATTCAACAACTTATGGTTAAATATAACAAAGAAAGGAGCAAATTAATATGTGTGATAGGTCAGAGGTAAAAATACAGCTTCTTTAAGGCACCATAAGCCGTGGTTACACTAACCCCATGGTTACACTTACCCCACTTCACCCTATGTATTTTTGAAATTTCCTGGTAGATTAAAACCATGTGGCAAACTGACTCCATTACAGGACCTTCACCTTTCACAGCCAAGTGCTCTACCAACTGAGTTATCTTAGCACAACTCACAACCTGTTGTCATTGCTTTACTTTTAGCAGTACCCTATTTCCTGCCTTCCAAACTTAATTCTAGAAACCTCCAGACCATGGCTAAGCCATGGATCCACAGTATCCTTCCTTCCAAGCCTACTAGACTTTGAAGTTTCACAGAATAGGTTCACGGCATTTAGAATGTAGCAGATGGGGTACTGGCAGAAATAAAGCTTTGAGGATTGATCATGGGTTGTACTTAGGTAGCTCAGTTGGGACCACTTGCCTGCATACGTGGAAGGTCACAGGTTATTGTCCTAGTCTGGCTCTCAGTTTTTAATCGGACAGGAAACTTCGCATCAGAGCAAATTACACTGCAGAGTGAAAAATTCATTTTAGTTTTGTCTGTCTTTGCACTAAAATTAATGAAAAAATGATTTTAGAGACCTAATTTTTGATGTGATAGTAGAGAGGACTTTGACAATGCTGAAGAGGAAATCTTTTGAATTTGTCTGTGATTGTAATCACAGAAGAGTCTAAACTAGAGAAATTATGGAACAGCTCAGTTTCTAAACAAAGAAACAAGAAACTAAACTTCTTGAGTGTCAACTATAAACGGAAACAAGTTTGTTAATTCAGATAATTTTTCCAAGAGAAGAAACTAATGAAGATTGTTATAAGAAGAAAGAAGAGTCATTCAGTTTTATAGGTACATAGAATATTTTGCAATCTTTTGGCTATGTATCTAGGACAGTGCTGCTTTTTCCGACACTTCAGCTCATAACCTTACAACCAGCTTCAATATTTAAACCAGTTGACAACACTGTGAATGATGCTCTAGTGGCCAACAGTTCTCATGCACACACACATTTAGTCCACACTACAGTGTAGCAGCCTTTGAATATCTTCTCTAAAGTGAAGATTTCTTGTACACTGTGCCAGCTATGTTACTTTGATGGGCAGGTTCTTTCAAGAGTTTTCTACATGTGTATTTCATTCGTTTCTGTGCTGGAGGTAGATTCACTACAGGCTTTTTAATTTGATTGCTTTATCTGTAAATCTGTTACTTTATTATTGCAATAATCACTATGTGGACGATGTAGCCTATTCTACACCATATTTTAAATCTGTGAGACGATTCTATGCTGATTACATTTATATGTTTTGACGATGCCATTATGGCCGTATCACTTTAGGACATGGTGCAAAAAAGATCTGAGGATGGTCATTAAAGACTGAAACCGGTCATCGTCTAAAGAATTCATTTGTGATCAGAGACTGGAATAAAAAAGCATTTCACAGTATTGGATCACTGTTTGTACACTTATTATGTCGCAGTTGACAAATTGCGAAGTTCGTTACACTGTGCTATTGAACATAAGAATTGAAGACATACTGTTGTACTTTATAAAATCAGTGGGGTATCAATAACAAGGAGGGCTAGTTTCAGTATAAATGAACCATTTATGACAGTTGCAATGCACAGCTGATTATTGTTTGATACTAAATATTCCATCTTAAAACCTCTTTATGAAGACAGTCAATTTAAATACTCTTCCCAAGTACTTTGCTGTCTCAGAATTACAATATCACCAGCAATGCTGAAAGGTTTTATTTCTGCACACTAAACTAATTCCTTCCCATATTTCTTTGTGGTTCATATGATGGTGCAGAAGACTGCACATCCACAGACACCTACACATCCTCTCCCCCACCTCCCTAACAAATGTTTATGTGGTGTCACACGGCACCCTCAAAGTAATTAATAATATAGGCACAAAGTTTATTAACATCCCCAAATGCTTTAAGAAGTGCCTACAAAACTCTGAAAATTTATGATAATTATGCATTTGCTGTGTAAGAGTGTAAATTGCAAATTGCCTTGGTACAGTACATCTTACGTCTAGTAAAATTTAAAAAACACACGAAGATATCAAAAGTTAAGATTGTAAGATAACATTAAGAATTAATTTGATAACTAGGTTGATTTATCTTAATAATTTGATTTAGCATATTTCTTCAAACATAGATTATGTTTACTCTGAAAGATATTATTGAACTTTCAATTTTATGTAGTCAACCCAGAATTTTAGATAGCTACTGAGCAAGAAATTGTGTTCCATCAAGTGAAGGAAGTAAAGTACCTGAATTCTGTAGCAACATTTGCTACAAATTACAAATTAACTCAGTAACTTTACATCTACTTGTCTTAAAGTATGGCACATAAGGTTTATAATTGAAACAGCAACCAGCCCCACGTATGGTTTAACAATTTATTTGGATCAAATCATGACCAGTTTTGGATTTTTTCCACATCCATCTCCAAATTATTTTTACACACTCTTGTTTTCTTGCTGGGGCCTTGCTTTGTATCCATTACTGGTTTGCTGCACTACTGTATACTAAATCACTGTTTTTGTTATGAATTTTAAAATTAATATATTTTTTATGAGCACTATCAGAGCTGTTCAGTTATATGAACAATACATCACACCATTCTGTTTAATGGCAGCGCACAAACATTTACAAAGCATGGCCCAGCTTCACATAACTAATGTAGTTAACAAAATGAAGACATGTAACAACCACCTGATGAAGAATCCAAAACAGGTCATGATCTGATCCAAATAAACCATACTTGTGGCCGCTTACTGTTTCAATTATAAACCTTACAGTATTACAGCCACAGTTCTCAGCAAGTCAAAATAGCTCTATATAATGCATATTTTCAATACCACCAAGCAACCTCTTGTTGTATCAAGCTTTCATAAGACATTTTACAAGAACTGGACAAAGAACAAAGTGCTGGAAACAAACAGTGTTGAAATACAGAGCTCTTTCTGAACATAAAGAAGACAGGCCACACAAAATATCACCAAAAGGGTTTTAAGTAAATTAGAGCAAGTCTGACAATTCAACTTGGTGCACCACACCCAGGCCTTATAAGAACACATTCTGCAGGTTAGTGTCACACAAATTAAAAGGCATTTAATCTCTAAGTGAGAAAGCATGTAATAATAACAAATGTCGAAAATAAAGCTTACCAATGAAGCTTGGGCCATCAAATCTGCGATCTTTTACTGGAATTGACTGAGTTGACGTTTCTACAAATGGGATTGGCGAAGTAACAATTGGTTTTGATGATGTTGACGTGGGTAATGGAGTTGATTCGGTATTCGATGAACTGTTGGTTGTAGTTTTACTAGAAATAGTAGTTGTAGTTGTAGTTGGTGATGAGTCAGAACTTGAGCTCTGAGTTGTTGTAGTAGTAGATTCTGAATCATTATGGGCTTGTGCAGAACCATTCATGCTGGTAGGAGCTACAGTAGTTATGTTAATTTTGCTGGATAAAGTGGTACTTTGTGTCGCGCCAGGTGCAAGAGTTGGAACTTCCCCATTTGTAATTACAGTGCTTCCAACAGGTACTAAGGTGGTTGGCACGTCATCACTTCCAGGTTTCCCATTATTCAGCGGTACAGCGGTTTCACTGTCTGAACTTTTATTCTTTGTCGACGCGTCGGGTGCTGTAAAAAAAACAATACTGAAATGAGTCTAGCGTTAAAAATTCTGCGCGAATCTCTCTTTGACAGCATGAAACAAACGCATAGACAAGAAATTCAGAAATTAAACTAAAGTGCGGGGTAAATATGAAGTCACTGTATCAACAACATTCCCTTTAGTTTGCATGCGCGAAAACCAGGTAATTTTTTAAAGGACAAGGAAAAACTGGATAAAGGGGGCTTCTCACACGTAACTTACGTCATTCTGACACAGAGACCTCTAGAACAATTACAAAACAATCACGACTGCAAGATACTCACAAGCTCCAGCAGGTTTAGCTTCAACATAATGAGAAATGGCTAGAATGGAAAGAAAAACCACTATAGGAAAACCCTTCATCTTTACTGACACGATGCTTACGACGCACGACTTCTGACACGCAAGAGCAACTTCACTCATTCACCACTACAGCGAATCCTAAGATTCTAATAACTCTATCACAGATGTTTATTGAGATCATTCAATAATTTGGAACAAAGGGCGAACTGCAATTGAGAGAAATTTAATTACTGTGTCGTACTGCACGCACGTTACCAAACTTTCTGTAAGTCTTTCTAATATTACAACAAAAATAAAATAAACTTATGAAGTATTAATTCAAGGAATGTATGTGTGTGTGTGTGTGTGTGTGTGTGTGTGTGTGTGTGTGTGTGTGCGCGCGAAATTAGGGTTTTTATTTCAGAAAAGTGCGAATGAGAACAGATATTCTGAAAAGTGTTATTCCTTTTACAGGTATTTCCAAACTACCCGAGCAGTAGCTGATTGTTTTATTATCGTTGACTATCGTTTTTACCACGGTACACATCTTTGACTTTCTTCTCTTTCGGAAAGATTGTATTACTAACAACAAAGATTTGACGTTTTAAGATTGAGAGCTCGGTTTACGAATCTTTCTTTCAGTTGGAGTCATAAATATTCTAACACAACTTTATAACTATGGCAACAGATGAAAGGACTACTTTTGTGAAGTTAGAGGCGTTGAAAGAAATCAGGTATTGTTATAAACTGTAGTAATGGTAGGATAATATAAACATTATGTGTGTATTGCAAGTTCAGTGGTACATAATTGCGATCTACTGTAATACTGTAGCTGTTAGTAGTATTTATAGTTATATGCAATAAGTATCAACATCTCTTTCATTCATATATTTATGACTGATTATACGGAAATATGATGTATAGTTATGTCCGGAATTGTTTTCGTTTGTAAGAGGCAGTAGACAGAAATGGAAAAACGTTATTTGCCGGCCGTTGGTGGCCGAGCGGTTCTGGGCGCTTCAGTCTGGAACCGCGCGACCGCTACGGTCGCAGGTTCGAATCCTGCCTCGGGCATGGATGTGTGTGATGTCCTTAGGTTAGTTAGGTTTAAGTAGTTCTAAGTCTAGGGGACTGATGACCTCAGATGTTAAGTCCCATAGTGCTCAGAGCCATTTGAAAAACGTTATTTAGTAAGGTGTGGTAAAGAATATGATCAATAATTTCATTTGTGTGTGACAGGTAGGCAGTGAGACAGTGTGGTGGTTAATGTATTGCAAATGGTCCAGAAACTATTTGATTATTAATTCAGTTTGTGTTACGGAATTGTAGTAAGCAAAAGCCTGGATTATAATAAGAGTGGACTTCTGTAATGTTAAGAATTTATTATCTATACTATATGTAATTTACCAGTATGAACTCCGTTCGTAATTGAATTTATTTTATATGTTCTTTGGATCATATTCCCCATCTGTCGCCATGTTGTTGAACGTCTTAGTAGATTCATAAGTAACATACCTGTTCTATGCGAAGAAATATTTACATGTTGACCATCGAAGTAAATGGATTTTTTATTTTAATCTTGTTCTACGACAAACTTCGATAATTGTAAACCATACATAGCATCTACTCACCAATTCATCTATGGTGTAGGAATAGCAAAGTACAAAGGATTTGGAATTGTCTTCAATGGAAGCGCCCGATTCCACCCGTCTGCTTGACTCCTGACCTAATGGTGTGTGTAACGTCATTATGGCTCGCAATTTTCGAGTTAGTTGCGTTTGGAGATGTTGTGTTGTTGTTGATGGTGCCCTCTGGTGGTGGATGTAGACATGCTGAGTTTAACTTGTGGTATCAGGTTCATTTGAGTTTTTGGTTGTCATCATGCTAATGTGGTTTTGAGTTTAGGTAGTTAGTGCGGTTACATGGGTTGTGGAAGTGTTTTAAGTGAGTGGTTAAGGTTATATTTTGTTCATGTGGTTGGCGTTTTTGTAAGTTCTGATTAGTTTGATGTTTGTTGTGAGGAAAGAAGACGTACTTATTTATTGCTTTTTCATTAGGTATCGATATGACAGTGAAGTTCATAATTGTCTCATTACGTTCTGAGATGGGTGATATGATGTCTGTCATTCAGTTTCTGCAGATGTTCGGTTGTATAGCTGAATATGTTTCACGTTAGTTTGGTGGTGTGTGTGTGTGTGTGTGTGTGTGTGTGTGTGTGTGTGTGTGTGTGTGTGTGTGTGTGTGTGTGTAGTAGTAGTAGTAGTAGTAGTGTCATTGTCATTTTGTATATGCTGTCAGTAGCCATTCCCGCCATAGGCATATTGATAATGTCATGGGTCAAAGCAGATGGTGGACTTCTGTAATGACAGTTCTTTTATCTTCCAGCTACTTTAATTTACAAGAGAAGTGATCACATTCTTTTATGGCTTCATGCTTTGCCCCCCTTTCTGTTCAAGAGTAGTGTTGTGTATCATGGACGGTATATCTCTTCCTGGTGATAATATTTATGAATGGTCTGTCTGCAAGAAGGGTAGCAGAATGATCCATAAAACTACTGTCCAATATCCTTGATATCCATTTGTTGTAGAATCTTGTAGTATACTCTGAGCTTAAACATAATGGGGTATCTCAAACAGGATGACCTCCTCCGTGCCAAATCATTATGGATTTCGAAAATGTAGGTCATGTAAAACCCAAATTGCACTTTTTTCACATGATATCCTGAAAGCCAATTATCGGGGCAGTCTGGTAGATACTGTATTTGTCAATTTCCGAAAAGCATTTTACCTAGTACCACACCTGCATGAAAAGTGTGATCACATGAAATGTGCAACAGGAGTGAGGATTACGGGTCAACCGAAGCATCCGATTCCACAGGTCGGCTTTGGGCCATGACATAAGGCTGTTGTGGTGTGTGACGTCACGACGGCGCATAGTTTCTTTTGTGAGAGTGGCGTGTTTGTATGTATCGTTTTGATGTAATTGTTGGTGCTCTCTGGTGGTGTGTTTATGTGTTGGGTGTTACGTGATGTTTTTGGTCTAGTTTGAGTGTGTGGCATGTTTATAGGTGGCATATTGTTGCGGTCAGTGGTTCTCTCTGGTGGTGTGTTTATAGTTAGCGTGTTACGTGGCGTATGGGGGTTCATTTGCGTGGTAACATTGCACGTGTGTGGTATCGGTGGTGACTGTGCTTTCAGCGGAATATTTTTCAGTGCGTTAACGATTTTGGTTTTGTTATGTTGACGTTATTGTAGTTTTTTTCTGTTTGTCATGTGTAAATTTTGGTAAATCGCTTTATGTCTTTGGTAGACTGTATGGATATGACTGACAGTCAACCGTTTTCGGTTGTCTGCAATGATGGGGGACAGTGCGTTGTCTTTTATAAAATTTCTTCAGCTATTCAGCCTGTTGGCCGAAGTCGTGAAGTGTTCAGTGTGTCGTGAAGAAATGATGCTTACTAAAGTTCTGACATCTCGGATCAGGGACGGCTATATGTGGAGATGATGTAAGGATAACAGGTCAAGGGAAGTGTTAGATTCCAATTTTGATTTTATAGGTGTGTTTTTTGGTGGTAGAATTAAGTGTGGTGGTGGTGAAACTTTTGAGACTTGTAGTGTGGTATCGGTAGTAAAAAGTAGTATACACTGAATATAAAAGTAATGAGTCACAGTGGGAATCTGTAAACTCATACATATACTTCGATGTAACACTTTGTAAGGACATTAAATGGAACGATCACATAAGCTGTCGAGGATAAAGCAGGTAGCAGACTTTCTTTAATTGGCAGAATACTTGGGAAATGGATTCAATCTACAAAGGATAATGCTTACAAATCACTTGTGTGACATATCCTAGAATACTGCTCATGTGTGAGGTACCTGTACCAAGTAGGACTGGCAGGGGATATTGAATGTCTACAGAGGGTCAGCATGAATGGTCACTGGTTTGTTTGACCCATGGGTGTCACTGAGATGTTAAAAGAACTGAACTGGCAGACTGTTGAAGATAGATGGAAACCATCCTTAGATAATCTACTTAAAGTTTCAAGAACTGCCTTTAAGTGAGAACTCTAGGAGTATGCTACAACCCCCTACATGTCACTCCCATAGTGATTGTATGGCTAAGATTAGATTAATTACAACACTCACAGAGGCATTTAAACAATCATTTTCCCCCCACTCCATACATGAATGGAATGGGCGAAGCCCTAATAACCAGTCCAGTAGGATGTACCCTCTGCATACATTTAACAGTGTTTTGCAGAGTATAGATGTAGAGGTTTTTATTTTCAAGTAGTTCCTGATTCTTAACAACAAACATTATACAAGAGAAATGTATTTTGAGGCTGTTGTTAGTAAGCATAATTTTTTACACAGTTGCCTAGATGAAGTTCTATATTGTCTTTGCAGCACCTTTCTGTGCAATGAATACTTGGTCTCTATGTATAGAATTGCCTCGGAAAATTATTCCCTTTTGCATCAAAGAATGAATGCTAATTTTATGTTGCTGAACTCGTGTTTGAGAAGATCCATAATACATGATTTCCAATTAAACTTCTAATTTCTATACACAACTAGAAATTTTGAACAATCAGCTTAACATGTTTCATTCTGCTGGTTGTGTGGTGTTGATCACATATCTTGCCTTATATAGGACTGAATGAACTGAACTTCCTCTAAGTAAGTTATGTGATAAACTATTTACCAAGGACTAGTCAATAATATTTGTGAATATTTAATTTTTTTGTCATTCCTTTTGACTGCATTAAGAGTCTTCCATCTTTGGCAAAGATCACAGTAAGATGGAAGGTCACTTACACAGGGTGCCCAGGAGGAATGGTCAATATACACAGATATGATAGGAATGATCTAGCAAAGCTAAGATGACTAGTAAACATTGGCTCTAAAATGCATACCTTAAGAGCTATGTGCGCTTCTTTAATAGAAGACGTGTTTCATATTAGTGAAGATTAGCAAGTGCTTACAGCTTTCAAGGTAGGCATTATAGAGCCTTTCTATAGTTTTGATTCCATACTACCCCCCCCCCCCTCCCCCCAATGCAATATGGAAAGCAAAGAACTTTCAATAGAAGAAGAGATTTGTTTCATAGAATCGAAGATGAACTGGTGCTCATAGTTCTTAAGGTATGCATTTTAGAGCCCATGTTTTTGCTTTGAATTATTATTTCTGTCATGTTCTTGAATATTGACCATTCCTTGTGGGACATCTTGTATATACCAAAAAACAGTAATTGTCCAAGAATCAAACCCTGTGGAACACCAGTAGTAATTTGTCCCCATTGAGAAGATTCATGGGGAGAGCTATCTAAAACGAACCTTGCTCTCTGTTGGTTAAATATGAAGTGAACCACTTAATCAATATACTTTGATAGCCATTAACTTAGTTTTAAGAATGTTGTGATTTGCACAGTCTAATGCCTACTCAGCACAAAACATCTCAGTACTTGGAATCTTGTCATTTGGATCTATTGTAAATGGCATGTCCAGTGGAAAGGTTTTTTCTGATCCATATTCTCATTTACCCATTACCTTGTCCAAACCTTTTGAGAAGGAAGTTAGCAGTGAAATGAGTTGATTCTTACTGTATCCTACCACCGAGATTCTGGGGTTACCAGAAGTTGTGATTCTGCCCGTCTGCTTTGACTCGTGGGATCATCAAGGTAGCACACATCCTTCTCTCAAGCACATACAATCAGTCATGTCAGTCATTACAGCTGCAGACAAAAGTAATTAAAAAGTGAAATATTTAATACCAGCAATAAAATGCAGCTAAAGGGCCAACTGCAGGACATATGGGGGGTTTGGGTCAACACAAACTAAATATATGGCAATAAGAATAGCAACACCATTCCAAAACAAATACTAGCCTAACCCGGCAATAAAATGTGTGAAATTGTCAACATTAAACACAACCAAAAAATGCAAAAATGAAAACTGTTGGTATTGTAAATTTCTCTTGATGTGTGTAGCTTAAAAAAGCCAAAGGTAACAAGAAACTCGCACACTTACCAGAAACTCAGTATAACAAATTTTGCTTGGCCTATATAGCACAAACGAAGCCCATGATTCCAACAACCCACTACTGGTAGAACTAGCTGTAATCAAAACCTAACCAGACAAAAATAACAACAAACTCAGTGATACCCACCTCTGTAAACTTTTCAATATGAACTTTAGCTACCAACACAAACTGCAAAATCAGAAACTACTATAACATAAATTTCTATACCCACATCTCAAAGAAAATTACATACATAAACACACTATACTTAATAAAAACCGTACTTACCACAAAAAGTTAGTTAAAAATAAATCTAGGTGGGTAAAACACACACACTAAAGCATCAAGATAACCATTACTGAAACCCACTGGAAACACCACCACATTTGCTCATTTCTGATTTGGGAAGTGAAGAGTTTGCTCAATTTCATAAATTCTGTAGACTGTTGACCCTTCACACATTCCATCACAAGGCCATGTAACTAGAGAAATGTAATTGTAGAAGCCATATCACAACTCACTGCTACAACCAATGAACAACTAGTAAATTTCATCATGAGCCATATCTAGCAGTAAACAAAAACAAAAAATTAACATTCAAACTGTTAACAACACAACAAACTAGCAATTTCAAAACTGAAAACAAATTAGTAGGCAGTAACTAATGAGATTAAAGTAGGTCACTGTTGTAATGCACAGCACTAACTCCTATATCACACAAACGTCTTTCCCAAATAGGTAACTCCAACACATCCACTACAAACACAATTTAAAGTACGCCACACCACAAAGGCATCACATAACAGAGTTACATCACTGGACAAAGCAGACAGGTGGAATCACAGCTTTTGGTTGACCCGGAATTCTCCACTTTGTTGTCATATATCTTTGAATTCCAAGAAATGGTCTGTAACTACTCGTTCTTTTTAATATGTTCACTGTAATGTCTTCAGTGAACTTCAATTTTGTGCAGCAGTAGTCAGATATCACTACTTGTTAGTACCCAGTACAATCTTCTACTACCTGAAGATTTCTCTGCTGTAATGAAGTTCTGTAGTCATTTGTAACCACTTGATGTGCTGGATGACACTTCTTAACATTTCAGACCATTTTATTTAGATGATGAATTGTGTTACTGTTCATGAAGCTATCCCAGAATTCGGTACGACTGAATGAGTAAAAGAAACCACAGAAAATCTAAATTAGGAAAGCTTTATGGAGATTCACATGATGTTACAGCACTTCATTTTGAGGTAAATGAATGGCATAGGCCTACTGTTAATTTTCCCAGTTATGTTCATCATAAATACATAGTGCTAATCATTTTGTAAGTCCCACACACTATTTTTATTTTGGTAAGTGGAATAATGGTTTGATAGGATATTTGACAGTGACATTTACTGTTTGTGGCATGAGTGCTTTATCATGTACTTATGTTCCCCATTTGTGTGGTGCAGATTCGAAGTATCAAGGGAACTGCCATAATTCTTCATAGTTTTCAACAGTGATGTACAATATTCATTATTTTCAAAGACATTTCCCGTCTGATGTATAACTTCATCTCTTGTCTGATGAACCCATTTTAATCACAGTAATAACTTTTTTGATAGTGCTCAGGATCTTGTAAGTATTCAACGTGATTCCAATGATTGTGACTTCCTTGCCACTGCCCGATGGACCTCATACCACTCAGAGTTCAGAAAGCCAACTGGCAGTTGTATTGGGTGGTTATAATTAAACTTTCACTACTTCAGATGGCTCCCATGAAAAATGATCGTATGATAATGAAACCTTGTGGAAAAATTTGTAAGGATGTGCAAAGAAATGTAATGACTCAACTATTGAAAGGCCTTACCTACTCAGGGTATTCAACTGTATTTGTCTTGAAGGTGTTTCACCTCCACAGTGGTGACACATTATCCTTATTCTAATTGTGAAGCTGGGTAGAAATCTGACCTCAATCAACCCATTAGCATTATCAGTGCATTTCGTGAACTGCTTGAAGGGGTGGTTGCTCACTGATTATACTGGGTTCTTGAATCCCAGGACCTTTTGTTCCCCTATCAGTGTGGTTTCTGGGAGTGACTGTCTGCACAGACCACCTGGTTAGGTTGGAAACGGTAATTGGACAGGCTTTTCCTAAGTGTCAACACCTCATTCTAGTCTTCTTTAATCTAGGTAAGGCATACAACACTGCTTGGCACCATCACATTTTACTTACCCTCCATGACTGAGGCTTTTAAGGCTCCCTACTGGTTTTTATTAATAATTTCTTACTCCACCAGTTGTTCCAGGTTAGAGTTAGTGCATCACCCAGTTTCCCACAAGTCTAAGAGAATGCATCATACATGATGTATGTGTGTGTACTTCATCACCACCAGTGGGCTATTGAGCTTCATCGCGCCACTAATCATTCTGCAGTGTGTTGACAACTTTTGCATTTCATATAGCTCACACTCAGTCGTCTTTGCTGAACACTAGCTCCAAGGCACCATCCAAAGAACATCCACTTGGATCCTCTCCCACTGTCCCCAGCTCTCTCCTGCAGAAACATGAGTCATCTGTTTCTGCAGCATCATCTAAAGACTAGTGCATGCTGAAGCTTAACGCTCTCTGCTTCCTTGCCCGTTTGCCTGTACTTCTTGGGGTGTGGATTACACTACACTCCTTCATGTTCACCAGACCTTCGACTCATCCTGATTGGACTATGGCTTCTAGGTTTATGGGTCGGTGCCACCTTCAGCTTTGAGATTGTTAGAATCAGTTCATCATTGTGGAATAAGACTGCTCACTGCCAACTTCCAGACTAGTCCTGTAGCAAAGTCCCCTTGCCAAAGTGGTGGTCTTCACTCTTCAATTCTGACAGTACCAACTGTTACTCACTTACATGATCGCTATCCAACAATTTCTTACTCATCAAATTTACTATGTTATTTTTGCATATGAAGGGCACTGACACCCATCCTCAAATGGGAGTACCAGTTGGAATGTGTATCGAGGCCTTCTGCTAGAACCTCCACCTGACCTTAGAATGTAAGTCCTAAGATTTCTTTCACACTCACCCTGGGTTAGTACACAGGTACCCAGACTGAATTATGACTGATCTGTTCCAAGGTTCTAAAGTTTCAGTTGCCTCCATGACCTTTTGGTGTAATTTTTCTTTCAGTTCTTCAGGAGAGTTAAGGTGCTGCTGTCAATTACATGGACAGCTCTAAAACCATGGATAGGATGGGATATGATTTTACGTCTCCCCTTTGTCATGAATAAAATTTGTTCACGGGAATGTTTAGTGTTTTTGCAGCAAATCTGATAACTATTAACAGAGCCCTATGTTATCACACACACCTCCCTTGACAGTGTTTTAATTTGTGGTTACTTGGTAAGCAGCCTCCAGGCTACTGATTGGGGTACTTCTGTCACCCTGTGATATCCATTATTCATGAACTCCTTTTGGACCATAGTCGTACTCCGTGCTCAGTTGTCTTTCTCTGGGTCCCAAGTAGACAGTAGCTCATATCCTGATGGAATGCCCCCTCCAGGCGCTCCGTGCTGAGCGTGGTCTTCAGAATTCTTTCTCTAATATTGGTAGATAACTCAGTCTGTCTTCTCTGAAAGTGGTTTTTATTCTCGGAGACATTACTTTAAACTGCGTTCAAAATGGGGGCAGGTGATTAGGATTGGGGCATATCCCTCCAGATGCTGTATCAGGGGTGCCTCAACCCTACATCTTTTGCCAGCTGCCTCTGTCATTCCTCCTTCACTCTGTTTTAATTGCTAGATGCGGTTTACCTGTTTTCTTTTGCCTCACCCAATTTTCTGTTTTAGGTATCAAGGCACTATATTTAATAGTGGATGATGGTCCCCTCATTAACCTTTTAGTATAATGGATCAGGTGTGAGGTGGCTGTGGGACCAAGCAAGGTAGAGCAGTGATTAGCACACTGAACTCACATTCAGGATGATGACTGTTAAAACCCACGTCTGGCCATACTGATTCAGGTTTTCCACGATTTCCCTAAATTGCTTAAGGCAATGCCTTTGAAAGGACACAGCTGATTTTCTTCTCCATCCTTTCCTAATTCGGAGCTTGTTCCATCCCTAATAACCTTGATGTCGATGGGACATTAAACCTTAATCTCCTCCTCCTCATCGCGTGCAGTGCACCACAGGACACCCACATGCTGCCTTACTTATTTCTGTCACCTTGTTTTATTCTTGACGGTTCAGCTGATGTCTGTTACATTTCTAGTGATCTCACTTGTGCTGTTATGAATCTCCTGCCAAAAATGTGTTCTTTATCTGTAGCTGTCTTTGCTGCCTTTATTCAGATTGGCAGGGAATCCGATGTGGGTAGGGTTACTCTCAACACAGTTGATTCCAGGGAGACCCCTTGTCTGCTCTGATCTATGCACTGGGCCTATCCATATCCTTTCGCTTCTAAATAAATTATTTCTCCCCCACCCCTGCGGGTCCAGCGGTTAGAATAGGCCCGAGGTATTCCTCCCTGTCATAAGAGGCAACTAAAAGGAGCCTCGCACGTCGAGTCCTTTATGTGATGGTCCCCTATAGGGTTTGACCTCCATTTTTCAAAATTATCCCGAAGAGCGAGCCAATAGGGGAAGAATGCCTTACATGGTGCATAGTGTCCATCGTGCACTGAGACCTCTCGCATCATTCGTCGACGTGGATCTGCGCTTCCACTCATTCTCCAACTGTAGGGCAAGGTCACCAGACGTGGGTGCATTTTCCTCCATCCTCTGTGCAGTATCGCTTTTTGCGCTGTCGACGATAATGGACTTCTTAGCTCGTTTGAGCCCGATATCCAGCACGGTGGCCAGTCCATTGTGGTGGGGGTGCCATGTACCCTGTTGGTTGTAGCCCCCTGACCACACAGGGATCGCTTTGCTGATGCCTGCATCGTTAACTCCCCACATATGCCAAGGAGTAGATGCCCGTCACCCTGGGGCATCGGGACTCCCGGCAATGGCCATTGTGCCAGGTGGCCTTTGCTGCGGCTGGATAGTGCCCGTGGGGAGGCACCCTGGTGGGAGTGGGTGGCATCAGGGTGGATGACACGCCATGAAACATGGTACGTCATCTCTTGCTGGTGGTCAAAAAAACACCAGCAGTCTCTAAGTGGTCAAGGTCTAACCTCAGTGCTAAGAGATATGACCCCAAATCATCGTCTCCCCCTGGCCACGCCATGGGAGGAATGCCAGGCTGAGGATGGCAGCAAAGCTTACTTAACCCGGTACCTTGAATGTTCAAGAGTTGATGGGGCATCTTTTTTGTCAATGAAACCTCAGTTTTTTGTGGAGTATTTACCCAGTCACAGGCACTACTCGCCTGTGACAATGTGGGGGATGTTTGTTTCCGTGACGCCCCATAAGAGCTCAAAAATGGTCCATGGTATTAAGTTTCACAGGGATCTTCTTTTTCAGTCTGATGATGAACTGCGTGCCAGTTCATAGCGACAAGGTGTCCATTTCATCCAGCACGTCCACCAGGGTCAGAGGGATGATCGGGTTGCCGCCGGTGCCTTCATCTTGGCCTTAGAGGGTGACATATTACCCAGTAAGGTCAAGGTGATGGTCTACTACTGTGACAGAAAGCCATATATCCCCCCCCCTCCCCCCCCCCCCCCCCCAAAGTGGTGCTTTAATTGCTGGAAGTTCGGCCATATGCCTTCCCGCTGTACTTCCAGCGTCACCAGTTGGGATTATGGACATCCTTCACGTCCCAATACTCTCTGTGTCCCGCCTCCCATCTGTGTCAACTGCGTAGAGCACCATTCGCCTTGCTCACCAGACTGCAGAATTCTCCAGAAAGAAAGAAAAATAATGGAATACAAGACCCTGAACTGACCAACCTACACTGAGGTTAAGAGAGAATATGAGAGGCTACAACCTGTGTATACTGTATGATGTCAACCTATGCTGCCACTATGACAACGGTTCTACCATGTTCCGTTCTGCTGTGTACAGTTGGCTCTCAGCTGTCAGACTCCTTCTTACACAGGAACCATTTAGTTTGTGTGTTTTTTTTTTTTACCTCAAAAACGCATATGACACTACTTGGAGGTACAACATCCTTCGCCAACTTCATGAGTGGGAACTACGTGGACGCCTGCCGCTTCTGATTCAATCCTTCCCTTAGGACAGGTGTTTTCATTATCGCATTGGCGATGCCATGTCTGATTGCTATGTTCAGGAGAATGGTGTGCCCCAGGGCAGTGTCCTCAGTGTCACATTGTTTGCCATCGCTATGAGTGGCAATATCTCTGCAGTCAGGAGCCCTGTCAAATAGTCTTTGTTTGTGGATGACTTTGCAATCTTCTACTCTTCCTCTGATCTTACGATAATGACAAGGCAGCTACAATTAACCATTAGGGGGCAGGAAACCTGGGCCCAAACAACTGGCTTTCGGTTCTCACTTGAGAAGACTGTGTGTGTGTGTGTGTGTGTGTGTGTGTGTGTCAATTTTAATTGTGCTCGTCGGAGTTTTAACCAACCACAGCTTACAATGGGGAACTGTATTTTACTTTTTCAAGACATGGTGTGCTTTGTGGTTTTATTATTTGACTCAAAATTAACATGGCTCCCACACCTGTAAGACCTTTGAACAAAGGGCTTCCGGTTGTTGAACATTTTGAAATACCTTGGCGGAAAAACATGGGGAGCTGACAGGTCCTGCCTCCTACAGTTTTATAGGGCATTTGTTCGATCACACTTAGACTATGGCAGCGTGGTCTATGGATCGGCCCATCCTTCCAACCTCCGGATGTTAGATGCTGTCCACCATGTGGGTATTCGGATATCGACTGGAGCCTTTCGGACCAGCCCAGTTCAGAGACTGTGTGCAGAGGCTGGTGAACCACCTCTCTGGATTCAGCGACGTATCCTTTTGTCTCGACAGGCACTGAAAATCTCAGCATCACCCCAGTCATTGGCTTTTAGTTCAGTGATCCAACCCGCCTTTGAACGACTGTTCAGCAATCGGCCCCAAGCGGCCCAGCCATTTGGTATACGTGCTACGGATTGCCTCAAGTATCTGGATCTCTTGGGCATGAAAATACAGACCCAAGGATGGAATGCACTGCCACCTTGGTGTCTTCGGAGGCCCAAAGTGATTTTAAGCTTTATGCAGTACCCGAAAAATTGTACTCCAGATATGGTTTTTACAACTTTGTTTTTGTCTATTTTAAGTATGTACCATAGTTTTATCATTATTTATACAGATGGATCCCAGCAGGGGAAAGCTTTCGGTTGTTCTGTGGTTTTCCCTGAAAGGGTTTTTAAAATGCGTCTTCCAGAACAATTTACAAATTATGATGCGGAGTTATATGGCATCCTAATGGCACTGGAGAAGGTCCACAGACATCACCGTAAGAGTTTTCTTGTCTGTTCCGACTCTTAGAGCCCTGCAAGTGCTTCACCAAATGTATCCAGCAGACCTACTGATTCAGCTCATCCATACTGCTTACAGCAGCTCCAATGCCGTGGCAAGGAGGTGATCTTTTGCTGGGTACCTGGCCACGTTGGGATACAGGGTAACAACATGGCTGATAAAGCTGCCAAGGAAGCATGTTGGGATGATGTTGTCCATCAATGTCCAATCCCATTGCACACCATTATCTCATTTTCTGACAGGTGCATCGTGCGTCAGTGGGCGACTGAGTGGTTGCAGGTGTCGGACAACAAACTGCGGTCGCTCAAACCGACCACGAAAGCTTGGTGGACTTCGTGTCAGCCTCGCCGCTGGAAGGAGATTTTGCTTACCAGACTGCACACCGGGCATAGCCCTTTCACACATGGGAAGGATCCACCTTTCTGTGAAGTTTGTGGCGTGCTGCTTTCAGTTCAGCATATTGTGGTTGCGTGTGTCTTGTATACTGATTTGAGGGCAGCCCTTGGTCTCGCTGGAGATCTGCCCACCGTCCTCGCAGATACAGAGTGGTGAAATTTTGTGAACTATCAGGCCTCATCCCTAAACTGGTGGGGAAGGGCAGCAGACTCTAGTAAGTTTTAAACTGCTCTGCATGTGGGGACAGCCTTTGTCCCCAGCCATGAGATTTCATGTTGACTTTTCGTCAGGGCGCTGATGACCGTGATGCCGAGTGTCCACTCAAGCCAACTTGTCATCATCATCATCATCATCATCATCATCATCATCATCATCAGGAGCTCTTAGGATGAGTCTTGTGACCAGTGTCCTAGTGGAGGCCAGAGTCCTTCCATTGAAGGTTAAGCACAGACAACTGCTGGCCAGTTATCTTGCACGCATTCGTAGTTCTCCTACTCATCCGAATTACTATCTCCTTTTCCTGACCACGGTGGTTCATCACCCGCATCAGCGGCCCAGGTCAGGGCTTACAATTGCAGTTCGCGTCCAGTCCCTTCTGTCAGAACTGGAGTCCTTACTGTTTCCACCCCTCCTCGAGGTGCATTCATGTACTCATCCATGGTGTACACCTAGGCCGCAGATTCTTCTGCATCTTTCGCATGGTCGTAAGGACTCAGTTAACCTTGCGGCTCTCCGCTATCACTTCGTCTAGATTCTAGACATGAACCAGGGCCATGAAGTGGTTTACACCGACAGCTCGAGGGCTGATGGTCACATACTCTTTGTGTATGTTCATGGAGGACATATTGAACAACACTCCTTCCCAGATTGCTGCAGTGTTTTCATGGCAGAGCTGGTGGCCATATCTCATGCTCTTGAGCACATCCGCTCGTGCCCTGGTGAGTCATTTCTCCTGTGTACTGACTCCTTGAGCAGCCTACAAGCTATCGACCAGTGCCCACCCTCGCCATCCTTTGGTAGTGTCCATTCAGGAGTCCATCTATGCCCTGGAACGATCCTGTCATTCAGTGGTGTTCGTGTGGACCCCAGGACACGTTGGAATCTCAGGCAATGAACTCGCTGGCAAGCTGGCCACACAGTCAATGCCGCAACAGTTTCTGGAGATGGGCATCTCCAAAGCTGACCTGCATTCTGTCTTACACCACAGGGTTTTTCAGCTTTGGGAGATGGAATGGCATAACAGTACTCACAACAAACTGCGTGTCATTAAGAAGACTATGAATGTGTGGATGTTCATTGTGATGTCAGCCCAAGCAGAATACTGTTCACCATTTTAATAACATTTTCGTGAATACAATTCACCAACGTTGCAACTGCGACCAAAATGATGAGGTTCGAGTGGCATAAATATTTTAAATCATTTGACCTGTTCAGTGGACTGATACTGAAAATAATATTGCTCAAATTCTCTATTTCTGTATTAGCAGCTGCTGTATAAATAGTTTATTAATATTGGCACTGTGTGTGTGCGTGTAGTAACTGATACACCTTTTTTCATCAAGATACATATTTTGTTCTGTTCAGTAAAAACAATGCCAATGGTAAGGCTGTCACATTTTATTTTTACGCTGGGGATGTCATTACTGTATGCACATTTTACTAGAAATTTCCTCTATGGCACTGCTGCTGCAGATAAAAATGTGCAAGAAAGTGGGAGACCAGGAACTGTGAACAATTTAGTCTATTGGTAACATTCTTATTGGACACACTTAAAAAAATCTCGTTGAAACTCGACATTAAAATATAAAGCAATCAAAACTTCCTCACATGTAGGTTGTCAGTGAAGCTGTCAAGATCACACAATATAAGGCGAAGAAGAGTCTAGATAAGGGCCAGTGGTGTACCCACTTGTTTCATGCAGCTATATTTTCTGTGCATTCCGTGAAGTGAAGTGAAGTGAAGTGAAGTGTGAAAGTGTGGGAAGAGTCTGTGTTGCTAGGTCTATGCAGTCAATGAGATAGTAATGGACAGTCAATGTGTTTCGTAGGAATATTGTCACATTCTCATGTCAGTATATCGCAACTTTTAAAATCATAACACATATGGAAGAAATGTGCAAATAATTTGAAAATGAAAATACTTCATTTTATTAAAGTTGTTGTGAAAGATCCCAGCCTAACCACAACCTCATAATTTGTGGAACATTCGGAAGAAAACAAATATGTGACAATAATAATTGAATATAATTTTTACAAGTATAATATTCAAACTAATCTAGGCCATGGGCTAAGCTACAGATCAGTCTGTCACAACCACCAGGTATTTTGGTTTTAACATTAATTTGTATTCACCAACTCTCAACAAAACTGTCACATCCCAGCCTGGCCACAACCACAAAATTTTAATGTAGTTAAACAAATATTTATGACAACAGCAAATACAGAATGGTTTCCATTATAGTGCTTGACATTCATTTTCTCGCCTTCTGTTGGTAACATGAAAGTATCATCTCAGTGGCTTTGCAAGAGTTACACATGATCAATCTGTGAATGGTAGAGACTGTCACTGGCCCTGATCTAGAATTTGGCCCAGGAATTTCTTTCTGATCTGTCACCAGTTAACGATGCACCTAACAAAATAACTAGATACAAATTATTATAAGAAAGCAATACATAGTTTTTCCTAATTTACAAGGAAAGTGAAGTGAATATTTAAAACAAAAATTAAAAAAAAAAAAAAATTGAGATTACATCAAAGGAAAAGATTGGGAATTTGAGCATTTATTTTTTTCATTTTGACTAAATGTGAAATCTAGCATAATTACGATAAATTTATATACATCATTCATCAGTATATGAGTAAAGCTGCTGCAGTTTTGTTATTTGTATCTTCAATTCGTGGAAATGCTAAAGTACCTGAACTAGCACATACTTGAAGACAGATGCCAACACTGGGGAAACATGTTAAAAATTTCAAGAATCATTCTTATGCGAAGTCTTACGTATCGTTCCCAAAGGGACCAAAAAGGCAAGATCAGAATCACTACACCACATAGAGGCACTTAAGCAGTTGTTCCACCCCCCCCCCCCCCCCACACACACACACACACACACACACACACACACACACACACACACACACACACACACACACACACCGGCTCACAACTCTTTGGTGCATTCGTGCTTGGCTACCACAGGGCCCTGGCCTTTGCAGCACTTTTCCCTTCCATGCTGAATGTCCGTCATCCTGCTAATCTATTTCCTCTCCTGTGGGGAACGTATCTGGAATATTCTTGGGAATATGTCCTGCATTTTTAGTAGTCTGACATCAGAACAGTCCTCCCACTGATTTTTCGTTCTTTTTTCTTTCTTTGTTCTTCTTTTCCTATCCTTCCTCTACTTTGGTGTTTGAGGTTCCTCTTTTTCTTCTTCCTCCCTGTGTACTCTTGAAGGCCAGCCCACTTCTCTGATGCATAACAGGTGACTGGATAAGTTGGAATTCCCAGCCTTTGGTCGACAGGTAGGGTTTGCACATACCAGTGGTACAGACCAGGCCCAGGGAGGGATAATAACCTGAGCTGTTATCTTCCCAAGTTCCCAATTGGTCCATCTGTCAGGTGTTCAGGAGGTGTGACATGAGGTGTGAGGAATCACCTAAGGTGGATGAGCCGCCCTCTGAGGAGGGAGGGGGGGGGGGGGGGACTGGCAGTCAGAAGGAGGGGGCCATTAGACTCTCTGGCAATCATAGACGATTTTCTCACAATGAGCCAAAAATCTTCTCAGTCTAAGTTTATGAAATGTAAACAGAATGAGGCTAATGATTCAAAGACCCTCTCAGCCGCAACTCGGTTCATTGTAGTTTTACATACTGAAGAAAGTCAGTACTTTGCTATGATTAGTCCGTTTATTATTCAGAAAGGTGTTGTTGCAATTGCGGCCCTGAGAAATCCTGGTCTTGTTTATACAATGGCACTGTGCTTTTTGAGACTACTTGCGATACTCAAGCACAACTTCTAGAGTTTCGCTCCTCCACGGCTATCCCATACATGTCAAGGCCCATGAAACTCTGAATACTTAGTGTGGTGGTATTTACACTAGGCTGCTCAGTGGTCTGACTGGGGCAGAAATCCACTTACCTCTCTGATCAGGTGAAGAAAAAGGTAGATGATTCCATAGTGCCCACATGCACTCTTTTTCTCATGTTTGGTAGAGTAGTGTTTTCATTAAAGATCAAAGCAGGCAGTGAAATCATTACAATTCACCACACTTAAATGTTCTGTCAATACCTGCCCAAATGTGTAACCCGAGGGCGATTGCCTGCCTTCTCCCTGCTGTATCAATTGCAATGGCAATCATGCAGCCCGCTCCCCAGAATGTGTACCATATATCTCAATGAGCGGGCCATACAGGAGATCCAGATGAAGGAAAAAGTGCCTTACCCTGTTGCTCGCAAGTTGTTGGTTAGTTGGAAACCCAGCATTTTACCATCTGGCACTTACAATACCTTTCTTGCTAAATCTTGCTCCATGAAGGATATGGCGCACAGACTTCCGACCTCAAATTCAGCACTGCGGTTGTAGAATTGCCCAGTGTCACAGTAGCATCTCTGTCTCCTCCTCCTCCAGCTGCGCAACAAGCCACTAAATTTTCACCTCATACAGCAAAATCACCTGCTACACAACCAGCAGGTCAGACAGGACAGAAAGAATACTCCTGCAAAGACACTTTACGTTCCCCCAGGTGGCCAACACCTGAATCTTCATCTGCCAACTGCAAAGGCTCCAAGAAATCAAACAAAGGAAAACAGTCTTCTTCTTCGCCAACTCGCAGATCCTCTTGAACAGAGTCACCATGTGATACCCTCTCCCAGCCGACCTCGGTGTCGTCGGTGCACACACCACCAACCATTTTTCTGCCCTGGACTCTGCAGACACCTCTGTAGAGGTCATTGAGCAGGATCCTCCAGTTGACAGTTGGAGTGCTGGCACATTATCTGCGTATCCAGTATATCATATCAACCCGTACCACATCAACAGCAGCCTGAAGATGATGCACTGAAGCATTGAAACTGGTTGTAACAAAATAAAATAAAAAATCATAAGGACGGCTGTACGTGTTTTATTTTGTCACTTGAGCCCTGTAGTATAGTGTCTTCGAAGGCTGGCACTTGGCAGCTGCCAAGGTGATGCCTGTTCATTTTTTTCCCACCTCCCCTTTCCCCATCATGACACTCCTCCAACGAAATGTTTGCAGTCTTAGATCCAACAAGGAGGAATTAAGGCTGCCCTTGGAATCATAGAGTACAATTTTTATCGGACTCAAGGAAACAAAATTGCGTCCTCACGATGACTTTGACCTCTAGCACTTCTTTCCAGTCTGCTTAGCCTCCCCCCTGACAACAGAATTCAGTATTGTGGGGGAGTCGTGCTGCTCATCCGAGATGATGATCATAGTCAAACCATCTCCCTGAACACCTGGCTGCAAGCTGTTGCAGTCCGTATTTTCCTTCCTCGCTTCATCTTTTCTCTTTGTACCATTTACATCCCTTCGTCACTCAGTGTCACCAGGGCAGACTTTCTCCAGCTTATTGGGCAATTCACTCGCCCCTTTTTGCTGCTCAGTGACTTAAATGCATACCATCTCCTTTGGGGTTCTCCCAGGACCTGTCGGAGAGCTGCCCTCTTGGCTGAACTTCTCAATGACTCAACCTCACCTGCCTTAACACTGGACCACCCACATGCCTTTCAGACTCCGTGCACACCTATTCCCATTTGGACCTCTTGTTCTGCACTGACCAGCTTGTCTGTCATCTCGAGTGGCCCATTCTCTCTGACTCTAGCAACCATTTCCTATATGCTATTAATTTGCTGACTCAACCCCACCTACGTGCAAACCCAAATGGCAGCTTTCTAAGGCTGACTGGAGGCTTTACTCCTCCCTGGCGACATTCGACAAACAACTTTTCCTCAGTTGTGATGACCAGGTAGAATACCTTACAAACATTATCCTTACCACTGCAGAACATTCCATTCCTCGCACTTCATGTAAACCATGTCATATCCCGGTTCCTCCGTGGACTGCGGTATCCTGTGACACAGTTCTTACACAGAGGCGTGCTGTTCGTGTTTTTAACAGTCATCCTATAATGGCGAACTGTATCCGTTACAAACAGTTGCATGCACAGTATCTTCGCGTTCTTCGGGATAGCAAAAAAGCTAGTTGGATTTCATTTACTGGTTGTTTTAACAATTACACTCAGTCTTCCGTCGTGTGGCCAACCTTCGATGGCTTTCTGGGACCAAGGTCCATTCCCCTATTTTTGGCCTGACAGTAGCAAATGATGTCGTAGTGGACCCTATTGCTATCTCCAACACCTTGGGCTGCTATTTTGTAGAGATTTTGAGCTCCACCCACCATAACTCTGCCTTCCTCCATCAGAAACGAGTGGAGGAGGCTCGTTCAGTACTCTTCTCTTCTTGTGGGTGCTACAATGCTGCGTTTCCTAGGAGTCAGCTTGATCATGCTCTTACTTCATCCCGATCCTCTGCCCCTGGGTTGGATGATATTCACATTCAGATGTTGCAGCACCTTTCTCTTGTGGGCAAGCACTTTCTTCTTCATACACACAGTTGCATCTTGGGAAAGGGCGTGTTTCCCAGATGCTGGTGTGAAGCCACTGTCATACCCATACCTAAGCTGCCTACCCCATTTCCTTCAATGATTTTTAAATGACAAGAGTTTTCAAACTACATGTGGGTTCTGCCTTGTCGGACTCCTATATCCAGGAAAACGTTGTGCCTCTGTTTGCTATCACCATTAACCTACTTATGGCTTCTCTCCTGCCTGGCATTTCCGGCTCCTTTTTCGTTGACGATTTTGCGATCTGTTGTACTTCTCCACGGACTTGTCTCCTTGAGTTGCATATTCAGTGTTGTTTCGATTATCTTTACTTGTGGAGCATTGACAATTGCTTTTGCTTTTCCACTGACGAAAACATGTGTATAAATTTCTGGTGGCACAGTTGGTCTTTACATCTTGGGCTTGTCAGTATTCCATTCACTGAAACTAATAATTTTGAGGGGCTCATGCTCAACAGGAAACTTTCTTTGCCTGCTGTACTTGTCCCTCAATGTCCTACATGTCCTCAGCCATACTTCCTGGGGAGCGGATTGGACCACCCTCTCCGTTTGTACTGATTCCTTTCTGATCAAAACTAGGCTATGGGTTTTTTTTTTATGTATCTGCACGTCCGTCCATCTTACACCGTCTCAATACAGTCCACCACCATGGCATCCGTTCAGCCACTGGCGCCTTTCACACTAGCCCAGTGGAGTCTGTATGCAGAAGCTGCTGAACTACTGCTGTCATACAGACGTGATGTTCTCCTCAGCGGGTACGCATGCCATTTCTCTGCCATGCCTGACCACCCATCCTATGCCTCCTTGTTTGATTACTCCTTTCACAGCCAGCATGTAGTGCATCCCTCTTCTGTTACCTCATGGAGTTCGGTTTCCGCTATTGCTCTGGCAACTTAACCTCATGCTATCTACCACTTTCCTGATGGGCATGAACCCTCCACTACCTTGGCTTCGTGCGGCAGCACATGTTCATGTTGGATTTAATTCACTTCCTAAGGACACTACTCCAGACTCACTCTATCACCGCAAGTTTCTTTATCTTCGTGATTGTACCATTGTGTACACGGATGGCTCTCAGGCTGACCATGGTGTCGGGTGCATCTTCATCATTGGCACCATCAATTTTCGGTATTGACTTCCAAAACAATGAGTGGTATTTACAGCAGAGCTCTTCGCCCTGTATCAGGCCGCACAGTACATCTTTTAAATTGTGTCATTTGCTTCAACTCTGTGCCCTTCAGAGCCTCTGTGTGCTGTACACCAGCCATCACTTCGTGCAGTGGGTCCAGGAAAGCTTCCACTTGCGCGGCTGCTAAGTCTTCCATTCCCTCTGATCATCTCTGGGTTGCCGTCTGTCAGCAGGTGGTGTCCCTTTGGCATCACCACTGGTCTCCCCTTCGTGGGAACAAGCTCCAGGGAATTAAACTTCTCCCAGTGGCTTTGCCAACTTCCTCTTGGCCCTCTAGTCACAAGGAGATTATTTTAGCTAGGTTGCATATTGGCCACTGTCATTTTAGCCATCGCCATTTGTTAAGTGTTGATACCACTTTGTGCTCATTGTCATCAACCTTGTACGTTTCACCATATCCTGGCGGAATGCCCTTTCTTTAACCACTTACATTCTAATATATGTTTGCCGTCTGAGTTATCAGCAGTTGTAGCGAACGATGCACAGCCTGTCGACTGAATTTTACTTTTTATCCATTGTAGCAATATGGTCAAGGACAGTTAATCTTTAGTGCAGGACCTTCATTGTGCGTGGCATATTTTATGGACCTTTGTCCAAGAGAAAGTTCCTGTTTTAGCTGTCTTTCCTTCCGCCGATTGGGCTTAACATGTAGTCGCTTTTCACTCCCATTTTCATCTTCATGCTGCTTGGTTCTGACATGGACACGTATGGACTTAGTTGTTTTTGCTCCCTAAATCACAACAAAACCAAACATTCTGCCTTCCATATTCAAATAACGGGAAGAAACCATAGTACGTGGTACAATGGGAAGTACCATCTGCCATCCACTTAAGTGGACTGCAGACTGTAGATATAGATATTCTTCACTAGATTATTTATAGAGCCACAAGTTTATCAGAGTTATCGGCTGGACGTAACTTGAAAAACTCAACAGAAAATAACATTTTGCCAGCTACAGGCAGGCAACTCTAAGTATCAAAATGTTTCCTAGAGAAAAACTATTATTATTACTATTATATTGAAAACTTCCAGTTTTAATAGTTCACAGTATTTACAAAAAGGTCATATTTATGAAAAGATGGCCATTTCAGAAAATATTACTCCTTGTGAATTTTGAAAGTATGGATACTATGCATATTTTAACAGGGAAGGTGGTGTGTGTGTGGGGCGGGGGGGGGGGGGGGGTGGACAGAGAGAGAGAGAGAGAGAGAGAGAGAGAGAGAGAGGGGGGGGGGGGGGGGGGGGGAGGGGACTAGCCTCCACTCAAATTGTGCTCATAAGCAGTGTGTAAAATGAATTTGAATAGTTACTTTCTAATATTTGTGTTGAGGGTGCTTCATTAATAACATCCAGAACATATAATATCTTAACATAAGCTACAATGGTTGGAATCTTAATAGTGGCAACCATTTATTTACAGCTTTTACAAAATAGTTAAGTGTTTCAAAGTTTTACTGACCTTCAAAGTAGTCACCAGCATTGTGTATAATCCGTTGCCAGTGATGTGGAAGTCATAGGATACTCTTAGCAGTGCCAGTTGTGTTGACAGTTAGAGCGGCGTGGTCTATTGCCCAACGAATTTGTAGCAGTTCTGAAGCAAATGCCGTGAAATGTTTCCTTCAGTTTAGAAATCGAGTGGAACTCAAGAGGGCTTAAGTCAGGGAAGTGCATTAGGTGGTATAGCACTTAGCAGACCCATCAGTCAAACAAATCAGTAACAGCTTGCACTGTACGTGCTTGAGCATTGTCCTGCAAAATGGTCAGGTCCTGCAGAAAGTGTCATCACTTCTGTCTCTAAGCTGGTCGTAGGTGGTGTTCCAAAAATGAGCAGCATAGAGACTGAAGTGATGACACTTCCTGCAGGACCTGACCATTTTGCAGGACAATGCTCAAGCACGTACAGTGCAAGCTGTTACTGATTTGTTTGACTGATGGGGCTGCTAAGTGCTATACCACCTGCTGCACTCCCCTGACTTAAGCCCTCGTAAGTTCTAAACTGAAGGAAACATTTCACGGCATTCGCTTGAGAACTGCTACAAATTCATCGAGCAATGGACTGCGCCACTCGAACTGTCAATACAACTGGCACTGCTAAGAGTATCCTACGACTTCCACATCACTGGTAAGGGGTTATACACAATGATGGTGACTACTTTGAAGGTCAGTAAAACTTTGAAACACAGAACTATTTTGTATGAGCTGTAAATTAATAGTTGCCACTATTAAAGTTCCAACCCTCATATAATAATAGAACTGTAAATTACAGTGTTGCGTGGAGTGGCTGATATAAACTTGCTTATTGCTTGTTATGTGAAAAATCCATTAATAGGATTCTATTAGCATTGCATTTTCCAATAGTCTTGCGATTATTTCAGAGCAAAAACACTGCAGTTGGAGAAAATGAAAATGAGAATAATTCAAGAGGTTGAAACAACAGAACAAGAAGAAAAATGTTTGTCGGAGTACAAACAAGAAATGGATCTCCTTATGCAAGAGAAAATGGCACACGTTGAAGAGCTGAGACAGATCCATGCTGACATAAATGCGGTGAGAAGAAAACTTGGTTGCTAATATACAAACAGTACTAATGAATCGTATTTTTAACATAATGCTAAGCTAGACATAACATGATCAGCCTCTTCATCATAACTAATGAACAAAAAATATCCCATTCTGTTGGAAATGTTTAACAGTGTAATGGATGTTGGCTGTTTGTAATGCCACTTTCTCAATCTTTTTTATTTGTAGTTTTGAAACTATCCTATTGGCACCTTTCTAGGCAGTTATGTCGAACACACCAGATATTTGCTTTTGAGAATGTTGTTGAAGTTTTCTCCTCCTCCTCCTCCTCCTCCTCCTCCTCTATTCAAGCATTGCTGCTCCTATTGTTACAGCAACACATTAGTCGGTCATCTAATGCTTTTTACTGCAGACTGATACTTGAAAGCTACTTTTTGGAGGAAAAAAAGGCAGTGTCTTTTATGTGAAAATTGTCTTATCATAAATGACGTACCTATAGAACAAATCTTATTTTAACTTGCTGGTGTCTTATCATTTGTGACATTGGCTTAGCAAACTTCTGAAGGGAATGCCATTCACTGCATTCAGCTGAAAATTTTCTGTTTGTACTGTTTATTGTTATGTGCACATTTCCTTGAAAGTCTGATTTAAACTGGGGGATAATGCTTGCCGCGTCCATGGTATTTTCATAAAACCACACATGCCCTAGGTCATTCTAAATGGCAAGCATCTGAGAGAGCTCAGCCTTCATTTGGTGGGTCCAAGCTTGACAAGCTAGGTTTCCTGAGCTAGGGATGGGTAAATGCCACTGGTCCTCTGTAACCTTGAGCTCCAGCCGTGCTTCAGCAATCTTGATGCAGTGCAGTGGTGAAATTTGTGTCACAGGGATCTTATCTTAACTGCATGGATCATAGGGACAGTATAAACCCATATTAAAGGGACATCAGTCTCAAGGTGTATTGTGCACTGATGGAACATATGGCTGTTGAAGTGGAAAAGTCATTAGTGGGCAGCCTCTAGTGCACCTGTCACACCTCAGTTGTGTAAGGCATAACCAGGCAAGTGGGGCTCCATTGGGATGGACCCTTATTTACCTAACTGCTTGTGGGACCGAGATGGAACTCTTCAAATTCAGCCAACCATCTCCCTGTGGAATGAGTGAACTGCTGGTGAGTATCAACACTCACTTGCACTAAAGGACTCTTGTAGCCAGTCCTGATTTGGGATTTTTTCCAAATAAATCAGTTTATAATAACTGAATGCTTGTGCTACTAGACAGAATGTGTTTTTAATACTTAAAAGTGTGCCCAATTCAGTTCTAGTAAAACTGATGTCCGGACAACAGAAAGCATTTTGTGTTCTATGTATTGCATAGTTAGGGTCATTAATTGTTCACTGTGTCTGTCGTAATGGGTATGGTATGGATCCTCCTACTGCACAGAGCATTAGACGATGGCGTGAAAAATTTCGAGAAACAGGTTGTTTGTGTAAAGGCAATTTGCTGGGTCGCCCTCAAGTGTCTGACACACATTTCGAATGCATCTGCCATAGATTCGGAAAGTGTCTGTAGAAATCCATTTGCTGTGCAGCTCTACATGTAAACATGCCCCCGATGTCTGTCTGGCGTGTGTTGTGCTAACGTTTTCACATTAAACCATACGAAATTCAGCTATTGCAAGCTCTTCATGAAGGTGACCAACAGCAATGTGTGGAGTTCTGTAATTTTGTTCTTCGCAAGATGGAGGATAAGTTTTCTTCCACACTTGGTGTTTAGTGACAAGGCAACATTCCATTAAAATGGAAAGATGAACTGTCACAATGTGAGAATATAGGGTACACAACCACCACATGAAATTCTACAACACAAGAGGGACTCTACAAAATTTAATGTGTTTTGTGCAGTTTCACGGGAAAAGGTGTACGGTCCATTTTTATTTGCCGAGAACACTATTACAGGATATCCTTGACAACTTTCTTTTCCCATAGTTGGAGACTGATTGTAATGACGTCGTTTACCAACAGGATGGGGCACTGCCTCGCTGGCATCTGGAAGTGCAGGAACTTCTAAATCAAAGGATTACTGAATGATGGGTCAGTCACACTGGACCAAATGATTCAGCCTTACATTACTATCCTCAAAGGTCACTGGACCTGACTATTTGTGATTATTTCTTGTGGGGTTTATAAAAGACTGTTGATATGCCTCCATTGCCGACGACAATGGATGAACTGAGACATCACATAACAGCAGCAGTGGAAGCTGTACCTCAAGACATGCTTGCTGCAGTGTGGGAGAAATTTAAATACTGCATTGACATATGCCGTGCATCTCAATAGGGTTCATATTGAACACCTATGAAAAGGCATGAAAAACAAGTTTTTGAGTTTCCCGTTGATCAAAAGAACAAAATTCGTTGTATATGTTTTACTTTCAGAAATACAGACTTGCGAAATTGGATGATTCTTTTTCGTATAACCTGTATAATGAAAAGTAAGGTGACCATATTTTCTAGACTCAAATTCGGGACATTAACATATTTTCTAGGCCCAAATCTGGGATACATTAAAAATTTTGCAAAATAGGCTATATTTATTTATTTATTTATTATATGAGAAGAAGGTTTCAGTAAAATGTAATAAATACAAAATATCAATTAAATTTGTTACAAAGAAAAGCACATTTACATTTTATTAATACCTTCCAAGATGAATGAGTGTGATCAGGGCAACTGTATTTATCAGTCCTGTGAATTTTCTTTATCAATTCTGTATTTTTCAACAACATATGAAAAAACTCGACACAAGTTTCATCATAATTTATTCTACTTACTAACATTGCTTTCATGATTTCTACAGCCAACTGTGTTTTGTCACTTGTCCATATATTGTCCAAGTGGGAAAATACCCTTTCAGTAGCAGCATTAGTGCCAGGAAGGCAGAAAAGAAACTCCACTAGCTTGAGTACATTTGAGAATGGCACATGATTCTGGCTGAAATGAGAAATCATCTCAACCCATCTTTGACCTGGAACAGTGTTGTTAGCAGTCCATTCAATGATTTTCCCAGTGGTTACAAACTGTTTGACACTGACATACTCATCACACATTACATTTTCTGTAAACTGAACATACGGCACAGTTTCGCTAACTAGGGAAGAAGTTCTTTCAATGTCATCCCATACAGATATTTGATTCAAGGTAACTCAATTGTAGCAGTCCGTTCTGGAAACTTTTTTCAGTCCATTTTTTTAAGTAGGATGGAGCAGTTTCATAGAAAAATAATACAGCATCATGAAAACTCTTTACCTCTGCTGGAAGCAGACCTACCTCTGTTTCAAGAGTTTCAAGAATTGTTTTAACTCTTGAGGGAAGGAACTGGTCTTAAATTTTGGACTGCAATGTAGTTTTCAACATACTAATACAATCAGCCAGTTCAAATATAGTGACTGTCTGTCCTTCAACTTTTTTAACTGCTTCATGAAATGATGAAGCCTGACTGTGAACAAAATATAGCCATACTTCAGACAAAGGGTTTTGAAAGAAGTTTTGAAGTAACAATGGACACTTTTTTTCAGATTCGAAGTATGATTTCAGTGGTTTAAACATTTTAATGACTCGCTCAACAGCAGGCAACAGTGGTAACCATCTTGTTTGAGCATAACCCAAAATCATTGTAAAATCTGTTTCAACAAAGCTGCAAAAGTCCTTCAGAGTTTCAACTCTCACAGTGTATGATTTGAAATACAGAAATATTTTGGAAACTACCATTTCTATATCTATAGGCAAAATATCAGTAGCTGCTCGAACAGGATTATGCATTATATGAGCATCACAACCAATCCCTATCAGTCTATTACCGAGTTCCACTTGTAGTTCAGTAAAAACATTATTCTGACCTTTTCTTTCAGCACCTCCAAAATTGCAATTAGTGTTATCAGCACACAGTCCAACAACTTTTTCTTCTAGGCTGTTTTTTCTGAGGCAGTCTGTTAAATAGCCACTCAAAATAGTAGATGTTTCCCCAGGCAACGATTTTAATTGTAATAACCTTACTTTTACACCAGTTTTGTAATCAAAATATCTGACAAGGATAGGAAAGACCTTAATCTCTTTGTGGTTAGATGCATCAGTCAGAAGTGAAATAAATGTCACTTTTTCTAAATCATGTCGCAACATATCTAATGCATGAGGAGCTAACACATTCACAATTATTGCCTCTGTTTTTGTACGTGCACAAGCAAATTTAGGCTCTAATGTTGCTTGAAGAAGCTTCGATGTACAGTCCATAGATCTGAAACTATGATTGTGCTGAATTGTATGATACGCAAAAACGCCCTCAGTTGCAACTAACCTCTCCTCCTGACCAAAAAGTTTCTCTGATGTGAAAAATGACTTTAATGTTGCACTAGACGCTGCTGCAGAGACTGCTCTTTTATGTTTGTCACTTTTTAAATATAGTTGTATATCACCATGTCCACAGTGACTTAGTGAGAAACTAGAAGCACATGTGTTGCACCTCACTTTTTCTTTTGAGTCACTGATGAATGGAAATTCTTTCTACAATTGTTCATTGAAGGAGCATTTGTGCTTCTTTGAACTCATTCTTACAAAGAAGTATTTTTATTGTTATTGATGAGGAAAAACAAATAAACTTATCAAACGTAATATACCATAACACGACGTAATACAAAATTCAATCTGATATAATATGTCACACACATATGACAAATGATAGTATTCTAGAGACCAGCATACACTGCGTTGGCGACGCCAAAGTCAACGAGAGCGTATATTACTGTTCGTCTGTTCGAGTCACTTTGTATTTCCTCTGCATGTTTGCCTTAAAACCTCCTCTGCCTCTTCCATGGCTATCAGAAAATATGCAGATTTCTTCCTTCTTCTGTTAGAGTTATGGTTAGGACCGTTTCGACCGCGTGAATGCGTTTGAGTGCGACTTTTTCCCAGTTGCCGTGGTCTCTGACTGCCTATTAGCTGTTCAAGCTGCGGCCAACATGTGTTTGCACAGTAGAAACAGTTTGATAATGGTTTCGACAATTTGTCGTACCCTCTTGTCAAACAATTTCCCACCATAACTAAAACTACACTCCTGGAAATCGAAAAAAGAACACATTGACACCGGTGTGTCAGACCCACCATACTTGCTCCGGACACTGCGAGAGGGCTGTACAAGCAATGATCACACGCACGGCACAGCGGACACACCAGGAACCGCGGTGTTGGCCGTCGAATGGCGCTAGCTGCGCAGCATTTGTGCACCGCCGCAGTCAGTGTCAGCCAGTTTGCCGTGGCATACGGAGCTCCATCGCAGTATTTAACACTGGTAGCATGCCGCGACAGCGTGGACGTGAACCGTATGTGCAGTTGACGGACTTGGAGCGAGGGCGTATAGTGGGCATGCGGGAGGCCGGGTGGACGTACCGCTGAATTGCTCAACACGTGGGGCGTGAGGTCTCCACAGTACATCGATGTTGTCGCCAGTGGTCGGCGGAAGGTGCACGTGCCCGTCGACCTGGGACCGGACCGCAGCGACGCATGGATGCACGCCAAGACCGTAGGATCCTACGCAGTGCCGTAGGGGACCGCACCGCCACGTCACAGCAAATTAGGGACACTGTTGCTCCTGGGGTATCGGCGAGGACCATTCGCAACCGTCTCCATGAAGCTGGGCTACGGTCCCGCACACCGTTAGGCCGTCTTCCGCTCACGCCCCAACATCGTGCAGCCCGCCTCCAGTGGTGTCGCGACAGGCGTGAATGGAGGGACGAATGGAGACGTGTCGTCTTCAGCGATGAGAGTCGCTTCTGCCTTGGTGCCAATGATGGTCGTATGCGTGTTTGGCGCCGTGCAGGTGAGCGCCACAATCAGGACTGCATACGACCGAGGCACACAGGGCCAACACCCGGCATCATGGTGTGGGGAGCGATCTCCTACACTGGCCGTACACCACTGGTGATCGTCGAGGGGACACTGAATAGTGCACGGTACATCCAAACCGTCATCGAACCCATCGTTCTACCATTCCTAGACCGGCAAGGGAACTTGCTGTTCCAACAGGACAATGCACGTCCGCATGTATCCCGTGCCACCCAACGTGCTCTAGAAGGTGTAAGTCAACTACCCTAGCCAGCAAGATCTCCGGATCTGTCCCCCATTGAGCATGTTTGGGACTGGATGAAGCGTCGTCTCACGCGGTCTGCACGTCCAGCACGAATGCTGGTCCAGCTGAGGCGCCAGGTGGAAATAGCATGGCAAGCCGTTCCACAGGACTACATCCAGCATCTCTACGATCGTCTCCATGGGAGAATAGCAGCCTGCATTGCTGCGAATGGTGGATATACACTGTACTAGTGCCGACATTGTGCATGCTCTGTTGCCTGTGTCTATGTGCCTGTGGTTCTGTCAGTGTGATCATGTGACGTATCTGACCCCAGGAATGTGTCAATAAAGTTTCCCCTTCCTGGGACAATGAATTCACGGTGTTATTATTTCAATTTCCAGGAGTGTAATAATAAAATATACTGATACAGGTGAAATGAATGTCTAATTCGGGACAAATTGGGTCACGATTGTTAATTTCGGGACAAATAGGTGTCCTGAATTACCTTTGAAAAAATTTGGGACACACACACAAAAATCGGGGGGGGGGGGGGGGGGGATGGATGGATGGTCACCTTATGAAAAGGATAGAGGGTGAACTGATGATACCAGTTTCTTTCTTCTTACATTCAGTAGCAGTGTCCCATGGTGTATAAAGGTAGTTTGTATTCGCTTAGGTGTGAGGCCTTATATACTCAGTCCAATATACTGTTTTAAGTGCCAGCACTTTGGGCACACCACTTGAGCATGTAAGGGAGAAGCCACTGGCAGCAAATGTGGTAAGACCTCATGCAGAGGAATCATTTGTTCATCTCCATTGAAGTCTATTAACTGCTCGGGGATCAGAGTATCTACTCTGGAGACTACATTGTCTGTCTTGAAGAAAGGGAGTTACTGTCCTCCCAGGGGGCTCACATTTCTTTCATGAGTTCGTGCATGACGTGCACGGAGCCCTGAGCTATTGTGGTCCATTCTTCATTCCCTGGCTGCATTTTCTTCATCCTGCCCCCTCCTTCCGTATCCTCGCTCCTTCACCATTGCCACCTCCTTCCCCTCTCTCGGTGTTCTGATTTATGTCACCCTGGCTATCCATCTGGTTTCCTCTATTAGTTGCAATTTTGTTCCTTTTACCTGTCCTTTCATTCTCTTTGGCACTTAGGCCCCCACTTGAGGTTTGACCTCCACTACAAAATTTCCTGTTCTTAGTGAGAGTCATACAGGGAATAACTCCATCCCTAGCGTCTACGGTGTGGATTACTGTCCCCCTTCCTTCCCCCCTCCCTTCCCCACTGTAGCCCCTTTTCCATCCTGCTAGGTCACCAGCACGTGTAGTCAGTCCGTGTGGTGGGACTGTTATGTACCCATATGGCTGAGCCCCCTGACAGCAGAGGGATCTCACTACTGATACCAGAGCTGTTCCCTCCCCATGTATGTCAAGGTGTAGTTGCTTATCTTCTTGGAGCATCAGAATTCCTGGCAATAGCCGCCATGCCAGACAGTCGTTGCTGTGGCTGGGTGATGCCCATGGAGAGAGCCCCTGGTTGGAATAGGTGATATCAGGGCAGGTGCTTGGTGCATGAAGCGTATCGAGCTGCAAAAATCTGACCATTCTCAAACAGCTGTATATTTGAACAGTGAAGGGTCTTTGAATGCTGCTTCGTATGACCCGGCAACCTTTGTTTCCCTGGCAACACCATGGGAGGAGGGCCTGGCTCGTCGTCTTAGAATGAAACCCTGTCCCCGTCACCTTGTCTGTATTAGGATGGATGGACACATTCACTGCCACAAAGCCATTGTTTTTCATGGAAAATATCGAGGACAAGTTTGGTGAACTGGAGTCCCTCAGTAAGGTGTGGTCGGGCTCCCTGTTGATCAAAACTTCTTCTGCCACCCAATCCGCAACTCTTTGTGCCTGTGATCGTCTTGGCCGTGTCCTGGTGTCTATCACTTCTCAACAATCTCTGAGTATGGTCCAAGGAGTAATTTTCCATAGGAACCTCATCCTGCAAATTGATGAGGAACTCCGGGCTAATCTTGAGTGGACGTTCTGTTTTTGAATCTGTTTGACACGTGCAGAAGGGTCACAAAGACAACCGCACCGATACTGGCACCTTCATTCAGGCTTCTGAGGGGGATATCCTTCCAGAGAAGGTCAAGGTTATGTGCTACAGCTGTGACTTGAAGCCGTACGTCCCTCCACCTATGTGGTGCTTTCGGTGCTTGCGTTTGGGGCATGTCTTCCCACTGTACAGCATACCCTTTGTGTGGTGACTGTGGTCACCCACTCCATGAGGGAAGCCCCTGTGTTCCAGCACCTGTGTCAATTGTGCTGACCGCCACTCCCCCTGCTCACTGGAGCTCGGCTTACAAGAGTGAAAAGAAGATCCAAGAATAAGAGTCCCTGGATCACCTGCCTTATGCTGAGGTTCGCCAAAAGTATGAGACACTCCACCCAGTGTCACTATCTTCAACTTTTGCCTCTGTTACTTCCTTTCCTCCTCATCCTCATCCTGATCCTCGCCCCAACCCCCTCTCCCGCCCCCCCCCCCCTTGCAGTTCCCACGACCTCCTGTCAGGGAGCCGCTCCCCCACCCTGGCCGAAGACGTGCCCCTCTTCTTCGCCATCTGCCTGTGATCGAGCTCCCTCCCGGGACTCCTCTCCCCGGTGTGTCTCAAGCCAGAAGACTGTTATCGCCACGAGGCACACCATCTGTGCGCCCCAAGGCGGCCTGCTCTCTTTCAGTTCCAGATCTTGCAGAAGCCAGTACTTCCCCCTGTGCCCTGCCCTCCTCCACCTCAGCACCTCAGAAAGAGAAGAAGAAGAAACAAATCCCAAGACAAGGTGCCCCCAAAGGTGTCATCTCCCCCTCCCCCCACCCCCCACACCTTCCCCTGCAACCTGAGTCTGACATCTTATTTATGGACGTCACCCCATCCTTCTCAGTGATAACTACTGACTGAGTGACCTGACCTCTTCCTTGGCTTCTTCATGTCTACCTTGGACTCGCACCACACGATCATCCACTGAATTGCAACGGATACTATTGTCACCTACCAGAAATGCAAGGTCTTGTCTCCTCTTATTCTGTGTTCTGTCTCATTCTTCAAGAAACACATTTGCGTGATGACACTTCCCAACTTTTCATGGTTGTTGAACGTTCTGTCGGAACCATACAGGCCCCGGAGTAGTATCTGGTGAAGCAATACCAGTTTGAGTGCAAACGACCCCAACAATCAACATCTGCAATGTCTACCTCCCTCCAGATAGGCCACTTGCTTACATTGTACTGTCTATCTTTATCCAGCAACTCCTGCCACCGTTTCTCCTCCTTGGGGACTTCAATGCTCACCATCCACTGTGTGGGAGTGTCGCTTCAGTGGGTAGGGGTATCCTAATTGACCAACTTATCACAGACCTCGATTTCTCTCTCATCAATGATGGTGCCACTCACGTCATATCGATCTCACGATCACCCCTGCCCTCGTGGCTTCCCTACGTTGGTCATTTCATGATGACCTCTGTGACCGTGACCAGTTTCTGGTGATTCTATCATTACCTTGCTGCCGCCAGGCACACAGGCTCCCACGTTGGGCATTCCGCAGGGCTATTTGGCCTTTATATACATCTGCTGTCCACTTTGACACCCCTTCTCGAATTCCATTGATGTAGTTGTGCAAGGCATCTCTTCCACTATTGTTCATGCTGCTGGTACTGCTGTACCACTATCCACAGGTCCCTCTCATCATTGGCTGGTACCATGGTGAACCAAGGACGTTGCAGTCGCTGTCCAGGACTGCCGACGGGCACTGCAGTGATTTAAGCAACACCCTTCACAGACTGCCCTCCTCACTTTTAAGTGCCTCCATGCTAAGGGTCGTTACCTGATTAAGCGAAGTGAAACAGAATGCTGGGAGCACTATGTTTCCTTCCTGGGGACATAAGCCTCTTCATTGCACGTTTGGTCAAAGCTCCATAGCCTTCTGGGCCGCCAGTGATAGTCAACTTTCCAGGGTTTGAATCTCCAAGGTGCTCTGTGCACTGATCCATTGGTCCTTGCAGAAAACCTCGTGACACACTTTGCAATGGCATTGTCGTCCTCTTAATACCCTACTACCTTTCTCCGGCAGAAACGCAGAGTTGAACTGATCCTCCCCTCTGTTTCGTCCAGCACCATGTTGAGCCCTATAATGTACCCTTCGCTGAATGGGAATTGGTGCAGGCTCTTAGCTCTTCCCCCCCTGCGGGTTCGGGGGTTAGAATAGGCCCGCGGTATTCCTGCCTCTCGTAAGAGGTGACTAAAAGGAGTCTCAAACGTTTCGGCCTTATGTGATGGTCCCCTGTCGGGTTTGACCTCCATATCTCAAAATTTTTCCGAAGAGTGAGCCAATTGGGGAAGGGCGCCTTACTTGGTGCATTGTGTGCATTGTGTCCGAAAGGCTATGAATGAGAGCGACAGGTATTCGCCCCGGTATCTCGTCTGTACCAGAGCTGACGGGGAATCGTTTGTGTCTGTGAAGCCTCAGTTCTTTGTCGAACATTTAGAGGACAAGTTCGGGGAGGTGGAGGGCTTGTCCAAGATGCGGTCAGGGTCAGTCTTAATAAAAACGGCATCCTCTGCCCAGTCACGAGCCTTGCTCGCTTGTACGAAGTTGGGTGATGTTTCTGTTACTATCACCCCACATAAAAGCTTAAATATGGTCCAGGGAATTATTTTTCACCGCGATGTCCTTTTACAGTCCGATGACGAGCTGCGCGCCAACTTGGAGCGACGAGGTGTCCATTTCGTCCGGCGCATCCACCGGGGTCCGAGGGATCATCAAGTTGCCACCGGTGCCTTCATCTTGGCCTTCGAGGGTGACACGTTACCTGAGAAGGTCAGGGTGATGGTGTACCGTTGTGATGTCAAGCCGTATATCCCTCCCCCGATGCGGTGCTTCAAGTGTTGGAAGTTCGGCCATATGTCTTCACACTGTGCTTCCGACCTTGTATGTCGCGATTGCGGACGACCATCCCATCTTGATCATCCCTGTGCCCCGCCTCCAATCTGTGTGAACTGTGGTGAGCACCATCCGCCTTGCTCGCCGGACTGTCCAATTCTGCAGAAGGAGCGGAAAATCATGGAAATCAAGACCCTCGACCGACTGACGTACACTGAGGCGAAGCGGAAATATGATCAACTTCATCCAGTGTGTATGACATCTTCTTATGCTGCAACTGTCACTCCTGCTACAGTCCCATCAGCTCCAGTCAGCTCTCAGAGTCGAAGGCCCACACCTACCCCCTTGATGGTGGGGGGCTCTAAACTCCGTGTTGCTCCTGCTCCATCTGCTTCAGGAGCAACGCCCCCCAAACCATCGGGGACATCAGTTCTCCCTTCCCAGCCGGAGAAGCGTAAGTCTTATTCGGCTCCTCTCGCCAGGAAGGGTTCCCTTGGGGACCTCCCTTCCCAAGTTCGGACCGGTACCAAACCAGACAGCCGCAAGTGGCTCAAACAACCACCGGTCCCTGGTCATAGGGCCTCACGGTCGTCGTCTGTCCCTGAGACTGACCCAGTGAAACCCTCCCAGCCTGAACCACCGAAGGCTCAGCGAGAGAAACAGAAGAAGAAGAAGAAGAAAGTCCCCAAGGCTAACGACATTGCGGTGGCACCCATCCCACCGCTTCCTACAAGCTCTGCGTCTGAGGACGAGGTGGAGATTCTGGCGTCCGCTGAGGACCTCGATCTCACCGGTCCCTTGGACGCAATGGATAGCATTTGCACGGGTGCTCCATCGGAGGCAGCAGGTGACCCAGCAGCGTAATCTGCCTTCCCAGTCTCATCACGCTTTTCCCAGCCATGGACAACACCATCCTCCAGTGGAACTGCAGTGGTTTCTTCCACCATCTAGCTGAGCTCCGCCAACTTATCAGCCTTCACCCTTTCTTCTGCATTGCTCTTCAGGAAACTTGGTTTCCAGCAATGCGAACCCCCGCCCTCCGTGGCTATCGGGGTTATTATAAGAACCGCGCAGCTTATGAAAGGGTGTCTGGTGGCGTCTGCATATATGTTCTTCACACTCTGCACAGCGAGTCTGTCCCTCTCCAGACACCTTTAGAGGCTGTCGCTGTACGGGTGTGGACGCCACAGGCTGTTACCGTCTGCTGTCTTTACCTTCCACCGGATGGTGATGTCTCGCAGCATGTCCTGGCTGCACTGGTAGCCCAATTGCCGCCACCTTTCTTACTATTGGGCGACCTTTCAATCTGTAGCCCTAGCCTCTTACCGTCTGTCCAATGGAGTGTGCATGACGACCTATGTGGTAGTGACCACTTTCCGATCTTTCTGTCACTACCACAGCGTCACTCTTTTGGGCGCCCTAGCAGATGGGCTATGAATAAGGCTGACTGGGACTTGTTCTCCTCCACTGCCGCTATTGAGCCTGTCTCTAATGATGACATTGATGCGGTGGTTCAATTGGTCACCACCGGCATCGTTACTGCCGCCGAATCTGCCATTCCCCGTTCTTCTGGGCCCCCTCGGCGGAGGGCTGTGCCTTGGTGGTCGCCTGAGATCGCTGAAGTGATTAAAGATCGCCGGCGGGCGCTCCAGCGTCACAAGCGACATCCCTCCATAGACCACCTTATCGCCTTCAAACGGCTGCGTGCGCAGGCCCGCCTCCTTATCCGCCAAGGCAAGAAGGAGTGCTGGGAGCGATATGTGTCCACCATTGGCCTCCATGTCACTCCATCGCAGGTCTGGGCCAAGATTCGACGCGTCTACGGCTATCAGACCCCTGTCAGCGTCCCTGCGCTCTCACTGAATGGAGCAGTTTGTACGGACTCTGACATCATTGCCACCCGCTTAGCAGAGCATTTTGCTCCGAGTTCCGCTTCTGCGAATTACCCCCAGGCCTTCCACTCCATTCAAGAGCGGATGGAACGTTGGAGCCTTTCTTTTCGCACAAACACTTCTGAATCCTACAATGCTCCATTCAGTGAGTGGGAATTTCGCAGTGCCCTAGCCGCTTGCCCTGATACCGCTCCCGGTCCCGATCGCATCCACTGTCAGATGCTGAAACACCTTTCAGTGGACTGCAAGCGACGCCTCCTCGACCTTTACAACCGTCTCTGGGTCGAGGGTGAGTTTCCGTCGCAATGGCGGGAAAGCATTGTCATCCCCGTTTTGAAACCGGGCAAGAGCCCTTTGGAGGAGGACAGCTACCGCCCCATTAGCCTCACCAACGTTATTTGCAAGCTATTCGAACGGATGGTGAGCCGGCATTGAATTGGGTACTGGAGTCTCGGGGCCTTCTGGCTCCGTCTCAGGGTGGGTTCCGTAAAGGCCGCTCCGCTGCCGACAATCTGGTGAGCCTGGAGTCGGCCATCCGTACTGCCTTTGCCTGCCGTCAGCACCTGGTCGCTGTCTTTTTCGACATGCGGAAGGCATACGATACGACATGGTGTCATCACATCCTTTCTACGCTTCATGGATGGGGTCTTCGGGGCCCTCTGCCGATTTTTATCCGCAATTTCCTGTTGTATCGTACCTTCCGCGTGCACGTCGCGGCCTGATATAGTTCCTCCCACGTCCAGGAGAACGGCGTGCCACAGCGTTCTGTTTAAAGTGTCTGCCTGTTTTTAATAGCCATTAACGGGCTCGCTGCGGCTGTGGGAAATTCTGTCTCCCCTTCCCTGTATGCTGACGACTTCTGCCTTTACTACAGCTCTACTGGCATTGCAGCTGTTGAACGTCAGCTACAGGGGGCTCTCCGCAAGGCGCAGTCTTGGGCTGTAGCTCATGGGTTCCAGTTTTCGGCAGCCAAGACCTGCGTTATGCATTTCTGCCGGCGACGTACTGTCCACCCGGAGCCGCAGCTTTCTCTTAACAGCGAACTTCTTTCAGTGGTGGAATCACACAGGTTTTTGGGGGTGGTTTTCGATGCCCGGTTGACTTGGCTGCCTCATATCCGGCAGCTCAAACAGGCGTGTTGGCAGCATGTCAATGCTCTGCGATGTTTGAGCCACACCCGCTGGGGCGCCGACCGATGTACCCTGTTCCGGCTCTACCAGGCGTTAATCCAGTCTCGTCTGGATTATGGGAGCCTGGCTTATGGCTCAGCTTCCCCATCTGCGTTGCGGGTGCTGGACCCAATCCTCCATAGCGGGATACGCCTTGCCACTGGTGCTTTCCGCACCAGCCCTGTGGACAGCATACTAGTGGAGGCAGGTGTCCCTCCACTGCGGTTACGACGCCAACAGTTACTGGCTGCTTATGCTGCCCATGTTTTTAGCTTGCCCGGGCATCCAAATTACCGTGGCCTGTTCCCGCAGTCCGTCGTCCATCTGCCAGACCGTCGGCCCAGGTCGAGTTGTCCGATCTCCGTCCGTGTCAAGGAGCTTCTCTCCGGGCTTGGGTTTTTCCCTGTTCCACCTCCTTTCCGGGCACCTCTGCGTACACCCCTGTGGTGTGTTCCTCGCCCTTGCCTTCGGTTCGACTTGGCACAGGGCTCGAAGGACTCAGTCCCTCCAGAGGCCTTCCGCGGCCGCTTTTATTCCATCCTGGCCACGTATCAGGGCTCTGGAATTGTTTACACTGACGGTTCGATGGTTGCTGGTCGTGTCGGGTATGCGCTAACTCTAGGGGACCATTCCGAACAACGTTCCTTGCCGGATGGCTGCAGCGTTTACACTGCTGAGCTGGTCGCCATCTTTCGTGCCCTAGAGTATATCCGCTCCTGCTCAGGTGAGTCCTTCGTTATCTGTAGCGATTCCCTGAGCGGTTTACGAGCTCTCGACCAGTGTTTTCCTCGTTCTCGTCTGGTGATGGCTATCCATGAGTCCCTGCATACTGTTGCGCGTTGCGGCCGCTCTGTGGTCTTCGTGTGGACCCCAGGCCGTGTTGGGATCCACGGGAATGAGAATGTTGACCGCCTGGCGAAAGAGGCCACCAGTCAACCACCTCTGGAGATTGGCCTCCCAGCGACTGATTTGCAGGCCCTATTACGCCGCAAAATTTTCTATTTATGGGACGCTGAATGGCGCAACCTGCCCGTACCAAACAAACTCCGTCGTATCAAGGCGTCGGCGACTGTGTGGTGGTCGTCCATTCGGGTCTCCCGCCAGGAGTCTGTTGTCCTCTCCCGGCTGCGCATTGGGCATACTCGGCTTACGCACGGCCACTTATTGCGCCGTGAGGACGCACCTCTATGTCGCTGCGGCTCCGTTTTATCTGTGGTCCATATTTTATTGGAGTGTCCGCTTTTAGCTGTGCTCAGGCAGTCTTTCGCACTGCCTGACACGCTCCCTGCCCTTTTAACAGATGACTCTGCTACGGCTGACTTAGTTTTACGTTTTATTCAGGCAGGGGGTTTTTATCATTTAATCTAAGTGTTTCTGTTTTATCTTATTGTTTTGTGTGGATTCTGGCCCTTGGCCTCGGTTTTAAACTGGTTTTTTTTATTTTTTTTTATTTTTTTTATTTTTTTTTTTTTTAAGTGGTTGGCTTTTCCTTTCTTATTTCTATGGTTGGCCCACCACCGTCACACTCTGTGTGATTTTAGTTCGTTTTGTCTGGTCTTTGTCTCAGTTTCTCTTGTTCTGTGTCGTCTGTGCTCTATTCTGTTGATCGTTTTTATTCTCTGTGGGTGTTTTTAGTGCTTGGAATAAGGGACCGATGACCGTAGCAGTATGGTCCCTTAAATCCCACAAACCAACTATCTTAGCTCTTCACAAAATACAGCCCCAGGCTCAGATTCCATCCACAACCAGATGAGCCAACACTTGGACGTACCCCAGAGGCAACAGCTCCTCAATGTCTTCAACCACATTTGGCTCGCAGGTGCTTTTTTGTCACAATGGTTAGACAGTATAGTTACCCCTGTCCTTAAGCCCAGGAAAAACCCAACATCTCTCAACAGATACTGCCCAATTAGCCTGACGAATGTACTTTGTAAACTGCTCAAAAGGATGGTCAACTTCACACTATGTTGGGTACTTGAATCTCGGGGCCTTTTGTCCCCATATCAGTGTGGCTTCCGGGTGGGGTGATCTCCTACTGACCATTCAGTCAGATTGGAATCGGCCATCCGACAGGCTTTTACTCACCGCCGGCACCTTGTCGTGGTCTTCTTTGGCCTACATAAGGCATATCACATTGCTTGGTGCCATCACATTTTAGTTACCCTCCATGACTGGGGCTTCCATGGTCCCCTTCTGTTTATTATCCGCGAGTTTTTATCTTACCACCTCTTCCGGGTTCAAGTTGGCACTTCACTCAGAGCCCCTCAGATTCAGGAGAATAGTATCCCATAGAGTTCTGTTTTAAGTGTCACTGTCTTCCTCATTGCCATCAATGGGCTTGCGACCTTTTTAGGCCTCTGGTTACCATGGCATTTTTGTCGTTGACCCACAGTACGTCCCGATCCAGAACTTTATTTAGGCAACTAGCTCCTCAATGTTGTAGCAGTCCCGTCCTTGATGTTGTAGCAGTCCCGTCTCTTGAGCTATAGTTTTGATAACAAGCTGACATGGCTGCCCCACATTCGCCACCTAAAGACTAGATGTATGCGGATGCTTAATGCTCTCCGCCTCCTGGCCCACACATCTTGGGGTGCAGACCATTCCACTCTTCTCCATCTATACCATGCTCTGGTCTTGTCCACTCTGGTAGTCAGGTTTACTGCTCAGTAGCTCCTTGGCCCTGTCCATCATTGTGGGGTGTGTCTGGCTATTGGTGCCTTTCGCACTAGTCTTCTTGATGGTCTCCTCATAGAAGTGGGGATTCCCCCTGTACACATCCGATGGATCCAACTCCTCGTTTCTTACACAATTGCATTTCGCCAACTCCCTGACCATCCTCTGTACCCTGTGCTCTTCGCCAATGAGGGATGTCTCCCTCCTAACACCCGCCCATGGGTGGGATTGCCGGTTGGCATGCGTCTCGCTTCCCCCTGTCGAGATCTCCATCTCCACTCACTGGACTGCAGCTGTGTCTTTCCTCCCATACTCCCCCCTTGGATGGTACGTAGACCACAGATTAGGACTGATCTATTCCAGGGTCCTAAGGACTTTGTCATTCCTATGGTTTTCCGGCACCTTGTCTGTGCCATCCTTGCAGAGTTGCAGGAGACCACCATCTTTTACACTGATGGTTCTAAGTCTATTGATAAGGTGGGATACGCTTTCACATCTCCTACTGGCTTCGAGCACCATTTATTGCTGGGATCATGTAGCGTGTTCACAGCAGAGCTTCTAGCCATTCACAGGTCCCTCCTTTTTGTTTCTGAGGCCTCGCTTCACAGTGTTTTAATTTGTTCAAACTCCATGAGCAGCCTGCAGGCCATCAACTGTCACCCTTTGGTCTCTGCTGTCCACGACCTTCTCTGTGCCCTTGAGTGCTGCCTGTTCACTCATCTTTCTCTGGGCCCTAAGTCATGTGGGCATCTCAGGGAATGAACTGGCAGACCATTTGGCTAGAGAAGCAGATATGTATCCCCCCCCCCCTCCCCAATTTTCTTTCATGATTCCAGCTGCGGATATGTGGATCTATGTCTGATCTGTCTTTGCCCAAAAGTGGAATGCCATCTAGAGCGTTACTGCTCGTAGTAAAAAAAACTCCCCACAATCAAGGAGTCTACTGCAGTTTGGCGCTCTTCTTTCTCCTCCTCTTTGAAGGAGTCCACTATTTTATGCCATTTACGCATTGGTCATACCTGGCTCACCCATTTTTTCCTCCTACATAATGACCCACCCCCACAATGTGGTTGGAGAGCCAGACTGACGGTATCTCATATTGGTGGAATGTCCCCTTCTTTTGGTCCTTCGTATTAAGTATAGCCTTCCCAATTCCTTAAATTTAATATTAGCAGATGATCCACGTATGGTTGAACTGATCCTCTGTTTCCTCCATGAAAGTGGTTTTTATTTCCAGATAAATAAAGTTCTCATTTAGTCTTGGAGCAGGGGCAGGTTGGTTGTGGTTGGGACTTCTTTTACAGTCTTCTCAGTCTCTGACTCCATGACAGCATCCACCTTTCTTCCAGTTTTTAGATTTGGCCTCACCTTTTATGCCTTTGCTGTGTGTGTTTAATGTTTATTATTTTATAATTTGACTCCCTTGACTGGATCCGTATGCTTTTAGCAGACCCTCTTTGTTCAGCAACTCACTTCGGAATCGCAGGACTGATGACCTTGACATTTGGTCCCATAACCCCTCTCAATTAATTAATCAGTCAATCAAAGGAAGATATTTTGGTTAAAAACAAAAGGCCAAAAATATTTATAAAGCAATGCAACCTCCCACTTTCACTACTTCATTAGCTTCAGTTATCAAAAAACCTATTCAGAAATGTGATGCCACTACCCAAATAGTTCATAGTGCTAGCTAGCTATAATACGTACATTTGTAAGTACAGTTGCAATGGTGCTGTCAGTATGAAGCCTATAGATCCCTGAGAACATCAGAAGGTCTACACTTGCTGACATTGTATATCATCAGGCTTGTCAGCAGGCAGGCTCTGGTAAACAGGTCAGAGCAGTTACTACCACTGCCACAAACATTCCTCCAAAGTCTCCTCTAGCAAACAAATCGACAGGAAGCATCAACCACAGAAGAAGACCAGTCAGACTCTCAGACCGTGTATATCTCATTTTCAGTCTGGTGTTCTAAGGATTTTAATGTGGAGACAATTGAATAGGAAATCTGTTTAAGTCAACCATCTAGCTCCCTGACTAAGCTCGCCACTGACAGGCTTGCCACTCTGCCAGAGACAAGGTGAAAGAAAAACCTCGTAGATAAAAAGGCTCTCTTACTACAGTGGAACATCAGTGGGTTCAGGACACGTGTGAAGAAAGTGAAACTCCAAGTGCAGGACTGTCCCTTGTGCAAATTTTAAACATACTCTCTTATTCTACAAAGCCATGCCCTTCACCCCAAGGATGACCTGAATCGGGGGAGACCAAAGGACGGGTGGCTTTGTTTGTAAATAAAATACACCACTCCTCTGCTCTGCTCTGCTCTGCTCCTCATTACTGATGTTCAAGCAGATACAATTGAAATTCATGTGGGTCAAAGGAACACCATCTACCAACTGCATTTACCACCACAGGAGATTCTGAGCACCACAAGGAGCTGTAGATTATGAGGATCTTACAGATCTTGAAGAAAACCCCCCACCCCGCTCATCCCCCACCCCCCACCCCCCCACCCCCTCCAATCTTGACCATTTCTCCTACTGAGAGACTGCAATGCCCATAAGGTATTGTGGGCACCAAATCCTACTTGCCCCAGAGGTAGAGCTCTGGAGAGTATTATGGTGTGTCACGAGCTGTGTAGCTTCAACACAGGCAACACTGCTCATTTCAGCATTACTACTGGGTCATTCTTAGCCATAAACCTCTCTTTCCACTCTCCAGTCCTTGTAGTTCTGCTTAGTGGAAAGTTACCAGTGACCCAGTGACTTTCATTCCAGTGACAATTTTTCACCCCAAATCCACCTACCAGATGGAGCAATATTTGAAAGGAAGCTGTCAGGATGGATCCTGCTGTTCAGCCACCTGGCTGTGCTTTGAACACGGAGGCAGCATACAGGAATTTGTGCACCACATTAAACATGTGATCCACCTTGCTGCTCACTTACCCAGAGTCCTCAGGTAGTATTAGAAGGCAGCCTGTACCGTGGTCGACTGATTGCTGCTCGGCAATCTGAGGTGAACATGCAGTTCTGTGATTGTTTAAGTGCCACCCAACACCTTATTGAGCAGCAAAAGCCAAAGCTTGGCACGTAACCCAGGAGAGCAAGAAAAGTTCATGGCAAGCATTCCTGAACTCTGTCAATTGCTCCAATTGTTCCACAAAATCATGGGAAACCATCAGGAGGATTTCTGGTAAATTCTGTTAGTTATCAGTGGTGCTAAAGCAGGGGTGACTCCAAACAATGCCTGAAGACATAGTCCATACAGTAGCAGAGGATTTTGCAATGACTACTGCTACTGCCAGCCAGAATTCAGCATTCTGCTGCTAATGTGTGACCATGGAGAGGGGTGAGTTGGACTTCAGATCCAACAATTCTTAGTCATACAACTGCCCTTTCCCATGTCGAGCTGGATTCAGCACTGTCTGAATCTCGTGATATTATGCCTAGTCGCAACAAATCAAATACTGCATCCGGTGAAATATGCAACAATGTCAAAGGAAACCTTCCAAGAATGTGTTAATTAAATATGACAGACAGGACAGTTCCCCATCTCACGAAAGAAGCCAACTTTTGTAGCTCTTCTCAAACCAGGAAAGGACCAAACATGTCCCAGTAGTTACTGGAGCATCACTTTGAGTTGTGTAGGAAAGACAATGGAATGGAGAATGGTCAACCATGATCTTGTCTAATTGTGAGGCCATGCAGCTCCTTAGCCAGTCTTTAGCCTCAGTTTAGGAGACATTCATTCACTGTTGACAATCTGACTCTGCTAGAGGTGGCTCTATAGCAAGCTTACCTACTTAAACAACATTGTATAGTGATGTTCTCTGAGATCAGGAAGACATACAATACAGCTTAGAGGCACAATACTGTAGGACAGCTTCACCACTGGGGCTTTTATGGCCACCTCCCATCCAATCGTTCTTATCACAACGCCATTTTTGTTATTGAGTTGGTGACATGCTGTCAGATGGTTTTGAGCAGGAGAATGGCATTCCCCAAGAAAGTGTTTAAAGTGTAGCCCTCTTTGCCATAGCAAAATTCAGTATAACATCTGCAGTAAGGAGTCTTGTGCGATGCTCCTTATTTGTGGACAATTTTGCATTTTTATGTTCCTTCTCCTATACTGTAACTTGAGTAGTCAGTTCAGTCACATCTTAAAATGAAGACGTTGGAGGAGAGGGCTGCAAAGACAGGTTTCACATTTTCTGCAGATAAGTGTTCATTATTTTAATTTACCTGACTTGCATACGAGGGGCACCAGTCTAAATTTTAGAGACTCTGATGTATATGGACCACATTTTTAATCCAAAACATCTTGGGCACTGATTTGCTGGGTACAGGCTTGACAACCCTGGGGTTCTTGAGCTGGGGACTGGTAACGCTGCCAGTCCCCCGTCACCATAAGCTCTGGGCAGGCTTCAGTGACCACTGCGTGGCGGTGGATTGTGTGTCTCAGAGAATGGGAATCTTGGCTTGACTGCCCTGATCGCGTGAATGGGGTAAACCTCTATTAAAAAAACCTCAATCTCAAGGTGTGCTGTGCACTTAGGGGATGCATGACTGTTGAGGTGGAACAGTCGTTAGCAGGCAACCTCTGGGGAACGTGCCCCACCTCAGTTGTATAAGGGTTATTCAGGCACGCGGGGCTCTGTCTGAGTGGACCCTTATTTCCCTAGCTGCTCCTGGGATGGAGATTGAATCCGGGAATTCTTCTTCTCCTCACAGCAGGAAGGTTGTACTGCCTGGGAGTATTCACACCCATTCATCAAAAAGAATGAGAGAGGCTAGTCCTCCTGATAGTAAAAATACTTTGGACTGCAGTAACAGGGCTCATGGAGTCATGAATAACAATGTGTTTCTGGTGATAAAGAGGAAGGAGAGAACATTTGAAAGTGTCCCCCTTTTATATCCAGAAGGGTTTGGAAGGCCTTGATGGAACATTAACATCTATGAAACGATTGCGTAATTGCTAATTGTTGGTCGAAACTAACAGGTCAAAGCAGGTAGACTTTCTTAAGAAATCACAGAAACTGGGTGACTGTGATATTGTTGAGATGCACACCTTTCTCAACTCCAGTAAGAGCATTGTCACATGTCGAGATATCATGAACATGGACATAGGAAAACTGAAGCAAGAATGGATATCCCAGGGAATAGTTGATTGGAGCAACAAACACACAGGAATAACTGAGTAACCGAAAAGCCTGCCACTTTCATCATCACATTCAATTCTCCGACACTGCCTGAACATCTTATGGTGGGGATCCTTGAACCTAATGTTCGGCCTTACATTCCAAACCATATGCAGTGCTATAAATGCCAGCATTTCGGCCATACAACCATGAGTTGTGGAGGTGAAGCAATCTGAGGGAACTGCGGAAAAGTAGCTCATGATGCTGGGACTCGCTGCCCATCTCTGGCGATCTGCATCTACTGCTCTGGAAACCACTCAGTATGGAGCCGAGGCTGCCCTTTTTTTGGTGAAGAATGCAAAATACAGGAGATAAGAGTGACAAAGCGGATCCCCTATGCCGAAGCCAAAAAAGAATATAATGCGACAAAACCCCGTCTTTGCCACCTCATATTCTTCCATGGTGCAGAAACCTATTCCCAAGGCAGACGCTTTGACGCAGATGACGCCTAGTGTGCCTGTATCCACCACAAGCACCTGTACTTGTACGTGTACATGTCAAGGGAAAAAGAGTATGGACAAAGCAATCCAGGCAGCTGCACCAGTAAAGACCAACAACAGTTCCACAGGGAGCATCCAGAAGGTACAAGAACAGCAGAGTGCCTCTGAACGCCCTTTTCCCCCCTCATCCTTGAAGGGACAGGGTCCAGGGAAAGGCTCACGATGTTCAGGTCAAAAGCTGTCCTGAGTGCCGTCAGACATTATTCTTTCCCATCTGACTGATGAGGAGGATGTCATGAAGTTAGATGACTTGGATTCAGGCAGCCACTCCACTCCCCATTGCTCTTAAAGTGCTTCGCCTCCTCAGTTCAAAAATGGGGGGGGGCAGCAGCAGCCTTACGACGTCTCATGAGCTATGCATCCTCAACGTGGGTACTCACTCACATTTCTCTGCTACTGGGTCATTCTAAGCCATCAACCTCTCTTTCTGTTCTCCTGCCCTCACCGACTCTGTTCAGTGGGAGGTCATTGATGACCTTCATTCCAGTGACCACTTCCCAATCTGCTTTCACCTACTAAATGGCTCACCACCTGAAGTTAAGCCCCCACAATGGATGGTCAGCAGGGCTATCTGGACGTGTTTCAGCCAGCTTGCTGTGTTCAAACACTGTGACAGTGTCCAAGGATGAGTGGACCACATCATACTAGTGATCCATCGTGCTGCTAACTTCTCCATCCCATTCCTCAGATAATCTTAGGAGGCGACCAGTACCTTGGTGGACACTTAAGTGCCACTCTGCGATCCAGTAAAGGTGTTCTGCTCTTCAACATTTAAATACCAACTGACAGCAGACAACCTTATGGCCTTTCGAATTGCGAGGGCCAAGGCTCGACGTGTCATTGGGGAGAGTAAGAAAAGGTCATGGCTAGCATTCCTGGATGCCATCAATCGTTCCACTTCTTCTGTAGAAGTATGGGAAGCCATCCAGAGGATTTCTGGTAAACGCAGCTGTTTACCGATATCAGCAATGCTGGAACGGGAGTGCCTCCAAACAACACCCAGAGACATTGCTCAGATGCTGGCCGAACATTTTGCACAAACTACTGCCAATACAATCCAGGATCTGGCATTTTGTCACTATCATGCGACTTCAGGTACAACAGTTCTGACACCTACAACTCCCCTTTCTCCATGTGGGGGCTCGAATGGGCACTGACTGAGATTCGTCACACTGCACTTGGTCACAACCAAATCCAGTACTACATTTTTAGATATTTGCCAGTGGTATCAAAGAAAATCCTCCTTGAATGTTTTAATCTAATATGGCAGACAGGCAACTTCCCCAACTCGCGGAGGGAGGCAATTCTGATCCTTCTCCTCAAACCAGGAAAGGACTGCCTATGTCCCAGTAGTTACCGGAGTATTGCCTTAACAAGCTGTGTAGGAAAGACCCTGAAGCGAGTGGTTGTCCGTCATCTGGTCTGGTTGTTAGAGACCAGGCAACTCTTTAGCCGCTCTCAGTGTGGATTCCGAAGAGTTTGGTCCACAGTTGACAATCTGACCCTCCTAGAGGTGGCTATTCAGCAGGCTTTCCTCCGTAAGCATCACTGTATTGGCATATTCTTACATATAAGTAAGGCAAGCGACACTACTTGGAGACACTGTATTCTCACACAACTGCATCAATGGGGTTATGGTGGCCACCTCCACAACTTTCTATGGTCTTTCCTGCCTCAGCAGTTTTTTAGGACCCAAGTTGGTGACACACTGTCTGATCTATTTGAGCAGGAGAGTGGTGTTCCTCAGGGCAGTGTTCTAAGTGTTACCCTCTTTGCCATAGCCATCAACAGTATCACAGCTATGGTAAGAAGTCCTGTACAGTGCTCCTTATTTGTAGACAATTTTGCTGTTTTCTGTACCTCCTCCACTGTTGCAATGGCGAGCAGTCAGTTGCAGTTTACAGTGCGGTGGTTAGAGGAACAGGCTGCAAAGATGGGTTTTCAGCTTTCTGCAGATAGAAGTGTGTGTGTGTGTGTGTGTGTGTGTGTGTGTGTGGGCGCGCGCGCGCGCGCAGGTGTGCATGCGCATTTAAACGTTCTCGTCGTCTTTTTAATTTGCCTTCCTTGAATATTGGTGACACCATCCTACATTTTAGACACCGTGCGGTTTCTGGGCCTCATTTTTGACTCCAGATGGTCGTGGTTACCACACCTGTGAGACCTGAAAGCCAGAACCCTGAAGGCAGTGAACACCATAAAGTGTCTTAGCCATAGGTCTTGGGGAGCAGACAGTGCATGTCTCCTTCAGTTTTATCCAGCTTTTGTGTGTTAGCAGCTGGACTATGGTTGCATGGTGTAAGGGTCAGCGAGGCCCTCTTACATGTGTATCATTGACACTGGCCATCATGAGGGGATTTAGCTGGCTACGGGTGTTTATCGGACCAGTCGCATACCTAGCAACTGTGTTGAGGCAGGGGAACCGCCACTTACCATGTAGTGCCAGCTCCTCATGGTGCGTCAGGTGTGCAAGTCCACCTCTGGAACGCCTTTTTTCCAACCTTCCTGCACACTGGACTCGCATTCGGGAGGACAACGGTTCAATCCCGTCTCCAGCCATCCTGATTTAGGTTTTCCGTGATTTCCCTAAATCGTTTCAGGCAAATGCCGGGATGGTTCCTTTGAAAGGGCACCGCCGATTTCCTTCCCAATCCTTCCCTAAACCGAGCTTGCGCTCTGTCTCTAATGACCTCGTTGTCGACGGGACATTAAACACTAACAACCACCACTACCAACCTTCCACAAGCCACAATGCCATTTGGTATCTGTGTGCAGCGTTTGCTGGAGTCACTGTGCGTGGAGCCAGTATGACCCCAAATCCAGGTTTTTAACCGCCTGCTACCCTGGTTACTGGAGAGGCCCAGAGTGATTTTAGGTTTTGTACGGTACAGGAGAGAGAGCACTCCTGCTTCCGTTTTTAATGTGATGTTCTCTGATATGTTATCTGAGGACCATGACTATGTAGCTGTTTTTACAGATGGGTCTAAGCAGGGGAACTGTGTTGGTTGCGCTGTCGTTTTCCTGGATCGTGCCCTCAAGGTCAGACTGCCTACAGAATTTACCGTTTTTGATGCAGAATTATATGTGGTCTTGCGATCACTGGAGCAGATGAGACGTTCTCCCAGTGTTAGATTTCTGATCTTCTCAGATATCTCTCTGTGCCATAGCCACAGGTCTTGGTGAGTGGACTGGTTACATCTGCTTCATTTTTATAGGGCTTTCGTAAGATCATGGCTTGACTGAATGCATTGTTTATGGATCTGTGAGACTTTATATAAAGATCATTGACACTATCCACCATGAGGGGATCATGCTGACCACTGAAGCTTATGTGACCCAGTCCCATATCCAGTCTGTGTACTAAGGTTGGGGAGCTGCCATTCACCATCTGGCGGCAACTCCTTGTGGAGCATTAAACATATAGGATATCTGCTGTTCCCATTCCATCAGCGTACCGTACTGGTGCTTGTCCACCTATGGAACACCCCCCTGCGGGTTCGGGGGTTAGAATAGGCCCGCGGTATTCCTGCCTGTCGTAAGAGGCGACTAAAAGGAGTCTCAAATGTTTCGGCCTTATGTGATGGTCCCCTCTCGGGTTTGACCTCCATCTTTCTAAATTATTCCGAAGAGCGAGCCAATTGGGGAAGGGCGCCTTACATGGTGCACTGTATCCATCGTGCATTGAGACCTTTAGCAGGCTTTTTCGTCGTTGCAATGGTGTCCCACTCGTTTTCCATCTCTTGGGTGAGGATACGTCCCTGGGTGCGATTACCACGCTGCACTCAGCAGTGTTGCTTTTAACTGCGACGACGACCTTGGACATTTCTGCACCTAAGATCCAGCACGGTAGCCAGTCCGTTGTCGTGGGGCCGCCATGTACCCTGACAACACAGGGATCACTCTACTGATGCCTGCGCCGTTAACTCCCCACGTATGCCAAGGAGTAGATGCCTATCTCCCTGGGGCATCAGGACTCCCGGCAATGGCCATCCTGCCAGGTGGCTATTGCTGCAGCTGGGTGGCGCCCGTGGGGAGGGCCCTTGGTCGGAGTAGGTGGCATCATGGCGGATGACCCGCAATGAAGCGCGGTACATCATCTCTCGCTGGCGGCCAGCCACCAGCAGTCTCTAAGCATTCGAGGGCTCATTTTAAAGCTAACGTTTATGACCTCAAATCGTTCCCATCCCTGGCCACTCCATGGGAGGAATGAAAGGCAATGAATGACAGTGACGTGTATTCGCCCAGGTATCTCGTCTGTACCAGAGCTGATGGTGACTCGTTTCTATTTGTGAAGCCTCAGTTCTTTGTAGAGCATTTAGAGGACAAGTTTGGGGAGGTGGAGGGCTTGTCCAAAATGCGCTCTGGGTCAGTTTTGATAAAAACGGCATCCTCTGCCCAGTCACGCAGGTTACTTGCTTGTGACAAGTTGGGGGATGTTCACGTTACCATCACCCCACATAAGAGTTTAAATATGGTCCAGGGTGTTATTCTCCATAGGGACCTCGTTTTGCAGTCTGATGACGAGCTGCGCGCCAATTTAGAGCGCCGTGGTGTACATTTCGTCCGGCGTGTTCATCGGTGTCCGAGGGACAATCAGGTAGCTACCGGTGCCTTCATCTTGGCCTTCGAAGGTGATACCTTACGAGCGAAGGTCAAGGTGATGGTCTACCGGTGTGACGTCAAACCCTATATCCCTCCCCCGATGCGGTGCTTTAAGTGCTGGAAGTTCGGTCACATGTCCTCTCGCTGTACTTCTAGCCTCACATGTCGAGATTGTGGACGCCCATCTCATCCCGATACTCCATGTGCTCCGCCTCCCGTCTGTGTCAACTGTGGAGAGCCTCATTCCCCTTGCTCGCCGGACTGCAGTATCTTACAGAAAGAACGCAAAATCATGGAATATAAGACCCTGGACCGACTGGCTTACACTGAGGCTAAGCGGAAATTTGAACGGCTACATCCCGTGCGCATGATGTCATCTTATGCCTCCACTGTCACTCCTGCTCCAGCTCCTTCAGCTGCAAGATATACAATCAGCTCTCAGAGTCAGAGGACCTCACCTGCCCCCTTGATGATGGGGGCCCCTTCTCTCGCTGTTGCTCCCACACCATCTACCTTGGGAGCAGCACCCACTAAACCACCAAGGACACCAGTCCCCACTTCTAAGCCGGAGAAGCGTAAGTCTTCTTCGGCTTCTCTCGCTCGGAAGGGATCCCTTGGGTCACTCCCTTCCCAGGTTCCTACCAGTGGCACAGCAGACACCAACCAGTGGCTGAAGAAGCCACAGGTCGCTGGTTGACGGGCTTCGCGATCCTCTTCGGTCCCAGAGACTGACTCCAATAAGACCTCTCAACAACGGCAACCAAAGGAACAGCGAGAGAAAACGAATTTGAAAACCCGCAAGTCCAAGACACCTGCGGTGGCACCTAATCCACCGCTACCTAAAAGCTCTGCGTCTGAGGATGAGGTGGAGATCCTTGCGTCCACTGAGGACCTCGATCTCGCCGATCCCTCAGACGCAATGGATAGCACTTGCACGGGTGCTCCATCGGAGGCAGCAGGTGACCCAGCGGCGTAATCTGCCATCCCAGTCCCGTCACGCCTTTCTCCGCAATGGACAATACCATCCTCCAGTGGAACTGCAGCGGTTTCTTCCACCATCTAGCTGAGCTCCGCCGACTTATCAGCCTTCACGCTTTCTTCTGCATTGCTCTTCAGGAAACTTGGTTTCCAGCAATGCGAACCCCCGCCCTCCGTGGCTATCGGGGTTATTATAAGAACCGGGCAGCATATGAAAGGGTGTCTGGTGGCGTCTGCCTCTATGTCCTTCACACTCTGCACAGCGAGTCTGTCCCTCTCAAAACACCTTTAGAGGCTGTCGCTGTTCGGGTGTGGATGTCACAGGCTGTTACTGTCTGCTGTCTTTACCTTCCACTGGATGGTGATGTCTCGCAGCATGTCCTGGCTGCGCTGATAGCCCAATTGCCGCCACCTTTCTTGCTATTGGGCGACTTCAACGCCCATAACCCTCTGTGGGGTGGGTCAGTGGCAACAGGTCGAGGCGCCACCGTTGAGCATTTCTTGTCGCAGCTCGATCTCTCGATTTTAAATGATTGTGCCTTCACACACTTCAGTGTGGCGCATGGCACATACTCCGCCATTGACCTTTCAATCTGTAGCCCTAGCCTCTTACCGTCTGTCCAATGGAGTGTGCATGACGACCTGTGTGGTAGTGACCACTTTCTGATCTTTCTGTCACTACCACGGTGTCACTCTTTTGGGCGCCCTAGCAGATGGGCTATGAATAAGGCTGACTGGGACTTGTTCTCCTCCACTGCCGCTATTGAGCCTCTCTCTAATGATGACATTGATGCGGTGGTTCAATCGGTCACCACCGGCATCATTACTGCCACCGAATCTGCCATTCCCCGTTCTTCTGGGTCCCCTCGGCGGCGTACTGTGCCTTGGTGGTCGCTTGAGATCGCTGCAGCGATTAAAGGTCGCCGGCGGGCGCTCCAGCGTCACAAGCGACATCGCTGCATTGAACACCTCATCACCTTCAAATGGCTGCGTGTGCGGGCCCGCCGCCTTATCCGCCAAGGCAAGCAGGAGTGCTGGGAGCGGTATGTGTCCACCATTGGCCTCCATGTCTCTCCATCGCAGGTCTGGGCCAAGATCCGACGCCTGTATGGCTATCGGACCCCTGTCAGCGTCCCTGCGCTCTCACTGAATGGAGCAGTTTGTACAGACTCCGGCGAAATTGCCAACAGCTTGGCAGAGCATTTTGCTCTTAGTTCCGCTTCTTCCAATTACCCACTGGCCTTCTGCTCCATTAAAGAGCGGATGGAACGTCGGAGCCTTTCGTTTCGCACCCACCACCCAGAATCTTACAATGCTCCATTCAGTGAGTGGGAATTTCGCAGTGCCCTAGCCGCTTGCACTGATACCGCTCCTGGGCCAGATAGCATCCACTGTCAGATGCTGAAACACCTTTCAGTGGACTGCCAGCGGCGCCTCCTCGATCTTTACAACCGTCTTTGGGTCGAGGGGGAGTTTCCGTCGCAATGGCGGGAAAGCATTGTCATCCCCGTTTTGAAACCTGGAAAGAACAGGTGGACAGCTACCGTCCCATTAGCCTCACCAACGTTCTTTGCAAGTTGCTTGAACGGATGGTGAGCCGGCGCTTGAATTGGGTACTGGAGTCTCGGGGCCTTCTGGCTCAGTCTCAGGGTGGGTTCCGTAAAGGCAGCTCTGCCACCGACAATCTGGTGAGCCTGGAGTCGGCCATCCGTACTGCCTTTGCCTGCCATCAGCACCTGGTCGCTGTCTTTTTCGACATGCGGAAGGCGTAAGATACGACATGGCGTCATCACATCCTTTCTACGCTTCATGGATGGGGTCTTCGGGGTCCTCTGCCGATTATTATCCGCAATTTTCTGTCGTATCGTACCTTCCGCGTGCAAGTCGCGGCCTCGTATAGTACCTCCCACGTCCAGGAGAACGGTGTGCCACAGGGTTCTGTTTTAAGTGTGTGCCTGTTTTTAATAGCCATTAACGGGCTCGCTGCAGCCGTGGGAAATTCTGTCTACGCTTCCCTGTATGCTGACGACTTCTGCCTTTACTACAGCTCTACTGGCGTTGCAGCTGTTGAACATCAGCTACAGGGCACTATCCGCAAGGCGCAGTCTTGGGCTGTAGCTCATGGGTTCCAGTTTTCGGCAGCCAAGACCTGCGTTATGCATTTCTGCCGGCGACGTACTGTCCACCCGGAGCCGCAACTTTCTCTTAACAGCAAACTTCTTTCAGTGGTGGAATCACACAGGTTTTTGGGGGTGGTTTTCGATGCCCGGTTGACTTGGCTGCCTCATATCCGGCAGCTCAAACAGGCGTGTTGGCAGCATGTCAATGCTCTGCGATGTTTGAGCCACACCCGCTGGGGCGCCGACCGATGTACCCTGTTCCGGCTCTACCAGGCGTTAATCCAGTCTCGTCTGGATTATGGGAGCCTGGCTTATGGCTCAGCTTCCCCATCTGCGTTGCGGGTGCTGGACCCAATCCTCCATAGCGGGATACGCCTTGCCACTGGTGCTTTCCACACCAGCCCTGTGGACAGCATACTAGTGGAGGCAGGTGTCCCTCCACTGCGGTTAAGACGCCAACAATTACTGGCTGCTTATGCTGCCCATGTTTTTAGCTTGCCCGGGCATCCAAATTACCGTGGCCTGTTCCCGCAGTCCGTCGTCCATCTGCCAGACCGTCGGCCCAGGTCGAGTTGTCCGATCTCCGTCCGTGTCAAGGAGCTTCTCTCCGGGCTTGGGTTTTTCCCTGTTCCACCTCCTTTCCGGGCACCTCTGCGTACACCCCTGTGGTGTGTTCCTCGCCCTTGCCTTCGGTTCGACTTGGCACAGGGCTCGAAGGACTCAGTCCCTCCAGAGGCCTTCCGCGGCCGCTTTTATTCCATCCTGGCCACGTATCAGGGCTCTGGAATTGTTTACACTGACGGTTCGATGGTTGCTGGTCGTGTCGGGTATGCGCTAACTCTAGGGGACCATTCCGAACAACGTTCCTTGCCGGATGGCTGCAGCGTTTACACTGCTGAGCTGGTCGCCATCTTTCGTGCCCTAGAGTATATCCGCTCCTGCTCAGGTGAGTCCTTCGTTATCTGTAGCGATTCCCTGAGCGGTTTACGAGCTCTCGACCAGTGTTTTCCTCGTTCTCGTCTGTTGATGGCTATCCATGAGTCCCTGCATACTGTTGTGCGTTGCGGCCACTCTGTGGTCTTTGTGTGGACCCCCGGTCACATCGGTATCCCGGGCAATGAACGTGTTGACCGCCTGGCCAAACAGGCCACCAGTGAACCCACCCTGGACATTGGCCTCCCGGAGACTGATTTGCGGGCAGTCTTCTGCCGTGAAGTTCTCTCGCTTTGGGACACTGAATGGCGCAATCTGCCCATGCCAAACAAACTCCGTTCTCTCAAGGTGACGACGTGTGTGTGGCAGTCATCCATGCGAGCCACTCGCAGAGATTCAGTTGTTCTTTGTCGGCTCCGCATTGGCCACACCCGACTGTCTCACAGTTATATATTGCGTCGTGAGGACCCACCTCTCTGTCGCTGTGGGGCGGTTTTGACGGTGGTGCACATTTTATTAACTTGTCCGCTTTTAACTGTGCTCAGGCAGACATTTGCGCTGCCTGATACTCTCCCTGCCCTTTTACTGGATGACTCTGCCATGGTGGACTTAGTTTTGAGTTTTATTCGGGCAGGGGGTTTTTATAGTTTAATCTGAGTGTTTATGTTTTGTTGATTCTGGCTTTTAGCCTCTGATTTTAAACTGAGTTTTTAATGTGTTCTTGGTGGTTGGCTTTTCCTCTTTTTTTTTTTCTCTCTCTCTATGGTCGGCCAACCACCGTCACACTCTGTGTGTTTTAATTTGTTTTGTCTGATCTCTGTCGGAGTCTTTCTCGTCCTGTGTCGTCTTTCCTGCTGTTCGTTTTTTATTCTCTTTGGGCGGTTTTAATTTTTTGGAAAAAGGGGGACCGATGTTCATCGCAGTCTGGTCCCTTTAATCCCACAAACCAACCAACCAACCAACCTACCTACCTACCTATCTATGGAACACCTTTTCTCAAACAATCCCTGAGCAACATGGTTATTTGGGATCCACATCAGGCATGAGCTTAAGTCACTTGATGCTGGGCCAATGCACACCCAAATCCAGGGTTGGAACTGTCTTCCACCCTGGTTAGTACAGAGACCAAGAGTAATTTTAGAATTATTGTAATACAAGAGAGGCTGCAGTGCTGTCTCTGTTTTTAACACTGTCTTTGACATTTTAAATGAGAACCACAACTGTTAGCTCTATTCACAGATATGGTTAAACAGGGAGTACCCTTGACTGTGAGGTGCTGCAGCTGTGAAAATTGCAGTACCTTTGACTCTCTGCAACACTTTTACTCAGCAGATAAAGTATTCCAGCATTTCGAGGACTCCCTTCTCCACTTACAAAGGCTGATTGAGGTGGTATCGTACTGCAGGGTATCAGGGCACATTGGTATTAAGGGAAACAAAATGGCAGATGCAGCATCCAAAGAGGCATGTTGAGATATTCAGATAATTTAGTATTTAGTCCCCTACATGCTATCGCTATCACCTCACTGTTGAGGTAAAGTCGTGTGTGGATGGGAAGAAAGATGGCTAGTAGTGACAGACAATAAGCTGTGTCTAGTAAAGTCAACAATTTGGCCATTTTACACCTTCTTCCAGCCACACAGACAGGATCTACATCGATGTCTATTTCTACATCTACATGGCTACTCTGCAAATCACACTTAAGTGCCTGGCAGAGGATTCAGCAAACCACCTTGACAATAATTATAATGTAATTCCACTCTTGAAGAGTGTGCAGAGAAAAACGAATACACACATATTTCTGTGTGAGTGCCAATTTCCTGTAATTTTTTTTTTTTTATAATCATTTCTCCCAGTGTAGGTCAACATCAACAAAACATTTTTACATTTGAGGAAGAAAGTTGTTGATGGAAATTTCCTGAGAAGATTTTGCCACAGCAAGAAACGCCTTTGTTTTAATGATGTCCACCCCAAATCCTGTATCATGTCTGTGACACGCTCTTCACTATTTCTCAATAATACAAAATGTGCTGCCCTTGTTTGAATTTTCTTGATGTACTCAGTTCTTCGTATCTGGTAATAACCCCATGCCGTGCAGTAGTGCTCCAGAAGAGGGCAGACAAGTGTAGCATAGGCAGTCTCTTTAGTACATCTGTTGCCTCTTCTAAGTGTTCTGCCAATAAAAGGCAATCTTTGGTTCACCTTCCCCACAACATTTTCTCTGTGTGCTTTCCAATTTAAGTTGCTCGTAATTCTTATTCCTAGGTATGTAGTTGAATTTACGGCCTTTAGGTTTGATTTATTCATCGTGTAACATTTACTGGATTCCTTTTAGCACTCGTCTGGATGATCTCACACTTTTCATTATTTAGGATTAATTGCCAATTTTTGTACCATATGGATATCTTATCTGAATCGTTTTGCAATTGGTTTTGATCTTCTGATGACTACTAAACAGACAACAGCATCATCTGAAAATAGTCTAAGATGGCTGCTCAGATTGTCTCCTAAATCATTTTTACACATAAGGAACTAATCACTGACAAGTCACTTTTTAAAGAAGTTTACACCCCATTTGCTAATGAGTTATTCCCTCCACAATGACAGCAACCCCAGGGTGAGAGCCTGAAAATGGATTATCATATAATCAAGACTGTATACTACTACTCATTTATCTCACTCCTTGCAAGCAGTCGCTGCATCAGTATATGTGCATCGTAGGGGAACTACGTGTTCAAATGCCCCCTCACAAAACTATAGGCAGAGTAACTCTCGCAGATCTCATCATGCAGTTCCACCAAAAATGCTCCTGTGTGATAATTTTGATGCAAATAATCCACTTTGGAGATCATTTCATCACCATATGCATCTCCTGAAATGGGGCAGAACATGTACTTAAGAACTTCTAGAGCATTGTTTTTTGCTAATGATCTCACAATGTGCTCTCTAGCCCTTGCACATTCTTCTCAGTGAGAAGTAATCAGCAACTTGCACTTTAGTGACCATGTGTCTATGTCAGACATAGAAATGCCTGAAAACAAGCCACTCAAATGGGTGTTCAGCATGGCTATGGGGATACTATAGGGTCAGCTTCCTCTTTTAGAGCATCATGGTAGCATACAGAGTAGGTGGATCATATTGTGAACATGATCTACCCAGCTTCTGAGGCACTTATCTCACAGTATTCAGATGAACTACAAAGACGGTCTTCTAGGGGAGTGATGAATCATGCTCTGCAATCAGAAGCAAGCATGTGGCTCAGCTTTAGGATCAAATGCAGATAAACTGCAGAGAATGTCGCAGAGTTTTGGGTGGTTAGGGCAAAATGTCACAATGATTAAATGTAATGGCTACATTCTCTGCTCCATAAGTTGTTCCACTAAGAGTATAGGTATTTGGTAGACCATTGGTACATTTCAGGAAGAAGCAGAGGTGCACAGATGTTGCTGTAATATAAGACGGAAGTCTCCTATCCAGAGACATAGCCCAAACAATAGCAGAACATTTTCAGTGTAATTTTCACTGCCAGTCAAGATCCAGTTATCTAGTATCATTGTGTTTGTCAGTGGTGGGAGTGAGAGTTAGCGATGTCTGTCAAATGTCACATGTCAAGTTGACCTGGCCGTGAAAGGGTCCATTACAGAATGATGTAGCACATTGCACAGTGAAGTGAAGAAATTGTCCTCACTCTTTTTGTGTTAATGTGGTAAAGAGAGTTACCTGACCACATAAGAAATGCTCTTTTAATCTTTCTTCTGAAACCTATACATGACCAAGTAGTTATTGGAGTGTAGCCCTCATGGAGGTGATTATACAACAAGCCAACATATCCTAAAAAGTATTTTCATTGTTGATGGTATTCTTTTGATACCACTTGGAAGATCAATATCTTGGAAATTTCTGTGAATGGTGCATTTGAGCATATTTTCCCAGGTTTCTACAGTCCTCCCTATCCCCACATTATTTTAAATTTGTAGTTGACTTTGTCCTGTGTGGCTTCTTTGAAAGAAAGAACAGTATTTCTCAGGATGGAGTTTTAAGTGGTATTGTCTTTACAACAGTTATTAATAGTGTAGTGTAAGAAATCATCTCGAGTGTTTCTTGATAATGTTTCTATATTTTATTCCACCACTGCCACAATAGTCAGTCAGTTGAAACTGTCAACTAGAAATCTGTGAAATGCACCATAAAAATAGTTTAATACTCAGCTGAGTATCCTGTTTGTCCATTTTAACTGTTCACATTCATTTTTTAATTTTTGTTCATTGTGAAGGGATACTTGTAGTATTACTGACATGACTTAACTGATACCACAGAAGACACCTTCTCTCGGCGTCCAGTTACTAGTTTTTATGAGTAAATTTAAATAACTTTTCACTATACAATTGAACTAGATTCTGAGTATGTACAGTTCGTTTTCATTATCCTTTTTGGGAGTGATCAGGTTTTGGATTCTGAACTTCAAATTTGTAACATACAGATCAGTACTATATTTTTCATGGTTCCCATTTTAGTCTAGTAGGTGGAGTGCTAGACTCCAGTTCTGGAGGTCCTGCATAAAAGCAGGCATTGTTTCCTCATTGTAGTCACTCCAGGATGGCCCCAAATCCCCTCAGTATGCTATCAAATTCAGTCTTGGTCATCTTGCCTGGGGGTAAAAGGCAGCCAGAGCAATGGGCTCGCCACCCTCTCCTCCTCAGTGTCACATTGTACCGAAGGGCACGTCCTACCTGCAGTCAGCAAGAGGCAGGAATGATAGTTACTACATATATAAAGTATGGGGCTATGTTGTTTATTAATAAATTGGATATTCTTCAAATGGCAAAACTGATAGGTACTGTTTTATGTTGCAGAATTTTGGGTGCACAGTGTTATCCCTGGCATTCATAGAAGTCTGCCAAGAATTTTCCAGAAACTTAAATCTGCTAATTGTAATATTTTGTTAACTAACATGTTATTCTAGTAAAATTATTCATTTTTTGAAACGGAGAAATCATGCTGCATTACTGTGGCTTGTGGTTATTAAAAAGATTATATAATAAGAATTGAACATTTGAAAAACAAAAAAATTAATAAAGAAATCTCTACAGTTTTAAGAAAAGCAAATACACTTCTTAATTATTGATTGAGAAAACCCGGGTCCGGGGGTAGAATAGGCAAGAGATACTCCTGCCTGTTGTACGAGGCAGCTAAAAGGAGTTTCACACATTTCGGCCTTTATGTGATGGTCCCCTGTAGGGTTTGACCTCCATTCTTCAAAATTTTCCCAAAGAGTGAGCCAATTGGGGAAGGGCGCCTTACAAGGTGTATCATGTCCATCGTGCATTGAGATCTTTAGCCCACTTTCTCGCTGTCGCATTGCAGTCCAGACCATTCTCCATCTCTTGGGCGAGGACACCTTCCTGGCTGCATTTTCCACCATGCACTATGCAGTGTCAATTTCTACGTCGATGATTACCATGAACCTCTTCGCACCTGATATCCAGCACGGTAGCCAGTCTGTTGTGGTGGGGCCGCCATGTACCCTGTTGGTTGTAGCCCCCTGACCACATAGGGATCGCTCTGCTGATGCCTGCGCCGTTACCTCCCCATGTATGCCAAGGGGTAGATGCCCATCCCCCTGGGGCATCGGAACTCCCTGCAATGGCCATCCTGCCAGGTGGCCTTTGCTGAGGCTGGGTGTCGCCCGTGGGGAGGGCCCCTGGTCAGAGTGGGCGACATCAGGGCGAATGACATGCGATGAAGCGTAGTCCATCATCTCTTGCTGGTGGTGAAACACCAGCAGTCTCTAAGCGATCATGAGCTCAATTCAATGCACAGAAGTACGACCCCAAATCACTCCCCTCCCTGGCCACACCATGGGAGGAACGTCAGGCTAAGGATGGCAGTGGATCTTATTCGCCCCAGTACTTTGTATATTCGAAAGCTGATGGGGACTCTTTCATGACGATGAAACCTCAGTTTTTTTGTTGAGCATTTAGAGGACAAGTTTGGGGAGGTGAAGGGCTTGTCCAAAATGAGATCTGGGTCAGTCTTGATCAAGACAGCATCTTCTGCCCAGTCACGGGCACTCCTCACCTGTGACAAGCTGGGGGATGTTTCTGTTTCCATCACGCCCAATAAGAGCTTAAATATGGTCCAGGGTATCACATTTCACAGGGACCTTCTTTTGAAGTCTGACGATGAGCTGCACGGCAATTTAGAGCAATGAGGTGTACATTTCGTCCGGCATGTCCACCGGGGTCCAAAGGATAATCAGGTTGCCACCGGTGCCTTCATCTTGGCCTTTGAGGGTGATACATTGCCCGAGAAGGTCAAAGTGATGGTCTACCGGTGTGACATATAGCCCTCTATCCCTCCCCCGATGCGGTGCTTTAAGTGCTTGAAGTTTGGCCATATGTCTTCCCGCAGTACTTCCAGTGTCACATGCTGAGATTGCGGAGGCCCCTCACATCGCAATACTCCATGTGCCCCGCCTCCCATCTGTGTCAACTGCAGAGAGCACCATTTGCCTTGCTCGCCTGACTGCAGGATTCTCCAGAAAGAAAGGAAAATCATAGAGTACAAGACACTGGACAGACTGACCTACACTGAGGCTAAGAGAAAATTTGAATGCCTGCATCCTGTGCATATGACATTGTCATACACCGCCGCTACAACAGTTCTGGCACCATCAGCTCCGCCAACCCAGGTCACTTCTCAGAGCAGGAAGACTACACCTGACCCCTTGATGATGGGGGGCATTTTCTTCTGTGTTGCTCCTTCACCACCTACTTCAGGAGCAACAACCCCCCTCCCCCCCCCCCCCCAACCATCGGGGACATGCGTCCCCACTTCTAAGCCAGAGAAGCACAAGTCTTCTTCGACTTCTCTCGCTACAAAGGGGTCTCTTGGGTCACTCCCTTCCCAGGTTTCTTCGAGTGGGAAAGACAACACCCGCCAGTGGCTGAAGAGCCCAAAAGCAGCTGGTTGTAGGGCTTCATACTCATTCTCAGTCCAGGAGACTGAGCCAGTGAAGTCCTCCCAGCCAGGGAAACCCAAGCAGCAGCGAGTGAAGTCCAAAAAGAAAACTGCTAAGATCAAGGAAATTGCAGTGGCACCCACACCACTCCTACCTACAAGCTCTGCTGCTGAGGATGGGGTGGAGATTTTGGCGTCCGCTGAGGACCTAGAACTCGCCAGACCCTCAGACACAATGGATATAGACTGCTCGGGCAATAAATCGGTCGCAGCAGGTGACTCTGAGGCGTAAACTACCTCATTGAATGTTCCATGCCTTCCCAGTCTCACAAAGTCATCCTCCAGTGGAATTGCGGAGGCTTTTTCCACCACCTGGCTGAGTTACAGCAAACTGTTAAGCTTTACACCTGCTATCTGCATTGCCCTCCAGGAAACCTGGTTCCCAGCAATGCAGACCCCTGTCCTCGGCGGCTATAAGGGATATTACAGGAACTGTAGCGACTATAATCGAGTGTCAAGTGGGGTTTGCGTTTATGTCCTAAACTCGGTCTGTAGTGAACATGTGCCCCATCAAACCCATCTTGAAGCAGTGGCTGTCAGAATAAGGACGACACACGAAATAACTGTCTGCAATGTATATCTTCCTCTAGATGGTGCAGTACCCCCTGAATATATTAGCTGCACTGATTGATCAACTCCCTAAAACTTTCCTACTTCTGGGAGATTTTAATGCCCATAACCCCTTGTGAGATTGTATCATGCTTACTGGCTGAGGCAGAGATGTTGAAACTTTACTGTCGCAATTCGACCTCTGTCTCTTAAATACTGGGGCCACCACACGTCAGTGTGGCTCATGGTAGTTACTCGGCCATTGATTTATCAATTTGCAGCCCAGGACTTCTCCTAACTATCCACTGCAGAGCACATGACGACCTGTGTGGTAGTGACCACTTCCCTATCTTCCTGTCACTGCCCCAATGTCAGGCATATGGTCGCCTGCCCACATGGGCTTTGAACAAGGCAGACTGGGGAACGTTCACCTCTGCTGTCACCGCTGAATCTCCCCCACACAGTGACATCAATTTGATGGTTGAGTGGGTGATTAGCACAATTGTTTCTGCCCCAGAAAATGTGATCCCTCACTCTTTAGGGTGCCCGAGGCGTAAGGCAGTCCCTTGGTGGTCGCTTGAAGTTGCTGAAGCAATTAAGGAGCGTTGGCGAGCTCTACAGCAGCATAAGTGGCACCCTTCGCTGGAGCACCTCATAGCCTTTAAACGGCTCCATGCCCCTGTTTTCTACCTTATCAAACAACAGAAGAAGGAGTGTTGTGAGAGATACGTTTTCACCATTGGGTGCCACATGCCATCTTCCCAGGTCTGGGCAAAGATTAAACGTCTTTTCAGGTACCAGGCCCCAACAGCTGTCCCCGATGTTAACATAAATGGCGAGTTATGTACCGACACAAACGTGATTGCCAAGTACTTTGCGAGCACCTTGCTCGAGCCTCTGCATCGGAGAATTATCTCCCAGCCTTTTGCACACTCAAACAATGGCTGGAAGGGAATGTCCTTTCATTCCCTACACGCTGCAGTGAATCCTATAACGCCCCATTTACAGAGTGGGAGCTCCTCAGTGCCCTTTCACATTGCCCCGACACAGCTCCTGGGTCTGATCGCATCCACAGCCAGATGATTAAACATCTGTCATCTGACTACAAGCAACATCTCCTTGTCATCTTCAACTGGATCTGGTGTGTGGCGTATTTCCATTGCAATGGCGGGAGAGCACCATCATTCTGGTGCTCAAACCCGGTAAAAACCCACTTGATGTGGATAGCTATCGGCCCATCAGCCTCACCAATGTCCTTTGTAAGCTGCTGGAACGTATGGTATGTCAGCGGTTGGGTTGGGTCCTGGAGTCACGTGGCTTGCTGGCTCCATGTCAGGGCGGCTTCCACCAGGTTCTCTCTACCACTGATAATCTTGTGTCCATCGAGTCTGCCATCCGAACAGCCTTTGCCAGACAGCAACACATGATTGCCATCTTTTTTGAGTTACTTATAGCACACGACACGACTGTCGTGCCACATTGTTTGAGTGGGGTCTCCGGAGACCACTCCTGATTTTTATCCAAAACTTTGTCGCTCAGTACTTTCCGTGTCAAAGTTGGTGACTCTCATAGTTCCATCCATATCCAGGAGAATGGAGTCCCACAGGGCTCTGTATTGAGTGTTTCTCTATTTTTAGTAGCCATTAACGGTCTAGCAGCAGCAGTCGGGCCCTCCGTCTCACCTTCTCTGTATGCAGACGACTTCTGCATTTTGTAATGCTGCTGCAGTACTGTTGTTGCTGAGTGGCGCCTCCAGGGAGCCATCCACAAGGTGCAGTCATGGGCTCTAGCCCACTGCTTCCAGTTTTCAGCCACAAAGTCGTATGTCTTGCACTTCTGTTGGCGTCGTACGATTCATCCGGAACCCACACTTTACCTTAATGACGGTCCACTCACTGTAGTGGAGACATATAAATTACTGGGACTGGTTTTCGACACTCGATTGATTTGGCTCTCTCATATTCGTCAGCTTAAGCAGAAGTGCTGGCAGCACCTCAGTGCTCTCCATTGCCTGAGCAACACCAATTGGGGTGCAGACCGCTGCACGCTGCTGCAGCTCTATAAAGCCCTTGCCCAATCCTGAATTGACCATGGGAGTGTGGTTTATGGTTCGGCAGCACCTTCAGCACTGTATTTACTCAACCCTGTGCACCACTGTGGGATTCAATTGGGGACAGGAGCTTTTAGGACGAGTCCGGTAACCAGCGTAATGGTGGAGGCTGGTGTCCCTCCACTACAGATCAGATGTGCACAACTGCTCAACAGTTACACAGCACACATTCATAGTTCCCCTGCGCATCCGAATAACCATCTGCTTTTCCCACCCGCGGCAGTCCATCTCCCACATCAGTGGCCCAGATCGGAGCTAACGATTGCGGTTTGCATGCAGTCCCTTCTCTCCAAACTGGAGTCCTTCCCTTTACCACCTCTACTTGTGGTCCGTTCACTTACGCCTCCGTGGTGTACGCCTTGGCCGCAGCTTCGTCTGGACCTTTTGCATGGCCCTAAGGACTCTGTTAATCCCGCTGCTATCCGCTGTCACTTCCTCTCGATTCTTGACATGTTCTGGGCCTCTGAAGTGGTTTACACCGACAGCTCAAAGGCTGATGGTCATGTAGGTTTCGCATATGTTCATGGAGGACGTATTGAGCAGCAGTCCTTGCCAGTTAGCTGCAGTGTTTTCACTGCAGAGCTGGCGGCCATGTCTCGTGCTGTTGAGTACATCCGCTCATGCCCTGGCGAGTCATTTCTCCTGTGTACTGACTCATTGAGCAGCCTACAAGCTATCGACAAGTACTACCCTCGCCACCCTCTGGTAGCATCCATTCAGAAGTCCATCTATTCCCTGGAACAGTCCCACCTCTCCGTGGTATTTGTGTGGACCCCAGGACACGTTGGAATCCCCGACAACAAACTTGCCGACAGGCTGGCCAAACAGGCGACGTGGAAACCGTTTCTGGAGATAGGCATCTCCGAAGCTGACCTGCATTCTGTCTTACACAGCAGGGTTTTCCAGCTTTGGGAGATGGAATGGCATAACAGCTCTCATAACCAACTGCGTGTCATTAAGGAGACTATGAATGTGTGGAAGTCTTCCATGCGGGCCTCTCACAGGGAGTCAGTTGTCCTCTGCCTGCTCCGCATTGGCCATACATGGCTAACGCATGGATACCTACTCCGTCGCAAGGACCCACCTCAGTGTCACTGTGACTCCCAAATGACAGTCATCCATCTGTTTCTGGACTGCCCACTTTAGCCGCTCTGCGGCAGACTTTTAACTTTCCCAGCACCCTGCCTTCGGTGTTGGGTGACAGTGCCTCCACAGCAGCTTTAGTTTTACGTTTTATCTGTGAGAGTGGGTTTTATACTTCTGTGTAGGTTTTAGCGCATGTCCTTTCTCCATCTGTGTCTTCCACCCTAGTGCTTTTAGGGTGGAGGTTTTAATGTGTTACAGAGTGGCTGGCTTTCCCTTTTTATTCTCGTGGTTGTACAGCCACTGTAATCTGATTTCATGTTTTACTCTCTTCTGTTTCTAGCGTCTGTGTTTTCTTATCCTCTCTTGTTCCTTTTAGTGTTCGTTGCCTTCCCTTCGTACTTGTAGCTTTTCCTTTCTTTCCATTTTGTGTTATATGTTTGGTTCGTTTTATTCTCAAACTTGTGGCACTGTTTTATTAGGAACAAGGGACCAATGACTTCGTAGTTTGGTCCCTTCTCCCCCACCTTTAAACCAACCAACCACTACGTGGGTGCTAGCCAACTTTACAAATGAACAGAGGTTTGCCAAATGGCAAAGTATGCTTAACTTGAAGCCCAAATGAAAGAAAATTTATAACACTGACATGCCATGTTTTATCTCGCAGACTAAATTTTTGATGGTGCAACATTTTTGGTGCTCAGGAAAGATGTGAAATTTGCACGTACATTTGGGACAGCACCAATTAAATATTCGATAGCTGTGGTAGAAGAAGCAGTTTTGAAACTTCAGAGTGATCTTGCAGAAGAGACCAGGAGGGAAACATGCCAAATTTGAACAACCTGAGTGCTGCTGAAAAGTTCAGTAGTAGGAATGCTCTGCAAGACTCAAGAGCAGACAAGGACCTCACCATTTTATCTGCTGACTAGGGGAACCCCAGTGACCTTCTCTCACAAACTGAGTACAACAGCGAGATAGATGATTTGGCCGATGACCCTGCACCTCGAAATAAGAGGGGATCTGACTTGCAGGACTGAGAGAAAAATCTGTAGACCACCTCAAGAAGAGCTTTTTCCAGATAATTTAATCAAGGTCCTGCACCAACAGGCTGCATAACACCAAGACTGCACAGTCTACCAAAGATAAATGAGAGTGGGCCCCTCCTTACCCCATAGTAAAGTGCACTGGAGTGCCTTCTATATTGTTAGCCAAACATCTAAAGTTGCAATCAGGACTCCTTGAGAGCAGAAGTAGACATCTTATTTGGAATTCAGAGAATTTCATAGGATACCTGAAGACATTTAGACTAAAACTGTTGGTTCTTTCGATGAGCTCTGATGATGTATACTTATTCATGGAAGTATCTCTTAAAGATTTATTGGAAACTATTAGCAGCAAGTTCCAGAAAGACACTGTAACGTTGTTTAAACATATACTTTCCTCAACCTATTCCTTATTTAGTAACGAGTGTTTCGAACAAGTGGGTGGTTTCACGTGGGGTTTCCCCCCTCCCCAATGGCCAACTATTTTATGGAAGACTTCAAGCAAAAAGCACTGTGATCGGCAACTTGCCAGCCTTCCTGCTTATGGTGGTATGTTGATGATATAGGAGGGTAAGTCAATTATTATCCACAAAGTAATTATAAAATTTTATTGTAATCAAATAGGAAACTTGAACATCATTTTTCGACATAGTCTCCTTTCATTTCAATGCACTTGGTCCATCGTTGTACAAGCTTCGTGGTGCCCTCATAAAAGAAGGTTCTCGGTTGAGCTGCAAACCAGGAATGCACCACTTCTTTCACTGCTTCATCCGAGGCAAATCAATATCAACAGCCCCTTAATGCCTGTTTGAGTGAGCCAAACAAGTGATAGTCAGAAGCGGCAAGATGGGGAATATGTGGAGAATGATCCAGTACTTCAAATTTGAGTTTCTGAAGTGTTTCAGCAGTTTGGGCTGCAGTATGCAGATGGACATTGTCGTGCAACAACACAACACATTTTTACAGCAATCCTCGGCATTTGCTTTGAATTGCAGGCTTTAGCCTGGCAGGAAGCATCTTACTGTAACATACACTGTTTATTGTTGTGCCCCTTTCCCCATAGTGTTCCAGTACTGGACATTGTGCATCCCAAAAAACCTTAAGCATCAGTTTTCCTGCAGATGGTTGGGTCTTGAACTTTTTCTTGCACATTGAATTTGGATGTTTCCATTCCATACTCTGCTGTTTACTCTCCGGCTTGTAATGATGCATCCGTGTTTCGTCACCAGTAATGATCCTGTCTAAGAAGTTGTCCCCTTCATTTTCATAGTGATCCAAATGTTTTTTTGCAGATGTCCAAGTGCGTTTGTTTATGCAATTGTGTGAGTTGTTTAGGGACCCATTTTGCTCAAACTTTATGAAACCCAAGTCTGTTGTGGATGATTTTGGAGGCAGAACTGTGACTAATTTGCAGACGGTGCCACTTCGTCAATAGTTAATCATCTAAGAGAATCATTTCACATCAACTCTCAATGGTTTCTTCATTTGTGGAGGTAAATGGTAGTCCGGCTCCTTCATCGTGCGTAATACTTGTGCGACCATTTCGGAATTTTTCAATCCATTCATAGACACTCCATTATGGCAAGACACTTTTCCCATACTGTACCGAAAGTCTTCAATGAATTGCGGCCCCTGATATGCCTTTTGACCAGAACAAATAAACAAAGAATGTGTCATCAACAGAAAATGACAGTACTACCGAAATAAACAAAAATATAACTACATTGCGGATAATAGACTTACCCTTGTATTTGGGGTGTGGCCCCACAGAATAGAAACATTACGTGTATTTCTCATGCATCTGAACTCTCTCCATTAAAATGTTAAGTTAGTTCACATAGAAATGGAAAAAGATGGCATCTACCATTTATTGGTTATTTTTAGAAGAAAAGCTGACAAAACAGTGGAACACAGTGTGTACTATGAGCAGACTCACACAGAGTTATATTCGCAGACCAAAATCTATCATCACATTGTACAGTGTGGGTAGTGTCTTAGTCATGGTACATAGAGCAAGCATGTCAGTCTCAAATACCGACAGCCTGCCAGGTGATTGCGATGCCTAAGAGCAATGTCTCAACAAAACGATTACTCTGAAGGAAAAAAAAGGGTACATAATGCAGTCTGATCAAAGTGGGTTCATTGTAAGGGTGTAATTGAAGATGCATAGGCAACTACTGCAGTATTTTGGTGGCATGTCTTCAAGATTTGAGAGGATCTGTGAGAAATGAATGTCCGTTGACAAACTTGAAGAACCTGTTGTGTTTAGTTATAGATGATATTGGCCTGAGAAAACATGGCATATATAACATCTCATGCCAGTATAAAATGTTTCATATTGAGCAGTCATGTCACACCATGCAAGAATGTTGGGCCTGACGCCATCGACGTACAAGCTTGAGCCAGTTTGACAAATCAGCTGTACCAGAAGCCTGGTTGGACCTGAGGCATCGCATGTTCTGTGAAGTTTGAAGTTTCATCCTCAGCGCCATCATTCTGTGATTGCCTTTTTTAAAAAAGGGGCCATGTACACCCATGTGGCAGGTAACCTTAGCGATAGGGATGCAGGATTTCAGCTTGACAGTGCCTGGAATCCAGAACTGGCTGTCACTGAATTTAAACAGGATAAAAAATAACCTCCAATTTCTGACTGAATTCATCACAATGCAGAGAATCAATTCAGATTTTAACCACAGCAGTGTCTGACAGGACAGTCATTGCCCATTTAGCACCCACAGAAAACCTCTTTACATTTTGGCAGGGGCACTAGGAAAGCTATTCTCATCCAACTATGAGGACCTATCCGTGTATGTGTAATTCCTACTCCTGATCCCCAATAAATTTTGGCATCGCTACTCTGGTGTCACCAGTTATCTTGCAGCAGTGAACACAGCAACCACCACCATCTAAAGGTGTAAAGCAGTTGTTCCCATGAAATGTTGTGGGACTTACACAATGTTCTCCCACCCCAGAAGTGTATTTGCAACAGATCTCTTCAGGAAAGCCTGAAAAGTCACAGTTCAGATGGTCTTTAAAAGGAAGAAAATGTGGGCTTTTAGATAAGGTATGTCAGTCAGAAAACAAATAACTATTAGCATGGTTGAATTTTCAAGTGAACGTGGTTTCATGAATTTTAATTATTGGGTATTTTTTAAATGAAGTGTTTATACATAAACTATTTACACTGTTATCAGCAGCCTATGAACTGTACAGCGAGTAACTAGGTTTTGAAGAATATGGCTTGGATAAGAATTTGGATACTTCAAATATATCTGGTACATGTACAGGCATTTAGACATTACCAGGTACATAAGAGAGACTGAAAATTTGAGGTTGCATATGAATCCTTCCCTGTTACTGTGGTATGTGTTACAAATGGGACAGATGGCAGAAAAAAAGTATTTACCACAATATGATGAAAAGGGTAATTGCTACTTGCTGTATAGAGATGTTGAATCATAGGCAGGTACAACAAAAAGACTGTTGTACCTTTGAGCTTTCGGCCAAAAGACCCCTGGTCCGGCCTTAGTTACCAGAGACAATGGTCATGTGTGTGCGGGTGGTTGTGTGTGTGAGTTGTACTTACGTGAATGTATGTTTTTCTACATGAGAAGGAGACCTTTTGGCGGAAAGCTCACATGTATAGTATTCTGTCTGTTGTGATTGTCTGTGACTCCTCTCTGCTATATGGTGAGTAGCAGTCCACCATTTTCATAATATTGTTATTACATCCTGGGTTTTTCATTGTTTAAAAAATAGAATTTGTTCTAGGAGTGCCTTTATTGCAAGTGGTGCTATTACACCCAGCTGTGTTACACACTGTTCTAGATTTTAAAGAATGTGAGTTTCCGGTCTGCACATTATCTATTTGCCACAGTTTGTAGACCTAAAGTCACATTCTATAAAAGAAATGAATATTTTAAAATTTCTTTGTCATAATTCATTACGATGAGCAGTCTGAGCCTGCTGGCTAGTTTTGAACTGGGCCCCACTCAGTTATGGGTGCATGGTTTATGGGTCAACTAGACGATCTTATTTTAAATGATGAATGTGTTGTACAAGGAATTATGCTGGCCACCAGGCCCCTCAGTACCAGCACTATTCCCAGCCTCTATACTATAGCTGGTGGGTCTCCAATTAACCAGGCATCGGCTTCTCATGCTGCTTCAGGCTTATTAAATACCATCCACACTACAGTTAGTTACATACCATACAGTCATTAAACCAATTGACTGAACAACTTTCCACTAGTCATCTGGGAGCTTATTCAATTGTTTCATACTTAGTTTTGTGCAGGTGCTTAAGAGGTCATGAATTACCGTAGATTTGAAAATTTTTAAGAAGGAATGTGCTGTAGATTTAACTTTGTCTCTGTTTTGTAACTTTTGGACGAGCAACATTTTAATGTAGTATAAACATAATTTTCCAAGTAAGGGAAATCCTTAGCTATTCAGTTGTTTTCCCCAATCATGTCTCAGTTTCTCCTTATAAATGGGTGCACCATATACAGTAAAGAAATCCTTTTTACACTTTTCAGCAGACTAACCCAAAAAGTGTAAAATGCGGGAAAGTTTAAGATACAGGAAAGCATTAGGAGACACAAGTGAAAAGAAATAAATTACTCTTATTGTCATGCTCTTTATATTGTTCAAAATATGAAATTAAAACAATTTAAATTTTGCCAATTTAAAAAATCTAAAATAATTACTTGTTTTTGTTTCTTTCTAACAGCAATTAGATCTGCTTCTCTCTCTGTACTATACAAAGCATCAATCACAAAGGCAGTGGCTGAGCACCGACACACACAAACGTGAGCGGGGTCCTCCCTCTTCATTCCAATTGTGGCCAATGGTATAAATAAAACACAGAAGCAAAAGTCTTTCATGAAACCACATTAAAAAATTATTGCTGTTCTATTGTGAGACATATTAGTAAACATTATAAAATTATGGTAAATAAAACTTTTAACAGAATATTGGTTAAAACACTTAAGTTTGCACGAAATCTATAGCTTGTTGCATACCAGGAGGTTACTCAGTTCAGGGACATTCTGGATGAGAAAGTGGGTGGAAATTGTTGCCATGTTATGTAGAATCTTGAGGAGGAAAGTTTACATTTGCATTAAGTTAAACCAATGTAAGTCTGCGCACCAAATATGGATTAGCAATATTTCACTCAGAAGTAACATTGATTTGTTAAAGCCCATTGTAGAGACAGCTGTCTTTAAAAGTGGTGTTTATTTCTATAAATGACTCTGGAATTAATTAAAGCTGTTGTAATACAACACAGTGGGCGGGAGGAGGTTGCTACTAAAGTCACTATTGTCAGATTGTGATTATCATTAATGCAGTGACTCGGCATACCTTCCCACCCTTCCAAATTCTGCAAACCTATAACACAGGTGGCCATGACCCAACATGCCGACAATGAAATTCTTGCTTACTGTACTAATACTACATTGTGGGATCAATAACTTATTATCTTTTTTGCTTTGTTTCAAGGTTGACTTTGAGCAGGAATATGATGTACTTTTTGCAGAAACCCATATGAAAATCCATGTTAAAGGTCGTGATAACATCAGAGAAAATGTAAAATGCAGGAAATGTTGTTACACGGAATTGTTAACAATGAGAAGTCACTGTATTGAGAGAATAGGACTTCTGTTGGGACAACAAAAATGAATGTGAAAAGCAGGAAAATGTAAAATGTTTTTACTGTACATTGCATAATTGCATCTGACTCTGAAATCACTGGGGCAAGTGAAGTATCATTATAGAGAAATGTGAACTAATGCAAAATATACTTGACAGCCTCACCCAGTAGGGAAAACATCTACCATCCAGCTGTGTACTAAGTCACGGGGAGATCTGAGGAAACTAACAAACCATCTTGGCAGCCAAGAATTGGTGGAGGTAACATAATGCAAAGTAACATGCAATTTCTTGCAGACTGTCATCTCACAGCTAAGTATGTGCAAAAATGGTGGTGAGGGACAGTAATCTGTTGACAATAAAGCCAACGTTTTGTCTGTACCTTTCTTCCTACTGGTCTCTCTGACAGGATGTCATCAGGGAATATTATGTTTTAATCCACGTTGCTTGTTGAAATTGGTATTGTATTATCACTTTTAACTACACTAGCTTCTCATGACTAATATATCAGTATTGTCATGTGCCCAAATTACATGATTTTTTTTATTGGAAAGTAACTTCAGAAACTTTTTCCAGATTACTAGACTGTGCATTGAAGTTATTGTCTGTATTGAGGATTATATGATTTTAGGTTCGCCCTAATTTGCAGTTTTTGTACTGGCCTTTGCATGGAATCTGTGACTAAAATTAATTTTCATCAAATCACTTTACTGAAGTGTAGATTGTGAGGTATTGCATTATTGTTGTTAATAGTAATTAATGTCAATAAACATGCAAAGGAAGCCAGTCAATAGTTGGTTCAACTTTTTGATTTTGTTTTATGTTTGTTGAGTTCTTGCACTTGAGGATTTAGTGTCCATATACACACTTGGAGCAATACTTTGGTTCTCACTGTACACCTGTTCCATGTATTTGAAGTAAACCAAAACACCTTAAATTTGTGCATGTATTAGTATAATTTAAGTTTATTTGTTTGTTACAAATAATATTTTTCACGCAAAACTGACTCCACTCTGTTAGTCATCACACTTCACTTAGAACTGTGGAATGATGATGATGATGATGATGATGATGATGATGATGATGATGATGATGATCAGGTATGTCTTCTGACTTAGATTCAGTGATTATCCAGTTTGACAGCACAAGTCATCTTTAGTTTACTGATACTAATGGTATTGCTTCCACTGCCAGGAAGATGATTCTTCTGACTTCTCTGCAGTTGAGCTCTGTATTGTCATCTGCCTTTGTGGAGTTGATAGAAAAGTACAGCCTTTAAAAATTGATACAGCTGGCTTTTGCTGTTACTACAGATTGTGACTGCAGGTGAAGATCAACAGCTTCAGTTTAGCATGGGTTTTAACCTGCAGAATCTGCCCTATCATACTGGATGCAGGTTGGTAGGGTCAGTTCTATAAATGTTGGAATTGTTGTACACTATTGGGCAGTTAAAAAGTATATTTGTTGAAGCAGTTTCCCTACTGAATGCTGTGGTCATTGAAAGAAGGAAGAAAAGACAAGACATAGTACTAAAGGTGCCTTTATTTTCACGAGATATGTTTACAATAAAAGAGGATGACCACATCTGCTTTCTGAAAATAGCAACCCATTAAAAAATGTCAGCCATATGAATCACATAAATAAGTTCCAGGATCACATTCATTTAAAATTATCATGACACTAATACTCTGTTTCAGATGGAAAACGTCATAAAACAGTCTGAAGAGTGCCGCAATCGTGCGCTTGACACTGCAAAGCGAATTCACGAAGAATATAGACCTCTAAAACTAGAAATTGACCGTATGAGGCGTGAATATTTGGGCCTAGAAAGGCTCCCAGAACTGCATGAAGAGGAAGGGGATTTAATTACTCCTGAGTAAGTTACACTTGCCTAATTCTGTTAAGTAATTATGTTTCTCTTAAGTAATAGTATCTGTTCTTGATGGTGGCAAGAATCCTGAGCATTGTGTGTGTGTGTGTGTGTGTGTGTGTGTGTGTGTGTGTGTGTGTGTGTGTGTGTGTGTTTTTTCCATCATTCTATAAATGAGAGATTGCATAGGGTGAGACATTGGCTTTATGATTGCTAGGAAGTGGCCTCAGACTGCACTGTGACTATCTACTTTTGGGTTTTATGGTTTTTTGTGTGCTTGTGCATGTCACCAAATAATACAACATTCACATTTAGAGTCTGTCACTACTACAACCACCTCACAATGGCTGTATCCCACTGTGTACCAAATTACAGGAGATATATTTCTGAGGGTTTAACCTAAATTGTTTCTTTTATCCTTTGGCTTCTGGCAGACAGTTAAAATCCCACAAGCTTTCAGCTGAATACTCCCCAGCCATTATTGAGTTGCTACCATGCCGTTGATGACTTTGTCCTTATACATCCATGCTGCCCGGTCTGATGTTGTTGGTGCTTAGTTCAGTGGAAGATAAATCAAAATGCAATATTTAATTCCTGGATTCACTGTGCCTGCTTCAGCTTTGCAGTGCTTGGATACTGTGCTGTATAAAGTTTCAGGTCATTGTCTTTATTGGGGGTGTTCAGTTCTTCTTTTTATTGTGCTGTCCCAAAGGTTGTCATGATTGTGACAAAAGATTTGTTGAATGCAGTTCAGTGTTCCATGTTCTAAAACATTTTCTGCCTTGCTTGATTTCATAGGAGAGCATAGGTATAAGCACCTCTTGGGTCCTGTCCATAGGGACCTGAAAACGTAGCATCTATTTTCGGCAAAATTAGCATATATTTTTGCTGAAATTCCCACATTTTTTGTAAATCAGTAGGCATATAAATTTAAAAAATTGCCACACTATATGCCTGATGATCAAAATACCCATAAGAAATGATTGGAGATAAAGTAATAATAAAAGAGAATAAATCGTTCTTATTCTCTCTAATAAGTGGAATGTTTGCTTCTGCAAAAACTTCAACCATTTTTTTCCCAAAATGGTCTTCACTATTCTCATTCTTTTGTCTACTCATCTTTTATTGGTCTTCTTGAAAAGCAGCATTTATTTCCTTGGCCTGGTTGAAACACATTGGCTTGGTTTATTTTCCAGGTGGTGTAAGTGTGGACACTGTAGTGTAGTAGTCGACCACAAGTGTAAACAAACAATTTTGACTGTGCGTGTGGTTCAGGGGATCAAACCCTGCCACCTTCTCACAGGGCAGCCAGCCTACACCACTCCTCTGTTTCTCTGCAGAAGCAGAACTAACATATGGCCATAGGGATAGCTGATCCATACAGTGTTGAGAGACCTGTAATTGAAGATAAGAGTAATAATGAGCAATGCACAACCCAAGACAAAATGGAGTGCACAAAGCATTTGTGCTATTGCCTGTCAGAATGAGTATCCTCACACTTAAGCTCCTTTAGTGGTTTGATATTTTTAATGTCATGTGTTAAAATGTGATGCATTAATACATGGCAGTCAGACCAGTTGTGACAAAGCCTCATGTGAAACCAAGGATACAGCAAGATTGCTTCTGCATGATCCATCTGCCCTCTTCCACATCATCAGCAACTGAAGAAAACAATTAGTTCATGCACATTTTGAAGTATGCCACCACTGCTGACTGCAATAAACTCATCAGTGGTGCAACGTCTCCTCTCTGCCCTTTTATAGCTTTCATTTTGTCAAATTATAAGGGGAATCCCAAAAGTAAGGTCTCCTATTTTTTTTATAAGTACATTGACCTGTTTATTTCTACAATGGTTTACATCAGTTTACAGCTTGAACATTTAGCTATTTTTCGACATAGTCACCATTTTTGTCGATGCATTTTTGTAGACGCTGTGGCAGTTTTTGTATGCCCATGTCATACCAGCTTGTCACCATGCTGTTCTGAAGGTTATGAACCTCTTCTTTCACCTCGTCGTCAGAGCTGTATCGCTGGGGCCACAAGTAACGCTGACAGGTACTGTGAGACTCTGAGTAAACTCAATCGGGCAATACACATTCTCCATGACAACACTCGCCCACACATCGCTCGGCTAACCGTTGCTCTCCTGCAACAGTTTCTGTGGAACATAATCACCCACCCACCGTATAGTCCTGACTTGGCACCAGTGACTTTCACCGGTTCCTTAGGTTAAAAGAACATTTGGCCGGAAAGCGATTCAGCTCCGACAATGAGGTGAAAAAAGAGGTTCATAACTTTCTGAACAGCATGGTGGCGAGCTGATATGACACGGGCATTCAAAAACTGCCAAGGCATCTACAAAAATGCATCGACAGAAATGGTGACTATGTCGAAAAATAGCTAAATGTTCAAGCTGTAAACTGATGTAAACCATTGTAGAAATAAACAGGTCTATGTACTTAAAAGGAGACCTTACTTTTGGGATTACCCTCGTAGAACCGTGCCCAAGGTGACATCCTCAAATTTCTTCATAAAACATTTTGGTATGGATGAAGCTAACGAACTTTTCATTGAAACACTTTCCATTTGCTCAAAGTACTGTCAGTCATATATATAAAAAAAAAAAAAAAGAACTTGTCCAGATATTTGTAACCAGTCAGACAGTTGTGGTATCAAAGAAATCTCAGAGAATATCCTTATTGTTTTTAATAGGAACACTCACTAATAATGAGACCTCGTCATAGCTGACATATCACTTCCAATTCAGCTGCTGGAGTCATCCATATTCTTGATATGACGTGATATGGTATGCACAATTAGCTCTCTGCAGAATAGGAACACTGAACAGATTTTTTGCCAATGTAATGTTGTTGACCCAGTGATATTCAATGGGCTTGAAAGCTAATTCCTTCTATGATATTTTGGGCAGATGATGTGTACGTTGACTAGGCCCCGAGGGTGGAGATTAACATCATTATCTTCCAGTAATAGCTGCGTTAGAAGCTGTGACATCTTCATTATTATCCTTGGCGTTGGGTCCTGCAGAGATTGCTGATAGGTATTCTCTTCAAACATCAGTCAGATTTGTGCTTCACAGTCAGCTTGTTCCAAAATTACAGTCCACTGCCAATGTCAAATGGCAGAACCACAATGAGGGAGTCATTTTGTAATCTGCAAAGTACATTGTGTTCAACCCTAGGCACATTAGGTGCCAGTAGTATGATTTCAAATGATTCTGCTCCTTCACAACAAACATAGTCCACATTCTCACTGGGCAATTCACGCACTGTATGTTCAACATCAATTTTCATTTTATTGGGAAACTCGGCGTTACTGGGGCAAAGTTAATTTCATTCCTAAGTGCTGAGATGACGTCAGTGTTGAGATCTGTCATGTTTATAATTGTTTTATTAATTTACACACCACACCACTTTAAACCCAACTGAATTACACTTCGTATTTTTCATGGTACTCCTCTGTGATGACATATCTTCGCACAGTGGTCATGGGCTAGATTCAGTACAATCCAATTATTAGAGTGACTCCATCAATTGCTGGTGGTCTGCAGCTCATGGCTGTTTAATCCAACTGCGTGCTAGTGAAATGTATTGTCTCAAAGACCTCAGTGGTGTCTTGATGTGATGCCATGGTACAGCAAGTTGTAGAATAATCTCATCATGGCAGTTTAGCAGGAAGGCTTTAGAGCTTAACAGATTAGCCTACTTCACACAAAACTTGCCCAAGAATTTGATGATATGCCGTGTTTCCTCCTTGTAGGGGTACGTAAGGTATAGATGGTTGATCTTGTGATTGAATTAAAATCTTGGAAGATGCCCTCAATAAATAAGGCAGCATGTCTTAGTAGAGCATGGGATTATGCCATTGTGAGAAAGTATGCTGCAGTCGAATTAAGTCGGGTGATGCTGAGGGAATTAGATTAGGAAATGAGACACTTAAAATAGTAAAGGAGTTTTGCTATTTGGGGAGCAGAATAACTGATGATGGTCGAAGTAGAGAGAATATAACATGTAGACTGGCAATTGCAAGGAAAGCGTTTCTGAAGAAGAAAAATTTGTTAACATCGAGTATAGATTTAAATGTCAGGAAGTCGTTTCTGAAAGTATTTGTATGGAGTGTAGCCATGTATGGAAGTGAAACTGGACGATAAATAGTTTAGACAAGAAGAGAATAGAAGCTTTTGAAATGTGGTGCTATAGAAGAATGCTGAAGATTAGATGGGTAGATCACATAACTAATGAGGAGGTATTGAATAGAATTGGGGAGAAGAGGAGCTTGTGGCACAAATTGACTAGAAGAAGGGATCGGTTGGTAGGACATGTTCTGAGACATCGAGGGATCACCAATTTAGTATTGGAGGGCAGCGTGGAGGGTAAAAATCGTAGAGGGAGACCAAGAGATGAATAACCTAAGCAGATTCAGAAGGATGTAGGCTGCAGTAGGTACTGGGAGATGAAGAAGCTTGCACAGGATAGAGTAGCATGGAGAGCTGCATCAAATCAGTCTCAGGACTGAAGACCACAACAACAACATGCTGATCATAAATATTGCCATCATTGGTGATGGAATGAGCATGAGCTATATATTGGTCAGCAGCATGAGGTTGAAGACATCAATGAGATGTAGTCAGTTACCACAGTGATTGAGGATTAATTGCCCAAAAGCTCATGGGATTTTAACCAGCTGATGCAGCGCAAAGCCTGGGAAGATCTTATTAACCCTTCTATTGCTACAGACGAGCTCTTTGTATTCTATGTTTAGGCTGCCTTTCTTATGTATGTACTACTGACCAAATACGGTTACCTGTTCTGAAAGATGGCGTTCCGGCTGATATAAAATACTTATCTGACTTCTGAAAACTATTAGGTGAAAAAAAAATTATTTTTGCACATCTTAGTCTTCACTTGATAAAGTATTTAATTTCCTTTCATTATATGCCATATTTACTGTACTGTATCAGATTAATTAAAACATTATACGAAAGTTTAAAGTTTCTGCAGTGGTATAAAATCAATGTGTAAATTTTGCATACAGTTGATTTTAGCTCATATATTGCAGCGAACAAAATGTAGGTAAGGTAAAAAAACTTTATTTAAAATTTAGAGCAGAAAGATATTTCATTTCGTGCTAGAGTTATTGGGTTTTAATATCTGAAGGACAGCCTCACACATCGCTCCCATTTATGTCTTTGCGCATTGCAAATCATGTGGTTGTAAAGGATTCAAAATATTGAAACAGTTTTCTGCAAATGGTTGCATGCAATGAGCCATGTGTATTGTGTGATAAATACTCTAAATGTTTTTATTCGCCGAGGTATGCATGTAACTCGCCTGCAGCAGGGAGAGTTCGATGCCTTGGGACGCATTCAGACATCCATAACACCATAAGAAAATCCAAGCAACACATATATAAACATCCACAACACGTGGGGAATGGCATAGCAGTACATGCATACACTCCCACAATAGTGAATGAATGGGTTAATTGTGATACTTGTAGTCCAGTTGGTTAGACTGGCTGGCATCATTGGAGAAAGGATTTAGTTGGCTCTATTGCTATTTATGTAATCACGCTATCTAAGGTCATGATATATTTTAAATATTTAACAGCACATTGTCAGTCTATATGAAGAATAAACCTAGCTTCTGTAAATCTGTATTGTGTTCAGTGCTTTCCGACATGGCTCACAAATTCTCTTTAGAGCCAGATGATGAATATAAAGTAGAAAACAAAATCATTTGAATGATATATCAGCATATTAGAAAGCTGACTGAAGTCTAAAAAATTTTTAAAAAAAGCCAATTCTTTATAGAAAAGAATGTTATATCTTCCTTGATTCTCTGTATACACAGAGGTATAGTTTCAGAAATGCAAAGCTACTGTATGCAAAATACTTCTGTTCTACACAGCTCGTAATAAGTTAAGAAACTGTTCCACTCATCATAATTTGAGAGGGGCGACGGTGGTAGAAATAATGAAAAAATTACAAATTATTTTTATTTGCTTATTTGATAGTAAATATAACTGAGATTATTATCCCAAATTTTTTCCTTGAAATTCGAACTACAAATGGCATAAAAATATTAAAACCCTAAGCAGTGTAATGCGCCAAGCCCGCTTTTCAGTGTACCAAATGGAGGAAAAATTTTAATTGCAGAATTTGGCCTGTGAACCTAGAAAACATAGCTTTATGAGGCTGTGATTTTTTGTATACGTAACAGCAGTGTTGTAAAGAAGGCTGTGGAGCCAATTTCTGGTTCAATCAGTGTGGTATAGAAGGCTGTGGAGTGTTGTAAACAAGTTTTGTGCTGTTCAGTGGGATTCAAGTGACGCTTGATTTATTGTGCCATTCTTTGTGCAAGGTTGAATCTGTTGATCCCTTTTTACAATGCCTAGGCCTGGTAATAAAAATATAGTAAGTCCCATATTTCCAATATAAATAGAAAAACTGACATTGAGGTTAGGGTTGGGCCTGCAGCTGCGAACATTAGCTTGTCTCCAAGTGCATCTAAAATAAAACTTGGGACAGGGATTGTGTCAGAAGAAACAAATCATGACAGAAAACAGGTTTCAGAATTGTGGATCTGGAAATGGTGGCAGAAGCACTTAGAAAAACCTGCAAGTGCTCTGTTTGTGGAGGAAATGTGGATTTGGTTGATGATGGAAAGAGAGAAGGTTTGGTTTGCACATTTTGTGTCAAAACTGTGACGCTGACAGACCATTCAAGATATCAAAGGTCGGTAATAGAATCTATGAAGCCAATATGAGATTTACTTATGGACTAAGATGTATAGGAATTGGAAGAGATGGTGGAAACATTTTATGTGGTATTATGAACATGCCTGGTCCTCCCCTAAAATTTTCTGCAGTGAATACTGATCTCCTCAATGCAGTTGCAGAAGTAAGTGAAGAGAGCATGAAAATGGCAGTCCTGGGGGCAATTCAAGAAAATTGTGAAGCAACTAATAGCAATGATATAGCAGTTTCCTGTGACAGTTCCTGGATGAAGAGGGGGCATACTTCACTGCATGGAGTTTCAACAATCATTAGTGTCGACACTGGAAAAGTATTAGACTTAGAGGTGATGTCTAAATATTGTTCTGCATGTTCCTTGCACAAGAAATATATTGATGCAGGTAAAGAAACAGAATGGCAAGAAGCCCATAAAGCTGTTTGTAGCAGAAATTAAGCAGGCTCCAGTGGTGGGATGGAAGCTGCAGGTAGGAAATTCATTTTCCATAGGTCTTTGCAAAAGTATGGAGCAAGATACGTACAGTATTTAGGAGATGGAGACTCTAGTGCTTTAAAGATTGAGGTTGAAAGTCAGCCCCATGGAAAAGATTGCACTATTGGGAAACTGGAGTGCTTAGGCCATATTCAGAAGAGGATGGGTGGACAACTCCGAAGACTTGTTGCAGACAATAAAGGCAAGCTACTAGAGGATGGGAAGCCACTGGGAGGTAAAAACAGACTAACAAAGAAGAGAATTGACAGCCTACAAGTCTATTATGGTGCTGCAATTAGAAGTAACCTCACAAGCTTGGACAGTATGAGGAAAGCAGTATGTGCCATTTGGTTTCATTACTTGTCGACAGACACTACACCTCAACATGGCCTCTGTTCTAATGAATGGTGCAAATTTTTGGAAAGTAAGGAAAGTGGGGAAGCTTATACCCATAAAAATAACCTTCCTTATGAGGTTTCAATGGCCACTAAACCAACTTTTAGAGAACTGGCTTCACCAGAACTGCTAGAAAAATGTCTGCATGGGAAAACACAGAACCCAAATGAAAGTTTCAGTTCTCTTATTTGGAAAAGATGTCCAAAGACTGTGTTTGTTTCCAATTTGGTGGTGAAGATTTCTGCTTTCGAAGCTGCAGCAGTGTTTAATGATGGAAATGTGGCAAGACTTCACATCCTCAGCAAGTTGGCCTTTACACCCGGAGTCTTCACTGAGCAGATACTGCAGATCATCGATAAGCGAAGAATCGCGAAGGCGGAGACTTCAGTCCACAACATACAAAAAATTGCTGGGCAAAGGAGCAGAGAAGCTAAAAGAGCTGTAGAGGATGATGAGGAAGAAATGGAATATGGTTATGGGCAGTTTTAGCTAAGGTGATTAGTGTGTGTGTGTTTTTTTTTTTTTTTACAAACTTTAAAATGATTTTTCTGCAACTTAAGGTTTTCTGCTTTCAGGAACACACAAATCTGAAACTACTGGAAGGATTGCAATGAAATTTGGCACAACTATTCTTTTACTTTGAAGCAATATTTAAGTGGAACAAAATTTTAATCGAGATATTATACTCAGTTTTGTGGTTGATAATATATTGAAAAGTTTGCTTGTAAAAAATCTTCGAATCCAAAATATCATAGAAAATAATAGCATTAATAGTAATAGTTACTGCACTTAATTGTACACCTATTAGTGTAGATAACTTTACCATTTAAAAAAATTGCCAAATTGGCCTCGAAATTATGAAAAAGTATACCTTAAAATAATAATGCAATAAAAAATTCAAAATTATCTCACTGCGTTAGATTGTTATTAAAAATTCTGATTTTTTTTTTAAACCATATTAGATCTCTATACATAAGTGTGCAAAATTTCAATGAGATTGAACAACAAATGGCAAAAATATTGATTTACAAAAATATCAGTGCAAGACTGCCACCATCTCCCCTTAAGGGACCTTACAAATTGATTTCTCTGCCCCAGTGTCGTAGAAGTGCGTATCTTGCACTGCTTTTAACTTTTGACACACTTCCTAGCCTCTCAGTCACAGTCCTCCACCGTTGAGGAAAAGATGAGGGAACAAAGAAAATGTAGTGTATATTAATAGTGCCCCACAATTTTATAATAAAATTTAGAGCTGGGTATAGTGCCAGTTCTTCCATGTTTGGGTGTTGTTGCATTTCCATATATTGGTCAATTTTATGAAGTTTTTATGGCCAGTAATGTCACCTGGGAAAATAATTTCTTGTGTAAGAAGGTGACTGAGATTTCTTCCTGACGTTTTTCAAATGTGCACAGATCCTTAATAAGAGCCCTGAGTGTCTTCCAGTAGGGATGCTAATTCAAAATGATTGAAGAACTATTCAAAACGATTAAAGAACTTCAGTATTGGCCCCAATAGTGGTATTAGTTGGCTCTGTTTGTATGAATGACAATTATTACCGAGAAATTGGAAACTGTGTAAAGGCTGCTACTCTAGCACATGGTAAGGCCTCTCCTGTGGCTCAGGTACCACTAACTTTGTTGCATAATTAATGAGTGCATGGTAGATACAGATCAGTAGCAACTGAGGCTACGTTGTGATACATTTATGTTCTGTACAATGGAAGAACTTCTGAAATAAGTTAAGACTACTTTCAAGACACATGAGGTTGGACAAAACCTCAAATGCGTGTGAAGGAAATTATGGTGTAGGAATTTGGTTTATTCCGTAAGCGTATAATAATGGTGATTCACAGGAAGATAAATCTTTTAGACTAGAAGTCACTACATTCCTTAAAGTAGTGAAGAATCTAAGCAGGTGTAAAGCATTAGAACTTTGTTTCAATTTCAGTATAATTTGGGCTTTTTGTCAGTTTAGTTTTTCCCTCATGATATGACAAGCATACAAAATACCATATGCCCAGTTGTTACATATTTTGCGTATCACCAAATGAATATTGTGGAATTTTGATTAAAGTAGCCGAACCGGGCAAGGACCACAGGCTGGCTGCTAACGAGTTGCAAGGGAATTTCACTAGATCATATAAAAAGCTGTGATACCAAATGTGTTGTTTGTGATTGAACTCTAGCTGAGCACAGCAGTTTCTTGTAACCTAAGAGTGATTGTCATACTACATCAAAATTAGTGCTTCTGGAAGTATGTTTTTGTTAACCTACAGATTATTTTATGTAATGTGTAAAAAATTGGTCATTGTTCTGGTGAATATTGTGCTAGTTTAAAGATATTGCATGAATTCTCTCTGACACTCATTTTGTGCTTACATTACAGTTATTTTGAGAAACATTTCAAAACTGACTGGCGACCAGAAATGAGGGAAGAGCCTACTTTGTCCGGTTTAGCACTGGCTCACCAGAGTGCTGCTTCTGCTTTTCTTGCACCATCACAGCCACCTATGCAGCTGGTACAGAGTAGTAATAAACCAGAGCAACGCCCCATGCCACCTGCTCCAGGTCCAGCACCAACTTTTAGGTAAATTCATTTGGCTGTTTGCTCCATTTTTTTATGCTAAAGTTTCTGTAAAAAAATTGAAAATGTGTGTTTATTTATTGCATATGTAATGATTAGTGTTTAAGTTATGATGAAATTATTTGTAAACTTCTAAGGGAGTGTGTTGTTATGCTGAGAAATTTGTGGCCACAACCTACCTATTGTGCCCTAAATGTTCCATCCATATAGTTATGTTAACAGTATGTATTCCCTAGTCACTTGTACCATGCACTATGCTTTGTTCTTGGTCCGGCATCACCCGGTTATTTCAAGGTGTCCCCCCCACCACACACACACACACACACACACACACACACACACACACACAGTAATGCTGTCAGTTAAACAGCGTTTGCTTGCTAGAGAAAGGTATGTTAGATTAATCATTGTTGCAAGTGTTTCCTCCAAAGTACTTGTCAAATTAGGGAAGAAAATTCAGTGCAGAATGTGCCACTTGCATAACAGTGCGGGAACATAAAAATTCTTTTGCATACATTTACGTCAAAAATGTTATAAGCAGGATGAGCCATATTTTTTTGTGTAAATGTTTTTCATTGACTTGATAATAAATGTACCTGATGTTAATGTATCACTTGTTGGGTAGTAAGTATGGTACACAACTAATTGGTTACAGAACCGCATAGCTGAAGAAACCTAGTTAACTCACTTCTTCTCACCCTCTAATTAAATTAGATATTTACATTTTTAATGTTGATAATCATCTAAAACATACCCATAAAAAATAATTTTGGTTGGACTGTATGAGAGGCAGTTGTCATTCTCATGATATGCTCAGTTAGCCATAGAATGACAGCTCCATTAAGTCCATACAAAAAGCTTTGTACTGAAAACAGATCATAGACAGTAGTATATACCAGACTCTTAAAATGTACACAAAAATTCTTGTGTCAGCATTAATGGGATAGTGTAATTTCTGTAGCACGTACATACTGATGTCTGCCAAGTACATCAGTGTTCAATATGGAAATATTGTATATTGCAAATTAGAGGATTAGCTAGAGGATCATGTTTCAACTTAATGTCGTTGTGATAGGCAGCCTTCTGCAGTTGCGATGTTTAGTGAAGTATGTATGATCAGAAATCATTTAAAGTGCTTTGTGAACACTCTTGTGGGTCCAGCACTAAAAGCCCTGTTATTAGGTCATAAAGCATACAGTTTCTTATCTTGGTGATTCACACACATTTTGGTTTCCTCAGTTAACAAATTGAGAAATATTAGTGTTTTTATATCTCCAAAAAGAGAAAAATGTAATTTGAGTGAGGAAATCTAAGGACATAACAATGCTACAAAGCTTGTATTGCAGTTATAAGAAGCATTCTTCTAAATTTTGCAATGTATCCTCTTTTGAACATTTCTCCAAAGTCAATATGTTGCACTCAAGACTTAGCATATGTTGCACTCAAGACTTAGCTGCATTTCCAAATTTCTATAGGGAAGTGGCCATTCTGGATAATTAAATGTTTTAATACTCATCTTGCACAGTCACATTAAAAGAGAACCTCATCACAAGTCGGTACTTTTTAGTTGTCTACAGCACTGTTGGCACTAGTAATTTTATTTTGCTTATCCATATAAGATTTTGTATTTTTAAACTTCCTTTGCAGCTTTAACCACTTTACAATAACATAAAGTTTCCAGAATTTTATATTGACACCAACCACATGGGAATAATATTTTGGTTTATCACTAAAATTTACTGGATGTAGTACTTGTACTACTTAATTTTTTTTGTGTGAACACACATTAGTAAACGACCACTTACCTGTTTTGTGATAATTCCTCATTCCAAACCTCAGTATAGGCACTTTTTAAAATTGTGCGTTTGCAACAGAACCTACGACAGTAGGACAAGCTGGTGTCTTAGGGTTTCAGTGTTGGTATTAGTGGACAACTATTCAGTTAAATAGTTCTTTGGTGCTGTTACAGTGACCTACAAGCAAATTGTTGCAGATGACAGTAGGCGTGCCTAATTCGACAGCATGCATAAATAAATGGAATTTATCAGACAGTAAGAAAAATGTAAGATATCCGAACATCTTCAGTTGGTCCTCGGAAACCTTCCATCACCATTCTCTCTGTCCTGATCAGGGTTTAGGAGTAACTTCCCTTTTCAATCTACCATGTGCTCGACATCTTTCTGTATATAATAATGTTCTCTGATGTTGCAAGTGCATTAAGTTTCGTAAATTAAATTCCAGAAATGGGTAAGTAGGTAATCCTTTTGTTTGATATGCTGTTAAGTTTAATTCCTGTATTTCATAGTAATAAGTTTGCAGACAATGTTTCATTACTGTTTCTATTTAGGTTACATGTACTTTCTTAAAATAGCTGTTCAGTTTCTGAGTGTTACAGTGTTAAGCATGTAGTATTAGCTCAGCATCTTCATGTGCATCACTGGTAGAGTCGTGACGCTGTTGGCAATTGGGCAGTTAACAGCAAATATATTATCCAGTAGCAATAAATTGTGGATATTGCTGGTTCAGATGAAGAGTCAGCTCTGTACATAATCCCTGTTTTGGACACCCAGCAGAGGAAATATTACTTAAATTTAAAATGGAAATTGTCGTGTTCATTATGCCCTGTTCTCTCTCTCTCTCTCTCTCTCTCTCTCTCTCTCTCTCTCAACAAATGAACTGAATATTGAATATACATATTTGAGGATACTAACAAAGTTTACAAAACCTAGAAACCGAAAAGAAGGTGCTGTTCTTAACTTCAAAATTGTTTGTAGATAAAGTTTCTTAATAAGGATGCAATTCATTTCCCCTTATGACGTAAAACTTGCTTTATGATGACTAGAGAAAATACACATTTTCAGAATTTTGCAGGGTAATGTGACACCTAATATGTCAAGTTTGCTCCATGGTGTAATATCAACATGTTCCATGTAAAAAACTAAAAAGCAATGTGTTCCCCATGCTTCCACCTTACATGTAATTATGCACATTATCTTCCCAAGATGGGTTTCACCACAGTATGTGCAATACTAGTAACCAAAAACTTGTTCCATTTTTGCTACTTGTATGCAGAAAATAAAGCTATTTCGAAGTCAGTTTGATAAAAAAGTTCACCTGGATAACATTTGCTATGAAATAGCATGTATTAGGTGAGTCAGAGTTTTTGCATTTTGAGGCAGAATTTGCAACTATATTCACATTATCATAAAATGCAAATTTTCAGGTCCCTACTCATGGAATATCTTGCATGAGGTGTTGTCATATCGCTAATTGTAACTATACCAAAATTTTCGAAGGTCTTAGAAACCTATTCTCTCTTATTCGTCTACTATAGGCAGTTCTGAATAGACAGACATAAATACCTCTTATATTACCTTCAGTTCCTTAAATTCTCTGTAAAACCTGTTCATGAATTATTGAAGTAACTGGTAAATTTTTTACCACCAAACAGGCATTGTGTGGCAGTCACGTGGCTTGTAAGAGGCATGATTGCTGGAAAGTTATGCTATAATAACTAAGTACTTTATGTGAAAATAATGGTCAGCGCATGACTGTTGCCTTCTCCTTGGAGGGAATTCCTCAAGAGGCCTGGACAAAGTGTATTCGAAGGCAGGCAGGCAGCTAAGAATTTGGACTGTGAAAATATGCTTGGATGTACCTTTGGTATAACCCCTTTTTATTGAATCTCTGGGCACCAAAATATTTTTTCTTAAATAGGAGTTTAGCTCTAGTGTGTTACCAAGATCCCTCCACAAATGGGTAGAATGTCCCTCATAAATGGGAGGCATTCTAGCCAGTATTCTTCTCACCCCTCCTAAAGTGGTGCTCCCTCTACCACTACCACTCCACTCCCAACGACTTGCCACAATGCTACAAGGATGGCAGACTAAGGTGCAAGACCTACCCAATCCACACACCCAGCACCTCGTACTCCAGTCCAGTCACAGGCTTATCCTACCCCATCAGAGGCTGGGCCTCTTGTGAAAGCAGCCATGTCATATCCCATTTCTGCTCCAAACACTGCACAGTCTTTAATGTTGGTATGACTACCAAACAGCTGTCCACCTGGATGAATGGCCTCACGAAATTATTGTAAAGAACAAAGTTGACCACATGGTGGAACAACATGCAGCCAAGCATGACATGTGCAATTTCAATGGCTGCTTCACAATCCACGTCTTTTGGATACTTCTCTCCACCACCAGCTTCTCTGACCTATGCAGATGGGAATTACCCTTACAACACATCCTTCTCTCCCATAATCATCCTGGCCTTAATCTCAGGTAACCCACTGACCCCGCATCCTCCACCCAACAGTTTCCCCCTTCGTCCATCATAATCAACTGCTCTCAATTCACATTTCCATGTCACCTTCAGCACGTTGCTGCTTCCCACAGGCCACTAGGATTGTGCCAGCTCATATATCTGAGAAACTGTTTATATTCAAAAGTTGTTTAATTCAGCTAATGGTATACCAGGGTGGCGACTCTTCTGGAAAATCTGAAATTTGTAGGAAATTAAAATTTACCTGAAAAAATCAGGGAAATCTTGGGGGATTTCAGGAATTTCATAAAATCTTGGGAAATTGTTTTTAACCTAGCATTGAAATGGAATTTTATTGAGTTTTATAAATAACAGATTTTAAAATATTTAATATCTCAAAGTGCATTCATCACATGGATATTATTTTATATAAATTATCAGTGTTTAAAAGTGCAATTAAACTACTGCCTGTGGCTGGTATATAGCTCAGCTGAGAGGAAAGAAGAGTCATTATTATGGTATGTTGCCCCCCACCTCCCCCACCATTAACTTATCGGGAACACTATCTTCCTCCTCACATTTGAAATTCTGAGTGTTGTCCTCTTTCTTGAAACAAATCAGTGGTTTAGAAACATAGTTTGGCTTTCCTGCCAGCATAACGTACTGACAACTTCTTCTTCAGCAACGGAAACTAATCCACAGTCAGCAGGGTTCAACATAGTCAGTTGTCACATTCCAGGCAGCAAAAACATGGACATACCTTGTAAATTATTTGTTCTCATTACTTCCTTCTGAGGAATCAAATTGATCACTACAACAAAACCATTCTCTCTTCAGTTTTCCCAGGGTGAATTATTTAAAAAGTCAGGAAGTTGCGGGTAGCTTACACTTCAGCAGCAAATTATTTATTTATTTATTTATTTTTATTATTATTATTTTTTCCCCCTTGTGACATTTTCATTTTCCCTTGAATAGAATAGGACTATACCATACCATAATAATGACTCTTCTTTCCTCTCAGCTGAGCTATATACCAGCCACAGGCAGTAGTTTAATTGCACTTTTAAACACTTTACATTAAACCATTGGAACTTACAAAAGCAGATAACTTCTTCTAAAAACTATCAGATCAAGTGTTTTTTGTTTGTGCAAATTGCTGGACAGATAGAAAGCTGGTATGTCATGTTTATTGTTGTATTAGTGATTGATTTGGACTTCGTAGCTGCAGTTTCTGGTAGAGGAGTATCCATAACTATGTTTTGCTATTGTAGAGGAAAGAAGTTTGGTGGCTTGAGAAGTTAGGGACAGTCTGGAATTCCTGAGCATAATGTAGTCTAATAAATTCCTATTTTTCACAGTGTCTGGTACTCGTATGCCTGGCACAAGCTGCCTGTTTCGACCCTAAATATATTAATCTTCTCACTATGACTATTGATGGTGCTTGGGTATATTCCTGTGTATTTTCAATGCTTCACAAAATAACTGTTTGGATTCATACTACTCATTAATTGATTTCTAGCAAGAGGCATTCCTGAAATGTGTGTATCAACAATGAATAAAAGGTGGTTTACAGATCAGAAAGAAGTGGGTGGAGCTTAGTGACCTTTTCCCGCTTGAGGCTTCGTGTGGGGACAGATAAAACAAATAAAACTAGCCTATCTCGTGCCTAGCAACTGAAGTGGCTTTTTGAATAACACTCCTATTTGCCTGGGAGAAGATAGTGTAACATGGCCAGTTTGTTGTCAGTCCCAATGACACACTCTCAAAGCAGGTTGCAGTTGCTCATTGAGGTCATCAGACCTTATGACAAGAAATGAAGTGATGTAGTAACCAGTTGCCTTGCCCTTTCGAGAACCCAATATATTTTATTAATAATTGTGATACCTTTGCTGATCTAAAATTTCATATTTTCTAAAGATGAAACTCATTAATTCAGTAACACACACATCCCTTAAAGTGGGACCCAACCAAGCTCATGTCACAACACATTATCAGTCCAGTCTGTCAACTAAACCACCGAGATAGCAAGAGATTATATTGCTTATACAACCATTCAGATATTCCTTGGCATTGTCCTATTATTAGCAGCTCATCAGAAGGTAAAGTACCTTTTCAGATCTGTAATCCTAGAAATTGAACATTTTTTTGTATATTTAGTCGGTATGTTCTTTGTACTGATTGTCAAATTGATTATAGTGTTTTTGTCCCGCAATTATTAAGATTGTCTCTTTTTGTGACAAATACTGTTCAGCTAATCTATAATTTGCTCATGCCTAAAATGATGGACAGCTTACATTTAGCTCTTGCCATTTCTTGTACCATCTCTTCCAGTTTGGAGGTATAAGCCACAAATAAATGTAAACACATTGCTTGGGTTTCCAGAGCAGAGTCAGTTTTTACCAGGAGGAAAATCTACTAATTGGGCAAGGAAAAGGGAAGTTTCCATGTCGAGGGACCAGTGTGTTAGGGAATCTCTTACCTCTAGGTAAAAATACAACATTGGAACGAGGAGTGAGGCAGACATCTTAAATTGATATGATAGCTCACACTCATAGTGACACTGATTTATAGGAAACCATCATATATACTTCCTCATTGTCAGTAGTATCCAGTGTAGCACTAAATAATTGCAAAATTTTCCTGGTAGCTTGAGTTAAGATAGGGTTTGGTCATGATAGTACAAAACTTCACATAGAAGGCAGTTTGTGTTGCAATAATTAACTTTTCATACATTTTAAGGTTTTCATCATCGTCCCTGACTTTCTCTATTTTTCTGACCATCTTTCTCAAAGATACTGTCTAAATATTAAAGCAGAAAGATGATCTGAAGCTGTCAAATGGAGTCAAGGGAAAAAATGCCTCTTATTAATAAACTGTCACACTTTGAAGGTTCTGTTGTGAATTGTGTAAGTGCTCAGACTACAAATTGAAAGGTGTGGGGTTAAATCCTTGGCTGAATCAGTTATTTTATTACTTTCGGTTCTAAATTTTACTCCCCAGATGGAAACATCAAAATTTTTTTTAAAAAATTGATCTTTCAAAAACTGCTAATTTTCTAGCACACATTTTCCAAAGAGTTTTGTATATAAAACATATTTGTATGAGGAAGTATAAGCCATGCTATTTGGTCTTAAGTGTACAAAATTGCAGTGCCACACCTCTTTGAACAGCATTCTCCTATCCTATGTCACTGTATTTCGCTTTGTGGAATTCAAACGTGTATATTTTTGCCAGGGATTGTCAAAGGACTATTGATATTGATACTTCTCTGCTGCTATCGACGTGCTGCTTTTTTTTCTCTCTCTCTCTCTCTCTCTCTCTCTCTCTCTCTCTCTCTCTCTCTCTGCTTTGAAAGTCTTGCAGTGTGATTTTATGAATTTCTAATCAATTTTCACGTGGCTGCATTGTTTCGTGCTTGTTTGTGGCCTATTATCTCACACGATGCCTAGGAATCGTTGCTTCAACCATTAACGAAGTTACCAGGCAACAGATACACCTCAAGCAGAAGACTGAAACCTCTGTGCAGGTAAATGAACCACTACTGAGTGCTTCAAGAAGGAAACTTGTTTTTGCACTAATCAACTTGGAGACAGTGGATGTGAGGGTTTGTGCAATATTATTGTTGACATTAATTTACTGTCACAGTTAATATTGGACAATGTTATGTGCACGCATTGCTTGTTGTGCAGTGTGTTTCTGTGGTGGAAGATGACAGTACCAGGAAAGGCCTTGCTACAAACTTATCAGGACTCTGCAGCAAATACAACCTTGGTGCATCTTGCACAACATCTACAATCATAAACAAAGGATATGATATGATATGATGTGAATGTGAGGGTTCCATATGGCATGTGCTGTATTAGTTTGGGACAGAAGGCAGCAAGAACATTTTGTGCTGTGACAAAACTTTCATCTCCTCCAGCAAAATTAGAGATACACTATGTGATCAAAAGTATCCAGACACCCCCAGAAACATATATTTTTCATATTAGGTGCATTTTACTGCCACCTACTGCCAGGTACTCCATATCAGCGACCTCAGTAGTTGTTAGACACCGTGAGAGAACAGAATGGGGCACTCCGCAGAACTCGCGGACCTCGAACGTGGTCAGGGGATTGGGTGTCATTTGTCATATGTCTGTATGCGAGATTTCCACACTTCTAAACATTCCTAGGCCCACTGTTTCTGAAGTGATAGTGAAACGGAAATGTGAAGGGACACATACAGTAAAAAGTGTACAGGCCGATCTCCTCTGTTGACTGACAGAGACCGCCAGCAGTTGAAGATAGTCATAAAGTGTAATAGGCAGACATCTATCCAGACCATCACACAGGAATTCCAAACTGCGTCAAGATCCACTGCAAGTATTATGACATTTAGGCGGGAGGTGAGAAAACTTTGATTTCATGGCAGAGCGGTTGCTCATAAGCCACACATTACTCATGTAAATGCTAAATGACGCCTCGCTTGGTGTAATGAGCATAAACATTGGACAATTGAACAGTGGAAAAACGTTGTGTGGAGTGACAAATCACGGTACACAATGTGGCAATCCAATGGCAGGGTGTGGGTATGGCGAATGCCCTATGAACGTCATCTGCCAGCGTGTGTAGAGCCAACAGTAAAATTCCGAGGTGGTGTTATGGTGTGATCATGTTTCACGTGGCATTATCACAGCACAGGCCGATATTGATGTTTTAAGCATTTTCTTGTTTCCCACTGTTGAAGAGCAATTCGTGAATGGCGATTGCATCTTTCAACACAATGGAGCACCTGTTCATAATTCACGGCCTGTGGTGGAGTGGTTACATGACAGTAACATCCCTGTAATGGACTGGCCTGCACAGAGACCTGAATCCTATAGAACACCTTTGAGATGCCAGGCCTCACCAACCGACATCGATACCTCTCCTCAGCGCAGCAGTGTGTGAAGAACGGTCTGCCATTCCCCAAGAAACCTTCCAGCACCTGATAGAACATATGCCTGCGAGAGTGGAAGTTGTCATCAAGGCTAAGGGTGGGCCAACACCATATTGAATTCCAGCTTTACTGATGGAGGGAGCCACGAACTCGTAAGTCTATTTCAGCCAAGTGTCTGGATACTTTTTATGGCTTACTGCTTAGTGGGGTAAAAAAAGTTACAGAATCATCAATGAAAAGTGCTGCTGAGGAATCCGTTGCTGAAAATAATGTTGACAGGGACATAATGAGCACTTTTTGATGGTATCTTGTAAAAAGAAAGAGCACAGTTCATTGAACGGAGTTGTTAAGCAACATTTGTCTACATTCCTAAGTCTTGAATGTAATGTGAACTATATAGGCTGAAGTGGAGGTATGGAAGTGCAGGGAGTTGTCAGCTTGTTTACCAGATCAGTTGCTCCCACAACCTGCGATACGTGAAGTATTTTGACAGTGGTAGCTGTAAAGCTTTCCTTCATGTTCAAAAATGTGCTCCATGTGGAACTGGCGCTATTTTGCAGAAGTTAGTGTGTGGGGCATGTACATAGAAGACTTGGCATTATAGTTAAAAAGCTAAGGCAAGATTTGTTGGGATAAAAATTATTTGATGGAAAGGGAATAAAAGGGAGAGGGCAGCTGACTGATGCAGAACTGCAGACACATTATGACTTGGCAGTAAGAAGGAATACAAGAGACTTGAAAAACACAAAGCAAGAAGTTTGGGCCTTATACTTCCACAAAATATCCAGAGGCAACAACCCTATCTACAACTAGTAACCAAAGAGAAGTGAATCATGGTGTGGTTACCAAAGGTCAATTTCTGGTGGTGAAGATCATCACAGGAATTTTCTACCAATTGCTGTAATGGAATCCATCAAACCTATATTCAGAGACCTTCCAAATGAAAACTTATTGAAGAAATGTCTTCTTGACAGTATCCAAAACCCAAATGAGTGTTTTAACCAATGTGTATGGGAAAGATTGTCAAAAACCACTTCTGTGTGAAGAAATACATTTGCTGTTGGTGTTTATGATGCAGTTTCACATTTTAATGATGGTGTGCAAAGCAGGAAATATTTTAGAGAAAACAGGAACTAAGCCCATAGTGGACTGTATGAAAGCATTTTATATGATAGACAGAGCATGTAGTGACATCAGATAAATAATTTTTGGAGGTGACAGAATCAAGAAGAGTGCATAATAGAAATGTGAAAAAGAAGTAAACTGATATAGAAAGTGAAAAAGAACATACTTATGGTGCTGTACAGTTCTAAAAGAATGCCAAATAGAAACAAGCAATAATGGGCATTTTCTGCAGAACACAAATTTGTGTATGTAGGTACATATAACACCCAAAGTAAAAGTGCTATTACTTTGAACCTTTGGTATGATTAGAAAACACCATCTCCTTAATGGAAAATTGTAGAATTTCTCAAATCTGTTAAAAATTTGATAGGAATTGAAAAAATCAACTACAAATTTTGAGTTTTTCCTAAACATGAAGCTTAAAATGTAAGTGCTAATTCATTTTTCCGCCAGTTAAATAAATTCTAGGCATTCAAACAGCTGCAAGTATGCTTTGTATGCTATGCAAAAATCTTCAAAGAATATATCTTCCTTATGAGGAAAAATGTCCCTACATAAACAGGTGCATCCAATAGTTAGTGAAAAAAAATAGATATTTACATGCATAAAAAATTTCTGTTGGGTTTTTTAACTTTCACTAAGAGTGTGAAACCTGAATCTTTCCTGCTCATGCTGAAAAAATTTTATTAATTTATTTGGGAAAGTACTGGCAGAGGAAATTAAGTGATCTGTGGTGCCTCTCCTGCTCCCAATTGGACAGTTTGACATCCTACCCCACATAACTGGACAATCCCGTGTAGTTCTTCTGATTAGGTTATGTGCGGGAAGAAGATTAGGCACAGGACCACCTCTAATAGGACCTGATCTGGTAAAATACTGTTGTTAAAACTAAAATTATGGTTGATGACCTCTTCAAGATTTGCAAAAATGTATGTAAGTAGCACAAAAAGCAGCTCTGTGGGATATACACTGCTGAAAAAAAAAAAAATTGAACATCCTCAAGCAAGTCTTGTGACAGGGAGTTCATCTTTCTAGGAGTGTATGATCACAAATTCGTGTCAGATGAAACACAGCTCATAATAAAGGGTGTCCAAATGATCATAGGAATATACAGTGTATTTTCCTGTGGCAGCACTGGAAAGATCATAGAAGTGCAGAATGGCAGCCTGTTAAAGATTGTCCCATACACCTCGGGCTGTGTGTTGCAGTTAGACAATGGTTCTTGTAGGCTCTGGAGATTGAGTAAGTTCCCATTTCATGATGTCCCATGCATATTCAGTTGGTGACAGATCTGGTGATAGATCTGGTGGTTGTGCTGGCCAGGCCAGTTGTTTTATGTCATGAAGACCATGTCACATTTTAGCAGCCCCGTGTGGATGTGCATTGTCCTGCTGAAAAAGCACGCACTCTTCCTGTTGAAGAAATAGGAAGTAGCAGAGGGATAACAGCATGTGCGATATAGTAGGCACTGGTTATTTCACCGTGCAGAAACATCAAATGTGGCTGTGAGTTGTAAGTCGTCTCTCTCTCTCTCTCTCTCTCTCTCTCTCTCTCTCTCTCTCTCAAACCTGGAGGACGGGACCTGTGTCTCATGGGTGAATGCATTCCAGAATGATGAGCCCACTGCCTGCATTACAGTCACAAAATGTGGTGAGTTGACCAATTTTTCTTTTTGAGTGTTGGACATTTTCTTTATTTGCTTTGTCAGGGTAAGTGTTAGTGTGTTTGGGGCAGTAAGATTTTATATATATATATATATATATATATATATATATATATATATATATATATATATATATATATTGCCATTTACTTGCTTTTGTATTTGGGTTGAGTATGATGTTTTATTTATCTCCTCCTATTATGTCATCGCATAAAACGTAAGATGAGATACTGAACTGTAGGAAGTCAGTTCCTTTTTTTAGTAAAATGTTTTGTTTCTGTGGGATTTTATAGGTTGAAATAGGACTAACTGGGAACGAAAGCAACACAGTGGCAGAGTCAGGGACACAAGGTGTGTAGGAACAAGAAGTGGTACTGATTTTATTGGAAAAGGTAGCACAATTGACAGCAGACATTACGCAGTTGAGAAGTGAATTAACATCTAGGAGTGATCAGGGAAACTGCATCTGATCATTCGTTATTGCCTATGGTGCCACGGCAGGAGATTTATCCAGCTACAGTGAGTTTGATTATTCTGTTTTCTGGTAAGGCATCTGAGGATGTGTGTTCATTTGTGGAGGTCGCGGAAACTTCAGCTATGATAAATGGTTGGTCTGATGAACAGTTGTTACATGTAGCCAAAATTAGATTAACAGGTGAAGAGAAGACATATGTAAGGTGTTCTCAGGCCTTAAGGAAGGCAGGACAGTTTAAGCAGTTGAAGGAGGAGCTTTTACAGAGGTACAAGAAACAGAATAGCACTTGGTACTTTAGGGAGAGGTTGAGTACACTGACAAAGATATATATATATTGCCATTTACTTGCTTTTGTATTTGGGTTGAGTATGATGTTTTATTTATCTCCTCCTATTATGTCATCGCATAAAACGTAAGATGAGATACTGAACTGTAGGAAGTCAGTTCCTTTTTTTAGTAAAATGTTTTGTTTCTGTGGGATTTTATAGGTTGAAATAGGACTAACTGGGAACGAAAGCAACACAGTGGCAGAGTCAGGGACACAAGGTGTGTAGGAACAAGAAGTGGTACTGATTTTATTGGAAAAGGTAGCACAATTGACAGCAGACATTACGCAGTTGAGAAGTGAATTAACATCTAGGAGTGATCAGGGAAACTGCATCTGATCATTCGTTATTGCCTATGGTGCCACGGCAGGAGATTTATCCAGCTACAGTGAGTTTGATTATTCTGTTTTCTGGTAAGGCATCTGAGGATGTGTGTTCATTTGTGGAGGTCGCGGAAACTTCAGCTATGATAAATGGTTGGTCTGATGAACAGTTGTTACATGTAGCCAAAATTAGATTAACAGGTGAAGAGAAGACATATGTAAGGTGTTCTCAGGCCTTAAGGAAGGCAGGACAGTTTAAGCAGTTGAAGGAGGAGCTTTTACAGAGGTACAAGAAACAGAATAGCACTTGGTACTTTAGGGAGAGGTTGAGTACACTGACAAAGAGACAGGGAGAGATGGTAGAGAAATTTGCGGACAGAATAAGAGAAATTAACGAGTATACTTAAGAGTTGGATCAGAGCAATGAAGTGAATGGAATTCTGTTGCAGGAGGCCGAGCAAAGGGCACTTGATGTATTTTTGAGGGGGTTACCGGCACACATGTCATGGAAAGTGCATGAAGGGGCTCCAAAAGATTTGTGTTCGGCCATTCAGCTGGCAATCCAATGTGAGGAAATAGACGTGGCAACAGGGTTATGTGGTAGACAAACAGTGTTTACAGCGGGTATAAAATGTTATGAGTGTGGTCGTACAGGACATGTGCAGAGGCAATGTACCCAGTCACCGAGGAATAGAGGAAGGGATGGAAATCAGCAGCATGGAGGATGGAGAAGTGCAGTTACTAGAGGTGGACAGTCATTAAACGGCAGAGGGACTCAAGACCGACCTAAGGGGGCTCCCGTTTATTTTCAGTGCTACAAATATGTATGCAGAGGTGGAATGTTCAGTGGTAGGATCCATAGGAACTAAAAAGTTTAAGATTTTATTGGACAAAGGGGTAAAAGTGTCTGTGGCTACTAAGAGTTTAATGGGATTAAGGCAGTTTGACCCACCCCGTTATAGGTTGCGTGGAGTGGGGGATAAGGTCACACCTTTGGGGTCAGTGACAGTTAACTTTCGCATAGGGAAAGTCCAATTTGATACATGCATGGAGGTAGTACCATCGGTAACCGAGGGCTAAGACATGATCCTAGGAGTAGATTTCTTGCATCAACATCATGCCAAAATTGACCTTGGACAATGAACTGTGGAACTTGGTGGAATGTTATTTCAGCTAGGGGAAACTGTTGGCAATGCAGAGCTGTTGCGAGGGACATTCAACATAATGAACAAACCAATTGAGCCGTGTACAGTAGCATTAAGGCTTAATTCACATGAATGTGTGTCTAGTGGCACCGGGAAGTTGCTTTGGGTAAGTGTAGAGTCAAATCTACCTGTGGGTACGGTATGTCTTGTTGAACCATTGGAGGATAATGGTTTTGGATCCATTAGGTTGTTTTGTGAAACGTAGTATGGTATGTGTACAAGAGGGGAAAGGCGGGCAAGTAGTCCTTGTGAACGTGGATAATTTTGGTGCTGTAAACGCGAATTTGGGAAAGAGTTTTAGTAGCGAATTTCAATGTACTGGATAACTGGTGCTAGAGAGGTAGGCATAGCGATCAACCACTAACTGCCAATAGAACTGCAGAATGTAACAAAGTTAAGCATTTGAAAGGAGGATAAAAAGATCATATGGAAGAATTGTTGTGGGAATTTATGGATTTGTTTTTTCCGCGTGGACCATTACCAGCAACTCCATTAGTTCAACAAAGGATACCAATAGGGAACGAAGCACCTGTTTACCATAAACCATACAGAATACCAAGGTATTTGCAGCCGATTATGGAGGATCTCATAGATCAGCAGCTTTCAGACGGTATTATAGAGCATAGTAATAGTTGCTGGGGAGTGGACATTGTCATTGTGCCTAAAAAATCTGTGGCTGGAACTAACAAATACACGTTATGTTGTGACTACCGATACCTCAATAATAAGACAGTAACGGATGCATACCCCATTCCAGACATATCAGAGACTTCGGATCACTTAAGACAGTGCCAGTATTTTTCTGCAATGGATTTGATAAGTGGTTATCATCAGTTAGAGGTGGCTCCAGAGGATCATCCAAAACCTGCTTTCTCTACTCCTGGAGGCCATTACCAGTACATTAGAAGTCCATTTAGTTTGCTGTGGCAAAGTTTCAGAGGTAGCTAGACAGTGTGTTGAGGGGTTTGAAACCATGGCAGTGTCTTGTCTATTTGGATGACATTATAGTGTTTTTCAAGTAGTATGGAGCAGCATAGACAACAGTTAAGGGAAGTCTTTATGAGGTTAAGATCAGCTCATTTGATGTTGAGCCTGGAGAAGTGTCATTTTCCATTGGAAGAAGTGAAATATTTAGGTCATCTCATCAGTAAGGATGGAGTGCGAACAGATCAGAGCTTGGTACAGCACTCTCCATCTTCAGGCAATGAGTGGCCTACCGGGACCATCCGACCGCCGTGTCATCCTCAGAGGAGGATGCAGATAGGAGGGGCTTGGGGTCAGCACACCGCTCTCCCAGTCATTATGATGGTATTCTTGACCGAAGCCGCTACTGTTCGGTCGAGTAGCTCCTCAGTTGGCATCACGAGGCTGAGTGCACCCTGAAAAATGGCAACAGCGCATGGTGGCTGGATGGTAACCCATCAAAGTGCCGGCCATGCCCAACAGCACTTAACTTCAGTGATCTCACGGGAACCGGTGTATCCACTGCGGCAAGGCCATTGCCTGAGCTTGGTACAGGCTGTAAGGGATTTTCGGGAGCCGAAAACAGTTAAGGAAGGGCAATCGTTTGTTGGAATTTGCAATTTCTATCGAAAGTTTGTGAAGGGTTTTGCAGATTTAGCACAGCCATTTACGCGATTGTTATGGAAGGGTGTGAAATTTGAGTGGACAGAAGAGTGTCGGAAAGCGTTTGACAAACCGAAAGAAGTGTTAACATCAAGTCTGGTTCTTGTGTTTCCGGATTTTGAAAAGGAATTTATTCTAGCATGTGATGCATCGAATCAAGCATTAGGGTGTGTTCTTAGTCAGGAAATTGATGGGAAAGAACATCCTGTAGCCTATGCATCTAGGCAGTTTAACGCAGCAGAGAGGGATTACTCAACAACAGAAAGAGAGATGCTTAGCATAATCTATGGGACCACATATTTTAAATGTTATTTATATGGGAGAAGATTTCGGGTAGTGACAGATCATGCTGCATTGAAGTGGTTGTTGGTATTGAAGGATCCGTCCACTAGACTCGCTAAGTGGGCTGTGAGTCTTAGTGAATTCGACTACAAGGTGGTGCATAAGCCTGGGAAGAAGCACGGTTATGTGGATGCACTGAGTAGAAAGGTGGCAAAAGTAGAAGTCATAGGTTATGACCTAGCATTATGGCAAGAATTACAGGACGCTGACAACGATTGTAAATTGTGTCCGACACAGCCACAATTTAATATGTACGACGGTCTTCGGTGCAGGGAAACGAAGTTAGGGCCGAGGGTAGTAGTGCCAGCGAAACTGAGAGATGACGTTGTAAAGTAAGCACGTGATCACATGTTATCTGGTCATTGCGGGTGTAGAGCGACGAATATGAGAGTGGTGGAGAGGTATTGGTGGAGGGGTAGGAAAGGAGATGTGGATCAGTATGTCAAGAATTGTATACCATGTGCGCAGAGAACAGATTTGACTCAGAAACGGATACAGCTACAACGATTGCCGGAAGCGACATGTCCATTTTCTATGTTGGGAATTGATGTCTTAGGACCTTTCAGTCAAACACCATCGGGGAACAGATCCGTTCAGACAATAATAGACCATTTTTCAAGGTATGTGGAGATGGTGGCTATGCCAAATCAGCAGGCAGCAATGGTCATTCAAGTGTTAGTATACAACTGGATTTTGAAGTTTGGTGTACCAGAGATAATAATTACTGACCAAGGGACCATCTTCATGTCAGATTTAATGAAGGAGCTGCGTAAATTGTTGAACATAAAGAAGTTGAGGATGAGTGCATTGCATCCATAGGCAAACGGAAGGACAGAAGGGGTACACAGAACAATCGGGAAGATGGTGAGTTTTTATGTGGATTCTCATCACCGTCACTGTGACGAGTATTTGAAGCATATTGAATGTGCATGCAATGCAAAAGACCATACCAATACCGGTTTGCCTCCATTTGAGGTCGTGTACAAGTGAAAAATGGCATCACCGTTTGATTTTGTGAAGCTACAGAAAGGAAGGACTGCTGAATCTGTATGTCAATTCCCGAGGACAATTCGGGATGTTTGGAAATGGGTGCAAAAGGCGAATATGAAGGCTTTGGAAAGACAAGAAGATGCAGTGAAGCGGAAAGGAAGTTTACTGCAGTATAGAGCAGGGCAATGGGTAATGCTATCCAGCCCCTATACGCCAAAAGGGAAAACGAAGAAGTTCGCCATGAGGTATCAAGGGCCATACCAAGTTGTTGAAACCACATCCCCCGTTAATGTTAAGCTTCAGCTGCCAACTAGAACCATGATAGTACACATTGGACAATTGCGGCCATTTGAGGGTTGTCCAGATGTGATTCCAGGTATGTCACAGGAAGACCGCACTGCAGTTCCTTCTCCAAATCCTCGCACAAACGAAAAAATGGCTGACATCGAAATACATGTCCAAGGAATAGAAAAGCAACTGGAATCACTCAACAGAGGAAAGTCCACTGGACCTGACGGGATACCAATTCGATTCTACACAGAATATGCGAAAGAACTTGCCCACCTTCTAACAGCCGTGTACCGCAAGTCTCTAGAGGAACGGAGGGTTCCAAATTATTGGAAAAGAGCACAGGTAGTCCCAGTCTTCAAGAAGGGTCGTCGAGCAGATGCGCAAAACTATAGACCTATATCTCTGACGTCGATCTGTTGTAGAATTTTAGAACATGTTTTTTGCTTGAGTATCATGTCATTTTTGGAAATCCAGAATCTACTATGGACGAATCAACATGATTCCGGAAACAGCAATCATGTGAGACCCAACTCGCTTTATTTGTTGATGAGACCCAGAAAATATTAGATACAGGCTCCCAGGTAGATGCTATTTTTCTTGACTTCCGGAAGGCGTTCGATACAGTTCCGCACTGTCGCCTGATAAACAAAGTAAGAGCCTACGGAATATCAGACCAGCTGTGTGGCTGGATTGAAGAGTTTTTAGCAAACAGAACACAGCATGTTGTTCTCAATGGAGAGACGTCAACAGACGTTAAAGAAACCTCTGGCGTGCCACAGGGGAGGGTTATGGGACCATTGCTTTTCAAAATATATATAAATGACCTAGTAGATAGTGTCGGAAGTTTCATGCGACTTCTCGCGAATGATGCTGTAGTATACAGAGAAGTTGCAGCATTAGAAAATTGTAGTGAAATGCAGGAAGATCTGCAGCGGATAGGCACTTGGTGCAGGGAGTGTCAACTGTCCCTTAACATAGACAAATGTAATGTATTGCGACTACATAGAAAGAAGGATCCTTTATTGTATGATTATATGATAGCGGAACAAACACTGGTAGCAGTTACTTCTGTAAAATATCTGGGAGTATGCGTGCGGAACGATTTGAAGTGGAATGACCATATAAAATTAATTGTTGGTAAGGCGGGTACCAGGTTGAGATTCATTGGGAGAGTCCTTAGAAAATGTAGTCCATCAACAAAGGAGGTGGCTTAAAAAACACTCGTTCGACCTATACTTGAGTATTGCTCATCAGTGTGGGATCCGTACCAGATTGGGTTGACGGAGGAGATAGAGAAGATCCAAAGAAGAGCGGCGCGTTTCATCACAGGGTTATTTGGTAAGCGTGATAGCATTACGGAGATGTTTAATATACTCAAGTGGCAGACTCTGTAAGAGAGGCGCTCTGCATCGCAGTGTAGCTTGCTCGCCAGGTTTCGAGAGGGTGCGTTTCTGGATGAGGTATCGAATATATTGCTTCCCCCTACTTATACCTCCCGAGGAGATCACGAATGTAAAATTAGAGAGATTAGAGCGCGCACGGAGGCTTTCAGACAGTCGTTCTTCCCGCGAACCATACGCGACTGGAACAGGAAAGGGAGGTAATGACAGTGGCACGTAAAGTGCCCTCCGCCACACACCGTTGGGTGGCTTGCGAAGTATAAATGTAAATGTAGATGTAGATGTAGATGAAGGGAAGAGGGAAGAGAGAGAGAGAGAGAGAGAGAGAGAGAGAGAGAGGTGTTAAACACAGGGAAAACCAGGAAGATAAGAGTACAGCATGATGTACCATATGCTTTGCGATCCAGAAAGAAGTAGAGTATTTGTAGTTTTTTGTTTTCTTGTTATGTATCATTGGATTTGCATAGATTAATTAGGTATTGCATTTCCATATGTTTTGTGTGTTTTCGAGTATTGTCAGCCTGCTGGGGACAGCAGTCTTTTTGAAGAGGGAGGAAGGGTGACGGTGATCACTGTTTGCAGGTCACTGAAAAGGGTAGCATTGAGCAAGTTGGTAGAATCAAAAAACTGAGGAGGTATTGGAGTTTTTGCCAAGGCAGAATCTGACCTTGTTAAATCAAACTCTGGAGTCAGGTCTGTTGAGGTCCGTAAACCAGTTCATTTCAGAGAAAGAGGGGTGCATATCAGCCAAACAGCTTGTGCAACATGTCGCTCGGTATAAGGATAGATAACAACAAGTAACGATTGCTTTGAGCACTTCTGTGCCAAGTGCCATTGCAGCCTTAACTTTGTTTCCATTCTGATCAGGCAGAGAGTAAGTTGCAAGAGGGCACCGACGGTAGTCCAAATCCCAGTAGATTGGCTCCCGAGGGTGGGGGACAGGTAGGTAAGGGGTTGATCGAGCATTAAGTGGAGTGGTCATCCAGTATGGAATTTTTACATTTTGTCTCATGTCGTGTTTTAAGAGGACTAGACCACATCTAAGTTTTCTAATAGTAGTAGTAAATATGTCATAAGTACATGCCGACCCAAACAAGTTTAAGAGTAGTTAGAGGTCTTTCTGAAGGGGGGAATAATGAAGTGGCACCACCATTTAAGATAGGAAAGTTAGATTAGGTGCAATATTGCTGAGCCCACAAGTTACAGCCAGGTGTGGGCCTGATGTCACTAAGTTATGCTGACCAGCGGTTGTGAAGTAGAATGGAGGCCACAGGGCCATCGAACCGCTGAAAATAGTAAATGCAGCAGTTTGCGTGGCGCAAGTTACATGCTGAAGGGGCCCACTGGCGCTACTTAGGTGTTATGGGTACGTGACTTGGAGCAGTGCATAAACAAAACAGAGGCGCACAGCTGTGTGTAAATAGGTGCCAGTTTTCTAACAAGGGACATTAAAGTGTGGCAGCTCTCCTGGACGGAGGGGCATGTCATACCACTGACTACACACAGCAGCAGATGGGGTGCCAGTGTTCCAGTACACGGCGGGTCGCTGGTTCGACCCTCTGAGGCCAACACGGGGTCTGTAGCCAGCCAGCGGCAGGCCACTCGATGGCTTGCTACTGCGGGCAGTCTTGTTGGCTCCCAACACATGCCAGAGGCATCCCAAGGTGAGGGTCGCAGATTTGGCTGTCGTATCACAGGTGCTTGTTGTGACCCACAATCTTAACCACAACGGCAAAGAAGCATGCAGCAGGCCGCCTTGTGGCTCCCCGCAAGCGGCGGTGAGGCAACAGGGACAGAGGCTGCTAAATGGGCTGCCGGCGCATCCTGACACCGCAGTAAATTACACGGGTCACTGAGGGAGCCCTTCCGTGCCAAGCTTTCGCAGACAGCGATGTGGCGTCCTTGGCATTGCGGGACCCTGTGACATAGACAGAGAGGCACTGTAGCTGGGAATAATAAAACACTTGAGGACCACGGCCGAGTTTTAATACGGCACTGTTGACAGTTTCCATCCACATCCTACATTCCTCCACCACACGCCAGCATCTACATTTGGCAGTGACAGCTACAAAACAAAACCTTCAAGGGTTTCTTGCCTGCCAGTGTATCATATTCCATCTCCTTATTACTGGAACAATGTTTTGAACCTTGCATGTTAAACTTGTTCCATCACTGCTTAACAACTACTTCATACACTTGAAGTCCATCACATTCCCTGCGAATGTGGAAAATGTTACGCATTTGGCACTGTCTGCCTGTGTTGTACTGTACATATATGCAACATATGACTCGACCAGGAAAATAGATATGCCCCGACCAACACTGTGTTTTGTAAAAGTACATGTTCTCTTTCAAAGAGATACCTTCATCTGCTCACCTAACGATTTCTGGGACAGCATTATTATGGAGTAATCGAGATAAGTATGTTGATGAATCTTGTTAACTGAGGTACAGGTTTTCTCCTCAGTGCAGTTTGGCTACCGGCCTTAAAAGCAGTAAGACAGCAGTGGAAAGTGGACAGTGGACATAAGTTGCCGGCTGCCTAAACAATCAACTGGTGTGATGTTAAGTTGTTATGGAGCAGCTGAGGTGAGGTTTAAATACCCACTGCTGATACTTATATCAGGAGACTGAATGTGATACACCAGCTCTTTGTCAGAAGATAGTGAGTACCCTTTCTGAAATGTCTTGATCACAGTATGATCTTCCGTGACAAAAAACCCATGAAGCTTTTGTTGGCATATCAAATTGGTGAAAAAGACTCTGTAAAGTGTATTTAAAAAGTACTCAGTGCAAGGCTTGTGATAATGAGAATAGTAGTATGTTCACAGGATTTAACTTTATGCTTAATGAATGTGAAAAAATTAAACAAATTATGTGGCGAACTTTTAAGTTTGCAATGTGTGTCTACCTGTACAACAACTTCATTGGACTTTACAAGCTTGTGTAAATTTTCTGCGGAAAATTTTACAAAATCTCTCTTAGTAATTCCAACAGAATGTTGTGATTTGTGGAACATAATAAGAATGTGATAGGCTAGGTTCCTTTAAAATGTGACTATTGTCACTGTGTATGTTCTTAAACTACGCCCCCCTGCGGGTCCGGGGACTGGAATAGGACCGAGGTATTCCTGCCTGTCGTACGAGGGGACTAAAAGGAGCTTCACACGTTTCAGCCTTTATGTAATGGTCCCCTGTAGGGTTTGACCTCCATTCTTCAAAATTTTCCCAAAGAGTGAGCCAATTGGGGAAGGGCGCCTTACAAGGTGCATCATGTCCATCGTGCATGGAGATCTTTAGCTCACTTTCTCATCATCGCATTGCAGTCCTGCCCATTCTCCATCTCATGGACGAGGACACCTTTCTGAGTGCATTGTCCACCATGCACTATGCAGTGTCACTCTCTGCATCTTTGATGACCATGGACCTCTTCGCACCTAATATCCAGCCCGGTAGCCAGTCCGTTGTGGTGGGGCTGCCATTTACCCTGTTGGTTGTAGCCCCCTGACCACATAGGGATCACTCTGATGATGATGCCTGTGCCGTTAACTCCCCATGTACGCCAAGGGGTAGATGCCCATCCCCCTGGGGCATCGGGACTCCTGGCAATGGCCATCCTGCCAGGTGGCCTTTGCTGCGGCTGGGTGGCGCCCGTGTGGAGGGCCCCTGGTCAGAGTGGGTGACATCAGGGCAGGGCGGAGACATCTAAGCTGGAGAAGCGTAAGTGTTCTTCAGCTTCTCTCGCTAGGAAGTGGTCCCTTGGATCACCTCCTTCCCAGGTTTCTTCTAGTGGGAAAGACGACACCCGCCAGTGGCTGAAGAGCCCAAAAGCAGCTGGACGTAGGGCTTCACACTCATTCTCAGTCTCGTAGACTGAGCCAGTGAAATCCTCCCGGCCAGGGAAACTCAAGGAGCAGTGAGAAATCCAAAAAGAAAACCCCCTAAGACCAAGGAAATTGCGGTGGCACCCACACCACTCCTACCTGCAAGCTCTGCGGCTAAGAATGGGGTGGAGATTTTGACGTCCGCTGAGGACCTAGAACTTGCCAGATCCTCGGACACAATGGATATAGACTGCTCGGGCAATAAATCGGTCGCAGCAGGTGACTCTGAGGCGTAAACTGCCTCATTGAATGTTCCATGCCTTCCCAGTCTCACAATGTCATCCTCAAGTGGAATTGCGGAGGCTTTTTCCACCGCCTGGCTGAGCTACGGCAACTGTTAAGCTTTACACTTGCTATATGCATTGCCCTCCAGGAAACCTGGTTCCCAGCAACCTTTCCTACTTTTGGGAGATTTTAATGCCCATAACGCCTTGTGAGGTTGTACCATGCTTACTGGCTGAGGCAGAGATGTTGAAACTTTACTGTCGCAATTCGACCTCTGTCTCTTAAATACTGGGGCTGCCACACATTTCAGTGTGGCTCATGGTAGTTTCTCGGCCATTGATTTATCAATTTGCAGCCCAGGACTTCTCCTAACTATCCACTGCAGAGCACATGACGACCTGTGTGGTAGTGACCACTTCCCCAACTTCCTGTCACTCCACCGGCGTCAGGCACACGGACACCTGCACAGATGGGCTTTGAACAAGGCAGACTGGGGAACGTTCACCTCTGCCGTCACCACTGAATCTCCCCCACACAGTGACATCAATTTGATGGTTGAGTGGGTGATTAGCACAATTGTTTCTGCCCCAGAAAACGTGATCCCTCACTCTTTAGGGTGCCCGAGGCATAAGGCTGTCCCTTGGTGGTCGCTGGAAGTTGCTGAAGCAATTAAGGAGCACCAACGAGCTCTACAGCAACACAAGCGGCACTCTTCTCTGGAGCACCTCATAGCCTTTAAATGGCTCCGTTCCCGTGTTCGCTACCTTATCAGACAACGGAAGAAGGAGTGTTGAGAGAGATACATTTTCACCAATGTGTGTCACATGCCACCTTCCCAAGTCTGGGCAAAGATTAAACGTCTTTCGGGTACCAGGCCCCAACAGCTGTCCCCGGTGTTAACGTAAATGGCGAGTTATGTACCAACGCAAACGCGATTGCCAAAAGCGATTGCCGAACGCTTTGCTCGAGCCTCTGCATCTTAGAAATACCCCTCAGCCATTCACATACTCAAACGTCGACTGGAAGGGAACGTCCTCTCATTCCCTACACGCTGCAGTGAATCCTATAACGCCCCATTTACAGAGTGGGAGCTCCTCAGTGCCCATGCACATTGCCCCGACACAGCTCCTGGGCCTGATCGCGTCCACAGCCAGATGATTAAACATCTGTCATCTGACTGCAAGCAACATCTCCTTGTAATCTTCAAATGGATCTGGTGTGTGGCGTATTTCCATTGCAATGGCGGGAGAGCACCATCATTCCGGTGCTCAAACCCGGTAAAAACCCACTTGATGTGGATAGCTATTGGCACATTAGCCTCACCAATGTCCTTTGTAAGCTGCTGGAATGTATGGTATGTCGGCGGTTGGGTTGGGTCCTGGAGTCACGTGGCTTGCTGGCTCCATGTCAGGGCGGCTTCTGCCAGGGTCACTCTAATACTGATAATCTTGTGTCCATCGAGTCTGCCATCCGAACAGCCTTTTCCAGACAGCAACATCAGATTGCCATCTTTTTTGACTTACGTAAAGCATACGATACAACTTTGCAACTTCATATCCTTCCCACAGTGTATGAGTGGGGTCTCAGGGGACGACTCCCAATTTTTATCCAAAACTTTCTGTCGCTGAGTACTTTCCGTGTCCAAGTTGGTGACTCCCATAGTTCCATCCATATCCAGGAGAGTGCAGTCCTGCAGGGCTCTGTATTGAGTGTCTCTCTATTTTTAGTGGCCATTAATGGTTTAGCAGCAACTTTCAGGCCCTCCATGTCACCTTCTCTGTATGCAGACGACTTCTTCATTTCGTACTGCTGCTCCAGTACTGTTGTTGCTGAGCAGCGCCTCCAGGGAGCCATCCACAAGGCGCAGTCATGGGCTCTAGCCCACTGCTTCCAGTTTTCGTCCGCAAAGTCGTGAGTCATGCACTTCTGTCGGCGTCGTACCGTTCATCTGCAACCTGCACTTTACCTTAATGACGATCCACTCTCTGTAGTGGAGACATATAAATTCGACACTCAGTGGACTTGGCTCCCTCATCTTCGTCAGCTTAAGCAGAAGTGCTGGCAGCACCTCAATCCCCTCCATTGCCGGAGTAACACCAATTTGGGTGCAGTTCGCTGCATGCTGCTGCAGCTCTATAGAGCCCTTGCCCAATCCCGAATTGACCATGGGAGTGTGGTTTATGGTTCAGCAGCACCTTCAGCATTGCATTTACTTGCCCTGTGCACCACTGTGGGGTTCGATTACCGACAGGAGCTTTTAGGATGAGTCTGGTGACCAGCATACTGTTGGAGGCTGATGTCCCTCCACTGATGATCAGACGTGTGCAACTGCTCGCCAGTTACGCAGCACACATTCATAGTTCTCCTGAGCATTCGAATTACCATCTCCTTTTCCCACCCGCGGCAGTCCATCTCCCACATTGGCGGCCCAGGTCAGGGCTAAAGATTGGGGTTCGTGTGCGGTCCCTTATCTCGGAACTGGAGTCCTTCCCTTTACCACCTCTACTTGTGGTCCGTTCACGTACACCTCAGCCATAACTTCATCTGGACCTTTTGCATGGCCCTAATTACTTCGTTAACCCCGCTGCTCTCCGCTGTGACTTCCTCTCGATTCGTGACGTGTTACGGGGCTCTGAAATGGTTTACACCGATGACCCAGTGGCTGATGGTCACAAAGGCTTCGCATATGTTCATGGAGGACATATTGAGCAGCATTCCTTGCCAGTTGGCTGCAATGTTTTCACTGCAGAGCTGGCGGCCGTATCTCGTGCTGTAGAGTACATCTGCTCGTGCCCTGGCTAGTCATTTCTCCTGTCTACTGACTCATTGAGCAGCCCACAAGCTATCGATGAGTGCTACCCTCGCCACCCTCTGGTAGCGTCCATTCAGGAGTCCATCTATGCCCTGGAACACTCTCGCCATTCCGTGGTTTTCGTGTGGACCCCAGGACACGTCAGAATCCCAGGCAACGAACTTGCCGACAGGCTGGCCAAACAGGCGACACAGAAACCGCTTCTGGAGATAGGCATCTCCGAAGCTGACCTGCATTCTGTCTTACGCAGCAGCGTTGGGAGATGGAATGGCATAACAGCACTCTTAACCAACTGCGCGTCATTAAGGAGACTATGAATGTGTGGAAGTCTTCCATGTGGGCCTCTCACAGGGAATCAGTTGTCCTCTGCCGGCTCCGCATTGGCCATACGTGGCTAACGCATGGATACCTACTCCGTCGCAAGGACCCACCTCAGTGTCACTGTGACTCCCAAATGACAGTCATCCATCTGTTTCTGGACTGCCCACTTTAGCCGCTCTGCGGCAGACTTTTAACTTTCCCAGCACCCTGCCTTCGGTGTTGGGTGACAATGCCTCCACAGCAGCTTTAGTTTTATGTTTTATCCATGAGAGTGGGTTTTATATTTATATGTAGGTTTTAGCGCATGTCCTTTGTCCCTCTGTGTCCTCCACCCTAGTGCTTTTAGGGTGGAGGTTTTAATGTCTTGCAGAGTGGCTTGCTTTCCCTTTTTATTCTCATGGGTGGCCTGCCACTGTAATCTGCTTTCATGTTTTACTCTCTTCTGTTTCTAGTGTCTCTCTGTTGTTTTCTTGTCCTCTTTTGTTCCTTTCAGTGTTCGTTGCCTTCCCTTTGTTCTTGTAGCTTTTCGTTTCTTTCCATTTTGTGTTATATGTTTCGTCCATTTTATTTTCACACTTGTGGCACTTTTTATTAGGAACAAGGGACCAATGACCTCGTAGTTTGGTCCTTTCTTCCGCCTTTAAACCAACCAACCAACCTTACACTACAAAATTTAAATTACGATGCCAGTCCATAAAATGTTCAAAAGCAGCGGCAAAATTTGTTCACAGCAAAAGGCATTAAACATAAAGAAGGTATAAAAATGTTTTGTGTTGCTCTTAGATTCAGAATGGAATAAAATTAAGTTTGGTATTCCTGACACTGAAATATAGTGAACTGTTAACTCACAGCACTGCTTCGAAACTGAGTGCATGCTTAAGCAGACTAAGATTCAGGGGTGGCACAAGCCTGTCTTCAGATATGTGATGTACTAAATGGGTTTAACAGCTTTAGAAAACTTTTATATCTGTGAATGTGGATAAGAGAGTTTTGGGTGTGAAAAACACTTTCATATATGTGGCTAATATTTCTCTGATCCATGCAAAACTCTGGCTAGTGTGTGATTAAAATAACTTGAGTTGAAATTTACCTTGAAGGAGAGTGTGACACTGTTGATGCAGTGGCACCAGTGGTGAGCCAATTTCACTCAGGTAAGAGTTATGTTTCTATAGTACACCCTGTTGCAACACTCAGTAAATAGTAGAATGTCGGGTCTAGCATCAAGGGCTTGAGTGTTTAATGCTCAGCACGTAACAACAACAGAACCTTCCATTCAATCTTTGATGAACTGTCTGTAGTTATAATTTATTTTAATCACTTTCAGAAGTGTCTTTTAGATATCATCAATTCATCCACCTTTCAACACATTAAATCTGAGTCCATTGCATTGTATAAACTACAGTCTGATACATTTAGAGAAGACTGACAGCAATGGCATGTTTAAAGCCACTCTTATAGTCATGCCTGATTATTTGGATCCATGTGCATTACCTTGCTTCACAAGACAGCAGCTAGAATGTTATTTGATCTGATGTCATACATCTATGAAACTTGAGGTTAACCACAAGATTTCAGTAAAAGTGTTGGTAGCACTACAAAAGAAGGTGTGAACAGTTAAATGAGAGAATCATCAGACAAGCTCTTTGACAACTTATGCTTACAGACTGCTGACTAGAATAATATAGAGAAGAAACATTGAAGATGTACTGGACAATTAATTTTGGATTCAGAAAAAATAGTGTCTACCTTATAAGAAATTCTGGTGTTAAACATATTAACGACTGGAAAAATAAAGTTTAGTGAGGAATCTATATTATTAAAAGGCAGTCTTGGAATTTGTTACCATTTGTATGAGCATAACAAAACTTCAATTTTTAATATTTCACATAATTATTAACTGAATTTGATAATTTAAAATGCTGTGCTAATCTACTCATTGATGTATAATCTTATGTTAATGGTTTAACACAACAAGCCAAGTATTACACTTAGACCTGTGTGTTTGTCATGAGGCAGTGTAACTAACAGTGTACGAATACGTGGACTTTGTTCATTCATTCATTCGTTGTTTGAGAATGAGAGCATTTAGCAACTTCCAACAAAGATTAACACAATTTCAAACCTTTACACACCTTTCTCTCACTGACACCCCCCCCCCCCCCCCAAAAATAATGAAAGGAAAAAAAGTTTATCGCTTACTACATTTTCGCTGTCCATGTAGTCAAACTTCAGTATTGAGCATGACGTTTTAATTACTACTTTACTAGTAAAAGTATTCACAACACACTTTTCAGGCAATATCTACATAGCCCATATAATGTAGCTGCAAAATCATATCAATGCACATCACACAGTTCAGGAAATATAATGCCAGAAACGTTGAGAAGGGTGAAAAACTAACTTCTGCTTAAAATGGATTGCAAATTACCCAGTTCATATTCACCCAGTGTTTCATGAGTGCACTGAGTGACTTTCAACAAACTTAAAGCATAATTTCAATCCTTTCGTACACTTTTTCTCACTTACGTGCTCCAAGGAAAAAAAAAAAAAAAAAAAAAAAACACATATACATCTGTAATCAGATATTTGAAGTGGATTTATACGTGGGAGGTCGATTCTTTAAAGAATGTGGGTTTATTGGTAATAGAACGAACATTAAAATTGGGGGAGATAGGGTGATAGGTGTGAAAAAATTCTCCTGTCTGGGATATAAGACTATAAATGATGAGAAAGATAAGGTAGGTAGTAATTTGCAAGAAGCAAAGGTGGTTTGCTTTAAAAAGGGTCCTCCTCTGGTGTCAACTATTAACACATAACTGAGGAAGAATTTTGAGTGTGTGCATCAAAGCATAGTACTCTATCCAAGTGAAGCATTAATTGTTGGAAAGTAACAACATGAAAGGCTTTCTGGTATGATGAAACTTTGGTATGTGACAAAGTACTAAATGTAGAATTGCATGAAAAAAAAAGGACACCATGAAGTAAGGTGAGCCACTTTTGAAATTTTGACTCCCTTTATTTTATTTCCTGTCATCCTCGTAAAACTATTACTTTAAAGTTATCCTTAGCCCTGATAAATTTTAAAGATCGCCTTACGTCACTCCAGTTCATGTGAATTATTTCATACTTTAATCAGTATGTTGAAATTATTGTGGATCTTACTACTCTTTATTGGGGTATAGCAACAAATTAGTCACATTCGTCATTTCATTAGGTGTGCGAATGATGTCTATGCAATGCACTTTATTATAAAACTGCATTCACAACTGGGGAACTGGATTGTTGTCAGATGTCATCAAAATAATGAGTCTGTTGTCAGACAGTCTTTCCGTAAGTGTGTGGAGCTGTGATTATCATCTACATTGTTCAACCCATGTAATAGGTGAATAAAATTTTAATCGCGAGGTACAATTGACTCAGGGCATTTGCTTTCCAGTTTAGGTGACTCACATAATGCACTTGTTGTAGTAAGGCTACAACCATTTTTGTTCTTAAATTTATCCATGTAGCAAAGATATGTGATTTTTATAGGACATTGTAAATATGACATTTCAAACCAGAAGGTAGATGTAGCTGTATAATGTTTATTCTGGCTATCAAGTCTATCATTATTCTATTTACATTGTCTCAGTACTCTCTTTCACTTTCTTAGTTATATTCAATTTGCTCCAGATGTTGTTTTTCTGTTAGTGTACTTACAGTTAAGGTCTATAAATTACTTTGCTATCCCTAAATTTTTAAAAAAAAGGAAAAAAAAGCATTAGAAGTTGCTGTAGTGCCAGCAGGTTCAATTATAAGGGATTTAGTAGTACTTACACAGCTATTGCACATACAAACCGTGTCCATGGTATATTCAATGAAACCACACATACCCAAAGGGGGTCACTCTATGTAGAAAACCTCATGGAGCTCAGTATTAGTTTTCTTGGGTATAGTCTTGGCGAACCTGAGTTTCCTGAGCTGAGGTCTAGTAAAAGCCACCAGTCCTCTGTAACCACAAGCTCTGAGCATGCTTCAGCGACTACTGTGGAGTGCGATGATAGGCCATAGTGTGTCACAGGGAACAGAGATCTTTGCTTCACAACAGGGAACATGAGCATGGTATAAACCTCCATAAAAATAAAAAACAAAAAAAACCTCAATCTCAAGTCCTCTGTTTGAGAGGACCCTTGTTTCCGTAGCTGCTCATGGGACTGAGATGGAATCATTGAACACTTCCAGATCACCTCCCAGCAGAAATGGTGTACCAATGGTAGGTATCAACAAAAAACCCAAAAAGGGGGTTTGTAACCAGTCCTGAAACAGGAATTATTTCAAATACTTCAGTTTATGGTAATGGATCACAGGCTGATAAGACAGAATATGTTTTTAATAGTTAAAAAGAAAAAAATGCAGCTTTGAGAAAGGTTTGCCTTTGTACATTCAAAAGGGTTTTGAGGTCATTGCTGGCACCTTAAAATCTATTAACCAATTGAGGTATGGACACCATGGGTTGAAACATCTAGTTCCCAACTAGCTACAATCATCCAGACAGCTAAATACCTCAGGGAGTATGCCATCAAATATGAGCTACACATCACCTTGAACTGTAGAAAAGGTGTAGTGTTTTGTGCAGAGATAATGTAGGTATTACCAAAAAAGAACAGAAAGATGAGTGGGCACAAGATGTGACTGATGTGCAAAATATTTTGAAAGTAGATGATGAAATCACAATCCTTATTACTAAGTAGTCCAGACGCTTTCAGGCATGTTTCCTAAGTGTGGCATTTCATCTGAGAATCACTTTGTAGAAACTGCAGTGTCTACCTTGAAATCTAAAAAAATTAATTGTATCCCGTATGAAGAGGACAAAAAGGTCTATAAAGCCATCAGCCTCCCATTTTCAATACCTCATTTGCTTCTACTCTCAAAACCTGTGTTCAGAAAACCGATGCCTCTACATAAAGAAAGGTTCATAGTGCTAACAGTAATACATGTGTTCGTAAGTGCAATTGCAGTGGTGCTGTTATTATGAAGCCTATAGCTAACCCTCCCCCCAAACACAGAAAAAGCTACAGTTGCTGACATTGTAAAACTTTTGGCACCTCAGTGGGCAAACTCCAGAAAACAGGCCAGCACTGCTGCTGTCACTGCCATGAACATTCCTCCGAAATCTCCTGTGCAGAACAAACTAAATGAGAAGTGCTGAACACAGAAGAAGACAGGTTGTAAACCATCAGTTCATGTAGATCTCATGTTATCCGACAGTTCCAGTGATCGAGCGAGGTGGTGTAGGAGTTAGCACACTGGACTCACATTCGGGAGGACAACTGTTCAAACCCATGTCCGACCATCCTGATTTAAGTTTTCTGTGATTCCCCTAAATTGCTTCAGGGAAATGCTGAGATGATTGTTTTGAAAGGGCATCGCCAACTTCCTTCCCCACCCTTCCCTAATACAATAGGACCGATGACCTCACTGTTTGGTCCCCTCCCCCAAATCAACCAACCAACCATTCCAATGACTCAGCTCTGGAGACAATGGAATATGTAGTTTCACTGGGGGATCCATCTAGCCTCAAGACTAAACCTCCATCTGTTGTAGGATCCCCAACCTGGTAGAGAGAGAGGCAGGAAGACAAGCCTCACCGATAAAAAGCTTCTGTACTACAGTGGAACATCAGTGCTGAAGCACGGATTTCTTCAAAAATAGACACATTGCCCAAACAATGGCAGAACATTTGGGACCAGTACTACTAGTGTGCAACTATTGAGAGGGGGTGAGATATACTTAAATCTAACTATTCTGAGGTACACAACTGCCCTTTCTCCACAAGTTAGCTGGATTTTTCCATTTCGGACCCCTCAGGGACTCTGTATTTGTTCGCCGAGTACAGGCTTAGCGACCCTGGTGTTCCTCAGCTGGGGACTGGTAAGCGCCACCAGCCCTCTGTTACCGTAAGCTGTCGGCATGCATCAGTGAACACCATGCGATGCAGCAGTGGACTGTTGTGTGTTTCGGAGAATGGGGTCTTGACTTCACCACCTGGACCACGAGGCAGATACACAACTCGATAAAAAATCCCTCAACCTCAAGGTGTGCTATGTGCTGATGAGGTGAATGGCTAAACAGTCTCTAGTGGGCAACCTCTGGGACACCTGCCATCCCACAGTTGTAAAAGGCTTGCTCAGGCATGCAGGGCTTTGTCTGGGTAGGCATCTGTTTCCCCTAGCATCTCGTGGGATCCTTACGGAATGGTCTCATCTAACTACTACTCCTGATAGGGATGGTGTACTGTCAGGTAGTACCTACACCCTCTCAACGACGAGAGCTCAGTTGATCAGTCCTCCCGAAAAGAAGTCTTCGAATTATAGTGACAGGGCATTAGTGTGCCTCAACGCTTTCATTGTAATCAAGTGAACAGGGGGAACCTTTGAGAAGGTCTCCCCTTTCTATATTCACAAGGCAGTGGAAGGTATTCTGGTTTCTAAACAGTGTCAAACAACTTTGTAATGGAACACTTCTAGTTGAAACTGCTGATTCAAACCTGTGGGAGAAATGCTCCACTTGAAACTGAAGTCATTCAGAAGCTGCCAGCAATGGGCTTACCACCTAAGCCACATCCCACTACCCACCATCGGAAACCAACTAAGCCTGCCGTGCAACCCAAGCAACCACCTCCTAGTTATACCTTCAGATCAATTTAGCTCTCTCCCTCTGATGGGGACTATGCTCTTGAGGATGTGGACTTCCAATTGGAGGAACCAGAGAGCTGGGAACTGGCTAATGTTCCCCATGACATCCCCAGTAAATCACCACCTCCAAGGGAGAAAGAAAAGACCAACCATCGCTAAACAATGGCTTCCACAGGGACTTCTGTGTTGCAGTGGAACTGAAATGGATATCACTCACATTTGGAAGAACTGCAACTCTTGGTCCAGGAGAAAACACATTTTAGTCACCGACACACCTGCATTACAGGGTTATCACCTATACAGGAAGGATGAAACTACTGGAGACAGGGCTAAAGGAGTAGTAGCTGTTTTTATTGATGCCAGATGCCACTACTCTCCTCTCTCTCTCTAACCATGACCATACAAGCAATTGCTGTAAAAGTTCTACCACCCTTTAATATCACAGTGTGTTCTTTGTACCTTCCACCTAATGATGCTTTTGATGTAGACACACTGGCAGAACTCATCCGGGCCTTCCCACACCCATTCCTCCTTGTGGGGGACTTAAGTGCACACAATGTGGGGCTCTGCTACTACTTGCTCCAGGGGTCGGATGATAGTGACTTGTCCATTCTGAGAATATTTGCCTTCTGAATGCAGGTCAAGTGAGACACTTTTCCACAGCTACAGGGTATTCTTCAGTCATTGACCTTTGTTTTTGTTCCCCAGTTACTGGACTCAATTCAGTAAGAAGTGGCTACAGATCTACATTCTAGTGACTATTTCCCAGTGTGAATCCATCTGCCAACTAGGAACATGGCTGATAGGAGACCACGCAGTTGGTTGATACAAAGGGCAAATTGGTTCCAGTACAATCAACAGGCTATTTTTGAACAAAAGGATTGTGCACAGGAGATGGTGGCCCATATCACTTGCGAGATCCAACGCGCTGCCGCAGAGTCCAACCCCCGGTCTAGTAACCACCTCAGACGATGGACTGTACCTAGGTGAAATGACGACTGTCAATTGACAATCAGGGCCTGACAAACAGCTCTGTGGAACTTCTGTCCAGCTACAGAAAACCTTCACGCATTCGGATCTGCTAAAGCACATGTGAGGCGAGTGATAAAAGAATGGAAGAGGGCTTCCTGGAGGGAATTCCCCTTCCACTGAGCAAGTTTCGGAATCAATAAGGCAGATTTCCGGCAAGGGCAGTTCACGTCCCATACAGCCTTGTCAAGTAATCGGGTCTTGGTGGACATGCCAGAAGACATGGCTCAGGTTTTGGCTGAACACTTCTGTACTGTCACTGCATCATCCAGACAAGCTCCTACTTTTCCATAGGACTGTGGAGATGAGGAAGGCCGAGCTGTTCTCGCATAATAAGGAAGTCTACAACCTTCTGTTCTCCATGTGGAAACTGGAATCAGCTTTGTCTGCAGCCAGACACAGTGCTCCAGGACCTGATAAGATCAATTATGCCATGCTTCGTCATGTGTACCCTGAAGCGAAAGGACAGCACCTATCTTGTTTGTCAGATGTGGTTTGATGGACGGCACCCCACGACTTGGAAGGAGGCTGTGTTAATGCCATTCTGGGAACCAGGCAAGGACCTTAGCACCCCTATCAGTTATCGGAGTATAGCCCTTACCAGTTGTATGGGTAAGACCCTTGAACATCTGGTCAACTGCCACCTTGTCTGGGTGCTCCAATCCTGAGGTCACCTGAGCTGCTCCCAGTGCGGTTTCAGGCACTACCGTTCCACCCTTGACAACTTAATTCTACTGGAGACTGATACAGGATTCCTCCATATGCTGAAACCATTTGGTTTGGTATCCTTTTTTTTTTTTTTTTTTCCCCTCCTCAAAAATAGTGTACACACCACTTGGAGGTACATCACCCTTCACCAACTTCATGAATGAGATCTACGTGGATGCCTGCCACTTCTTATCCAATCCTTTCTCAACGACCGGTGTTTTAGATATCACATTGGCGGTGCCTTGTCTGACTGCTATGCCCGCAATTCGTGGTCTCACAGTTGCATTCTCGCTTCCTGAGCACCGGGTCCCTGGTTAGATTCCCAGCGGGGTCAGGGATTTTCACCTGCCTCGAGATGACTGGGTGTTTGTGTTGTCCTCATCATTTCATCATCATTCCTGAAAGTGGTGAGATTGGACTGAGCAAAGGTTGGGAATTTGTATGGGTGCTGATAACCATGCAGTAGAGTGACCCACAAACCAATCATCATCATCTGACTGCTATGTTCAAGAGAATGGGGTCCCTCAAGACAGTGTCCTCAGTGCCACATTGTTAGCAATAGCTATCAGTGGCATTTCCTCTGCAGTCTGGAGCCCTGTCAGATGCTGTTTGTTTGTGGATGACTTTGGAATCTTCTACTCTTCCTCTGATCTTAAGATGACGATGACGACGACGACGACGACGACAAGGCAGCTACAGCTGACCATTAGGAGGCTGGAAACCTGGGCCAGGACAACTGGTTTTTGGTTCTCACCACAGACGATTATATGTGTCAATTGTAACCTTGCTTGTTGAATTTTTAACCAATCAGTTCTCACAAGGGGGACAATATTTTAAGTTTTCAAGAAACTGTGTGCTTTTTGGGTTTATTATTTGACTCAAAATTAACTTGGCACCGACACCTGAAAGACCTACAAACAAAGGACTTGGAATATTTTGAAAGGCCTTAGTGGAAAAACAGGGAAAAACAGGTCCCGCCTCATGCAGTTTTATAGGGAATTTGTTTGATCATGTTTAGATTAGGGCAGTGAGGTCTACGGATCAGCCCGTCCTCCCTCCCTAAAGATGTTAGATGCTGTCCACCATGAGGGCATTCGGAAATCAACTGCAGCCTTTCGGACCAGCCCAGTTCGAAGTCTGTGTGCAAAGAAAGGCTGGTGAACCACAACTCTCGATTCAGCGACCTATCCTTTTGGCTCAACAGGTGCTGAATATCTCAGTGTCACCTCAGTTATTAATATTTAGTTCAGTGGTCCAACCCATCTTTGAATGGCTGTTCAGGAATTGGCCCCATGAAACCAAGCCATTTGGGATACGTGCTACAGACTGTCTCAAGGATCTGGACCTATTAGGCATCAAAATTCAAAGCCAGGGACTTAACACATTGCCGCCTAGGTGTCTTCAGAGGCCAAAAGTGATTTTAAGCTTGACACAGTACAAGAAAACTTGTACTCCAGATTATGTTTTTACAACTTTGTTTTCATCCATTTTAAGTACATGCCACATTTTTATCATTGTTTTTACAGATGGATCCCAGCAAGAGAATGGCCTCAGCTGTTATGCTGTTTTCCCTGATAGGGTTTTTAAAGTGTGTTTTCTGGAACAATTTACAAATTATGATATGGAATTATATGGCATTCTGATGGCACTGGAGAGGGTTGACGGATATCACTGTACAAGGTTTCTTATCTGTTCAGACTTGCTTAGTGCCCTGCAAGCACTTCACCAAATGTGTCCAGTAGACCAGCTGATTCAAACCTCTTTACAGTGGTTCCAACACCTTGGCAAGGTGGTGGTCTTTTGCTGGTTACCTGGCCACAACGGGATACAGGGAAACATGGCTGACTAAGCCGCCAAGGAAGCATGTCGGGATGGTGCTGTCCATGAATGTCCCATACTGTTGCATGCCATCATCTCATTTTCTGACACACACACACACACACACACACACACACACACACACACACAGTGGAAGACAGAATGGTTGCAGGTGACAGAAAACAAACTGCAGTCACTCAAATCGACCACAAGGGCATGGCAGACTTCATGTCAGCCTCACTGCAGGAAGGAGGTTTTGCTTACCAGACTGCACTTCGGACACAGCCCCTTTAACACATAGCTTCCTGCTCTGGCGGGCCACTTTTTCTGCATATTTTGGCGATGTGTTTCCTATGTACTTATATTAGGGCAGCTCTCAGTCTCAGTGGAGATCTGCCCACCATCCTTGCAGATACTGATTCTAGTGTTAAGAGTCATGAAATTTTGTGAACTGCCCTGAATTGGTGGGGAAGGGAGGCAGACTTAAATGCATTATAAACTGCTCAGCATGTGGGGACAGACTTCATCCCCACCCTTGAGATTTGCATGCTGACTTTTTGTCAGGGCGCTGATGGCCGTGATACCGAGTGCCCCTCAGCTCAAAACATCATCATCCATTTGGGAGGTGGATTTAGCTCAGTTTAAGGCTTGTGGTACTGTGTATGGTCACAACAAATCTGATGCAGTGTGCTGAAAAACTTGGAAATAATGTCAAATCGTCTTAGAATGTTTTTAACGTAATATAGGAGACAGATTATTATCCCAATTCACCGAGGGAGGCAACTTTGATACCTCTCCTCAAACCAGGAAATGGCCAAAAAGTCCTGATAGTCATCGGAGCATCGCCTTAACGAGCTATGTAGGAAAGACCATGGAGCGAATGGTCATCTCCTCTGAATGTTGGAAATCAGGAAGCTCTCCATCACTCTCGGTATGGACTCAGGAGGTACCGATTACCTGTTGACGTTCTGACTTTACAGGAGGCAATTTTCCAGCTGGGTCCCCTATGTAAACAGCATTGTGTAGGTATAAATTTTACATCAGTAAGACATACAACACTCTGATGCACAGTACTCTCGTACAACTGTACCAATGAGGCTTTCATGGACTCCTCCCCATATTCATTTGGTGGTTCTTGCTACAATACTGTTTTTGTTGCTGAGGTGGTGACATATTGTCAGACAGTTTTGAGCAGGAGAATAGTGTTACCCGGAGAAATGTTTTGTCACCCCTCTTCACTATAGCCATTAACAGCATTCATATCTAGGGTTAGGGGTCCTGTACAGTTCTCTATATTTGTGGATTTTAAAGTTTTCTGTTCTTCCTCCAACATTGCAATAGCAATTCAATAATTAAAACTTACAGTAAAAAGATTTGAGGAGTGGACTGCTATATTTTTTAATTTACCTGACTTGCAGATGACGGACACATTTTAAAGATTCCATGAAGTTATTGGCCCTGAAAGCAAGGACCTAGAAAACACTTAAACCTGATAGCCACAGGTCTTGGCGATCGTACTGTCAAGTGTGCCCCATTCTTTGTAGGGCTTTCATGAGATTGCATCTGAACTATATGCACAGTGTACAGATGAGCAAGACCTTCCTACTGGAAGATGATTGACGCTCTCCATCACAGTAGTTTACTAAGAGTGTGTACTGGTCAAGCATCATACCCAGTCTCTGCGCTGAGGCCATGGAATTGCATCTCACCATCTGGAGGTAACTCCTCATGGTGCATCAAGCATATTAGTTTATTGCTGCTCCCAAATCACCAGCATGTAGTCCGCATTGCTCATCCAGCTATGGAAACCTTTCTCTCTAGTTGTCCACAAGCAAAAGGCCCATTTGGGATTTGCACTTCGTATGGCACACATAGAAACAAAATAGATGGCTTTTACCAGCCGCCACCCTGGTCACTGCAGAGACCTAGAGCACTTTGTATGTAATGCAATACAGGAGAGATTGTACACCTACATTTGTTTTTAATACAACGTTTTGTGATATTTTAAATGAGAGCCACATATGGGTAGCTGTGAGTTCATTTGTTGGTCAATTGTTTCCCATAATCGTATCAGCAAGATCAGATTTCCTCAAGATCTCACTGTGTTAGATACAGAAATAAACCCATTTTGCATGCACTGGAGAAATATATTTTGACAGCTCCCACCTTACACCATCCACTGTGACCCCTCCTCCCACCGCACCCCAAACCACCTGCTCTGCACCCTCCTCCCACCACACCCCAAACCACCTGCTCTGCACCCTCCTCCCACCACACCCCAAACCACCTGCTCTGCACCCTCCTCCCACCACACCCCAAACCACCTGCTGTGCCCCCTCCTCCCACCACACCCCAAACCACCTGCTGTGCCCCCTCCTCCCACCCCACCCCACCCCAAACCACCTGCTGTGCCCCGTCTCATGCCAACCAAGCCCGAACCACCCCTGTGCCCCCCCAGCCCGAACCACCCGCTGTGCCCCCCCAGCCCGACCCACCCGCTGTGCCCCCCCAGCCCGACCCACCCGCTGTGCCCCCCCAGCCCGACCCACCCGCTGTGCCCCCCCAGCCCGACCCACCCGCTGTGCCCCCCCAGCCCGACCCACCCGCTGTGCCCCCCCAGCCCGACCCACCCGCTGTGCCCCCCCAGCCCGACCCACCCGCTGTGCCCCCCCCAGCCCGACCCACCCGCTGTGCCCCCCCCAGCCCGACCCACCCGCTGTGCCCCCCCCAGCCCGACCCACCCGCTGTGCCGCCCCCCCAGCCCGACCCACCCGCTGTGCCCCCCCCAGCCCGACCCACCCGCTGTGCCCCCCCCAGCCCGACCCACCCGCTGTGCCCCCCCCCCCAGCCCGACCCACCCGCTGTGCCCCCCCCCCAGCCCGACCCACCCGCTGTGCCGCCCCCCCAGCCCGACCCACCCGCTGTGCCCCCCCCCCCAGCCCGACCCACCCGCTGTGCCCCCCCCCCAGCCCGACCCACCCGCTGTGCCCCCCCCCCAGCCCGACCCACCCGCTGTGCCCCCCCCCCAGCCCGAAACACCCGCTGTGCCCCCCCCCCCACAGCCCGAAACACCCCCCGTGCCCCCCCCCCCACAGCCCGAAACACCCCCCGTGCCCCCCCCCCCAGCCCAAAATGTCTTGTTTTAATCAAATAAAAAAGTTAACATTACTGAGTGACAGCACTGAGCCACTTAGAAGGTTTTTGACAAAAGTAGCAAGGTTTCTTTAATTACTTTGAAGCACTAGCCATACACATTTTAAAAGATACAAGGTAATAAAAACATTTAATGACACCTAGACCTAAAGCCAATGGGTATGGCTTCAGATTTGCGAAGTGGCAACCTGCTGTATTACCTTCAACCTAATACAGAGGAAGTTTAAAGACAATTTGCTTATGACAAATAAAATTTTATACACCAAATTTGCATGAACACACACTAGTCCTTGGGAATAAATGATGTAAAATTTAAATCTCAAATTTAGCAAGTTTTCCAGGAGATATGGGATCTAACCCTTTTAAAATTACAAGGCATGTGATCATTACTGAACCAAAACAAATTAAAACACAGATTTTTAGATACAGACTGTAAATGACAAACTTTGAGCAATAGCCATCCATGAGATTTTTCCCACAGCAGCCCAGATCTATGGCCAATGTGGTTGTCCAACCTCTGGCACCAGCCAGTTTGAACTACAGGTTGACTGACCAAATTTCCTTAAGTGCTGTTATGTAAGTAACAAGAGTAAAGATAATTTCAGTTTGAAATAAACAAACACACTGAGCAACACAACTGTCTGGCCCATTAAGGTTTTACACTTAAATTGGCGCTTTCAGTTTGTGTCATTAAAGAGAATGATCTTTCAGTTTGGGCTCAACAACCCAGTTAAGCGACACAACTGTCTGTCCCTTCTAAAATTTAACCACTTAAGTTTGAGTGATATTATTGGGAGGTGATGAGGGGGAGGGGGGGGGGGGGGAATAGACAGTGGGAGAAGCCTTGTAGAAATTTGGGTGGAATAGAAGGGAAAGTTCCCACCTGTGCAGTTCAGAAAAGCTGGTGTTGTTGGGAAGAATTCAGATGGTGCCATATCTTTCATTCCCGTAATCGCTCTGGCCTCAATCTCCACCAGTTACTGATGTGGGCTACCAACACAAGTACAAGGATAGCATACCAATAGGGACAAGAAAGGAGGCATGAAGGGCACCAAAAACAGAAATAACAATCATCCATTTATTGCACCATTACACACGCACATCTTGATATATGAGACATTATAATTGCCATACTCAAATATATTATGACAAACAATATGTATCACGAAGGACACACACAATGGAGTTTAAGAAATTACAATGGCACATCAACTCTGCTATGACAAACAGTGTGCATAATGAAGGCCGCAAAATTTTACCAATGTAAGAAATTAAAAAATTACTAGCATGAAATTAACTAAAATGCCTTGAAGGAAATGTTTATGAGAAGAACACGACTGGGCCGCAAGGGAGGAGGCAACACAATACTTAACTCAGGTGCACCAAAACAAACAATGGACACCAGGCCGCACCAACAACGGACACGTAAGGCACGCAGCTACTCTCTCCGTTGCGGTTCCGCACGTTCCACCCAAGTAATAGCTACCTGAAACATTTTAATACTTGAAACAGTACACCAGTGATCAGGAAAAAAACATGACATAAAAATTCAATATTTTAAGAAAATCACATCATATGACTATGAGCTTAAGGTCTTTCGGTAATTAACAGATTACGAAACAGGTAAAGGGGCATGTGCCACTATTAAATCTTCCGTAATTACACTGTTAAATTTCTCAGTAACCAAGTTGCAATTAACGCAACAAGAATTACATCATTTAAGTGATAATGTTACTTTAAAATAATAATAAAATCATTTCATACAGCAGAGGACCAAGAATGGCCCGATCAGTACTCCCCAGTGAAGCAGTTCATACAAATGGTACTCCACGGCTCTGAACACACAGCCTCATACAAAATGCAACACAACCACAGCGACCTGGCGTACTACCAGAACCACCAGGCAGTAAACCAAAATCTTACTAAGCCAAAACAAGGACCGACTTTTAAAATAACGAGACCTAGCCCGGGCCGGACAACAGACCAAATGCCGGGAAATCCATAAGAAACCTCAGCCAACTTAATACCAAAACAACAATTTATGAACAATATGCAAAACACAAGACCTCTCAGCCCATAGGCTTCCATTTAGTCGCAAAGGTGGCTCCGACCTGCCTGCTGAGGTGCCAAGCGTCGTATGGAGTGCCGAATCAAGCTTAACCTTCATTAACGGAAAGCAGAAGCACCACAAGACAAAATAAACTCCAATCTAACTGTGCAAGGCAATCTCTAAGGAGTGCCACTCGAAGACTATGCACTTGAAGATCAAACAGGAAGCACCCAGACTAACGTGCCGCTGAACGACGCACTTCCATCACCAGTGTCTAGTAGAGTACGGAGAGCAGCGTACCCAATCGATAAACATCCATGGGACGGTAAACGAGGATAGCAACCCCAGTGACGGAGAGACAGGACGACGAAATGACATCCCACCACACATAGAAGGTATTTGAAACTCAGGCTTGACAAACTACAACAGGCAAGATTTTGCTCCCCTTGCAAATCAAGTTAAACGGCACACCACGCCGCTGTCCAAACTATTAACCATAAAATCACAGTCCGGTCTTCCCATTGGGCCCCACTTGGCGTCCAGACGCAAACAACCCCAGCCGAGCCGAACTGTCTTCACGCCAAGGCAGCCACCTCTTACCTCCTCACACGCCTCCAGCTAAGCTCCGGCCAGCGCTCTCACACAGAAACAACTGCCTAACGCCAAAGTGCCGTCTGAGTAAAAACTTAGCACTAAGATCAATACGGACTTGGAAATAAGAGAGCACTGTAACAGTTACTTTCCTCCAGCCACCTATCCCTCTCCCTACTCTTGTTCCAGCGTTGCAAGCATCTTCTGTCACACCAATGCCCCTACTTGTATTTCCCCCTTCCTCCCCCCCTCCCCTCAATCACCGCCTTTCCCTCACTTCCTCCCCCCCCTCCCCTCAAAAACAGTACAGCCTCCTGACACTGAACCTAGCAGGTCTGTCTTGACCCCACCATACCCCTGCGCACTTAGCGGCAGCACATCATCCTCACCCATCCGTACCATGATACTCCACGGCTCCGAACACACAGCCTCATACAAAATGCAACACAACCACAGCGACCTGTCCAAAATTTTAATATTTTATCATTCTTTCTCATTTTTCCTGTCTGAGACTCGGTGCCTGCTTGCATTTCTGTGTGGTGATTACCGTGTTATCCTTTCCATATTATTTTCGAATACCTTTGTGCAATCTTTGTGAACGTGGGTGCTTAACATACACTGCTTGCCAGTTGCTACAGAACAGCTGAACAATGGTAGTAAACGGAAATGTAGAAGACGGGACATGTTAACTACAGCAAAGCTAGTGCACAAACACATTGTATGCGTTCGACAATTTGTTGAGTACGTTGTTTGATGGAGGTTGTTGTGGAACTGATTAGTGCGACATTCCATGTGGTATGGTAACATGTTTGCGAAACATCATTTGAATGCTTGAGATTGTGGACGAGCAGTTGGGCAGCTAGAAGCTGGTCAAAGTGTCACTACTGTGGCCACAATAACACTAGTTAACAAATTTAAACTTTTTTCTGCATCTGGTTTGTAAATGAGTGGATTTACCTAATTTTGGGGTGCTGAATAAACTGGTAAAATCAGTTTTTCTCTTTGATCTCACATTTCCTAGATACACAGCAGAATAAAAAATGGTAATAGCGAAAATTGACACAATTAAGTCAAACAAAAATACACATTCAGAATGTTTGAAACCAATACTATTTTGTATGTATATATGGGCATGATGCCAATAAAAGGTCCAAATTAGTTCAGAAAATATTTTCACCTTCAATCTTCTTTGGTTTTTGGAAAATGCGATGCAGCTCTTCTTTTGTTTGCCATTTCATCACTCTCCCTAACAAGGCCCCAGCAGTAGTCACCCATCATCTAAGGGCTCCATTGGCCTTGGTAACGGGGTTCCATGGTAAGAATGTCTTGGTGAAAGCGTTCACCATGCTCATCGCTTACATCTCCCAAATTTTCCAGGAAGAAATCAAGGTTAGAATGTAAAAAGTTAATTTTAAGTGACATTCTACACCCCATGTTCTTATAGTTATCCAACAGATCATTCACAATGGTAACATAGTTTGTCTTTTCTGTTACCCAAAAAGCCCTTCACAGTTGCTTTGAAAGAAGAACAAGCAGCTAATTGGATATCTGTGAGTTTGGTATCAAAGGTTGGATCTTTCAGCACTTTCCTTATTTGTGGTGCAAGAAATATACCCTCTTTCAGCTTTGCCTCACTTAATTTGGGAAACTTTTCTTTCAAGTGATTGAAGGCCTCACCTTCTTTATCCAGAGCTTTTACAAAGTTCTTTATAAGGCCCAACTTGTTATGAAGATGAGGCAAAATGATTTTATCGGGCTCAACCAGTGGGGTATTGTTAACATTCACATTTAGATTTCCAGGAACGTGTGACCTCCCACACCTATTCCCATTTGGACCTCTCCTTTTGCACTGCCCAGCTTGCCCATCGTCTTTAGTGGTCCGTTCTTTCTCACACCTACTGGAGTGATCATTTCCCTTGTGCTCTCCGTTTTCTGACTCCTACCCTGTCCGCATGCACGCCCAGCCCAAATTGCAGCTTACTAAGGCTGACTGGCAGCTTTACTCCTCCCTGGCGACCTTCGCAGAACAAGATTCCCCAGTCGTGAAGACCAGGTGGACTATCTCACCAGTGTTATCGTTACTGCTGCAGAACATTCCATTGCTTGCACTTCCTCTTCACCATGTAGTGGTCCAGTCCCTTGGTGGACTGAGGCATGCCACAATGCAATTCGCGCACGGAAATGTGGTATCCACATTTTTACCATCATCCTATGATGGCAAGCTGCGTCACATCCTTTGGGATAGCAAACGAGCTAGCTGGCTTTCATTCAAGAGTTCTTTTAACAGTTCCACCTCTTCCTCTGTCATATGGGCCAACCTCCGATGGCTCTCTGGAACCAAGATCCATTCCCTAATTTCCGGCCTGACAGTAGCAGACGATGTTATCGTGGACCCTATTGCTATCTCCCAAAACCTTGGGCCACCATTTTGCGGAAGTTTCGAGCTCTTTGCGCTATCACCCTGCCTTCCTCCATCGGAGGAGGCTTGGGCGATACCCTTCTCTTCTCTGAATCGTGTTACTGTGAGGGAGCTCAATCATGCTCTGTTCATCCTGATCCTCCACCCCAGGGCCAGACACCATCCACATTCACATGTTGCAGCACCTTTCTCTTGTGGGCAAGCACTTTCTGTTTAACAAATACAGCCGCTTCTGGGCAGAGGGCATATTTTCCGGACACTGGCGTGAAGCCACTTTTGTACCCTTACCTAAGCCAAGCAAGGACAAAAACTTTCCTTCTAGATACCGCCCCATCTCTCTTACCAGTTGCGTTTGCAAGGTGATGGAATGTATGCTTGATGCCCAGCTGGTATGGTGGCTTGAGTCTCGCAATTTATTGATGAATGCACAGTGTGGATATAGAGCATGGTGTTCTGCAGTTGACCATGCCATTACTTTGTACACCCATGTCATGAATGGCTTTTTGCAGAAATCTCAGACTGTGGCCGTGTTTTTTGATTTGGAGAAGGCCTATGACACCTGCTGGAGAACTGGTATCCTCTGTACTCTTTACACATGGGGCTTCTGTGGCCACCTGCCCTGTTTCCTTCTGGCATTTTTACAAGATTGACTTTCCAAGGTGCATGTGGATTCTGCCTTGTCGGACACCTTTGTCCAGGAAAACAGTGTGCCTCAGGGTTCTGTCCTGTGTGTCGCCCGCTTTGCTATCGCCATTAACCCTATCATGGCCTGTCTCCCACTGGGCATCTCCGGCTCCCTTTTTGTTGACGATTTTGCCATCTATTGCAGTTCTCCGCAGACCTGTCTCACTGAGCGGTGTCTTCAGTGCTGTCTTGATCATCTGTACTCCTGGAGCATCGACGGTGGCTTTTGCTTTTCCTCTGACAAAACCATTTGTATGAATTTCTGCCGGCGAAAATGCTTTCTCCCACCATCTCTACATCGTGGGCCTCTTGTCCTTCCATTCATTGAAACTACTAAATTCCTGGGGCTCTTGCTTGATAGGAAACACTCTTGGTCCTCCCATGTGTCTTACCTGGCAGCCCGCTGTACGCAGACCCTCAATGTCCTTCGTGTCCTCAATGGTACTTCCTGGCGTGCTGATCGAACTGCCCTCCTCCGTTCGCACTGGTCCCTTGTCCAAAATTAGACTTCAGGTGCTTTGTTTATGCGTCTGCACGCCCATCCCTCTTATGCCGTCTCAACAGTATCCACCATCTCAGCATCTGTTCGGTCACAGGTGCCTTTTTCACCAGCCCAGTTGAGAGTCTGTATGCTGAAGCTGCTGAACTACCACTGTCCTACCGCCGTTACTTCCTGCTCTGCAGGTACGCATGCCATTAGTCTACCATGCGTGGCCACCCCTCCTATGCCTCCTTCATTGATGATTCCATTGACCGTCAGTATGGGGCTCATCCCACTTCTCTGTTACCTCCTGGAGTCCGCTTTCACCACTTGCTACGGCAGCTTAACTTCACACTACCTCCAACTTTCCCAGTGGGTGTGACCCTTTACCACCTTGGCTTCGTGACGCGGTCCATGTTAACCTGGGCCTGCATTTGTTTCCTAAGGACGCTACTCCAGCCTCAGTGTATTGCCTCAAATTTCACGACCTTCGCATGGAACTTGGCGATAGTACCTTTGTCTACACTGATGGCTCTCGGACTGACAGCGGGGTCGGGTGTGCCTTCGTCATTGGCACCAGTGTCTTTAGATATCAGCTTCCGGCACACGCCTCAGTATTTACAGCCGAGCTCTTCGCCTTGTATCAGGCCACGGAGTACACCCGGCAATACAGCCTTTCCAATTGTTCTCTGCTCAGACTCACTCAGTGCCCTCCAAAGTCTATGTACACTGTACACTGCTCACCCCTTAGTGCAGCGGGTCCAGGAAAACTGTCACTCGCTCACTCTTCATGAAGCCAGTGTCACATTTCTGTGGGTCCCTGGTCATGTCGGTCTGCCAGGAAACGAGACTGCTGCCAAGGCTGCAGTCCTCGTACCTCAGCCTGCAAATACCTATATTCCCTCCGATGATATCTGTGTTGCCGTCTGTCAGGAGGTGGTTCCCCTTTGGCATCGCCAATGATCCTCCCTCCATGGGAATAAGCTTCGGTTTATTAAGCCTCTCCCAGCGCCTTGGACGACCTCCTCTGGGCCCTCCTGCCGGGAGGAGATTATTTTGACTCTTCTGTGTATTGGGCACTGCCTTTTTAGCCATCGTCATTTGCTAAGTGGCGCTACCCCACCACTTTGTACACACTGCGCCCAAATTTTAACTGTCCACCAATTCCTGCTGGAATGTCCTTTTTTTTTAACAATCTATGTTCTAGCTTGGGTTTGCCATCTGATTTGTCAGCTGTTTTATCGAATGATGTGAGGGCTGGTGACCGTGTTTTGCTTTTTATGCAGCGAAGCAATATGGCAAAGGTCATTTAATTTTTACTTTTGGACCTTCATTTTTGTATGGTGTTTTTCCAGCCAATTTTTCCATGTACTTGTTTTTAGCTGTCTCCTATTCTCTCAATAGGGACTGACATATAGTCGTTTAACTCCTCTCTATCATTTTATGCCCTGAGTATTTATTATATAGGTAATGTGAATTCAACATTAGCATGTCAACTACATTGAAGAATAGTTTCTCTGACCAGTGAATAGTCTTTCATTCACATAAATAATACGAAAACATCTGGTCCTGCCTATCGGTCCCAGACATACAACTATTATTTGATGATTGGCAGTGGTTTCGAGACTATTTGCTGGCATGCATTTGGCACATGTCCCATTGTATTAGGATATTCTGTGGAAATATAGGAGACCTCTCATCTATCCTTCCATTTGCCAATCATTACACTGTCCGAATATTGTGCAATAGTGTCTCCTTTCCCCAGTTTTGCGCATACCACGTCTTTAGGGGTATTTCTCCTATTTACCCTTAGTGTCCCGGTGCAATGTGTTTTTGCTTTCAACAGGGTTTTAGCTAAAGCAAAGCTGGTTGTAAAAATTGTCCATGCGAACCTGATGGCCAACATGCAGCTTCTCTTCCAACAAATGTAATACTATATTTTCAGCATGCCCTTACATCCCCGTGTACACAGCGCATTTATTTACAAAACCATCTGGATTATTTAGCATGTACAATTTGATGCCATATTTATTCCTTTTGTTATTTATATATTGTCTAAATGACAATCGTCCCCTTCAAAGAATCATTGCTTTATCTAAAGATAGATCCCTAATTGGATAATAAACCTGACACATTCTGTGGTTGAAATAATTCTATATAAGGTGTACCTTGTATAGTAGATCATCTGGTTTCAGGTCTCCTGACTCTGAATTTTTTGCAAAATGCAGTGAGCGTAAGATGAGCAAATATCTGTCTCTGCTCATGCTCATCGCTGTTCCTCTGTTTTCGAACAGCAGGTCTTTCTTCCAGTAGTCTTGTAATTGGACTTATTTGACATTACCCATATGTAATTAAATACCCAGGAAGACTAGTCTTTCTCCTATACTTACAGGTTTCCAAATTACTAATCCTAGAGCCCTCTTTCATATTTTTGCTTGCAAATATATTGCATGCATTACCATTCGTTTCATCAACTACGAGCTGCAGTATGTCATCTGTAACCAGTTGCCTGAAGAAACCTATTGGCATATTGCCAGCAGGATTTATCTGCAAACATTCTGCTTTCGTAAACAGATAATACTGCATCCCATGTAGTTCTTCATGCCAAGTCGCACTCGGTTTGCTTACTTCTGCGAGTGCGGGTTCTTTATCATCAGCAATTTCCTCATCATCGTCATCTGTATCATCCAGTTCCAAACTGTCGTAAAACATATTCGACAGTTTTGCTTCCACACTGTCATCGCTATGGTATGTTTCCGCAGTCTCCAAATCCCAGCCACCCTCCTATGGTTCATCCCCTCTGAACTCAACGTCACTCTCTTCCAACACACTCAGTAACTCATGGTCAGAATGTTGTTCACTCTTCCTACTCTCTTTTGGGTTAGAAGGCCCCGGTGTTGGTTGATTCGCCACCATTGCAAATGATGCACAACACAGATGACTAAATACGAAAACACACAACTGCAGACAGGAAAACGTTACGTGATATTTCGTTGGTTGCTTGTACTAACGTGAGTGCACAGCCGAACAAACTAAACTGAGTACTCAGCTAGTGAACGCGCCGCTTATAAGCATTACCCGCACTGGCTTGTTGATCGCAGAAACACTTATAAGCGTCAGCCAAACTGCCATATTGATGGTGTAAACGCTTACAATCGTCAGCTGCAGTGAATGTGTTAAAGTTGCAGAAATGTTTATCCCTTCTACACATAAGAAGTGGTACATGGACTTCAAATGTGAAGATGAGGATGTAAGATCTGACAGTGATGGCTCACTCAGTAAATTATGAACAATTATGTGTGAATAATGAACAATTATGCGACATGGTACATTTTGGAAGCCTTGATATACATCCAGATTTAGGCTGCTTCTGTACTAATTCATTTTAAATTTCATTTTGCTTTGTACCAATGTACAGTTTCACCAATATATTGAAAAGACAAAATTAAATAAATTAGAAACAGATTTCCAGGAACAATCTCCTATTACTTATTAATTTCTATATTAGTTTTAATTAATTGAAGTCTTGACTTGTAACTTCCAAAACATCTGCTTATTTTTATATTCATAAATCTTTAAATACACTGAAGTGCCTAAGAAATTGGTATAGGCAATCATAGTCAAATACAGATATATGTAAGCAGGCAGAATACAGCACTGCGGTTGGCAATGCCTATATAAGACAACAAGCATCTGGCGCAGTTGGTAGATCAATTACTGCTGCTACAATGGCAGGTTATCATGATTTAAGTGAGTTTGATCACGGTGTTATAGTTGGCGCACGAGCGATGGGACACAGCATCTCCAAGGTAGCGATGAAGTTGGGATTTTCCTGTATGACTATTTCACGAGTGTACTGTGTGTATCAGGAATCTGGTAAAACATCAAATCTCGGACATCGCTGCAGCCGGAAAAAGATCCTGCAAGAACATGACCGACGACAACAGAAGAGAATCATTCAACGTGACTGAAGTGCTGCCCTTCCCTCAAACTGCTGCAGATTTCAGCGGTGGGCTATCAGCAAGTGTCAGTGCGTGAACCATTCAACAAAAAATTATCGATATGGGCTATCAGAGCCAAAGGCCCACTTTGTGTGCCCTTGATGACTGCACGACACAAAGCCTTATGCCTCGCCTGGACCCGTCAACGCCAACATTGGACTGTTGATAACTGGGAACATGTCACCTGGTCAGACAAGTCTGACAGTTTTAATCTGCCAGGAGGTTTCATATCAGTGCACACTCCTCTGGAGCGTGAAAATCCCGTTCTGGAAACATCCCCCAGGCTGTGGTTAAGCCATGTCCCCGCAATATCCTTTCTTTCAGGAGTGCCAGTTCTGCAAGGTTCGCGGGAGAGCTTCTGTAAAGCTTGGAGGTAGGAGATGAGGTACTGGCAGAAGGAAAGCTGTGGGGACGGGGTATGAGTCGTGCTTGGGTAGTTCAGATGGTAGAGCACTTGTCCATGAAAGGCAAAGGTCCCGAGTTCAAGTCTCGGTCCGGCACACAGTTTTAATCTGCCAGGATGTTTCATATCAGCACACACTCTGCTGCAGAATGAAAATCTCATTCTGCAGACAAGTCTCGTTTAAAATTGTATCAATCAGATGGGTGTGGACGTGTATGGGTATGGATACAATGTCATGTATCCATGGGCCCTGCATGTCAGCAGGGGACTGTTGAAGCTGGTGGAGGCTCTTTAATGGTGTTGGGCATGTGCAGTTGGAGTGATATGGGATCCCTGATACATCTAGGTACGACTCTCACTGGTGACACGTACTTAGCACCCCGTCTGATCACCTGCATCCTTTCCTGTCCATTGTGTATTCAGACGTACTTGGGCAATTCCAGCAGGAAAATGCGACACCCCACACGTCCAGAAATGCTGCAGAATGGCTCCAGGAACACTCTTCTGAGTTTAAGCACTTCCGCTCGCCACCAAACTTCCCGGACATGAACATTCTGCTTTTATAAGATCCTGTGATACAGTTTCCCGTTTGAGTAAGGTGCTGCAGTGGTTAAGCCACTGGATTCACATTTGATACAATGGTGTTCCAAACCCGTTCAGCCATTCATATTAAGGTTTTATGTGGTTTCTCTAAATCGTGTAAGGCAAATGCCAATAAAATTAATTTTGGTGCAAGAGTGAGCTGTCATGAGAGATTAGTTCATCACACACTCTACATTTCTTGTTAGTTGTGCAATGGTAGCAAAGAAATGACTGTCTCAATGAACCATTACTGGGAAACTGTTTACAAAAGCACTGTTTTTTTTTTTTTTAAGCCATTCACATAAATATATGCACATTTGAAACTGGCTTCTGTAGCCAATTCTGATACTCCAAAACATAGCACCCAGCTTCATTTTCCATTTAAATTGAAGGTGATTTGTGTGTCATTGTACACTCCTGGAAATTGAAATAAGAACACCGTGAATTCATTGTCCCAGGAAGGGGAAACTTTATTGACACATTCCTGGGGTCAGATACATCACATGATCACACTGACAGAACCACAGGCACATAGACACAGGCAACAGAGCATGCACAATGTCGGCACTAGTACAGTGTATATCCACCTTTCGCAGCAATGCAGGCTGCTATTCTCCCATGGAGACGATCGTAGAGATGCTGGATGTAGTCCTGTGGAACGGCTTGCCATGCCATTTCCACCTGGCGCCTCAGTTGGACCAGCGTTCGTGCTGGACGTGCAGACCGCGTGAGACGACGCTTCATCCAGTCCCAAACATGCTCAATGGGGGACAGATCCGGAGATCTTGCTGGCCAGGGTAGTTGACTTACACCTTCTAGAGCACGTTGGGTGGCACGGGATACATGCGGACGTGCATTGTCCTGTTGGAACAGCAAGTTCCCTTGCCGGTCTAGGAATGGTAGAACGATGGGTTCGATGATGGTTTGGATGTACCGTGCACTATTCAGTGTCCCCTCGACGATCACCAGTGGTGTACGGCCAGTGTAGGAGATCGCTCCCCACACCATGATGCCGGGTGTTGGCCCTGTGTGCCTCGGTCGTATGCAGTCCTGATTGTGGCGCTCACCTGCACGGCGCCAAACACGCATACGACCATCATTGGCACCAAGGCAGAAGCGACTCTCATCGCTGAAGACGACACGTCTCCATTCGTCCCTCCATTCACGCCTGTCGCGACACCACTGGAGGCGGGCTGCACGATGTTGGGGCGTGAGCGGAAGACGGCCTAACGGTGTGCGGGACCGTAGCCCAGCTTCATGGAGACGGTTGCGAATGGTCCTCGCCGATACCCCAGGAGCAACAGTGTCCCTAATTTGCTGGGAAGTGGCGGTGCGGTCCCCTACGGCACTGCGTAGGATCCTACGGTCTTGGCGTGCATCCGTGCGTCGCTGCGGTCCGGTCCCAGGTTGACGGGCACGTGCACCTTCCGCCGACCACTGGCGACAACATCGATGTACTGTGGAGACCTCACGCCCCACGTGTTGAGCAATTCGGCGGTACGTCCACTGGGCCTCCCGCATGCCCACTATACGCCCTCGCTCAAAGTCCGTCAACTGCACATACGGTTCACGTCCACGCTGTCTCAGCATGCTACCAGTGTTAAAGACTGCGATGGAGCTCCGTATGCCACGGCAAACTGGCTGACACTGACGGCGGCGGTGCACAAATGCTGCGCAGCTAGCGCCATTCGATGGCCAACACCGCGGTTCCTGGTGTGTCCGCTGTGCCGTGCGTGTGATCATTGCTTGTACAGCCCTCTCGCAGTGTCCGGAGCAAGTATGGTGGGTCTGACACACCGGTGTCAATGTGTTCTTTTTTCCATTTCCAGGAGTGTATAATAAAAATGAGATCAAAGACTAAATACATTTTACTTTCACAGCCCCAGCGTACAATGTCAAATGTGCAGATTGCATCTTTCTATTCTACATTGTTGAAAGCTTTATGCAAACAAAATTCTAAAAATTATAGCTACAGCAAAACACTGTGTTCAGGATCTAGCAAAGTTGCCTGTGGATAAATAATAAGCCCATGGTATCTGGATATTGGGCACTTATATCTTGGTGAGGAGTGTACTCATTTTTGCTGTGATCCATTATAACAAAGTGTTTTATTTGTTACAGTACAGTAGTCAATTTATGGGTGATGAGCTATTTTAAATGACAGTGGTTTGGATATGATACTTATGGAAGCTTCTTAACGTGACGAGAGTGATATTTTACCGTATTGCACATTAACTGTTCCATGAGTGCTATGAGAGTGAATTTCAGTAAATACATCATGTTAATTTTACATTTGTATGTTGATAGTGTATATGCCTCTTGATCTGAAGTTCTTTCTACCATTTGTGCCACATTTTTAGACATTTTCTTGTTTGCTGTTAGCTCTTCAGTGCCAAATACTTGGAGGATTTTGTTCTACATGGATTTCCACCATTTCCAGAGTCTAATTCCTTGCATCTTTCTGTTTGTCATTTGTGTTTAGATGTTAATATTTTGCATCTGAGTTGCTGTGCTCTGAATGCCATATTATACTAAGACTTTTGAAGTTAATAAACATGTAAGAAGACAGTATCTGTCAGCCAGATCAGAAAGTTTTATTAGTTGGAAAAAGTCAGAGAGATGTCACAGTGATGTTAACATAACATAGTATGCTGCAGAACTACTACTTGTTGGTCAAAGTGTGAAATGGCTATACATCAAGACTTAGTGTGAGAATAACATTTTTGGGGGGTCATCAGTTACCAATATGCTACGGAACTTCACCACAGTAGATTACCAGTACTTACTTGTGTTTTAGGTGTGTCTTATTGTTTGCATTCACAAATACAGTTGGTAAATTCAACTTCCATACTTCATAGAATTTAACTGCATAGTAATTGAGAAACTTCTTTTGCATTGATATACTCATGTTCAAAGGAATACTTGAATGCAGTGATAAACATAGAAGTGATGGGTTAACAGCTGATGATTTAATATAAAATAACGTTGCATAGATGTCGTGCTTACTATAAGGCAGTTTTATTATTATTATCATCATTATCATAGCCATAATCAAAACTGTATTTCAGGCAACAGCCGCCTCCTATGAAGTCATGCCTATCCTGCCACCAGCAGATTCATCGAAATGCACCCATCTGTCCACTGTGCAAAGCTAAATCACGAAGTCGCAATCCAAAGAAACCAAAGAAGAAAGACTGAATAATTTTTATGAATTTTTACCTTCAGTGTTGTTAAAGTGTATGCCAGTATATAAGTAGTGGGCACACTTTGAATTCACTTTGCTGCTCATTAGAGCAAATAATGTGTCCAGTAATTAAAGTTCTGTATGTGTTACAGAGGTTCAGGAATTTCTGTGAAGATGATCTGATGACAAATAACTGTGTGGAATAAGTATCAGTATGAATTGTAATGTTTTGTACTTAGTGTTAGAATTACTTTGAAATGTAAGTTATCACCTTATAAAAGTTCTCTTACCTGAACACATTTGAAATAATATACTTTTCTTGTGTGTAATGTATGTTGGAAAAGTGTGTGTTTCATACTATGGAGGTGCAACATGGTTTATATACTTGCCATATTTTAACACATTATTGGTAAGAGTAGGAAAGATTGAGTGTAGTAGTCAGTGTTTTACTGGTAAGACTTTAATCTTCAAACTAAGAATACTTAAAATTACTTTCAGAGTGAATATGTTTGAAGGACAAAATATATTGTGGACATTAAAACAGCAAATTTTTCAGAAAGAAGGGAAGAACAGTGATGAATATTTTACTCAAGATTTTGCCTTCTTTCATGAAGTGTTTTATCTTTTAATTTTTGAGACTGCTTTATATATAAATGTTGTTTGATCTAGATGATTCAGTGTGATTAAAATTTGAATTGAAGAGTGTGTCCGGCAGAAACATTTATTTTAAGGGTGGAGAGATCATTAGCCACTATTTCTGAACTCGCCATTTTATTGTGCAGTGACACTACTCCAAAATTAGTATCTTTATTAGTTCCTCTTATGTACTCATTACATAAATATTGCAACAATAGTCCTCCGTAGTGTTATAAGAACAGAGTGAAACTTAGAGAAAGCACAATGCAGTATAAAACATGCACAATTCTTATAAATGCATCTGGGCCACCTAGGACCCCTGCTTGGTCATGCAAGCAGTGCAGAAAGTGCTATTGAAAAGTCGTACAAAAACTTTCACACACAGCAAACAAGTATGTTCACTGAAGGCGATGTTGCAGTGGTCAAAACCTTGCACTTCCATTAAGGAGAAGTAGAGTGCAAATCCTCATCCAGCAGTGAGATTTTGTGTTTGTATTGGTTCCCTTCTGCTTACCTAGAGTCAAAATTTGATGCTCACACAGTTTTATTCCAATGATTGATCCTCATCTACCAAAGATTTCTTGACAGAGCTATCTTTATAATCTGTTTGAAATTAGATGTCACCGAGCGAGGTGGCGCAGTGGTTAGACACTGGACTCGCATTCGGGAGGACGACGGTTCAATCCCGCGTCCAGCAATCCTGATTTAGGTTTTCCGTGATTTCCCTAAATCACTCCAGGCAAATGCCGGGATGGTTCCTCTGAAAGGGCACAGCCGACTTCCTTCCCCATCCTTCCCTAGTCCGATGAGACCGATGACTGCGCTGTCTGGTCTCCTTCCCCAAACAACCCAACCCAAATTGGATGTCCACAAGAAAATCAATGTGGGATTACAATCATGCCTCACAGTTGGCTGGAATAAACGGCAGACTAAAACTAAACTGTAGAGTCCTGCAGAAAGCAATGAAACACAAGTTATTAACCATTGCAGTTTGTAACTGTCTTCTGGAGGCTTACCTGAATCCAGATCTGTAGTTTGTGTCCTATTAACAGTAGGGTAGTGAATGTAAGAAACATTGTGAAGAGTGAAGCGGTGAGGTGTTTTCATTGTTTTATGTTGAACATGGAAACACACACATCTGGAGGAAGAATACATGAAGAAACTACCTCGTGTATATGTGAAAAAGTCAAAGTACCAGTGGACTGATAGCGTGGGCAAGAATTAGAATTGGTGTGTATGAGGATCCCATCCACAATCGTTCTTCAGCAGTTTGAATATCTAGGGGCATTATGGCATATGTTTCTATGTATGATATGAGAGTTAATTTAATTAATTAATTTAATATTTCAAATTTGAAAACATTTGTTCCTGTGATGGTTTTGACAACTGCAAATCCATTCTTTCAAGCTTATACACATACGTAAAGTCTGATTTCAAAAGGACGCTGTTAACCTGTGCAGACTGGAGTGTTTAATTTTAATGTTAGCAATGGCCAGTTTTGTAACTAGTGAAAAACTATGAAATAACATGAGAGTAGCAACTTGGGTGGTTTGCCACAGACTAAAACGAATGACTTTGCCCAGATATTGCATCAAAATTACCCATGCTGAAGTGAACACGCACCGGAAGACTTCAGAATTACCCCCTATAAATTCCATGTCTATACAAAGTGTTTAAATGAAAAAAAAAAATGAATCCTTGAAGGCGGCATAATACCTTGAGTGATGGCCCATAAACTTGAGAGTTCCTTGTTTTGCTCTTTTAGAAGTACTTGTATATGAGGGTTTCCATTTCTAGGGTGATGTTAACATGTTGATTGCCATGTGGCTGCTGCTGGCCACAGCAGGTGATTCTGCTGCAGTGGCCTCATTGCAGTCAACATGTTAACCAATGTGAATTTGAATATTGAAATGAATATTACCAGTCTTAGAAGGGGAAATACCGAAGTCAATCTCTCTCTCTCTCTCTCTCTCACACACACACACACACACACACACACACACACACACACACACACACACACACAGCTCCCTTTCTATTTCTAGTCTTGAGACAAATTTTCATTGGCAGAATTTTGGAAAGCAATTGGAAGAGAGTTGGTGGCATTACACATCCTTTCTGTGCACCTTGCGTCCTGTCAATTCACTCTGCATTGTCTTCTGGAGTTGAAGACGTGTGACACTGTTGATAGTGATTTGGTGACCATCAGACACAGATGTTAAATTTGACAAACCTGTTGATAGTATTTAAGAGGTTTGGATTTTTCTTTCTATCCTACACTTCTCTATATCAGCAATAAAACAGTACTTAGTGATCCACACAATATCAGTAAATGTGAGACAGTTCATGGACAGATCAGAACAAGCAAACTGCCTCCACTAAGACCTTGCAAAGATAAGAAATGTGGGACTTTTGTACTGCTAAAACACTGGATTGGGGAGGGTACCAAACAATTAAAAATCTAGTTTCTTACTGAAGGTGGCACCTATTACTTCCTCAGTAGCCTCATTCTGCAAAAACAGGAGATGAGATTTTAATTTTATCCATTCAAGGAGATGTGATTTTTCAGGTTGCTATACATTAAACATAATATTGATAAAGAATACCATATAACAAAAATAATTGCTAACAAAATTTGTCGTCGTTTAAGGTATCCTTATGCTAGATGGTCTCCCATCAGTACTGCATGTCTGTAGATCAATGCCTACATTGTGTAAAAATTAAATGTTGCCCAGCTCTTGTGCCTGACAATACTCCTTGGACACTACCACTTTTCCAGCATTTACTTGTGCATATCGGCTAAATAAACCACTGGCTTCTTCAATTCTTATGCTTCATTTTCATAAAAATCCATTGCTTTTTATTATTGAACTCCTCATTTGTACATGACTCGTTTATTCTCGCACAGTTTAAAAGCAAATTTTGCAAAGAGAACTACTTTTCATGCAAGTGGAGGAAGGAAGCTGGGGATGGGTATCGGAGAATGTACTGCCAGTACAGCTGCTCACACTAGTAAGCAATGTGCAGTAATAAAATCGGATCAGTTTATATACCATCCATTAAAGTAATGCCCACATTGAGAATGGCGAGATACCAAAGTGTATGTGGCAGCAGCAGCAGCCATCCAACATTTTTTGCTCAAGAGCCAGTACTGTCATTGTGGGATGGCAACTCAGGCCACATATGTACCGATCAAATTGATAACCTACACGAAGTAGTATGTTATGAGCCCCCAATACACTACCTGTAATAGTTGGCCCTTAAGTACTGATAAGTTGGCAATGTTCAGAATACTTCATGTCAACTATTTCAAATTGCATCCACCCTCGGTGACGCCAAAACTGAGCACATCATTAACCCCTGCAATGCTTCATACCCAGCTTTACATAGCTCACAGACAATTTCACCGTCGATTACAATTAAGCCTTTCTTAAAATGCACTGGCACACAGAAGGGAAGAATGAAAAACAAATTGAGAGAGTGTGGCATGTTATGTTAGTTCAGTTATGATAAAATTTAGTCAAATTTACTAAGAATTTGGCAATATGAGCCCACTTCTCAGTATGGTGTCACTCTCCCTACGGCCTGGAAGCAAGTAATGGCACATTCAGAAAGTGTGCCCTAACGCTGTTGTATCCTATCCTGAGCCAACCTCTTTAGCAACTGTTGTAACTGGCCCTTGATATACTGGCACTGGGGTGCAGTTGATGTTCGAGCTGGTCCAGCATATGTTCTATCGGGGACAGATCTGGTGATCTTGATGGCCAACGGAGTAGTTTAACATGATGCAGATAGTTAAGACATATATGGATCAGTGTGAACATTATGACCACCTACCTAATAGCTGGTATATCCACCTTTGGCACTGGTAACAGTGGTGACACATCATGGCCTTGGTAGGTAACTGGCAAGAGTGGGCACCACACAAGTAACCTAATTTCTATTAATTCCAGGAAGGGGGCAATGAGCTGTGGCACCAAGATCAATCACATCCCAGATGTGTTCGATCGGGTTCAGATCTAGTGAGTATGGGGAGCCAGCACGCCAATTGGAACACGCCACTGTGTTCCTTGCAAAACTCTGCCACTGTGCCAACATCCAGTGCGGATGGTCATGTGCCCATTTCAGTTGTAGTTGGCAATGTGATGTTAACATTGGCACATGCGTGGTTCATCGGCTGTGAAGGCCCATTGTTATGGTAAAACCTGCCTAAAAAACCCTGTTAGGAGGACACAAATAATAGATTTAAAATGTCTAGTAAACAGTTCATCTCAGGACAATGTCTTTGGACAAGTAGACACTGGACAGTGCACCCGGATTAGACATGACGTATGTAAACATTATGCACAGTAGACTGAGAGAATTCATTACACAGGATCAAACCACTACAGGCTGCCTGTTCCACCACCTCCCCCAGAGTAGCTGCACTTACACAAGCAATCGGTTTGTGTTAATTACCACTGCACTTATTGACGTCACGAGCTGAGTCGCAAGCACATGGGCACCAAGGGCCCGCGTGGCAGAGTCCTTGTAAGATGATGATTGTTACCTATGCAGATGTTATTGCAACGCTGTTAAACATTAGGATGGAAGGGAGATTTACTATCACTGAATTATGTGATACCCATTTAATTTATGGAAAGGCAAAAGATGTTGCGAGGGCAGCTGTATGAGTTTATCGAGAACGTGTCCCACAACAAAGACTTCTTACATGAACGACATTTGTTGCTGTTCACCAAAGGTTTGTATCATCATAATTCTCTACTTTTACTGGATTATTTTGCAATTCATTCATGAGGAAGTACAGTAATTATCTTTATCTTTTTAATTTAGTTCTGTATGCAAAATGTATTGTCTTTTCTGATATGATTTCATTTTATTATTAAATGATCATGACAGAATACATCTTAGGAGTACATATTTAATGTGCATGGATTGAGAGATACTACCCCACACAGAATGCAGAGTCCCACAACGCGAAGAATGTATGTTGGAAGCTGAGAAACAAATTCTGGACTGCATCCATGAAGCTCCTACTCAGTGTACTAGAGGCATCACCCGCAAAATGGTTGTATTGCACACATTCATTCGTCACACTCTGAAAGAGGAGCATTTGTGGTCTTACAGCATTCGACATATACAAGTGTTTGAAGAGCAAGGTTCCCCTGTGTGATGAGAGTTCTCAGAGTGGTTTTTGTTACAAAGTATGCAGCATGATTTTGGAAAAAAAATACTCGTCACAGATGAAGCGTGGTTAACTCTCAATGGAATAACTAATTTCTGTAGCATGCACTTGTGGAGTGTACACAATCAGCATCAAGTAGTAGCAACTCATTTTCAGCGCCACTTTTCCATAAATGTATGGATGGGTATGACCTATTATTATGTTATGGGGCCTTGTGTTTCACCTGTGATAACAATTACTGAACCTTTCTAGAGAAAAATTTGCTACCAATTGTATTAGAACATATTCCGTTAGCCGTACATCATGACATGTGGTTGCCGACATTGGTCACAGAGTATGAAGATTTTTGAATAGATAATTTCCAGAATGATAGATTGGACAGTCTGGTCCCATCGTCGGCCAGCATGCAGTTCTGATTGATATCAACTGGATTATTACTTTTGGGGCCATATGAAGTAACTTACATATGCTCAGCAAGTAAATAATGGGGACAAACTTATACAGGGGATTTTCAATGCTTCCAGTACCATAAAGGCAAATGTGAATGTGTGTGAAAAAGTACGACGGAACTAATTAAGCATGTGTCGAATCGAATAGTGGACATTTTGAACACTTATTGTAGTATTCATGTAAGAGAAAATTAAGTAATGTGGGTTTCATTTTCGGTACGGTTCTGTTGAATTAAAGCAAAATAATCTGAGTTTAATTTTTTTATAGTATTGTTGTAAAAAGAGGAAACAGGTGATTGTAATTAATGTACAATGAATTAAGCAGTAATTGGTTGATTTTGTACTAAGGGGAATACATTTTATTTGATGTTAGCTTTTCTTTAATACCGCAACATTTGTTATGGTAATGTTGTAGAAGAGAAAAGTCTGGTTGTACTAAATTCATTGTTTATGTAAAATGAATTACGTGTTTGTGACAACCCAATGACTGTTTACAATGCTTGTTTTGGTAGCATCTGACTGTCATGTCGTCGTACATAGCCAATGTTTACATTGCTCTGGTTTCTTCTCTGGCTACTGCATCAATGTCGGTAATACTCGAGCAAGGACGTTTGCTGTCAGTTGACAATGTAAACAGAAATGCATCTATCAGTCTTACAAATGTCTATCATTTAGGAATACAGAAAATAAAGAACATGGTACAACGATATTTCATTAAACCTGTTTGTCAATCTCTCTGAGATGTACCGCCTGTATAATTTTGGCAACTTAATCCATTTATACCCTGTATGACCGAAAAGAGAAGGATAATAAGACTGAATTTAAGTTATTCAGCAGTTTAGGTTTGTAAAATTAATATATGAAAAACCATTATTGCAGAATGTTAATGACATAAATTTCCATTTAAAATTAAATGCTGCTTTGTCGTCTTTCATATAGTGTTAACTCCATTGCATCGTACTGTGTCATGTTTCTTCTTTATCGATCTCTTTATTCTGAATTGTTTTTGACTGACCGCTTAATGGAAATTATTTTTCGCCAGTGTAAAATTTGTTTTTAAAGGGACATTGAAATAGCGTAGGACTACCTGCTGTACGCACTTTTACACCACAATACATCACAAGATTCATTGAGCTCATTGCAAGACAAGGTTAATCATATTGCATTTTGAAAAGAAAGAGAGAGACAGAGATAGTAAATATTTTTTTCCACTCTTGTGTGGTTCTGTGTCTCGAAGTAATGGTTATACTTTTTACGCCACACTTTTAATGCAAGAATAATTTTTCATCGTATTGCTAGTGAACAAACTGTGTGTTCTTCTGCAGCTACTCTAACAAGTGTTCTTGGTATGCCACCAGCCTTATTGCATTCAGTAATATCTCCAAAACAAGTATCAAAACCCTTTACAGATATGATTAGAACACAGGAATTCACACAAGTGAATGGATTGTGACAATTAAGTTGTAGACCAGGTGTTCCCAGACTTTTCCATTGAGGAAGCACTTTGATATGCTTGGTACTTTGATGGAACATGTTCCTTTTGAAGTTTCAGAAAATTTTTAAAAATAAGAAAATCTTGGTCTATTCAGTGACTACTTCAATTTTAATCATAACTAATAACAAAGAAATGGTAAATAAATTTTAAAAACTAAAAAAAAATTGTTTATTTCAGGTGTATTTAATGATATATTTCTCCTTAATACACTCCTGGAAATGGAAAAAAGAACACATTGACACCAGTGTGTCAGACCCACCATACTTGCTCCAGACACTGCGAGAGGGCTGTACAAGCAATGATCACACGCGCGGCACAGCGGACACACCAGGAACCGTGGTGTTGGCCGTCGAATGGCACTAGCTGCGCAGCATTTGTGCACCGCCGCCGTTAGTGTCAGCCAGTTTGCCGTGGCATACGGAGCTCCATCGCAGTCTTTAACACTGGTAGCATGCCGCGACAGCGTGGACGTGAACCGTATGTGCAGTTGACGGACTTTGAGCGAGGGCGTATAGTGGGCATGCGGGAGGCCGGGTGGACGTACCGCCGAATTACTCAACACGTGGGGCGTGAGGTCTCCACAGTACATTGATGTTGTCGCCAGTGGTCGGCGGAAGGTGCACGTGCCCGTCAACCTGGGACTGGACCGCAGCGACACACGGATGCACGCCAAGACCGTAGGATCCTACGCAGTGCCGTAGGGGACCGCACCGCCACTTCCCAGCAAATTAGGGACACTGTTGCTCCTGGGGTATCGGCGAGGACCATTCGCAACCGTCTCCATGAAGCTGGGCTACGGTCCCGCACACCGTTAGGCCGTCTTCCGCTCACGCCCCAACATCGTGCAGCCCGCCTCCAGTGGTGTCGCGACAGGCGTGAATGGAGGGACGAATGGAGACGTGTCGTCTTCAGCGATGAGAGTCGCTTCTGCCTTGGTGCCAATGATGGTCGTATGCGTGTTTGGCGCCGTGCAGGTGAGCGCCACAATCAGGACTGCATATGACCGAGGCACACAGGGCCAACACCCGGCAGCATGGTGTGGGGAGCGATCTCCTACACTGGCCGTACACCACTGGTGATCGTCGAGGGGACACTGAATAGTGCACGGTACATCCAAACCGTCATCGAACCCATCGTTCTACCATTCCTAGACCGGCAAGGGAACTTGCTGTTCCAACAGGACAATGCACGTCCGCATGTATCCCGTGCCACCCAACGTGCTCTAGAAGGTGTAAGTCAACTACCCTGGCCAGCAAGATCTCCGGATCTGTCCCCCATTGAGCATGTTTGGGACTGGATGAAGCGTCGTCTCACGCGATCTGCACGTCCAGCACGAACGCTGGTCCAACTGAGGCGCCAGGTGGAAATGGCATGGCAAGCCGTTCCACAGGACTACATCCAGCATCTCTACGATCGTCTCCATGGGAGAATAGCAGCCTGCATTGCTGCGAAAGGTGGATATACACTGTACTAGTGCCGACATTGTGCATGCTCTGTTGCCTGTGTCTATGTGCCTGTGGTTCTGTCAGTGTGATCATGTGATGTATCTGACCCCAGGAATGTGTCAATAAAGTTTCCCCTTCCTGGGACAATGAATTCACGGTGTTCTTATTTCAATTTCCAGGAGTGTACAAGTCATCTTGATATCAGTTACAATGCAGCGTAATAAAATCCTGCTTCATATAAATATGTAATAGTGAATGGAAGTAAAATTACAATAACTTGTTGTATAAAATCAAATATTCTTCTGCCCAGAAATTACATAAAGGCTGATCTTGGTGCTTTGGCTTTAAATCAGTGTCACTTATTAAGCAAAGTAATTTTTCGTAGTCTTTTGCACATAAGCGTGCTGGCTTGGCTGTTTAAAAAAATTGATTTTAGACTCAGGAATTACCTTCACTAATTTTCAGAAAATTTTGCACAAGAGATTTTTCCAAGTCATGTAAGTGCTCTATAAATAGTATAGAAATGTCATCTATTTTGAAATTGTTTTCAGTCAAACATTCATGTAAAACTGGAAAGCAATAAAATTTTTCCCTTAAACTGAAGAAATAAAAAACTTCAATTTTCTCTCAAAAGATGCAGTTTTTTCTCTTGTATTAAAAATTGTAACTCTTTCTTTCCAATTACAAGTTAATTTCATTGCACTCTGTAAAAAATGTGTGCCAGATATGCTAGTTTTGTCAACCATACAGAATTTCTTAAAAGCTCAATGACATTTTCTAATGACTTATTTAGGGCAATAACTTACAGGGACTCCACTCAGGAAGCACTCTGAATAATGGAGTGGTACTCAGTTCATTGATTCACTTGTTTTATTAATCACTTTTATACACTAATTACACACAAATCAACATTGTATAATAAACATGGAAGCCACCAGACAACATAACAGAAGACAAAGATAAAATATAATACACTTCAACAAAGGACAAGAGTGTTACTAATTTAAGAACTATACTACTCTCCTATGGGAAGACAGGCACCTCACCCCCCCCCCCCCCGCAACAACAACCACCACCACCACCACCACCACCACCACCACCATCACCACCATAAACTGCAGAATACCATGTTGGAGGTGTAGGAATCTGCCCTAGTGAAGAGAGTAGTGGTCGAGAAGATGTCGTAGTTGGTGGGTGTGCTCATGATGGGATAGTGGGGGTTGTCCTATGGAGGAGATGGCACAGCCAGTGGTGGAGTAGGAGAAGCAGGTGGTGGTGGCTCTGGTGGTGTTGCTGACTGATGATGTGTGTTTCAGTGTTGCTGTGCATTGGCAGATGCAAGAGTGCTGTGTGGGTCCTGCGCATCAGCGGTCTCGTGTAGGAGCCCGACAGGTTTAAGTAACTGTATTGAAACAGTTGTATGTTTGTCATGAAGGAGGACATCAAAGATGTTGCCACATCCCCTTAGGCCTTTGCAGGTGATTTGAGAGCCGTCTGTACCTGGTCCTCGTGCAGCATTACAAACTTGCAGTTGTGAGGGCCTTATGAATGAATATCTTGGGAGTACTGTGGTGTTGAGGAGGCCATGTTCTGTGTGAGGTGTACTGTTTCACATGGATGACTAGAGTTAGCAACTTAATGGCGTTCTTTAGGCTCAAGGAAGTCTATCGGTGGGTTCAAACGTTCTCCATATAAAATCACTGCCAACAACCCACTAGTCTTCCTTTATGGCTGAACGAACCCCTAGCAGTAGCCAAGGTAATGCTTCTGCCCATTTGCCCCTGTGTCAAATTAAAACTGCCGTTGAGGTTCAGTGCCACCACTGTACCAGCCAATTGCTCTGAGATAGTAGGCTGTGGTGTAGTAGCATTCCACAGTTTGGATATTTCTGGGAACAGGGTTGACTCAAACTGGCAGTCCTGGTACATAGTTATTGCCACTGACCACCTGAAGTGTGAGATCCAAAGTTGTATGAAGACTTTAGTTGGGGTTTCTGCATTAATATCTGTTATGGGCACTGCCTTTACCCACCGCATAATGCAATCTGTTGTGGAGAGGATGTATTTATATGCTGTGGACTATGAGAATGAGCTGACTAGATCCAGGTGAATGCGCTGCAGTCTTGCTGTTGGAACATTGTATTCTCCAAGCGCTGTATTTACGTGGCACCTTTTATTGTGTCATGTCGTCTTTGAAAGCCTATGTACACAATTTGCAGTCACATTTCACATTTGGCCACATCAAGTGGTCTGTGACTGTGAAGGTTGAATTTCAAAATTGGAAATTTGTGGTAAGGTTCTGTGGGACCAAACTGCTGAGGTCGTCAGTCCTTAGGCTTACACACTAATTAATGTAACTTAAACTAACTTATGCTAAGGACAAAAAACACACACACAAATGCGCGTGCACACATGGGAGGACATGAACATCTGACAGGGGGAGATGCGCGAACCGTGACAAGACGCCTCCGACCACGTGGTTTGAATTTCAAGGTTTGACAAACAGTGAAGACTGAAAGCTGTGATGTCACAATGAAACTGGAACCAGTTGGTGAGCTCTTCCTTGTGACAAGGCACACCATATCTATTTCTCAGATCCTGAAAGAGAATAACATTCAGAATCAAACCAGTCAACTGATCCTGCTACAGCATGTGGAGTTGCAGGTCATGTTAGTGACTCAAAGTAAGGTCATAACAGTTTATATTTGGAGACAAGGTCTCAATACAAGACAAGAAGTCCAACACTAAGTTTTAAGCACCATTGATGTGTTGAACATCAGTGGAGAATTGACTGACATGGTGATAGTGTCGAGGAGAGCGTCGTTACTCAGATTTCTTATGGCATCAGCGAGTGGGCGGTGCTCTGTATAAATTGTGAATGGCTGCCCTCCATGTCGCTGTGTAGTGCCGCACACTCTGTAAAATGCCAGGAGCTCCCGGTCAAATGCACAATATTTGCATTGTGCAGGGGCTATTTTTTTGTGAAAAAAAATTGTAATGGCTGCTGTTGTCCATTTACTAATTGTTGCAGGACCACCGCAAATTCTGTTTCACTGGCATCAGCTGGAATAGATAAAGAAGCGTTCTCAGTAGTGGGAGACGAATTAACAGTTTGTTGCCGACAATCTGATATTGTTGAATGGTGTTTGCATCTCTTTTGTCCATGTAAGAGCTTCCTTGCTGTGCTTATTGTTTCCTGACAGTGCATCCATAAGTGGGACTTGTATCACCACAGCTTGGGGCAAATGTCTTCTATAAAAGTTATTAGCTCCAAGGAATCTTCTTAATTTCTGATAGTTGATTGGATGCTGGAGTGAGCATAACAGTTCGACCCTTTTTGCTATAGGGCAAATTCTGGCCTGATTGATGGAGTAACGAAGGAATGTAACCTCTTTCTGTCTGAGCTGATATTTGTCATTATTTATCGCAATGTGATGCTTTTCTGGAGTTTTAAAATACAGTTGAGATGTATCCCGTCTTCTTGGGGCATTGACAAGAAGACCAAGATGTTTACAAGATATGAAAAGCAGAAAGGAAATTATTGTAGAATCTTGTCTATAAAAGCTGCCATGTTTGGCCAGTATATTTTAAACTGTATGGCATGAAAAGAAATTCATATAATCTTAACAATGTTACTATGGCAGTTTTGGGTATATCTTCACTTGGCATGAGAATCTGTAAAGACGCCTATTTGCAGCCTAATGCGCGAAAGGTGGTAGTGCTGGCTGAAGCATGTGAAAAACCCTGTATGTCAGGAAGTGTGTAACAAATGGGTATTGTATGTGTGTTCAGTGAATGAAAGTCACTGCACAGTCTATAAGAAACATCTTTCTTTGTCACCAAGTGGATGGGTGAAGATCATGAACACACTAATGGCATGACAATATCTGCCTGTAGCATTTCATCTTTTATGTTTTAGCAGCATGTAGCATATCAGGCACTGCACTTGTAATGCACTGGCGGTCCGGGCATGATACTGATTCTGTAAAAAGTATTGTAAATCACTCCATGTTGATTAGTGTGCTCAGACAGTGAGTGAGAGGTAGGAGTATCATTGGCAGGGTAGGGTAGCATGCACACACTGAGTGTTGTATACTGCACTGACCTAGGTATTCGGTGATGTGTGTGTCACCTTTCTTAGATTCTGTTGCTGTGAAGTCAGTTATTGGTGCTTCTGCTGTTGTTGATGCTGCAATTGCTCAGAAACTGATTCTTCTGGTATAGATGATTCTGATGAAGGTAGTGCTGTTGTATCTGTTGGGGTGGTTGAAACTATATGAAGTGAGGTCATTTGTTGTTGCAGTCTGTCTCCAAGAGACATAACTTTTCTCTCAATACAGAATTTTTGGTGAGCATAGAAACTCTCTTTTTTAGTTTCCTTGTATTTCATAATCATATTCTGGAGGTCGTGCTCCAGCACACATTGTGTGTTACAAAGGGTAGTAATCATTCCGCCTGCCAGTGGGAAACCAATGCGGCCTCATAGATTCTCTGCTAATTGTCTGGTGAAGGAACCCCTTGGCCAAGTTAAAGGAAAAGTGGAAATTTCATAGGAAGTCTACCCCCAGTATCGGGTTGCATACATTGGCTGTAATGAACTGCCAAGTAAATGTCTCATATAACCTGATGTACACTGTCTGTTCTGCAGTTTTGAAATGTGTGATGGGATTATTGTTGGCAGTGCATAGCTGTGCATCCGAAATTTCATTAATTGATTTAAATAAACGAACGGGTATAGTGCTCATCATGGAGTTGGTGTCAATCAGAAAGAGTCTGTTACAGGCATAATCTTGCATGAAAAGCCTTGTGTCCATTCCTGTAGGCTTAGTCAAACTGGTTTGACCCCTTCTCCCTGTCTGTTGTGATTCAGGGTGCTTAAAATTGGCCACTTCGGAAGTTTGGGGAAGTCACATTATTGTGAGCAGTTGCGTGTTCTCTTGCCGTAATGGGCATGGAACCAGCACCATTGTTGTCATGGCGCCTCATCAGTAAGTGTTGCCACCCACTGACTGTGTGGTATCCCCAGCTGATTGCAGATCAGGTTACCGTAGTCGGGTGCTGTCATCAGTTTTCGTCAGCATTCAAGGTCCTTAATCCGTGCATGCCTTTTGAGAACCCTGTATGGCTGGTAAGTTTGTGCAGGAAATGTTATAGTTCCTTTCGTCTGCTCCATGTTGCTGTTGTGGATAGCATAAAGTATCAGTTAAGTGCACATAAATGCCCCTCAAAACATGCTTCTTCAAGATCAATGCACATGGAATTAGAAAAAGGTAGTTTGTGTAACTAGAACTATCAAAGAGAGTTGTCCCACATGACACTTGGAGACAGCCCCTCATAGTGGCCCCCATAGTTGCAAGAGTGTTTTGTTACCACATTGAAGTAGCGCCAGTTTTGTGGTGCTGAATTTGATGACATCACTGATAACATCCGGCCACCCCTTAAATATTAACCTTGCCTGATCTGATTAACTGTGCCGACCCTCCATCATTGCGGGAGAAAGGCACAAGCAAAAGAAAAAAAAAGAACTGATAACATGAGCTAATTTGCTATATTACTTAATAAGGCCACAGATTTGGGTGTGTCTTCGTGATGCTGTGGCTTTGTAAAATAGTTTCAGCAATTTTAAACCACGGTGCAGCATGCTCAGGTTGAAAGCTGGTAATTTAGGAATGGCATCAGGTCTTAGCAGAACAGCTTTGAAGTCCAGATTATACTGTGATGGCATGCTCAGTTTGAGCTTGTGGCACATTCATGGTGTGGAATCAAAATTTGAATAAATCTCGGAAAGTACAGCTGGCTGAACCATGTAGTGTGTAATGAACAGATTTGTCAGGGGTAGGACTGACACGGAAGACTTGGAAACATCCTTATGTGCTCATTGCATTGGCCTGCACTTTTGTCATCTGAGCTGAATGTTGTTAAGTGGCACAAAGTTCTTCAGATGTGACTTCACCAAGTAGGTCTGTTTGATGCGAATGTTGGTCATGTATTTGTCTGTCATGTCTCTGTCTGTCATTTGCATTGTCAACAGCATAATACTTCAGCACAGCACTTTCATGTTTCATTTCTATTGTGTGTTCTTCATGGGGCATGAAAATGTTTGTCTTTTCACTGTGGAAAGGGGATGCCTTGAAATATTTGCCTGAAGAATGGATGTTCTTGCAGATTCTCCACGGTTAGTGTAGTCACTGTAGCTGCAGAGTACACTTTGAAGGTGGAGTCTAAATTTGTTCATTTTCTGCGGTCACCATTTTAGTAATCAATCAAACAAGCACATCAATGAATAGAGCACACCACCATTATTCAGAGTACTTCCTGAGTGGAGTCACCACTGTGGAGACTCCACTCAGGAAGTACTCTGAATAATGCTATTGTACTTCTTTCACTGATGCACTTATTTTATTGATCACTTTAATTACATTCAAATTAATGTGTGTATAGCAAACATGAAAGCAACTAGACAATGGAACCAAAGACAAAGATAAAAGATAATTAACATCACCAAAAAACAAGGGTATTACTAATTTAATAATGATAATCTCTGATGGGAATAGTTCTCACAGGTACATATAGCAGAAGTCAATGAAAATTTTGGTGCCACCATTACATTCAAGAGTACAAAGAAACATATGGGAACAAAAATAACATAGAATACGATAAATATACTTACAATGAATTTAAATTGAGCAGTTCATACATGGGTACATAAGCAGGAACAGATACACATTAGTCCACAGAATACCAAGCAATAAAACCAGCTTCTGTTTTGTATGAAATAGAAACAAATATGGAATTATTTACCCCAGCCAACAATATGGATGAGACTCTACAAGAACATCTGTTCCTCCCACAAATACATCAAGGCAACCTCTTCCACAGTGAAAAGACAAACATTTTCATGCTCCTTAAACAACACAAAGTAGAAATAAAACACGAAAGTACTGTGCCGAAGAATCATTCCGTGGACAATGCAAATGGCAGACAAAGACGTGATCAACATACGCATCAGATAGACTTACTCGGGAAGGTCACATACAAAGAACTTTGTGCCAATTGTCAACACATTCACTTCAGATGTCAAGTGTAGGACAGTTCAAAAAACACCCATGGACGTTTCCCAGTTCTTGCACATTGGTTCTGCTCCTTTCTAATCCGTTCACAATATGCAAATGTCATGAGCTCGAACTGAACATGTCAGATCAGTGTAATCTGGACTTCAATGCTGTTCTGTGCTCCGCTAATACCTGGCACAATTTTTAAATAACCAGCTTTCGAACTTGAGCATGCTGCTTCGTGGTTTCAAATTGCTGAACTTCTTTTATGAAGCCATGGCATCATAGAAGACAGATGCAAAGTTATGGCCTCATTGAGTAATATTGCAAATTATGCTCATATTATCAATGATATCATCAATGCCTCACTGTCTATAACAAAATTTGACACTTCATAATCGGCACTACTCCAATGCTTGGTAAGACTATGAAACAACATCTGTATCAGGTTATTTACAAGGAAAGAATTGGTAGCAAAACACCCTTGCGACTATGGCACTAACTACAACAGGTTGTCACTCCAGGCATCCAGCAGAACAGCACTCTTTGCTCAGTCTGGTTATTCAAACTATCTAAACTAATTCAATGTGCACTGATCTCGAAGGAATATGATTTGGAGAACATTGATTTGTGTTTAGCTGGTGGACCTAATGCTATCCCACGATGACAAGAGGCCAACAAATGGAACTATAACAAACCCCACACAAATTTACTGGCTTCGCAGGGCACTCAACAGATGAAATTTCCACCTTTCCCCTCACTTGGCAGAGGGGTTCCTTCACCAGACAGTTTGCAGAAAATCTGTGCGAGGCCACATCAGCTTCCCACCAACAACTGAAACAATTACTACCCTTCGCTACACACAACACATGCTGGAACACAACCTCCAGAATATGATTGGTGACAAAGAAAGATGGTTCTTACAGAATTCACTGAACACACGTACAATACCCTTTCAGTACACAGTTCCAAACGTACAGAAATTTTCGCTTGCTTTTGCCATCACTACCACCTCTGGTGTATTAGGCTGCAAAGTGGTGTATTTACAGATTCTTATGGCAAGTGAAGATGTACACAAAACTGCCATAATAACACCATTCAGGTTTTATTAATTTCTTTTCATGGCGTATGGTTTAAAAAATCCTGTCCCAACATGGCAGCATTTTATAGACAAGATACTACTACAATTTCCTTTCTGTTTTTCATATCCTGATGACATCTTGGTCTTCTCATCATCTCCCTGTGAGATATATCTCAACTATATTTTCAACACTCTTAAGAAAGCACCATGTTGTGATAAATAACACCAAATGCCAGCTCTGTCAGAAAGAGGTTACATTCCTTGGTTACTCCATCAAACTGAAGTTGCGGTTGAGCTAGCCCCTCTTCTAATTATAATCTAACATAGCTCTCTTGAACAAAAAACCGTGCCCAGTTCTTGGAAAAATGTACAGTTCACACCCGTCTACAAGAAGGGTAGTAGAAGTCATCCACAAAACTACCGTCCAGTGTCCTTGACATTGATTTGTTGTAGAATCTTAGAGCACATTCTGAACTCAAACATAACGAGGTATCTGGAACAGAATGACCTTCTCCTCTATGCCAACCAGCATGGATTTCAAAAACATCAATCATGTGAAACCCAGCTCGCACTTTTCTCACATGAGATACTGAATGGTTAGGATCAAGGCAACCAGGTAGGTGCAGTGTTTCTTGATTTCTGAAAAGTATTTAACTCAGTACCGCATCTACACTTATTGTCAAAAGTATGATCATCATGTTAACTTCGATGGAGGGTCTTTGTCAGATGTAGAAGTAACTTTGGGTGTGCCCCAGGGAAGTGTGTTGGGACCCTTGCTGTTGATGTTGTATATTAATGACCTTGCAGACAATATTAATAGTAAAATCAGGCTTTTTCGGATGATGGAGTTATCTTTAATGAATTATTATCTGAGAGAAGCTGCATAAGTATTCAGTCAGACCTAGATAAGATTTCAACATGATGCAGAGATTGGCAAGTTGCTCTAAATGTTCAGAAATGTAAAATTTTGGACTTCACAAAACAAAAAAACATAGTATTCTGTGACTATAATATCAGTGAGTCATTTTTTTAATCGGTCAACTCATGCAGACACTGGGTGTAACACTTTGTAGGGATATGAAGTGGAATGATCATACATGTTCAGTCATGGGTAAAGCATATGGTAGACTTTTGTTTATTGGTAGCATATTGGGGAAGTGCAATCAGTCCACAAAAGAAATTGCTTACAAATCACTCATGCGACCAGTTCTTGAATTTTGCTCAAGTGTGTGGGACCCATACCGGATAGGACTAACGGGGGATACTGAACATATACAAAGAATGGCAGTACGAATGTTCACATGTTTATTTAATCCATGGGCGAGTGTCACAGAGGTACCAAAGAAAATGAACTGGCAGACACTTGAAGACAAACATAAACTATCCAGAGAAAGTCTATTAACACAGCTTCAAGAAGTGGCTTTAAATGATTACGCTAGAGATATACTACAATCCCCTACATGTCACTCACATAGGGATCGTGAGGATAAGATTAGAATAATTAATGGATGCACAGAGCCATTCAATCGGTTATACTTCCCACACTCTGTACATGAATAGAAGAGGAAGAAACTCTAATAACTAGTACAATGGGATGTGCCCTCTGCCATGCACCTCATGGTGTTTTGCAGAGTATAGATGTAGATATAGAAACAGGCCAGAATTTGCCCCACAGCAGAAAGGATTGAAGTACTCCGGCACCCAAGCAACTATCAGGAATTAAGATTCCTTGGAGGTATTAACTTCTACAAAACATGTCTGCCCCAAGCTGTGGCAATACAAATTCTACTTACAGATGCACTAGCAGGAAAAAACTAGTGTAGCACGAAAGCTCTTACATGGACAAAATACGTAGGTATAAACAGCATTCGACAAGATCAGACTCTGTCTGCAACAAGCTGTCACTTTGGCTCACACTATCGAGAATACTCCTTTATCTATTACAGCTGATACCAACAAAACAGAAGTTGGGATGGTCTTGCAGCAATTAGTAAATGGACAACAGCAGCCATTACAATTTTTTTCCGCACAAACTTGCTCCACACTACGCAAATTTTCTGCATTTGACCAGGAGCTCCTGCAGGTTTACGAGACCGTGCGGCACTTCAAAGTGGAGGTGGAGGACAGGCTGTTTACAAGTTATATGGACCACCATCAACTTACAGTTGCCATAATAAATCCGAGTAATGACTGCCCTCCTAGACGCTATCACCACCTTGACTATGTCAGCTAAATCTCCACCTATGTTCAGCACGTCAAGGGTGCTGAAAGCTTAGTGGCAGACTACTTATCTTGTATTGATGCCTTGTCTACAAATATAAACTATGATCACCTTGCTTCAGCTCAGGAACATGACCTGCAAATCCACACACAAATGCAGGATCTATCGACTGGTTTGATTTTGAATGTCGCTCTCTTCCAGGATCTGAGAAACAGATCTAGCATGACATGTCACAAGGAAGAGCTCGCCCACAGGTTCCAGTTTCAATGAGACATCACAGTTTCCACTGTTTGTCACATCTCGGAATTCAGTCTTCAACCACACTAATTACAGACCATTTCGTGTGACCAAACGTGATACGTAACAGCAAACTCCGGACACAGGCTTGTGAAGACTGCCAGTTATACAGAACAGGGTGACATGCAAATCTGGCACTTGGAGAATATGATGTTCCAACAACAAGACTGCAGCACATTCACCTGAACCTAGTCAGCTCATTCTCATAGTCCACGGCATATAAATACATAGTCTCCACAATCAACCGCATTAGGTGTTAGGTAGAGGCAGTGCCCATAACTGCTGTTATGACAGAAAACACAGGTAATTAATTCATACAACTTTGGATCTTGTGCTTCAGATGTCTGGCTGCAATAACCATTGGCCAGGAATGCCAGTTGGTGACTGTCCTGTTCTCAGAAATATCAAAACTGTGTGAAGTGAAATGTTAACACACCATCGCCTACCACCTGCAGAGCAATTGGTTGGTGGAGCGGTGCCACAGTACTTTAAAGGTAGTTCCAATGTGCCATGGTAGTGAGGAGACAGGAGTGTTACCTTGGATACTGCTAGGGATTTGTTCAGCATTTAAGAAAGACTTGCAAGCATTGCTGGTGGAGATTTTATATGGAGAACCTTCAAACCTATCCATGGACTTCCTCAAGCCTACAGAACTTATGAACGCCAAACAGTTAGTGACCCTAGTCATCCATATGAAGCAGCACATCTCACATAGAACATGACCACCTCAACATCACAGAACTCCCAAGATATTCATTCATAAAGCCCTCACAAGTGCATTTTTGTAATGCTGTGTGACGACACGGTACGGGCGACTCTCCAATGCCCACAAAGTCCTAAGTAGCAGCACCTTTGATGTCCACCTCCATGACAAATCTACAACCATCTCAGTACATCAGCTTAAACCTACTGGGCTCCTACATGACACTGTCAAGGCATAGGACCCACACAGCACTCTCGCATCTGCCAGTGCACAGCAACATCTCGTTGTTCAGCAACACCATTAGAGCCACCACCACCTGCTCCACCGCTCTCTGTGCCATCCCCTCCACAGGACAACCCTCACAATCTTACCATGAGCACACCCACCAACTACCGCATCGCCTCAACCACTACATTCTTGACTAGTTCAGATGCCTACACCTTTGCCACGGTACTGTGCAATATGTGAGGCAGTGGCGAGAGGGGTGGTGGGGTCTGTGTGGAAACTCTTCCCATCAGAGATTATAGTTCTTAAATTAATAACACTCTTGTCCTTTGTTGAAGTATATTATCTTTTATCTTTTTCTATTGCTTGCTAGCTTCCATGTTTGCTATATGAATTTTAATTCAAATGTAATTAAGGTGTTCAATTAAAAAAGTCTATCAATGACCATAGTACCACAATGCTATTTAGAGTACTTCGTAACTGGAGTCCCTACATACTGTTTGTAGTACCTGTTAATGAGGTGTGTAAACATCTGCATTACTACTGTTGCATTTTCAACATTTGCAAGTAAGAATACTCTAGTCACCAAGACTACAAAGCATATTAATCTATATCTGCATCCACATCCATACTCTGCAAACCACTGTGAACACATAGCTCTTGGTGGCAAGAAGCACCAGCATTCGAAGCAGATTTACATACTCATTCCATGACAAAATGTAATAAAATTGAATACCAATAATGTCAAAACCTAACATGGATTTCTCCTTTCAAAGCAAGAAAATACAGAAAGTGGATGCAAACAAAAATAAAGTAGAATAAAAGCAATATACTTAAAATGCATTTAAACTGAGCAGTTCATGCACAGATTTGTAAGCAGTAACGAATACTTAAAAGTTCATAGAACACCATGTGACAAAACCAGCTCCTGTTTTGTTTAAAATAAAACCAAATTTGGAATCATTTGCCTCATTCAGTATTATGGATGCAAGCAGAAATCAATCTGAATAAGAGCAATATATTTACAATGCAGTTCAAAGAGTTAATACACATGAGAAGACATAACAGATGCACAATGTGGTGAAAGGAGCTTCTGTTAACTACAAAACAAAAGCAAACATGGCAGACTAAAAATCAGTCAATAAGAAAGCAAGATGATGGGCTGCTAAACATGCACCACTCCAAGTGGCCTGGCACACAACCGAGATCATGTTACTGTAAGTCCCTATTTGAGTTTCACCCGCATGGTGGAGTCATCCATTTGTAGTGTGTAGTCATTGCAAAGCCAAAATCAATAAATTAACTCCTCTGTGGCAGCAGAAAAATCTTTAATATGTCATGAAACAGTGTTATTAAATAATTGGACCACATATTCTTTTTGGCAGTATGTTCATTAATAGCACACGACACTATTTCTTTCACATATGGCTTGATAAGTTTTTTACCAACTGAATGAGCTTCACCATTAAGCTCAATACAGTATCTTACACATAAGATGCTTTGGTTATATTTTCAGTTTTTGTAGAAGTAATTATTTGATGTTTAAACTTTGCTATTGAGCCACAAGTCTTTTAACATTGTGGATATCTTTTCCTTTGCAATCAGCATGAATTGCTGAACTGTTTGCAAATTCTGTTTGATATCAAACACACTGCAATAGGAGCATCTGACTCACCAGTACACCTGAATCCAAATTTTAAATATCTTTCATCGTATATCCATTTAGATCTATTTTTATGGGACACATGTTCTTTAATATAAGCTTTTGAAGCTATACTGATTTGTGTACCCATTTCTTCTTCAGCAGTAGATATATCAGTCAAATTACCACAACTTCCTTCCCTCCAAGTTCCTCTCTTTAACCAAGAATCCATGGATACTTTTAGCAATATATAAATTGTATAAAAAGAAAAACAGTTTTGTTGAAATGACTTCCTTATGCTTTAAATAATGTATTTAAAAAAGTATATAGGCCTTTGACTTGTCAATGCTACTTTCGGGTTTGGCCTCAAGGGAGTCCAGGAAGTGGAGGAAGAACATGGCCGCTGCATGGTGTCCAGACATGAGGGGAATGTTGTCATGTTTGTTTTTCAGTTGTGACCATTCGAGCATGCACCTGCCTCACCAGCTGTGGTATAAATTACAAATGAAAGTTACAAATTTCATTAAAGCTCATCACGGGGATGTTAATGTTCAAAGGCACCTATTGTGTTATTTATTTCTCAATTGACACACACAACATCACTTTGTCATGATAGTGCCATGTCTGTTAGATCCTGATGTTGGCAGCAGTTGGGAACATAAGCAGTGGATGAAAAATGTACTGACATGTGCTACATTCATTCAGAATGTCTCATGCTGCTGATAGCTTTCTCAGTGTGAAAACCTGATCATTTGCATGAGCAAGCCAGTGATGAAAACCCAGTTGCAGGATATGAAACTTTATCTCGTATTATTGTGTATGTGGTAAGTTTAATAGTAAATCCAGACCTCAGGCAAATGCTTAATTGAATTAAGGAAGAAAATAGGAACCAATCCTTTATTTAGCTAGAGTTTATACATATATATTTAAAAAATTGCTCAGTGTAAACCAGTGTGCTATTGAGCCACAAGTCTTTTAACATTGTGGATATCTTTTCCTTTGCAATCAGCATGAATTGCTGAACTGTTTGCAAATTCTGTTTGATATCAAACACACTGCAATAGGAGCATCTGACTCACCAGTACACCTGAATCCAAATTTTAAATATCTTTCATCGTATATCCATTTAGATCTATTTTTATGGGACACATGTTCTTTAATATAAGCTTTTGAAGCTATACTGATTTGTGTACCCATTTCTTCTTCAGCAGTAGATATATCAGTCAAATTACCACAACTTCCTTCCCTCCAAGTTCCTCTCTTTAACCAAGAATCCATGGATACTTTTAGCAATATATAAATTGTATAAAAAGAAAAACAGTTTTGTTGAAATGACTTCCTTATGCTTTAAATAATGTATTTAAAAAAGTATATAGGCCTTTGACTTGTCAATGCTACTTTCGGGTTTGGCCTCAAGGGAGTCCAGGAAGTGGAGGAAGAACATGGCCGCTGCATGGTGTCCAGACATGAGGGGAATGTTGTCATGTTTGTTTTTCAGTTGTGACCATTCGAGCATGCACCTGCCTCACCAGCTGTGGTATAAATTACAAATGAAAGTTACAAATTTCATTAAAGCTCATCACGGGGATGTTAATGTTCAAAGGCACCTATTGTGTTATTTATTTCTCAATTGACACACACAACATCACTTTGTCATGATAGTGCCATGTCTGTTAGATCCTGATGTTGGCAGCAGTTGGGAACATAAGCAGTGGATGAAAAATGTACTGACATGTGCTACATTCATTCAGAATGTCTCATGCTGCTGATAGCTTTCTCAGTGTGAAAACCTGATCATTTGCATGAGCAAGCCAGTGATGAAAACCCAGTTGCAGGATATGAAACTTTATCTCGTATTATTGTGTATGTGGTAAGTTTAATAGTAAATCCAGACCTCAGGCAAATGCTTAATTGAATTAAGGAAGAAAATAGGAACCAATCCTTTATTTAGCTAGAGTTTATACATATATATTTAAAAAATTGCTCAGTGTAAACCAGTGTGCTATTGAGCCACAAGTCTTTTAACATTGTGGATATCTTTTCCTTTGCAATCAGCATGAATTGCTGAACTGTTTGCAAATTCTGTTTGATATCAAACACACTGCAATAGGAGCATCTGACTCACCAGTACACCTGAATCCAAATTTTAAATATCTTTCATCGTATATCCATTTAGATCTATTTTTATGGGACACATGTTCTTTAATATAAGCTTTTGAAGCTATACTGATTTGTGTACCCATTTCTTCTTCAGCAGTAGATATATCAGTCAAATTACCACAACTTCCTTCCCTCCAAGTTCCTCTCTTTAACCAAGAATCCATGGATACTTTTAGCAATATATAAATTGTATAAAAAGAAAAACAGTTTTGTTGAAATGACTTCCTTATGCTTTAAATAATGTATTTAAAAAAGTATATAGGCCTTTGACTTGTCAATGCTACTTTCGGGTTTGGCCTCAAGGGAGTCCAGGAAGTGGAGGAAGAACATGGCCGCTGCATGGTGTCCAGACATGAGGGGAATGTTGTCATGTTTGTTTTTCAGTTGTGACCATTCGAGCATGCACCTGCCTCACCAGCTGTGGTATAAATTACAAATGAAAGTTACAAATTTCATTAAAGCTCATCACGGGGATGTTAATGTTCAAAGGCACCTATTGTGTTATTTATTTCTCAATTGACACACACAACATCACTTTGTCATGATAGTGCCATGTCTGTTAGATCCTGATGTTGGCAGCAGTTGGGAACATAAGCAGTGGATGAAAAATGTACTGACATGTGCTACATTCATTCAGAATGTCTCATGCTGCTGATAGCTTTCTCAGTGTGAAAACCTGATCATTTGCATGAGCAAGCCAGTGATGAAAACCCAGTTGCAGGATATGAAACTTTATCTCGTATTATTGTGTATGTGGTAAGTTTAATAGTAAATCCAGACCTCAGGCAAATGCTTAATTGAATTAAGGAAGAAAATAGGAACCAATCCTTTATTTAGCTAGAGTTTATACATATATATTTAAAAAATTGCTCAGTGTAAACCATGCCAGTGGGAAATAAAAATGTGAATCAGCTAACCCATTTTTTCATTCTCTGCTAACTTGGTTCATCTTGAAGAATTTATTCAGCTAAGCCCGCATCTCGTGGTCGTGCGGTAGCGTTCTCGCTTCCCACGCCCGGGTTCCCGGGTTCGATTCCCGGCGGGGTCAGGGATTTTCTCTGCCTCGTGATGGCTGGGTGTTGTGTGATGTCCTTAGGTTAGTTAGGTTTAAGTAGTTCTAAGTTCTAGGGGACTGATGACCATAGCTGTTAAGTCCCATAGTGCTCAGAGCCATTTTATTCAGCTAAGTTCACCATCAGAACCTCAGCAATGGACAATGATAAAATACTATACATGAATGTGGTGTTTACTAAGTCATACTCTAAATGGTCAACTGTTCAGCAGGTTGCACATGGAATTTCAATAACATATCTGGTGCTTTATTGTTTTCTGGATTTCAATTAACCACAATTTGTTTTTGTTTCCAAAATTCATGAGTTTCAGTCTATGGGTGTAAATTTTAGTCCCAATTGTCCCAACTACATTATTTTTAAAAAAGTCAAAAATCCATTTTAAAGCAATGAATATTGTACCGAGTCCAATTGTAGGTGGGTTATAATTCAAGGTACCAAATCTGATTCTAACATATTGGCATGTATTCTGCTGACTTCTGCAGTACAATCACAAGCAAACACACATTAAGTTATACTGGAGAATGTAAGATGTTCTGTTTTGTCTTTCTGCATTGGCTGACTTTCTAACAGTTAATTTTCATTATTTCATACTGTTGATTCAGAGTGATATGGTCATGGAGTGCCATATTGTAACTGTATAGGTTGCCAAATATAGTGAGTGAAGCAAAGTCTCCCATACCCAGTCATCATCTCATGTCATTCTTGTAGCAGGCACAATCAAAAAAACAGGAATTATCTCCTAATGTCAAATAAAAATTAAAGCAAAAATGTATATAGTGAATATATATGTCTGCTGCCCATCCTACTTCATGTACAAAAGAGAAATAAAATTATTAGTGCCACCCCAGTGTTAATTTATTTTAGTTCGGGCGAGTTTATGAGTCAACTCTTTTCACATGTACCAATCACAAGCATCAAAACTCAACTTAGTAACGTGAATAAGGGGATTTGATTAATTTTAATTGATAAAAACAACACATTCTTACTTGCGAATTACATATTATTTCTGCAGATTAGTTTCCTCCAGAATTTAGACATCCATATGCTGAATGCTTGATAAGCATTTTACCAATGTATTTTAATCAGATTTATGAAGTATGTATCAGCAATATTGTCAACAGTATTGTGCTGCCACGATAATTAGCCCTTTGCTGTGCAAAATGCTAGTCACGGGAGAAAGAGAACCAAAATGATTGCAATTGTTGAGTGGGTTGTAGGTGCAGTGAAATGATTTTCAGACATCTTCATTCTGTGCCAACAAAACAATTGTGCCATACAGATCAGCTGGGTTTCATGAAAGTGCATTACAAAGAGATTCTTGTTGAAATGTGGTGCTTATTAGTAGTAATGATTATGAAATGAGTTATATGGGGGGTGTTATAGCTCAATTACTAAATAGTAGAAGAGAGAAGACATTTTGAACATCTGTTTAACGTCAGACTGTTAGAGCGAATAGGTTGGCAGTTGTTCCAAAGATGACAAATTCCAACTTCTACTGACTGTTGTTAATAAGAGGAAGGTACCAAACTAATGGTGGGAGGACATCACAAGCTATTTTAAAAAAGAATATAACCTGCAAGAAATACCTAATGTTGTTGATAATGATGCGCACATGACATTTTATGGTGCCAACAATGGTCATTTATGAAATTTATATCCATTAAATTAGTACAGTTTTTCATGGAGCACTTATTCACTTCCTGCAGAACACCAGTGTTGTGTAGAACACAGTTTGGGAAACCCTGCTTTAGATGGATGTATTGGATTCAATAACCACACTAACTCATCTTGACTGCTGCTCTTTATTCAAAAATGGCTATTGATACTGTCATTTGGGCTATCTGCAGTTACAGAAATATCAAACAAACCCATGACAATTAGTTATGATGTAGCTATAAGAGAAACAGAAGTTGAATTTTTCACTTCCTGACAAATTAAAACTGTGTACCAGACAGGGACTTGAACCCTGGGCCTTCACTTTTCACACGCATTTTCTGGTCCACCACACAGTTTTAATCTGCCGGGAAATTTCAGTCTGCTATAGAGTGAAAAATTCATCCTGGAAACAATCCCCCAGGCTGCAGCCAAGCTATGTGTCTGCAATATCCTTTCTTCCAGGGGCGGTAATCCTGCAAGCCACGTAGGAGAACTTCTGTGAAGTTTCGAAGGTAGTATATGAGATACTGTTGGAAGTAAAGCTGTGAGGATGGGTTGTGAGTCGTGCTCAGGTAGGTCATTTGGTAGGGCACTTGCCTGCAAAATCCAAAGGTCCTGGGTTCGAATCCTGTCTGGCATAGTTTTAATATCATCACCCACTCAGCTGCAAAGTGAAAAATTCATTCTAGTTGAAATTGTCTCCACAGTCTGTCCACATTTCCACCAGCAATATGAATCTGCAAATTTGCCTTATCAGTATGCTGTAGCAAGGTACTTATGGGTCAATATAGAAACATTTATGGCTAATTGCACTAGCAGTGTAAAGAACACAAATTATTTTTCCTGTCTGAAGTGCAAGAAAAACATATACTACTAATGTGTAGTTGAAGTTATATTTTCATCTGCAGTTTAGACTTTGGAAAAACAGTTTTCTTCGCAGTTCAGTATGTATGCACAAGATGATAAACTGTGACACAAACAACTACACTCCCTCTCAAAAAAAAAAAAAAAAAAAAAAAAAAAAAAAAAAAAAAAAAAATGAAGCACCCAGAGGGGAAGGAGGAAATGAAATGAAAGGAAACTTCATGGGTTGAGAGGGTATATGATGTTTTTTCAATGATTATAAAATCGAATCAGATTTACAAAGAACTCGGCAGGATGAGCCCACTTACCAGTTAGACATTGCATCCCCCTGGCATCTGGAGGTATGTAAGGATTCAGTTGGGCAGGGTGTCAAACTGTTGTCTCCTCTTCTGATGCAAGCTGGCCCACAGTTGCAACTGGTCCGTGACATCCTGGATACTGGCACTGGCCAAAGCTAGTTCCACACAAATTATATGTGAGACAGATCTGTCTCACCACTGGAGTACCTCCACATCACGCAGACAGGCCATTGAGAAGTGTGCCATGTGTGCATGAGCATTGTCCTATTGAAACATGGCACCACAATACTGTCGCATTAGAGGTGACACATTAGCACACGGGATGTCTGTGACACACCAATGGATCAGAGTTCCCTCAATCACTACCAGCTGTCACCTGAAGTCATACCTGATGGGTCCCCACACCTTGATGCCAGGAGAACACCACAGTGTGTCTCCAAAGCTTTGGAAGGATGCCACCATAATTGCCAAAAATGGTCATTTGTGGTAGTGCAGAACATTGACACAGCTCTAAAGACAATGCAACTCCACTCATCAACAGTCCATATATCCGGGTCACAGCACTATTCAAAAAGCAGCTGTTTATAGTGTGGTGTAAATGGTAGCCTATGCACGGGACGGTAATTTGATAGTCTGGCTCCTTATAGTCTCTGACCAGTGGGGTAGACTGACACAAAATGTAGCAGGAAGTCCATTCATTACTTGTTCTTAGGCACCAGGCAAGGGGTGAAGGGGTTATGCTGTGCTCGGTGCACATTACGCCAGTCCTGCCTTGTGACGGTCAGACGTGTTTGACTGGGACCTTGACGAGTATACCTACCCTCACGTCCCCATGCAGTACGACATTGAGCCACTGTCACATCCAAATGCCCCACAAATCTGAATATTGCACAAATTGACCACAGACCAAATGGAGACCCACAGTGAAGCCCCTTTCAAGCTCTGTCAGGTGCTGATAACAATTTCTCACATAGTTATGCAGCATCTCTTTGTGCTTCACAGTGATCACTCGTCATCTGATGCTGTTTGTAAGGAGTACTGTTATCTTTGATGTTACAGCATATCAGTATTGTACTCCTTGCTTATCGTAGGCTCCTGGAACTTTTGAACCTGAGAGCACCTATTCTCTGAGGAAGCATTGTCTTGCTGCATAATGGCAACAGTGCCCCAGCAGTAGTGGTCATGCTCCATCTCAGTGTGTGCAGTCGAGACATTGTTGGGCTTCAGTGCAAAGTGGTCACGTGCAGCTGCATCACAGATAAATCAGTATGAAGAAGCTGCTAGAAAGTGTTACGTCAGTTTGTAGGAAAAAAGTATTTTTAATAACTCAGTTATTTCATGGAGAGACTTGTGGAATTAGTTATGACATTTATTATGTAAGTTGAAGGTGGAGGTGGAAGAAAGGAAAGTAAAGGGAAGGAACTGATATCAGCCACATTAGGACTTTATGCAGAATCGGTGGTGCCAAACGAAAATGTGTGTGGGATCGGGAGTTGAATCTGGGATCTCGTGCTTACTAGGCAAGTGCATTAACCAATGCACCATCGGGAAACAATGTTTATCAGAAATGCACAGATTATCTTGGCATGTTCCCCAGGCAACTCACATTCCAACAATCTGCAGTCCCCATCCATGTCCTCTGTGCTTGCTAATTTTAGATTTCTGCTGAAGGTCAAATGATGTGCATCTGCACTGAAGTTTGTGGATTTATTACCCATCGCATTAAATAAATTATATGAATGCATGTTCAGACACATCCAAAAGAACAAACACCATGCATTCATGTAACTGATCTACCTTGATGGGCAATGAATCCACAATCTTCACTGCAGATGCACAATATCGTTCGACCTCCAGCAGAAATCTAAAATTAGTGATCATGGAGGACATGGACAGGGACTGTGGATAGGTGCTGCTAGGTGTGAATGTGGGTTGCTTGGGGAGTGTGCTGAGATAGTCTGTGCATTTGCAATAAACACTGTGTCTAGGTGGCTCAATGTTTTAGACAACTGGCTAGTAAGTAGGAGATCCCTGCTTCGAGTCACAGTCTGGCTCACATTTTCACTTGTCACCATCGATTCTGCATAAAGCCCCAATGCAGCTGATATCATCAGTTCCTTCCCTTTCCTTACTGCCCACCTCCAGCTTCATTTACATAATATTTATCACAGCTGTGGATTCTGTGTGGTGTCTTCTTTTGCACATGTCTGAAAGAGCAGACAGCATACTTTCATATAATGTGACATTTATGGTTGAAACAGTGACATGTTTGTGGATCATTAACTTTTGTGGAGGAACATATTGATAGTAGAACATAAAAATAAAAGGCTTCTGTGAGCAGTGATTACCTGTTTAATTAACATGGTAATGAAACATAGCAATGTTAACTTCAGTATGAATGTGAAACAAACTTAACTGTTAAAACAAGAGTGGATGAGTGTAGGCATTGTTAGGGAAGTGTGTTATGTGCTAAGTGGACAATAAAGAAAAGTAATTTGCATTGCACTATTATTATTTCAGGGTGACATGTCCCATTTTTTGACTGGATAGCTTTAATATTTTACAAGTATATGGGCCACGTGTTTGTATTAGATATGTGGTCAGGTTTATTTAATAACAAAGCATGTTGTCTCAATAAAGCCACCAAGATCTAGTCCGATAGCTGCGGAAAAAAAAGTTGAGAAACTAAAGAGACAGGGACAGACATGTGTCCATTATATACCCTACAAGACATGGCATGGTAATAACACTAATGCAGTCTACTTGTCAGAGATGGTTGCAACTCTAATCTTTTGAGTACCAGCTGATGTGTATGTGTATGAAGTTACTTTGACATCCAACCATGTCTTTTGGATGCTTCACTGTTTTGTCAGTCAGTGTAAATAAATGCACAATTACAATGCTTCTCCTGGAAACACGAGATTCCAAAACAATAGAAAAGTCCATATTAGATACCCATTTCACTTATTGCCTACACTGAGCAAATGAAGGCAATGTGGTGACAGATGGAAAACTACAGGATAGAACATTATAGCTGGGAAGTGTCACACACAAGAGTAAATGGGAGCTCTATCTTTGGTGGAGAAAGAAAATAATGCTACTACAATATATTTAGTATTACAAATCTTTTGTGGACAGGAAGCACAAGGAGTATTGAGTACAAGGAAATGATTTTCAGTTTAGAAGTTAAGCTGTCCATGGCCTCAAGTGAACTAAAATAATACCAAAGCAGTAGCTTTTCCTTGTTTGGTATTGCCAAGAGTGGTCAAGAGCACACACAGTTTATTTGTCATGATCACATGTGATGGAAAATGACAGAAATCTATCAGTAGGATGCAGGCTACCTTATGTCATAAAACCTAGGTCAATATTTTACAGAGAGTACTCTCTACCATTGGCCCTCCTTTTTTTAATTGCATAACTAATAGTCTCAAATCAGTAGAAAGAAGTGTAGATTTCTCCTGTATATAAGAAAAGCAACAGAATGGATATACAAAATTATACTTAATGTTGGGCTGCTGCAAGCACCTCAAGCATATTCTAAGTTCAAATATAATGAGTAGAGAGAGAAAAACTTCTGTCCATAAAATCAGCATGGCTTTAAATGCGAACATTTTTAGGTTAGGCTTTACCGTGACTGTTACTGACATTAAATGAAACAATAAGTTCACTGTTACCAGTCACTGTGCTCAGTCACGGTGACTGGTAACAGTGAACTTATTGTTTCATTTAAAATCAGCATGGTTTTAGAAAGTACTGATCATGTAAAACCCAGCTTGTTCTTTCTACAGATCCTGCAGGCCAAGGAAACAGGCAGACTATGTGTTCCAAGTTTTTCAGAAAGTGTTCAGCATTGTACCACAATTTAGATTGTTAGTAAAGGTCTCAGTACAGAAAATGGGTTCTCAAATATGTGTCTGGCTTAAGGATGTTTTGAGTAATAGGCCCCAGGATGTTGTTGTGGATGGCAAGTGTTTGTCAGTGACAAAGATAACATCAGGAGTGCACAAGAGAAGTGTTATAGGATATCCTTTGTTTTTGTGCATAAAAATTTGGAGGTTTATTAATGATCTCCGTCTACCCTAGTGAGTGGGTTATGTCCATTTCCTCACTATTTTCTAACTTCCTATGAACAGTTAATTTCTATTTATTTTCATGTGGATGTGTTCTATAATTATAGTATTTCCCTTGAATCCTTTAATCAATTTCATTTAAGACCTTCCCCTTTCTTAATCTGTGTTTAGGATGGGTACAGCCACCCAGAACAGCATCTATTAATGCAGTTCTGTTGACAACTTCATCTGCTCAGTGGTCATTTCTCTTTCCTAAGGTTTATCTTAGCCAGTCGCCCAGTCCACCAAAGCCTATAAAGGACTGTTAGCCAACTACCTGGTTGAGTACATATTCAGCGAATCCTTAACCCTAGAACGGTCAGGCGAAAAATAATGTCAAGAATGGTCAGGCTGGGTCTGTGGGACCCAATAAATAAATCACTTGTAACAAACAGTATGTTTAGATGAAATGTCGAATTTTTAGTTTGATTAGGTACTACTAAATGCTATAGTGACATTAGTTCAGCTTCCTGCATCGTACAACAATTACTGTAAAAAAAAAACCTGAAACATCTACATCTTTGTAGTGCTAAATGTCAGTAAACTGAAAATACAAGTAAATTTGACTGAAATAAGAATATAAATGAGAGTAAGTTGTAGAAATAAGAAGCAAAAATGATGAACTTTCATTGTATAAATGGAAATCATGAATTTGAAGAATAGTTCATGAAATATCGTTCTCTAAAGTTATCATTTTTCCAAACAGTCGGCACAAACCATTTCTGCATGCGCCAAGCATAACCACAATTTGAAAACTTTGCAAAAGTATTTAGTTTTGCTGTCCTTGCATTTGTAGCATCTTCCCCTTTTCCCTGGTTGTGGATCTTTCTACTATTCTGTGTTCTTTGATACTGGAGAGGTTAGACGCAAACCTGCGAATATCGCACGGGAGGTTTGGTTGGGTTGCGCGCATTGTCAAATATGGTGTTATGAGAGACTTTCCTAGTGTTCTGAGGTATCCTCATCTAACTGATACATTTTTGTTGGCTTTGAACACAGTGTAGCCATTGAGAGCTGCAATGTTCAACAACTGAAAAAAGAGACACATAGGCCACCGTCTTCTCCCTCTAGCAACAGTATGTTCACCACATCAACGACATCTACGCCGCCCTTGGTTTTGTTGTAGTACGTTATTATACTTGGTTTTTTTCTTCCACCGCTGTCACTGTCAATTTCATCATTATGGTGCATTGACGACAAAAGGAGTGCTGATTTGAAAACAATATAATCTGCCTTATTACTGACTTTGTACGGTCCTTGGGGTTGTGCACCTGCATAAACTTCCAAATGTTTTACGTAGTACGTTTTAGAACAAGCCAGGACGAAGACCTTGATCCCATACTTGGCAGGTTTATTCAGGATATACATCCTGAACCTGAACCTGTCTCTGTATGGAACGAGCATTTCATCCAAAGTAACGTTTTCTGACGGAGCAAAATATGCTCTACAGTTGGAGACAAACATATCAAGAATGGTTCTTATGGCAGCAAGATTATGGTGTGCGTTTCTTTCTTCCCTTGTATGGATGTTGTCAAACCTGATACAATGAGTCAAAAATCTGAACCTCTTCAGTGACATACTTGCATGAAAGATTTTTATTCCTGTCCCATCTGTATTCCAGAAGTCTTCAATATTCATTTTACCGCCTTGCAATGTTCCAGCTAAGTAAAGTAGGCCAAAATACGCCTTCAGTTCATCAAAACTGGTAGGCCTAGCCATTTTCGGGTCCCTTGCATAATTGTTTCGAATTGAATCAATATAGATATTGGTTGATTCAAGAACTGTATCAATAAATGCATTGCTAAAAAATAACTGCCATGATTCTAGTGGTGAATGTACATCCATCGCAGATCGAATACCTCCAGGCAAATACATTGTAATTATATTGTGACGTCTTGTTCTAACGCTTTGTGGGAAACACGTTTTTCCCCATTTAGTTGCTTCATTCCTTCCTTTGTAATAGCGTATAGGTGACATACCTGAGTCAGTTAGAGGAGCTGTACTTGAATCAGCAATAGCAGGTGCATTGGTGTTGGCAGATGACTGAACATCTTCCTCTTCATCACCATTTATTTCACTATTGCTGTCAAGATAACAGTTTATTTCAAAGTCTGGGTCTGCATCAGAATCGTCTGCTTTAGTCTGATCATCATACAACATTCTTCAAATTTCACTGTAAGAAAGACTTTCTCTTGCCATGTTATACTGCAGACTACTGACAATGATAATTCGGTGTTAGGACATCACATATAGTTCACAAAATAACTAGTTACTCAATGATACACTAAAATAAAAATGGGGTTGCACCGGCAGAAATTAGTTACGTAAACAGTCGGGCTGTGTCTGACAGACCCGGGCGCTTTTGAAAGACTGCCAAACAATGACTAAACAAAGAAAAACTTTATTCATGACAATAATGCTTTCTCTCAGATGTTTCAAGAAGGTAGCAGGGCACTCGAGTCAAATCAGCAACTATAAGAATATAAATTCAGTGAAACAAAAACCAGTGGGTCTCACAGACCCAGCCCGACTCTTCTAGGGTTAAGTGAGGACACACTTTTGAACTGCTTGTCACTCATTCACTGTTAGTTAGTTAGTTACATGTTCCATAGAACATTGGAGTGATTCTTTTATCAACATTATATGGAATGAGTCAGTTTACAAGATATATGTATACATGATTAGTGTTAACATTAATGAGCACATTATCATTTTTTTTTATTCATTCAACTATACTTAACTTTTTTTTAACTAGCTATGATATTTTAAGTAGAAATTCATGAGTGGAGTAGAAAGATCTGTCCAGGAGAAATGATTTTAAATCAGATTTAAAACTTGCTTCACTATCTGCCTGACATTTTATGTTATTGGGCAAATGATCAAAAATTCTTATTGCTTATGGAACTCCTCTCTGAGCCACTGACAGCTTTAACAATGGGTAATAAAGGTCATTTTTGCCTCTAGTGTTGTAGGTATGTATATCACTGTTCTTCTCAAATTGTTGTGTATTATTTATGGCAAATTTCATTAGTGAAAATACTTTTTTCTGTACAACACACAAAGAGCAAAATCCCAGTAATATACTTCTTCCAGTTCAAGTTTTCAACAGGATGCACACCAAAAAATTTGGAGCATTTTACTCTACTTAATGATGCCTGCTCATGTGCTATGTCAATTATTCGTGTGATTCTATTTGTTGTACAGAGCTGAATGTATTGTGTTTTTTCAAAATTTAGGAAGAGTCCATTTTGAGAGAACCACTTAACAGTTCTTTTGGAAATATCATTTACTAATTCTTCTGTTGCTTTCTCTCTAACAAGATTTATTATAAGACTAGTATTGTCTGCCAAGAGTACCAATTTTGCTTGCTGAATGTTAATTGGAAGGTCATTCACATATATAAGGAATAGTAATGGGCCCAAAATTGAACCCTGTGGGACTCCATTTGTGGTTTGACCCCTGTCACTACAATTTTCTATCTTTCTGACATTGAATTATTCAGCACAACCTTTTACACTCTCTTTGATAACTGCACATTATGACACATTACACAATTCATTCTGTCAGCCAAAGTTCCACGTAATCATGTTGGATACATGACTCAAAACATATTTCTTTATGCTATTTCTCTCTCAGCTTACATGCTTCTGAAGGCTGATCGCATAACTCATCATATGTGCATGGCGACTCGACGTCCACTCTGATTTAAAACTGAAGACATTGAGTCTGTTTTATGCTATTGGTCAAAGAGAAACAGAGCTTTCTTTTTGTAAAATAAATGTATGGAATAAGCAGTATTTAAACAAATAATCCTTGCCCTCACTTGTGTTACAATTCTAGCATGTTGTAATTCTTAGAGACAGGAAGATAGACCTACAGTTATATTCTCCCTCTGCTGTAAACAGTGTGGCCACACGGTGTAGCTGTACTCTCTGATGCACCATGTCATGTTCCGCGCGACTCTCCCCCCTTGGAGGTTTGAGTCCTCCCTTGGGCATGGGTGTGAATGTTGTCCTTAGCATAATTTAGTTCAAATTATATTAAGTAGTGCGTAAGCTGAGGGACCAATGACCTCAGCAGTTTGGTCCCATAAGACCTTACCATAAATTTTTGTAAACAGTGTGGGCATGCTCTAGTGGAGGATGGTGGGTCAGGGTGAGTTGGTAGCCATTTGAAGGCAGTATAATGCCTTTATTACTTCAATAATTCATATAACAAGCTCAAGCACAATATTCTGATGACACTGGAAGGTGGACAGTGTCCTGCAGCAAAGCATTGTGGTAGGACACCAACAGCTGACATACAAATGAGGCGTGGCACAACCTTGCATATTCAACATCCTCAGTTGGCAACTGAGATAGATCTGAGCTGATGCAGAAAGCTGACATGGCCTACCAAGTACGGTTGACAGTGGCTGGTGCTGGGAAGCATCCCAGTGGTTCAATAATTAGTTGGATCTTAGTACAATCCTTGGCCCATCAGGTAGGTGATGGTGGAGCAGTGCTGCCTCTAAGCGGAAGCCAATACTGTGATGGACACTGACTCGACATGCTGATTTGATGATCTGGCAAGCTGGACATGCAATTTTTGTACACATCAAAATGGGTTTATTGTCGTGTTTCTGCTGCAAATGACATGCTTGCTATGTGCCAAAGTGTCCCTGGTTTCAGTAACTAGCTGGGCACTGAACAAGAGGTGGGCAGTGGTGCTCAGTGAGCACAATGCTGTGCCCATGTATTGCTGCTAGTGGCCTTATTTACAGCATTGAGCCCTCTTGCCTAGGCCTGTGCCATTATATACCTCTCCTCATCCAACAATTTGGTCCTCCAAATTGTCCATGTTGTTGTACGTGGAGCTAGCTAATTCCTTATAGTTCCTTTCGGACACATGCAGGAAGTCTTTGGCTCATAACTTCTATAGGAGTCATCCATGATAGTTCAACAGCTAATCATCTTCCTAATGGGTGCCAATGGTATTTTTATAAGCCTGTAGGTAGAAGGTTAGTAGGAGTGGTATGTGTACTAGTCTGTGCCTGAAATAGTGGTAGACAGTGCTTATCACTAGTAAAATCATGAATGTGGCTACTGTGGAGGTTCCCAAAGTTATGAGTCTGTTCTGGTGCTCCGTATGACACTATTGTATATGCCCAAACAGTTGCCCCATTGAAATTCTGGACAGCTAGCATTTGGTCTACTGAGGCAAGAAGGGTTGTATTCATGGTAGTGTTCAGATAAGCTAAGTTTTCTCTAGGTAGAATTTTGAATTGAAGGTCAGGTAGGTACAGTAAGTAATGTGCGATGTTTAACACTGTGGCTCCAGTAATTGTGGTGGGTAGCAAGGAAGGTCCAGAGATTCCACAATGTGTACCATTAATTATCAGGCCCTGCTCATGCATTTCTAACTATTGTCTGTTATTTAACTGATGCTGGTCATAGCAGGCACAGATGACAACTACTGAGTCTGCCACTGAAAAGAGCCAATGTGCACCCTCCCTTTGAAAATATCCATTCCACCTATAAACACTTTGGGACAACACACACTCATGGGTTTCTCCATGTGGAATAGTTTGAGCTTGCATGATTCTAGAACTATATGTACCAGCTTTGTAGGGAATGCCGTGACTCCCTCTCTGTGTGGTGTGGAGTTCAATAGTCTCTGATTACCCTCCATGTTGATCCACACCTGTTTCAGAATGAAGTTTGCCTTTTCCAGGTCTTCTGCATCAGCACTACCAAAGGCTGTCTTGAAAATCCAGCCCCACTGTGTCTCTCTCCACCCTTTTTTTCTGTCACTGCCTAACCTGCAGTACGAGTTCTGCAGTCTGGTGAAGTTGCTCCTAGAGGTGCTCAACAGTGGATCATAGTAGTTGATGTTTCCCTTCTGTGACATTTAGCACTGACTTGTCCTGTGTCATGAACCACAATTTCTTAAATGTGTCCTCCAATCTATCTATTTCATTTTTTACTGCCCATGCATTAAAGTCCATCCTTAATGTCCATTGATGGTCAGACAGTGTCACATATGATCACTGACTGAAAAGTAAGCCACTATCTAGGGGATCTACCTTAAGGGCTAACATCATCCCATAGCTGCTCAACAGGCCTCAGGCTGTCACCATGTTGATGTCTCTCACTATCCCAATTTCTCTTGTCCAATATTTGGCGGCCTGAAGCGGTGCTGTTATCTGCTGTCTCCCAGTGATTCATCCGGTATTGTATCTGAACCATGCCCTAGATTGAGAGGAAACTATTGACTAGTTCATACGGATAATCTGGAATAACTGCTGGGTGCTCCCACTCCTTTTGTTGGGTCTTACTCTTCTTCAGCCCCATTTCCCTCACCCCTTTGGAGGAGGCCCCTGGTAACTGAAGAAGGGCTTCTAACACTCCTAAATGGTTGTTGTGCCGCGTGTACCACACTGGTATGAGTTTGGAACTGGAAATTTATGTTGACCTGAGAAGTCATTCCAATTACCTCGTAAAGCACTTAATATCTTGTAATAAGTTTATAAATTTCTTTGTGTTTCCCTTTATGACACAGGTGGTGGTGAACATTACCCAGCATCTGACATGGTAGGCAGTTTAGCCTTCTCTTTTAGCATCCCTTACCCCCTCCCCTTGTTGGTCCCGAAAAATCAGCTTCCCGTAGTACCTTACATACACCCTAGCATCCCCTATCAATTTTAACAAAATCATACTTAGTAACTGCTCATCATTCCATTCCCCCAATTATGCAGCTCTCAGTAAATTATATGTAAAAATTAAAATATCTTTCCTTGGCCTACCTGAGAAAGGAGTCACCAACACTGTAAACTCATAAGCTGCTTACATAATTCTGAATTTTCATCTCACATTTGAGCAACCTGATCAGATTACAGTCTGTTATTATTAAAACCACAATGTAATAATGCTATCAAGTTCAAAAGAAGGAGAAGGAAATAACCATACAGGCTCACACAAAACTTGAGGCAAGTGCTTATATGTTTTTTTCCCATTGTTGCTGTCATGTTACGAAAGTTGAATCACTTTTACAGTCTCTGCCAGTATTTTGGACAACACTTGTAGAGGGAGTGGGTGTGTTCTGGTAGAAAATGGTGCCTTAGGGTGAGTCAGAAGCCATTTGAAGACAGTAAAACTGCTTTATTACCCCAATAGCTCATAGAACATGCTGAAGCCCACACCTGACATTGCTGGAAGGTGAGCCTTGACCCATGGACCTGGCAGCAAAGCATCATAGTAAGACACCTGCAGCTGTTATACTCAATGTGGCTCAGGCACCGTGTGACATTGTGTAGTCAACATCACAGGCCAATGAACAAGATATGTCAGGGCTGATGCAGCAGGCAGACGTGGCCCACCAACTACGAGATGGCTTGCTATCGGCAGCTGTTGCTGGCAGGTTCGCCAGTGGCTCAGTGGCAAGGAGAGCCTTGGTTTGACCCTACGTCTGTCACATGTTGGCTTCACCCTCTGCAGATGGTCCTGGCAAGATGTCTGTGGAGCAGAGTGGCATCCCAGTGGAGCCAACGATGACAGATGCTGACTTAACACCCCAGGTCGACGATATGCCTGACCGGACAACCAGTACTTATGCACACCAAAGCAGGTTTTTTTCTGGCTTCATTGTTGCAAATGTTACATACACTGTTGCTGAAGTGCCCTCAGTTTGGGTAACTAGCCAGGCACTGAGCGACACACGGGTGGCGGCACATTGTACGTGCTGCTGCAAGTGACCCTCTCTACGGCATCAATCCCTCTTGTCTATTCCCATTCCATTACACTGGAGAGAATTTAAGGAGATTGTTTCACATGCATATAATAGGAAAAAATGGTACATACAGAATGATTTTCCCATTCCATTACACTGGAGAGAATTTAAGGAGATTGTTTCACATGCATATAATAGGAAAAAATGGTACATACAGAATGATTTGAGTCACTCATACTTCTGTTCATAGCCTTACTGCCTATCATATGATATTGTTAACGTAGTCTGTAAACCATTAGAAAAAAATTGAGGTTAATAGATTACTGAAACCTAAACCAGTTCAACTATGATGCCATAGTAAACCACTATTAAAACAACTAGTGGCACAGCATAGGTAATGAGCCATCATCAGGTGTTGAAGTGTGGAGAAACATGCTCTTGAGTGTTCAGTGCTCTATGGCTGACTGCAGAGTTAAACCAGATGATGAATATGAGCCTCTGCTCGTAGATGATGCAAGTAAAATCCAACAGATGATCCTTATTAACAATACATAAAATTTATAACAGAATGAACCATAGACTGTGCAGTTTGAAATTCACACATATCTGTTGTATTGAATGTAAAGGGTTAAATTCCATAGCCCTGTGGATAAAACTTCCCCATCTCAACATAGGAAAGGCAAAGGCTGGTACTCTATTTCAGGCCTCAATAGATGAATTATGTGAGTTTATCTTTATACCACTCAGCTCTCAAGCTGCGAAAAGTTTTCACTTATCACTGCCACAAGATAGGACTTTTGTGAAAATGTGTTTCTGTAATTACAAGGGAGTGAGACAGGGTTGTAGCCTCTCCCCAATGTTATTCAATCTGTATATTGAGCAAGCAGTCAAGGAAACAAAAGAAAAATTCGGAGTAGGTATTAAAATCCACGGAGAAGAAATAAAAACTTTGAGTTTTGTCGATGACATTGTAATTCTGTCAGAGACAGCAAAGGTCTTGGAAGAGCAGTTGAACGGAATGGATAGTGTCTTGAAAGGAGGATATAAGATGAACATCAACAAAAGTAAAACGAGGATAATGGAATGTAGTCGAATTAAGTCGGGTGATGCTGAGGGAATTAGATTAGGAAATGAGACACTTAAACTAGTAAAGGAGTTTTGCTATTTGGGGAGCAAAATAACTGATGATGGTCGAAGTAGAGAGGATATAAAATGTAGACTGGCAATGGGAAGGAAAGCGTTTCTGAAGAAGAGAAATTTGTTAACATCGAGTATAGATTTAAATGTCAGGAAGTCGTTTCTGAAAATATTTGTATGGAGTGTAGCCACGTATGGAAGTGAAACATGGACGATAAACAGTTTGGACAAGAAGAGAATAGAAGCTTTTGAAATGTGGTGCTACAGAAGAATGCTGAAGATTAGATGGGTAGATCACATAACTAATGAGGAGGTATTCAATAGGATTGGGATTGGGGAGAAGAGAAATTTGTGGCACAACTTGACTAGTAGAAGGGATCGGTTGGTAGGACATGTTCTGAGGCATCAAGGTATCACCAATTTAGTATTGGAGGGCAGCGTGGAGGGTAAAAATCGTAGGGGGAGACCAAGAGATGAATACACTAAGCAGATTCAGAAGGATTTAGGTTGCAGTTGTTACTGGGAGATGAAGCATCTTGCACAGGATAGAGTAGCATGGAGAGCTGCATCGAACCAGTCTCAGGGCTGAAGACCACAATGAAATTCTGCTAGACAAGCTCAAGTATTGCGGCATGAGTGGGACAATGCACAAATGGTTTAATTCGTACCTAACTGGAAGAGTGCAGAAAGTAGAAATAAGTAGTTCTCGTAACATGCAAAGATCAGCATGGAGAGCTGCATCAAACCAGTCTCAGGGCTGAAGACCACAATGAAATTCTGCTAGACAAGCTCAAGTATTGTGGCATGAGTGGGACAGTGCACAAATGGTTTAATTCGTACCTAACTGGAAGAGTGCAGAGAGTAGAAATAAGTAGTTCTCGTAACATGCAAAGATCAGCACATTCCTCAAACTGGGGAACTATCGAGAATGGGGTTCCACAAGGGTCAGTCTTGGGTCCTTTGTTGTTCTTATTATATATTAATGACTTGCCATTCTATATTCATGAAGAGGCAAAGTTAGTTCTCTTTGCTGATGATACAAGTATAGTAATCACACCTGACAAACAAGAATTAACTGATGAAATTGTCAATACTGTCTTTCAGAAAATTACTAAGTGGTTCCATGTAAACGGACTCTCACTGAATTTTGATAAGACACAGTACATACAGTTCCGTACAGTGAATGGTATGACGCCATTAATAAATATAGACCTTAATCAGAAGCATATAGCTAAGGTAGAATATTGCAAATTTTTAGGTGTGTCCATTGATGAGAGATTAAATTGGAAGAAACACATTGATGATCTGCTGAAACGTTTGAGTTCAGCTACTTATGCAATAAGGGTCATTGCAAATTTTGGTGATAAACATCTTAGTAAATTAGCTTACTACGCCTATTTTCACTCATTGCTTTCATATGGCATCATATTTTGGGGTAATTCATCACTGAGGAATAAAGTATTTATTGCACAAAAGCGTGTAATCAGAATAATAGCTGGAGTCCACCCAAGATCATCCTGCAGACATTTATTTAAGGATCTAGGGATATTCACAGTAGCTTCTCAGTATATATACTCTCTTATGAAATTTGTTATTAACAACCAAACCCAATTCAAAAGTAATAGCAGTGTGCATAACTACAATACTAGGAGAAAGGATGATCTTCACTATTCAAGATTAAATCTAACTTTGGCACAGAAAGGGGTGAGTTATACTGGCACCAAAGTCTTTGGTCACTTACCAAATAGTATCAAAAGTCTGACAGATAACCAACAAGTATTTAAGAAGAAATTAAAAGAATTTCTGAATGACAACTCCTTCTACTCCATAGAGGAATTTTTAGATATAAATTAAGAAAATATATATATATATATATATATATATATATATATATATATATATATATATATATATATATATATATATATAAATATTAAAAAAATAAAAATAAAAAATAAAGAAAAACAAAAAAACACAATAAAATAAAGTTGTTATATTAACTTAAGTATGTTGTTAAATTAACCTAATTATGTCATGTATTGGAAAATTCGACTCGTTCCACATCATTACGAAATATCGTATTCATGATCCATGGAACTAGTATTAATCTAATCTAATCTAATCTAATCTAATCTAATCAACAACAACAACAACAATTACAATATTTAAGCCATCTTGATGGAGTAGTACAGGCAGACAAATATCAAAGAGGCTTCCAAACACATCATGGTGCAATTACTGCAAGAACTGAAATAGCTGATCCAAGGAAAGATATGGGCCGACATGAATTGACCATTATAAAACTGCTTCACTTCATTTCAGCATTGGGTTTGATAACTATTGACTTTGATACATTACTTCATAAAACGAAACAGTTGAATTTCTCAAACCATAGACAACCAGCTACGAAACAGATACGAGTTAGTCAACTGTAGAATTGAGTACTCGTGGAAAAATGTGCTCCCAGGAGTCCCACAAGATTCAGTCCATGGTCCATTGGTTTTCTACCTCTTAATTAATGTGATCATATGTTTACTACATTCTTATTACTACCATTTACATACTGACTAGCCTTTTCCTCATGGCTTGACAACCAAGGGAGGTGGCACAGTGGTTAGCACACTGGACTTGCATTTGGTAGGACGATAGTTCAAACCCATGTCCAGACATCCAGATTTAGATTTCCTGTGATTTCCCTAAATCGCTCCAGGCAAATGCCAGGATGGTTCCTTTGAAAGGGCACGGCCAATTTCCTTCCCCACCCTTGATGCAGTTCGAGCTTGGTTTCTGTCCCTAATGACCTCGCTGTTGATAGAACATTAAACCCAAGATTCCGTCTTTCTTCCTTCCCATGGCTTTGCTTGCACACTTGTTTGATACATGCAGGATGATTCAGGAGGAATGTCACATAATTTGTGAGATGATTCTACTTGTGAAAATAAACTGAAAAAGTCCTATGAACATGTGTCCGATTTTTGATCGTTACAGAACTGGAGCATGTTGAAGACTACACACTTCCATGAATGTTTATGAAGACAAGTGTGAATATTACTCAATGAAAGGATGTGCAGCTGCTGTGGTGGACAGAATAATTGTGTGACAGATGACTGAGCCATCCTACAAGAGGTGTTCAAAAAGTCCACCACCCAGCTAAATGCACTTGTCAAAGTGTTGAAGGGTGTGTTGTATGACACATTGAACATCATCTCAGTGGGCTTTAATGCTGTCAACAGTATTGTTGATGCGAGTGAAAAAATTCTTCACAGGTATCCACCTCCATAGCGTACACATCCCCCTTTAACCAGCCCCATAAACAGATGTCTAATGGGGTTAGATCAGGTTATCTGGCAGGCCAGTTAATTGGTCCACCAAGGACAATCCACTGTTGAGAAAATGTGTTATTCAGATACTGGGATACTTTTCTGCTACAGTGAATTGATGATCCATCATGTTGAAAGTACATTTGCTTCCCTTGCTCTTATGTCAGATCTTTCAAAAGTGCAGGTAGGTCTTCTATAAGAACATGTGTGTATGCTGCAGCTGTTACACAATTTTGCAGGAACAAAGGTGCTGTCACCAGGCCATCAAACATACCACACCAGATGTTCATTGAGAACCTTACTTAGAATCTTGTTTCCATAGTATCATGTGGATTCTCTATTGCCCATGTATGAGAACTGTGGGTTTTCATGCTACCATTGTGTGTAAATGTAGCCCTATTTGTAAATAAAGTGTATTGGATGATGTGCTTACTGAATCACCTAGATGCAGATGTTACGCAGACTGCACATGGAATGGATACAAGCCTTTGGAATGTAATGTGCGCCCCACTCAGTTTGTGGAATATCGAGCTGATGCCTAATGCACCATGTACTGCTGGTGAGACGCCATTGTACTCTTGCAATAATGTCTTTTCTTTCCTCAACTGATCGGATGGCCTCACATTCTCATGTTGTGTGTACACTGGGTAGTATTCCAGATTCACATAATGTCTGAAAAAACCTGGGAAATATTCTGGCACAGCAGGTTTGTCGATCAGGAAAATGTCTGTGGCGTTCTGTCACAGCCACATGGGCACTTTCATTGCAGTACTCATACACAAACAACATTTCTGCATGGGTGAACATATGAGGCATGTTAGTATTCACAGACACCATGGACTTGCTCAATTAAACAGTGCTCATGCACAAAACACACATGGCCTCACAACTGCTCACTGATTAAACTCACAACTGCACGCCAGGTATGCCTGCAGCTCTTGTTTTGGTGCAACTACACAGTGCTATCATTTGTTGGAGAACCCCTATACCTCTTGTAGGATGGATCAGTCATCCGTCCCACCATTATTCTGACCACAACAGCGCCTACACAGCATTTTGGTAAGTAATACTCATACTTGTCTTGATATTCATTCATGGATGTGTGTAGTCTTCAACCCTCTCCAGTTCCGTAATGATAAAAAATTGAACACATGTTCATAGAAGTTTTTCAGTTTATTTCCACATGTAGAATAACCTCACAAATCCTGTGACATTCCTCCTGAATCATCCTGTATACTGCACACATCTCCTCCTCCCCCTCCATCTGTGTCCACTTCTTCGTCACCCCTTTCTCTCTATCCATCTTCCATCTCACTGTGTTGCTACCGATATCCTCCTCCTCCCATCTCTGTCCACCTCTTCGCCCCTCCTCTGTCCTTCTCCCCCCACATCTCTGTTCATCTCCTCCTTCCCCCCTCTCTCTGTCCATCTCCTCCTCCTCCTCCTTCCTCCATCCTGTCCACCTCTTCCTCCCTCCTCTCTTCCTTTTCATCTACACTTCCCCTCTGTCCATGTCCCCCTGCCTCCATCTCCCTTTCCATCTTCTGTCCCCACTGTCTATCAAATGATCCTGCCCCCTCTCCCTATCCACCTCCTCCTCACTACCTCTCGTTATTCATTTCCCCCCATCCCCTCTCCCTATCCATCTCTTTCTCCACCTCTCCCCATCCATCCCTTCCTTCCCCACACCCTGACTCTCCTCTTCTTCCCACTCTCTCTGTACATCCCCATCCTGCTCCCTCCTCTATCCATTTCAACCTTCCCTGTGCTGTGGCCATCCGCATATGTAGTCCTTGCAAAATGAGTCAATAAATCAGGCCAATACTACTCCCACACACACCTGTTGTACACAGAAATCTACACCTTAGGGTCTTCAACACCATTTTTTTCCATCTGACATATAGGCTGCCCATGCAAAACAGGTTGATAAAGTAGCCTGTTAGTAATCCAACACAACATGGCTGCTGTGCAGAGCAACCTGCATGTCAGGAGCTAGAAAATTGTTGCTTGTCCCTGATGTGTAGGCTGCAACAAAAAGTGGTCCGATAAAGCTGCCTGAGAGTATCCCTACACCAGGGCCGGCGCAAACCCAAGTACCGCCCCGTGCGAGCTGCTAAATTGCCGCGCCCCCCCCCCCTTTTTTTTTTTTTTTTTTTTTTTTTTACAAACGTTTGTGGAATTTTATTTAAACAAATCTGTAGGAAATGTCAGCAACCAACTGCAACTTTTGTCTTTACTTTTCAGATGTACCTAGGTTTCGGCCACTGAGTGGCCAGTCTCAAAGCTTTTAATTTGTAATACATCCAAACCGTCATGTTGACAGTTATGTTCAGCACGACGGTATAGATGTAACCATAGCTCAAAGCACTGAGAATAGCCACACTGTGCCCGAAATCTATGTAGATCTGGAAAATAAAAACAAAAATTGCTACTGATTGGTGACATTCTCTACAGATTTGTACAAAACAGTCGCTGGGCACCAGTTCAAAAATGGAGTCAAACCTGACTGAAGAAATCTAGCTAATTTTAATAAGCCTTGTGAATTTACAAAAATGTTCAAATTTGTGTGAAATCTTATGGGACTTAACTGCTAAGGTCATCAGTCCCTAAGCTTACACACTACTTAACCTAATTCATCCTAAGGACGAACACACACACCCATGCCCGAGGGAGGACTCGAACCTCCTCCGGGACCAGCCGTACAGTCCATGACTGCAGCGCCTTAGACCGCTTGTCTAAGCATGAACTTACAGTTAACGTAAATAAACATTTTTCAGTGGTTGTGAACAGATAATGTATTCAACGGAAAACAAAACCTATTTACAATTTAACGATAATTTGGCTTGAACAATAATATTTGCAATAACTATTTAATGTTGAATAAAATAAGAAACAATACAGTACATAACCAAGAGACTGATCATAATATAAAAATTTTAAAAAATACTAGACAAATCGAACCTTCCTGGCTTTTGCTTGTGCAAACTCTTTCACACGATCTGTGTACTGCAAGTCCTCTGCAAGCTCGTGCTCAATCGATATTGTTGCAAGATCATTCAAACGAGTTTGGCTCATCGTTGATCATAGGTATGTCTTTATCAATTTCAGTTTTGAGAAACTCCTCTCTCCACTCGCAATTGTCACTGGGAGTGTTAGGAGAATTCTCAGAGCAATGTTAACATTAGGGCAAAAATTTTGTCTTCCTATAAACCTCAGAGTCTCTTTTGGACTTATTCCAGGTTTCAACAATGTTGAAAGCACTTTTAGTTTTTCCCTCAACTCCAGTACATCAATGTCGCTTGACTCATGAACTTGCAAAATCGCTGCGAGGTTTCTATACTTTGTGTCCAGGCTGTCAGGAGGTGCATTCTTCAGCTCACCAATGTCGTGGAGAAAATCAAAATAATCACAATGAGATTTCAGTTGATTTAATCTCTCATCCAAAGATGTGGTTACTAATCTAAAAGATAACAGTAGAATTCAATCTTGTAACGTTTTGTTGGGTCATCTATTGTCTCATCCCTTCCTTCATAGGTAAAGTGTATTAGCTTCTTACTTCGTCGCCGAGAAACACTTATCCGTGGTAACGTTAGATCTTCTAGCTCTAATTCTATAGCCAATTCTTTGTAATCCGTCAAGAAAGACACAAACTTTTCTTCTGTTCTGCAGGTCTAAAAATATGCTTTCGTTTTTTCAAGCATTTCCACGGCCTCAGAAACATTTATGTCAATGGTCTGGAGCGTCTTACTGACTACACTGATGTAAAGCAGAACGTCGTACCAGATTACCAGAGAAGTGAGAAAGGTGTAATTTTTTATTTGATTCGCAAGTGACGTTGCTTTGCGAGCGGTCATCCCATCGAATTCTTCTGATATCTGAACCAGTGCATCATAAACGCCTCCAATTTGAAACCTCAGGGGAGTAAGTGCATCGATGCGACTTTCCCATCTAGTATCGCTCAGTGGCCTCAGCAACAGGTTAGGCAGATACTTCTTCAAGACATCCCAACGATGAACGGAGGACGAGAAGAAGTCCTACATGCTTTTCCCTGTCGAAAACATGGAAACAGCATATTTAGAAGACATAGGGGGATCATTTACAACAAGATTCAATGAGTGACTGCTACATGGTACATAAAATGCTCTCTTGTTCATATCTGAAATTCTTTTCTGGAGACCAGACTTCTTTCCTTTTATGTTTGCTCCATTGTCGTATCCTTGCCCTCTCATATTACACAATAGGATTTTTTTATCCTCCAAGAACTTGAGTACTACCTGCGTCAAAGTCGCGCTTGAAGAATCGGGCACTGACAGAAATCCCAGGAAATGCTCCCGAATTCGGCCATCATATACCCCGTCGAGTCTTGTCTCCTGGACGAAACGTACCACAACTGTCATCTGCTCAACTTTTGAAATATCTGGTGTGCAGTCCAGAATTATACTGTAATACTTTGCAGATTTCATCATTAATAGAATGTTGTTGGTTATAGATGATCCAATAAGATGAATTATTTCATTCTGTGTTTCTTTTCCAACATGATGATGACCCTGGTTCTCACCTTGCTTTGTTCTGTGCAGGTGCTCCATCAGCACAATGTCGAACTTTCCGAATAATTCAACGAGTTTCAAGAGGTTTCCGTTGTCAGGCTGAAAGAGTGTATCTGTACTTTCAAAGGCAGACATTGCCGACCCAGGAAATGAATTATTGCTATTAAGCGCTCAAGAACATTTTTACAGTGTTCGCTTTCAGTATTCAGAAGCCTTTAATGATGGGCGTCGACAGCTCGTGAGCTTATCAGTCCCTCGGAAAACACGATCCACTTTTTATGTGAATTCGAATGCTCGGTAGACTTCCCGTGACTATCGAGATACGAAGCAAGGTGCCGCCAGTCGCTTATACCGTTCTTTGCAATTTTTACTGTGGATGACGAAAAAAGTTTGCAACAAAAGCAGAACACAGCATCCTTGCTCTTTGAGTACACCAACCAATGTCTATCTGCTGCTTCTAAATTCTTCAAAGAATACCTGTAGTGCACAGGGCTGAAACACCGGTTGTCCGCGTTTTTAGGACATTCTTCAGCTTTCTTAATGCGCTCGGGAGGACCTCTCATGACCAAAGTCGTTCGAATGCAGTCAGTAATAATTTCCGGCCATCTTCCGGGATCTGAGTCAATTGTGTCTTCCAGTTTAGGCTCGCCTTCAATCCCTTCTCCGGTGGCGAGTACCTCGGCTGATGTTCCTCCAATATTTTCCGAATCGGGTCGCCTAATTTCAGTTCTGCCTGATATTTCAATCTCGGAGCTTTCGACACAAAGCAGGTCTTGAGTCCAGACGAGATCTGTTGAATGGATGGCCCACCGTCAGCATTACTACTGTATGCGGTGGTCGCAGTACTGTGTTCGTCAACTTTCTGGTCATGTCCTGAAGATAAAGATGTAGCTGCAGTAGCTCCACTAATTTCTGTACTTCCAGGATCTATTTTTCCACCCTCGCCGCTGCTAGGTCGTTCTCTCTTTGGCTTGAAATATCGTTGTAGTGCATCCTTTTGCTTCTTATCGTCATCTTCCTTCAGCGCCCGTCTTTTCCTATATTCACTGCCAGACAGTCTTTTTCTACCGTCGGACATGTTGTGATCCAGCCTGTAAAGAACGGTTACGTGAAACTAACTGTTGATGTCAGTGCACAAAATTTATTTGCAACACACTTCGCAGACAGTTTCCGAGATGAAGTCATAAGAATTGAGCCACGTGTGCCGGCCGGAGTGGCCGTGCGGTTCTAGGTGCTGCAGTCTGGAACCGAGCGACCGCTACGGTTGCAGGTTCGAATCCTGCCTCGGGCATGGATGTGTGTGATGTCCTTAGGTTAGTTAGGTTTAATTAGTTCTTAGTTCTAGGCGACTGATGACCTCAGAAGTTAAGTCGCATAGTGCTCAGAGCCATTTGAGCCGCGTGAAATTGCTTCTTCGTTGGACTGTGGGTGAAACGGAGGTCTTGTTAGATGACGAATGCCGGTGTATTCACGAAACTGTGGTCCATTGGCCGACACAAATACTTTTGGCAAATCTTCTACGCAAATTATGGATGACAATGCTTGAGTGGTGCTACGTGACATGGTAGAGTTCATAGACACTGCAAATGGAAACTTGCTAAAAGAGTCTACCACTATGAGCCAACGAGTGTTCCAAAATGGTCTTGCAGAGTCAATGTGCACTTGTTGCCATGGTGATTGAGACTTGGGCCAAGCTGAGAATGTCTGTGGCGGAGCGGATTGGTTTTCTGCGCATGCGCGACACTGTGACATCATCTGTTCAATGTGGGCCAATCTGCCAAGTAGAGTGCCTACGCGCTAACTGTTTAGTGCGAACAATTCTCCAATGTCCTTGGTGGGACAATCGCAACACACCCTTTTGCAACATTTTGGGAATAAGCACACGCGACTTTCCACTGTCATTCTGAACTATTAAGGTTATGCCGACGAGCAAAGTATCGGCGCACAACTGAGTTCTGGATTTTGTTTAATGAACGAGGCCAAGGCGTTCGAATGTAAGCAACAAAATCTTGACGTCTTGGTCTGCTTCCGTGGCCTGTGCAATTTCTCTGTAGTGCAAGGGAAAAGATTCCAGCAATTCAGAGTCCTGCGCATCGATTTGGCAACAAGATGCGGCAGATGCATCAAAATCAGTGTCTGGGCCAATTGGAAGGCGAGATAGGACGTCTGCATTGCTATGCTTTGCCATAGGTTTGTACACAATTTCATACTGTTGCTGCAAAAGCAACAAAGCTCAACGTTGCAATTTTTGAGCAGTGCGTGTCGGAACCGGCTTTGATGGATGAAACAAGGACTGCGAAGGCTTGTGGCCTGTCACTAAACAGAACTTGCGACCATGCAAATAGTGATAGAACTTGGCCTTTCCATACACAATAGCGAGAGCCCCTTTTTCTCTTGGAGAATATGGTTCAAATGGCTCTGAGCACTATGGGACTTAATATCAGAGGTCGTCAGTCCCCTAGAACTTAGAACTACTTAAACCCAACTAACCTAAGGACATCACACACATCCATGCCCGAGGCTGGATTCGAACCTGCGACCATAGCGGTCAGGCGGTTCCAGACTAAAGCGCCTAGAACCGCTCGGCCACACGGGCCGGCCCTTTGAGAATAATTGCACTGAGTTTGAGTTAACAACTTCGAGGCAAAAACAATAGGTCTGTTTTGTGCACCAATTCAGTGCCAAATCCCAGCACCGATTCCGTAGGAAGAATCATCGACTTGCAAAACTATTGGTTTGGCAGGATCAAAATGCACTAAACATCTGTTACTGAGCAAAGAATTTCTGAGTTTCTGAAGTGCGTCTTTACAGCCTTTAGTCCACACAAGAACTACATTTTTTGCGACGCAAGGGATGCAATGGAGCCGCTATCTGAGCAGCATTCGGTATGAACCAAACGTAGTATGTCATTTTGCCTAATACTGACTGCAGTTCAGATACATTGCGAGGAACAGACAAAACGGATTGCAAGCAAATGAGATTGGAGGAGGTGCACACCTTGACTGTTTATCACATGACCTAAGTACTGTAGTTCAGTTTGAAAAAAGTCACATTTTTCGAGACGACACTTGAGTCCTGCTTCTGATAACACGCGAAAAAGAGTCCACATATTGGCAATGTGTTCCTCTGGTGTACGACCTTAAACGACAATATCGTCAAGGTAATTTGAACAAAATGGCACTTTTGCAGACAGCTGCTCCAAATAACGTTGAAAAATGGCGGGTGCAGAAGCACTGCCGAAGGGCTAACGCAAATACTCGAACAGTCGTAAGTATATATTTACAACAAACACTTTCTGTGATTCTTCATCCAGTGGAATCTGCAAGTAGGCATCACCCAAATCTATCTTAGAAAGGTAACGTCCTGCACCAAGTTTGTCCACGAGTTCCTCAGGGAGAGGTAACGGATAAGTGTCAACTAATGTCTGTGCGTTGACTGTAGACTTGAAGTCAACACAAATGCGAATGCGACCAGAAGACTTAGGCAACCAAGCAAGAGAACTTGCCCATTGACTAGCCTGAATGGAAGCAATTACAACATTATCTCGCAATTCCTTCATTTCACTGGCTACTTTGCCTCTTAAAGCATTTTGAACGGGGCATGCCCGGAAAAACTTAGGCTGTACATTGTCTTTCAATGTAACATGCGCTACAAAGTTATTAGCTTTTCCCATTCCTTATGAAAATTGTTCAGGAAATTCTTTACGCAAGCTAGCTACACTGTTTTATGGTGCAGATGCTGACACGAAAAGTACATTGTCTTGGATGCTAATTCCAAACAAACCAAGGGCATCTAAAGTGTTCTCGGTGTCTCCTGATTTCAACAAAGTAAAATTCACTGTCCTAGTGTAAGATGTGTAAGTGGCAGGCAAGCTACACTGTCCAAGCACTGGAATTTCCTGTCCGTTGTAAGCAGTGAGGTACTTGCTAGATTTAGAAAGACGTGGTGAGCCTAACCGTTCGTACGTGGCACGATTAAGCAAAGTTACTGAGGCACTTGCGTCTAACTAAAAGTTCACACGACGGCCAGCAATGAGTATTGAGACAAATAGTTTGTTAGAACGTCGTTGCACAGCACTATGGCGAGAAGGAGACACAATCTTAATCTTACTTTTGTCAGAACCTGTTGTAGGTTTGGAATACACAGCGTTCGCTGCATGTGCACGAACGTTTTTTTTTTTTTTTTTTTTTTTTGGGGGGGGGGGGGGGGCGGGGAGCGGGCAAAATTGACGTGCTTGTGCCTTTGCAAACAAACTGCTTGGACATGGCCTTTTTTCCGCACATGAAACAAGTTGCGTTACGTGATGGGCAAGCCTGTCTTTTATGGCGAGCAAAACATCTAGGACAAGGCTTCACTAAATTCACAGTCTACGTGGCTGTCCGCGCGGTTGTGTACGCGCTCGTTGTTGTGGCTGCTTGGGGCGGTCGCTAGCAAGGGGCGACTCCACCCTACAAATCGGGGCCTGGTCAAACTTATCGGCGCTGTGACACCCGAATCATATAGCTCTACGATTTGCAACACTTAAGGAAGTGATGGATCAGAGAACTTTAGGAACTGTTCCTGTACTCTACTATCTGGGACATCGAATATTATTGCGTCCCTAATCAATAAATCACTGTAAAAATTGCCACAACTGCACTTAAACTTACACTTCTTAGTCATGCCCGTTAATTCTGCATACTATTGACAGTATGTCTGTTCTGGCTTTTTCTGCAAGCGAAAGAACTGATATCTAGCTGCAGCTACTTGGACCTGCTGGTCATAATACTGATTAATGCAGCAGTTACTTGGTCATAGCTGAATTCGTCGGGAGAGGCGGTTGGGAATAGTTTTTGTATTAACCTATACACTGGGGACCCCGCAATCGAAAGAAAGTATTGTAGCTTTACAGTACACTCAACACGATGAACTTGACAATGTGCTCGAGCCATTCCTGTTCGGTGTCGTTAAATTGCCGGAACGGTGGTATGCTGGTCGGCAGCACTTATTGGGCTGATTTGTTCGTCCATTGTGCGGCCGACGCAGCTTGTGCAGCCACTAGTTGTTGTACCGTTGTCAGCAAGGCAACAATTTGTTGGTCCTGAAACTGAAAAGCTGGTGTTAGATGCATCACATTGATCGACTGCGTCTGAGACACGGGGGCAGGGGGTGGAAGGGGTGGGGTAGCCATGGTTTACACAAATACATTACAGCAAAAGAGAAATTAGGTACTTCTCTAGCTCCCCTCCCGGAATACAAAAATGGCTCTGAGCACTATGGGACTCAACATCCGAGGTCATCAGTCTCCTAGAACTTAGAACTATTTAAACCCAACTAACCTAAGGACATAACACACATCGATGCCCGAGGCAGGATTCGAACCTGCTACCGTAGCGGTCGCGCGGTTCCAGACTGAAGCGCCTAGAACCGCTCAGCCACACCGGTCGGCCCCTGGAATACATGCAAGAATAAAAAAACCAATTAGCAAAATGATCACCCCTGCTAGCTAAAACACAAAAGAAGCAAGCAAAATCGTTGGCCAAGGTGGGTGGCTTCGATCTGCACGGAAGTTTCCTTGTCACCTCTTTTGCGCAGTCTGGAACCGCGCGATCTCTACGGTCGCAGGTTCGAATCCTGACTCGGGCATGGATGTGTGTGATTTCCTTAGGTTAGTTAGGTTTAAGTAGGTCTAAGTTCTAGGGGACTGATCCTCAGATGTTAATTCCCATAGTGCTCAGAGCCATTTGAACCATTTTCTTTTGCGTCATCTTTGACACTGTGGAGTCGTGTACCAGGGAAACGACGGAGAGGATGTTGTTTGGTGTCCGGTATCCTCCTTCTATAATACAACTGCATCCATGTATTAATGGGGTTCTTTATTCATCAGAACAGAAATCTACTTATCTTAAAACTAGTCCATGTGTTGTGGTACAAGCTCTTCCATGATAGTCCACGTTAGTCTCACTGCTTGTGAAGTACAAGTTCCACTATAAATACTACTTTCTCGTAGCCGGTGATGTGAACTGCCAGAGGCAAACAGGAATGGTAACTGGGCTAGTAACTGAGCTGACTGTGACTGCAACTGACTCGGCTGACTGAATGACTCACTGGGCTAGAGACTGTGACTAACTCTGTCTCCGACTGGGCTGACTGTCTGTGATTGACTGGGACCTCCGGTCCGCAGCGGTGATCTAAATACTGGCGGTCGAAAGGGCGTTGCTTGCGAGTCTGTCTTTGGCCTCTCTTCTGACAGGTGTGCTTGATTCAGCGCCTGTTATCGATCTTTCCTTCCAAGAGGTTTGTTGCTACTTTCTTGGCAGCTAATTCTTTCTTGATAATTTTTTCCCTTTTTTAAACATTCGCTGTCTTCGAGAACTAACCTCAAAGGAGAGGACGTTAAAGTAACAGAGTGACTTTTTCGCTTCGCATTTTCCATAAAATTAATCACTGCAGCTTAGGGAATTGGCGATAGCTTATCCAACACTTTAGAAATCGTTTTGGCAACTTTACTTCCTGGTGACGTTCCAGAGCACCCAGGAACTCAGTCAAACTATCTACAGTGTACACACTAAGCCCTTCAGCTTCTGAAGGGGTGTTCTGTTTCTCTGGAGGGTGGGTTCTCTGTTATGGCATAGGCCAAGTTATGTCTGGACGAAGCTCTGTGGATTCATCGTTAGTGTTGGTATGATTGACCTCTTCATCTTAATGATCACCTATCATGAAAGGGTATACAGTCTGAGACGCTTCACAGGCCTCTTGTTTAAACTTAGATGCATTTACTTGGAAGATTCCAGCACTTTCAGTTCCAGAAACGCCTTTCTCAATTTTTGCCACTGAATATGTCAGCAATGTCATATAGTGTTATCTTTCTATATAAATTTGATCTTATGAGTTTGTCACGTTCCTTACTGAAAACATCTTTCAGTGCACCAAAAAATGCGATGTCAAGAGGTTGTATTTTGTAGGATGTGTGCAGAGGAATTGATGACTTATGAATGTGGTTTTGCCGGCAAAACTCATACGAATCCAGCGATATGTGACTTCCATGATTATCGAGTTAGAGCAGAAGCACTCATAGTGTACACAACCCTAATACTGAGTCATCTTTCCCAGCTGATCACACGTCCTATTTGTTTTTGACCTTCAGGCCCTAAAATATGACAGAGTTTCTGCACTGAAGAAATAACAGTCTCGTCCACGTTGAATGTTTCGTGATGGCTCAAATTTATATTTATCCATAATTGAATTTAATTTTTTGAAAAAATAGTTCAACCTCATTTTTATTAGTATTGTTTAAAAACAGTCTTGGTTGCAATTTTAGTTTTTTTATTTTTCAACGACGCGTTTCGCCTTATTTAGGAATCTTCAGGTTCTTTTCTAGATGGACGCGAGGGGCACCAAGATCTGCATAACGCGTTCCCGTTCACAAGAGCGAGTAACAGAGTAAGATGGGTGCTCAGGTAGTAAGCATAAACCAGTCACTATATGAATACTTGTTGCAGGCAGTTTGCGCGAAGAAATTTGAAGATTTATTCTTCGAATCCCGATAGTCAATCTTCCCCTGCCAATGCAAAGAAATTTGAGGATTTATCCGTCGAAACCTGATAGCCAAACTTCGCCTGCCATCTTACTATCTCGATTGATGTTATGCTCAATTTGAAGTTCCTCTGCCAAATGGAATGCCAGATCAGTGACTCGTGTTCCCAGTTCTGTTTCCTGTTGCTTGTTAAAAATTGGAGGTCTACACATATTGACTTTCAAGTCGTTTTATTTTTCCGTCTATCTCAAAGCGTAGATCTAGGTATTTTAAATGCCAATTTACGACTTTTAACTGATTTTTTCTCAGGAACCCGTTACTTGGCAGCCTGCAGCACTTCCCGAGTCCGTCGTACTTTCTCTATAATCCTTATTCATACACGAGGCATTGGAAATTGTATAAAAATCGCATAAACGTAATGACGTATTAACCAGGAGTAATATCGCCACCTTTGTAGGATGCCGCATAGCCCCATCATATAGTAGCATCGTTACCCGATTTTCCAACATGGCAGACATAAGTAACCTAATAAGTTTGTTTGCATGGCCATTCCCCACAGCAACCAAAGGTGGTTTTATTTACGAAACAACTATAAATAATCCACATCGAAAAGGGTACTGAACAAATAAAACTAATAACATTGTGATGTACCTCAATAAATACACTGTAAATATATACTAAACTTATATTCCTATTTCCAGTGCAAAATTTACATACCTCGATAGTTTGAAAGCCAAAAATTAGATGAAATCTTCAAGAAAAACGAAAATTGTTCCTCACGCTAAACTAATTCTCACACAATTCTCTATTGTCTGACACTGGATCTCTTTGTTTGATATACAGTCAGCAAGCACTTTAGGCGTTGTCCACTATGTTTCAGCAAAGCCCGACCGGTTATCCGTACGGTCTAACGCACGGCTTTCCTGATTGGGAAGGAGCGCCTGGTCCCCGGCACGAATCCGCCCGACGGACTTGTGTCGAGGTCCGGTGAGCCGGCCAGTCTGTGGATGGTTTTTAGGCGGTTTTCCATTTGCCTCGGCGAACGCGGGCTGGTTCCCCTTATTCCGCCTCAGCTACACTATGTCGACGATTGCTGCGCAAACGAACAAGTTCTCCACGTGCGCGTACATCATTATTACTCTACCACGCAAACATGGGGGTTACATTCGTCCAGTGTGAGACGTTCCCTGTTCCCTGGGGGGGGGGGGGGGGTGTCCACCGGGGCCAGAACCGCACAATAACTCTGAAAGAGTGGTTCGCGGTGGGCCGGCGGAGGGGTGAAGTGGACACTGCGGCGGTAGTCGTCGTGGGGTTGTGGACCACTGCGGCTGCCCCGGGGACGGAGCCTCTCCGTCGTTTCTAGGCCCCCGGTTAACATACAATACAATACAATGTTTCGGCATTTGTCATGGGTATCTCCCTCCAAAGACATGCAATACATGTGAGCTGGCTGAAAAACCTGGTGTGGCGCGAATAGTCACGTCTGTCCTACCGTGCAGCACAGATCGGTACGGAGAGACTCAAACTTCGACGGACCTATCTTAAAGTGCTCTTTGATTGTGTTGTTAGGTATGTGTCGGAACATAAAGTTAGAGTTCTTGGCGTCTACTCGATGTTAAGCACAGTTCTGAGATATATTATGTCGGATTTATGACTGGATTGAAAAGTTCTGAGGAAATAGCATGTTGTCCTTAACGGTGGGTACTATCATAACGGGGTTCGGCGCTATATCCGCAATTTTCGACGCAAAATTCAGTGTTGTCGGTACAATAATCATAATATTCCTTCATTTCAGCACCAAATTCACTTGAAAATTCGATTATTTGTTGGATCTATGCACTATATTGTGTATGTGTACGTCCTACATTCATGGCAAATTGAAGTATCACGCCATATGTATTGTTTACGACTACGAAAACTATTCACAAAATGGTCAGCTGAGTGCAGTAGTAGCTGACTGACTCCATGCACCTGTGGTGTGTGGCGGAGGCCTGCGACCGCCTGGACACGTATTAGGAAGTCCTGTTGTCTGTCACTGGACCTCTCTGTTTGACATTCAGTAAGTATGTGTTGCAGTGCTGTGTCGCTGGCCATAGATACAGTTATCTGCTGTCAGTTGTCGCAGCACTCTGTTGTGAAGATAGTTGAGTTTTTCGTCGTGAAATATATCACGCAAAATCATTACATGCCACTACTCTCGTAAAAGTGCCGTTCTTTTTCGTAATATTTATGTACTGCGATTTTGATGGTTACGATTCACCTCGTCACTTCATACAAATGCATTTAGGTCGGCCGCGCAGGAGTCTACATCTACATCTACATGATTACCCTGAAATTCACAAGGAAGTGCCTGGCATAGGATTCATCGAACCACCTACAAGCTATTTCTCTACGGTTCCACTCTTGAACAGCGCGCGAGGAAAACGAACACAAATCTTTCTGTGCGAGCTCTGATTTCTCTTATTTTATTATGATGATCAGTTCTCCCTATGTATGTGGTCGACAACAAAACATATCCACACTCTGAGACGAAAGTTGGTGACTGAAATTTCGTGAGTAGATCCTGTCGCAACGAAAAACGTCTTTGTTTTAACTACTGCCACCCCACTTCACGTATCATGTTTGTGGCCCTCTCTCTCCTATTTCGCGATAGCACAAGATGAGGTGACGTTCTTTGAACTTTTTCAATGTCCTCTGTCGATCCTATCCGATGCGGAGCCCACATCACACAGCAATACTCTAGAAGAGGATGTACAAGCGTAATGTAGATAGTCTCTTTAGTAAACCTATCGCATTTTCTCTGTGCTCTGCCAATAAATCGAAGTCTTTCGTTTGCTTTACCCACAACATTATCTATGTGGTCGTTCCAACTTAAGTTATTCGTAACTGTAATCCCTAAGTACTTAGTTCAATTTTAGGCCTTTAGATTTGTGTGAGTTATCGCGCAACCGAAATATAGCGCATTCCTTTTGGTACTGATGTGGATGACTTCACACATATTATTATTTAGAGTCAACTGCCACTTTTCGCACCACACAGAGATCTTGACTAAATCGTTTTGCAATTTCTTTTGATCACCTGATAGGGGGTGGAGATTGGTGTTTAACATCCCCTAGACAACAATGTCAAAGAGATGGAGCACAAGCGCGGATTAGGGACGGATGACGAAGGAATCGGCCGAGCTTTTTCAAATGAATCATCCCGGCATTTGTCTGAAGTGATTTAGGGAAATCACGGGAAACCTAAATCTGGATGGCCGGACTCAGGGTTGAACCGTCGTTCTCCCGAATGGGAGTCCAATGTGCTAATCATTGCACTGATCGTCTGAAGACTTTATAGGACGGTAAATGACAGCATCGTCTGCAAACAATCCAAATCCTAAATCGTTTATGTAGATCAGGAACAGCAGACATCCTATGACACTTTCATGGGGAACGCTAGATATTACCTCTGTTTTACTCGATGACTTTTCGTCAGTTGCTACGAACTGTGACCTTTCTGACAGGAATTTACGAATCCAGTCGCACAACTGAGACGATAGTCCACAGGTATGCAATTTGATTAGAAGTCGCTTCTGAGATATAGTGTCAAAAGCCATGTGGAAATCCAAATATATGAACAATTTGACATCCCCTGTCAATAGCACTCATTACTTAGTGATAATAAAGAGCTAGTTGTGTTTCACAAGAACGATATTTTCTGAATCCGTGTTGGCTGTTATTCAATAAATCGTTTTCTTCGAGATAACTCATAATGTTCGAATACAATATATGTTCCAAAATCCTACTGCAAATCGACGTTAGCGATATCGGTCTGTAATTCAGCGGATAACTCCTCCTTCCTTACTTGGGTGTTGGTGTGACTTGGCAACTTTTCAAGTCTTTAGGTACGGATCTTTCAATGAGCGATTGGTTGAATATGATTGCTAAACATGGAGCTATTGTATCAGCATATTCTGAGAGGAACCTGACTGGTATACAAATAGGACTGGAGGCATTTCCTTTATTAAGCGATTTAAGCTGCTTTACTGCATCGAGGATATTTACTTCTAAGTTAGACCAAGCGGTTCTAGGCGCTCATTCCGGAACCGAGCGACTGCTACAGTCGCAGGTTCGAATCCTGCCTTGGGCATGGATGTGTGTGATCCCCGCTGCTGGCCCCATGGGCCAACCCACTTACGACAACCAGGGCAAATGTGAGAGGACGTTTGAGTTTGACAACCGTGGCAATGGCTACAGTTTTTGAGAGGCCCATGACGCACCTACCTTTGGCTGTCTGCGGCGCCCGTGATGACACCTCTCACTAGCAACACAACAGTAACACCAACAAAGCAACCTGCGGCCAGTGCGGATGAGTAGACAATTCAGCCGCTAGCTTTGGTTTCGCCCATACTCTCCACAGTCGGGGGCAACATGACGCAACTCAACAACGACAGTGGAATGGACTTCACGATCGAGAATAGAAGCGGTCCCGGCACCATCCGCCAAAGGAAATTGCACAGTTCCACCTCAAAAGCATATGCTGTGCCACAAGCTTGCCCCTTAGAAGAGCAGCTTCAGCAGGGACCATTCGCTGACGACGATCACCAGTCAATCACGAAAGGAGAAGTAGAGATGTACCAACAGTTCTCTGACGACGATTTGACACACTTTCAGGACGAAGAGGACAATTTTATTTCTGCCCAGAATAAGATCCACCACAGGAAGGATGCAGAAGAACTACACAACCCACGCAAACGACACTTTGACAAGACAGAGACGAAGAACAGACACCAACAATTGCGTCAACGAGCAGCAGCAACTGAAAGACAAGAAACTAACCACCTCAAACCTCATTTGGTGCCACAGGTGACCATTAACGATACACAGGATTACCTTGAACTCAACAAGGTGCTCAGCTCGCTTTTGACAGCGGTCTGAAGATAATTTATCATCGGGACAGAATAAAATACCACTTCGACAGAAAGCCGTTTCCTCTTCCGCCAACGACGACATCCATTTTTTCACTCTGGAGGACTAGGAGCTCAAAGTCGTCATTAAACAACTGCCAGTACAGGTTCCTGAGAAGGAAGTGCTCAAAGCTCTACGAGAAAATGGCTGCAGCGCCATCGATATACATCATTACCACAAGAGAGACGAGAAAATAAATAAAATCGTCCCGAGATCGGTGTACGGCTACCGAAGGGAAAGGATAACCATAAGATCTACGACCTGAATTATCTCCTCTGCTTGAGACTGCGTGCAGAAACTTACAAAACAAAGGACGGCCCAGTCCATTGGCAAACTTGCCAACGGTGGGAAAACACGGCTAGTTACTGCTGCCGCCTACCGAGATGTCTCCGATGTGACAGCTATTATAAATCAGAGGACTGACAAGTACAGAAAGCAGGTATACCTACATGCGCCAATTGCGGAAAGGACCATCCCACGACCTACCGCGTGTACGAAACACACCAAGCGCTTCTGAGGAAATTCGAAAAGGAAGCCCGCTCATCAGCCACAATGGCAGAAGACCTATGTCATCATAAATACCAGGCAAGAAGAGCGACGCGACAACGTACAGTGACAAGCCTCGAAAGTGGCCGAAAGGGCGACACTCCACCTGGCTACACAAGTGACAAGAACAGCCCAATCCCACTCGCGACCACAACGACATTCATGGACTTATGCCGATGTGGCATCCCTACGTCTCCTGCGACCCTTCAGTAAACCAGCGGCATTCGTCAAGGACCTCATCTCATCACCACTCACGGATATAGTCTCAGTACTGACTTCACTGCATCGAAAACTGAGCACCATTTTCGCACTCTTATCAACGCATTCATTTCGCCATAGAATGAACAATGAATCTCTACGATGCACCTCAAGATCTGCATGTTGTTGTTGTTGTGGTCTTCAGTCCTGAGACTGGTGTGATGCAGCTCTCCATGCTACTCTATCCTGTGCAAACTTCTTCATCTCCCAGTACCTACTGCAGCCTACATCCTTCTGAATCTGCTTAGTGTATTCATCTCTTGGTCTCCCTCTACGATTTTTACCCTCCACGCTGCCCTCCAATACTAAATTGGTGATCCCTCGATGTCTCAGAACATGTCCTACCAACCAATCCCTTCTTCTAGTCAAGTTGTGCCACAAGCTCCTCTTCTCCCCAATTCTATTCAATACCTTCTCATTAGTTATGTGATCTACCCATCTAATCTTCAGCATTCTTCTGTAGCACCACATTTCGAAAGCTTCTATTCTCTTCTTGTCTAAACTATTTATCGTCCACGTTCTGCATATGGAAGGCGAATTTCGTTTCAAAACGAAGAAGCCAGAACTAACTGACTTCCTGACATGCCACAGGATTGACGTTTCTCTCATTTCAGAGACGCATTTAAACGAGTCGAGATAGTCCCGAATATGGAAAATGCACGTGTACCATAAAGACCAGGTCGGTCAAAGAGGAAACGGTACGGCCATCTTAGTCAGGAAAGAAATTCATTATCATGAGGAACGACTTCCAAGGCTACGACGATTGGAAGCTTTCTCAATCACCATTGCCACTGCCATGGAAAACATCATATGTGTTGCTGCATACCTCAGTCCAAACTGGTACTTATTACCTGAAGGCCCACGTGACCTCTGACCTCTTCGACGTAACTGCTGCGAAGCAAACTCAACAGTAAGCACACTGTTTATAACGCGAGAAAAAGTAATCTAAAAAGGTCAACAATTATTCATTCTAGAAAAGGACATAGATTAGATTAGATTAGATTAGATTAATACTAGTTCCATGGATCATGAATACGATATTTCGTAATGATGTGGAACGAGTCGAATTTTCCAATACATGACATAATTAGGTTAATTTAACAACATACTTAAAATAATATAACAACTTTATTTTATTGTGTTTTTTTTGTTTTCTTTATTTTTTATTTTTATTTTTTTATTTTTTTAATATTTTTTTCTTAATTTATATCTAAAAATTCCTCTATGGAGTAGAAGGAGTTGTCATTCAGAAATTCTTTTAATTTCTTCTTAAATACTTGGTGGTTATCTGTCAGACTTTTGATACTATTTGGTAAGTGACCAAAGACTTTAGAGCCAGTATAATTCACCCCTTTCTGTGCCAAAGTTAGATTTAATCTTGAACAGTGAAGATCATCCTTTCTCCTAGTATTGTAGTTATGCACACTGCTATTACTTTTGAATTGGGTTTGGTTGTTAATAACAAATTTCATTAGAGAGTATATATACTGAGAAGCTACTGTGAATATCCCTAGATCCTTAAATAAATGTCTGCAGGATGATCTTGGGTGGACTCCAGCTATTATTCTGATTACACGCTTTTGTGCAATAAATACTTTATTCCTCAGTGATGAATTACCCCAAAATATGATGCCATATGAAAGCAATGAGTGAAAATAGGCGTAGTAAGCTAATTTACTAAGATGTTTATCACCAAAATTTGCAATGACCCTTATTGCATAAGTAGCTGAACTCAAACGTTTCAGCAGATCATCAACGTCTTTCTTCCAATTTAATCTCTCATCAATGGACACACCTAAAAATTTGCAATATTCTACCTTAGCTATATGCTTCTGATTAAGGTCTATATTTATTAATGGCGTCATACCATTCACTGTACGGAACTGTATGTACTGTGTCTTATCAAAATTCAGTGAGAGTCCGTTTACAAGGATCCACTTAGTAATTTTCTGAAAGACAGTATTGACAATTTCATATGTTAATTCTTGTTTGTCAGGTGTGATTACTATACTTGTATCATCAGCAAAGAGAACTAACTTTGCCTCTTCATGAATATAGAATGGCAAGTCATTAATATATAATAAGAACAACAAAGGACCCAAGACTGACCCTTGTGGAACCCCATTCTTGATAGTTCCCCAGTTTGAGGAATGTGCTGATCTTTGCATGTTACGAGAACTACTTATTTCAACTTTCTGCACTCTTCCAGTTAGGTACGAATTAAACCATTTGTGCACTGTCCCACTCATGCCACAATACTTGAGCTTGTCTAGCAGAATTTCATGATTTACACAATCAAAAGCCTTTGAGAGATCACAAAAAATCCCAATGGGTGGTGTTCGTTTATTCAGATCATTCAAAATTTGACTGGTGAAAGCATATATGGCATTTTCTGTTGAAAAACCTTTCTGGAAACCAAACTGACATTTTGTTAGTACTTCATTTTTACAGATATGTGAAGCTACTCTTGAATACATTACTTTCTCAAAAATTTTGGATAAAGCTGTTAGAAGGGAGATTGGACGGTAATTGTTGACATCAGATCTATCCCCCTTTTTATGCAAAGGTATAACAATAGCATATTTCAGTCTATCAGGGAAAATGCCCTGTTCCAGAGAGCTATTACACAGGTGGCTGAGAATCTTACTTATCTGTTGAGAACAAGCTTTTAGTATTTTGCTGGAAATGCCATCAATTCCATGTGAGTTTTTGCTTTTAAGCAAGTTTATTATTTTCCTAATTTCAGAGGGAGAAGTGGGTGAGATTTCAATTGTATCAAATTGCATAGGTATGGCCTCTTCCATTAACAGCCTAGCATCTTCTAATGAACACCTGGATCCTACTATATCCACAACATTTAGAAAATGATTATTAAAAATATTTTCAACTTCTGACTTTTTGTTCGTAAAGTTTTCATTCAATTTGATGGTAATACTGTCTTCCTCTGCTCTTGGTTGACCTGTTTCTCTTTTAATAATATTCCAAATTGTTTTAATTTTATTATCAGAGTTGCTGATTTCAGACATGATACACATACTCCTGGATTTTTTAATAACTTTTCTTAATATAACACAGTAGTTTTTATAATTTTTGATAGTTTCTGGGTCACTACTCTTTCTTGCTGTCAGATACATTTCCGTTTTCCGGTTACAAGATATTTTTATACCCTTAGTAAGCCATGGTTTGTTACAAGGTTTCTTACGAGTATATTTAACTATTTTCTTGGGGAAGCAGTTTTCAAATGCATTTACAAAAATGTCATGAAATAAATTATATTTTAAATTGGCATCATGTTCACGGTACACCTCATCCCAGTCTAACTGCTGTAGGCTTTCCCTGAAATTTGCAATTGTTAAATCGTTGACTGGACGTACTACTTTGGAGGACTTTTTAGTATTGCTGAATGGAGCTATGTCATATATTGTAACTAGCTGTGCACCATGATCAGAAAGACCATTCTCAACAGGCTGAGCATTTATCTGGTTAAACTTATCTTGGTCTATAAAGAAGTTATCTATCAGTGAGCTGCTATCCTTTACCACCCGAGTAGGAAAATCAATAACGGGTGTCAAATTGAAAGAACTGAGTAATACTTCAAGGTCATTTTTCCTATTACCCTCTTTCAGAGAATCTACATTGAAGTCCCCACAAATAATAATTTGCTTCCCCCTGTCTGACAGATAGCACAACAAGGAGTCCAAATTTTTCAGAAATAGATGAAAATTTCCTGATGGGGACATATATACAGTTACAATTATAAATGTGCCTTTATTTAATTTAAGCTCACAGGCACATGCTTCTATATGTTTCTCTACACAAAACTTTTTTGTTTCTATACTTTTTGCACAATGATAACTTTTGACATATATGGCAACTCCTCCTTTCTCCATATTTTCTCTCATTACATGTGCAGAGAGCTTATATCCACTTACATTTACCTTATCCATATCAGTAACAATGTGATGCTCAGACAGGCATAGTATATCTATTTCATTCTCAGCTTCTAAATCTTCTAAACAAACCAGAAGCTCATCTACTTTATTCTTTAAACTCCCAATATTTTGATGAAATATACTTACATTATTTTTAATTATACTTTTATGAGAACCTTTCCTTATTCTAACATTTGCAGTACTCTCCTGTCTGAGTTTCTCATTGTGCTTAGGCCTAGTTCCTATACCAGTGGTCACACGGTGTTCAGGGGGAGGCATTACTGAGATCGTTCCGAGAGACCCGACAAGAGTGCCACATTTTGTCCACCAGCAACCAGACGACCTTAGTACAGCGGTTCTTAAGAATGTCAACGTCAGCCTCCAACTGTGGGTGGAGATTTATCACCAGATTACAAGTTGATAACAGGAATACTGGAGAAGTCACACATTCCACTGACGCCACTTAGCACAAGGCAGACAAACTGGCCACAGTTTCAGCATTTTCTGGACAACTATGTTCGGCCAACACAAGACATCTCATCAAGGACTGCAATGGACCCAGCGGTACGGACGTTAACGGCAAAAATCCAAACCACGGAACGCCGGTCATCAACATGAAGTTTGCAACTGGACATCAACTTTGAGGCGTTTCCTCCACGTCTTCAAGGTACCAAAACATAACAGACTTATTTCTGGAGATGGTGGTCTGCTTTAGAAACACTGAGGATAGATGTACCGATTGAACAGCGAACTCCATAAATGTGTCACAGAATGGCGTCAGGAGGCTGGGAAATCAGGAGGTCCGACTTCTTGCTATGAACGCATGACGAGAGGCAGATGGTGAAGAACCTGCGTCACTAGAAACCACCAAAATGAGCAGTACGTGACCCAGATGGTCTGCTATATGACCCACTGACACAAACGGAACTGTATGTCAACGCAGGTCTTTTATTTATTTATTTATTTATTTATACCTCAAGTTCCGTAGGACCAAATTGAGGAGCAAATATCCAAAGTCATGGAACGTGTCAGTACATGAAATTACAACCTAAAAGTAATAACACATAAAAATAAACTGTTTATGGACCCGTAAAAAGTCAACCCATAAGTTTAAGTACACGCTATCAACGATACAAGAAGAATCAGCTTAATTTTTCAAGGAACTCCTCGACAGAATAGAACGAGTGACCCGTGAGGAAACTCTTCAGTTTCTATTTGAAAGCGCGTGAAAGACTGCTAAGATTTTTTAATTCTACTGGTCTCTTACTGAAAATGGATGCACTCCTATCTGCACAAGAGTTAAGGAAGTGGGATCCAAATGCAGGCTTGATTTCTGCTGAGTATTAACTGAGTGAAAGCTGCTTATTCTTGAGAATAAGCTAATATTGTTAACAAGAAATGACATTACGGAATATATATATATATATATATATATATATATATATATATATATATATATATATATATATATACAGGGTGATTCAAAAAGAATACCACAACTTTAAAAATGTGTATTTAATGAAAGAAACATAATATAACCTTCTGTTATACATCATTACAAAGAGTATTTAAAAAGGTTTTTTTTCACTCAAAAACAAGTTCAGAGATGTTCAATATGGCCCCCTCCAGACACTCGAGCAATATCAACCCGATACTCCAACTCGTTCCACACTCTCTGTAGCATATCAGGCGTAACAGTTTGGATAGCTGCTGTTATTTCTCGTTTCAAATCATCAGTGGTGGCTGGGAGAGGTGGCCGAAACACCATATCCTTAACATACCCCCATAAGAAAAAATCGCAGGGGGTAAGATCAGGGCTTCTTGGAGGCCAGTGATGAAGTGCTCTGTCACGGGCTGCCTGGCGGCCGATCCATCGCCTCAGGTAGTTGACGTTCAGGTAGTTACGGACAGATAAGTGCCAATGTGGTGGCACTCCATCCTGCAGAAATATGAATTGTTGTGCTTCTTGTTCGAGCTGAGGGAACAGCCAATTCTCTAACATCTCCAGATACTGTAGTCCAGTTACAGTAGCACCTTCGAAGAAAAAGGGACCAAAAACTTTATTGGCTGAAATGCCACAGAAAACGTTCACCTTAGGCGAGTCACGTTCATACTGAGTTGTTTCCCGCGGATTCTCAGTGCCCAATATACAGACATTGTGACGGTTGACTTTCCCGTTAGTGTGGAAAGTTGCTTCATCACTAAACACAATCTTTCAAACGAAAGATTCATCTGTTTCCATTTGAGCAAGGATAAAATCACAGAAATCGATTCTTTTAATCTTATCAGCTGCAGACAGTGCTTGAACCAATTTCAGACGATAAGGTTTCATAACTAACCTTTTTCGTAGGACTCTCCATACAGTTGATTGTGGAATTTGCAGCTCTCTGTTAGCTCTGCGAGTCGATTTTCCTGGGCTGCGAACAAATGCTTGCTGGATGCGTGCTACATTTTCATCACTCGTTCTCGGCCGTCCAGAACTTTTCCCTTTGTACAAACACCCATTCTCTGTAAACTGTTTATACCAACGTTTAATACACCACCTATAAGGAGGTTTAACACCATACTTCGTTCGAAATGCACGCTGAACAACTGTCGTCGATTCACTTCTGCCGTACTCAATAACACAAAAAGCTTTCTGTTGAGCGGTCGCCATCTTAGCATCAACTGACGCTGACGCCTAGTCAACAGCGCCTCAGGCGAACAAATGTACAACTAAATGAAACTTTATAGCTCCCTTAATTCGCCGACAGATAGTGCTTAGCTCTGCCTTTTGTCGTTGCAGAGTTTTAAATTCCTAAAGTTGTGGTATTCTTTTTGAATCACCCTGTATATATTGAGGGGCAACTCCATACTCACCGACACAAGATGACTAAGTCCTACGCTATGAGGAGCAGGTCCGGACAGCACTTATGATCTTCTAGAATGCAACACCGCAATTCCAGTCACAGTTTGCAACTCCAGCGGAAATTAAGAAACTCATCCATAAAACGACTAACAACTCGCCAGAACACGACGTCGACACCGATGACGACTTAAAACATCTTGCCAGGAAGCCACTGGTCCTAACCACAAGAATTGTCAACAGTTGTCTTCACAATGGATCCTTCCCAGAGATATGAAAGACGGCGATGGTGGCGCAACTGCCGAAACCTGGGAGACATCTTTCACTTCCGAAAAATTACCAACCAATCAGTCTTCTACGAACGCTGGGGAAGATCCTCAAACAGATATTGTTTAAGAGACTACGAGACACTTTGGTACAGGCAGCGTGGCCTATCTAGAATAGTTTGGCTTCGAAAGTAAACTCTCTGCCGACCTTCAGTTCCTCTGGATTACCGAAACCATACAAGACAACTTCAATAAACGATATTCGACAATTGGAGTGCCCTTGGACCTTAAGATAGCTCACGGTGAAGTACAGCATGAGAAAATATTGGTCAAGCTGCATCATACACCGACATACACGACTACTACGAAAACTGCTTGATAACTTAAATTCAAGATAGGCAATTTATCTGCGCATTTACTATAAGAACTCTGCCAAGAAACCAGTCCATGCCAGTATCCCACAAGGATCTGTAATCTCTTGAACACTTCTCAAAAAATGGTTCAAATGGCTCCGAGCACTATGAGACTTAACTTCTGAGGTCATCAGTCCCCTAGAACTTAGAACTACTTAAACCTAACTAACCTAAGGACATCACACACATCCATTCCCGAGGCAGGATTCGAACCTGCGACCGTAGCGGTCGCGCGGTTCCAGACTGAAGCGCCTAGAACCGCTCGGCCACTCCGGCCGGCAACACTTTTCAACATCTATACCAACGAAATATCTAGCTCCAAGTGTGTCAGTTAGCCTCCATGCTGTCGATGCAGTACTTTTAACAAGTGCCTGGAAATTATGTGAAGGCTTTCCGAGACTGCAGAGACAACTGGATCTCATGAAGCGGTGGGCACTACTACACAAGATTACCATGATCCCAGATAAACTAATGGCCATTATTTTCATAAGATGTCGACCAGTCATCGGTACAAGGCTCCATATCGGAAAACAACTTACTCCTTGGTCCCCAGTGGTAACGTACCTAGTCTTTTATCTAGACATGAAACTACTCACCACGTCATAGAAAAGAAGAAAGCCAGACTAAGAATGTTGAGACCTCCCATTCCCTTCTTCTAGAGTAAGGATCCGAATGTTGCCATGAAGATGAGACTATACCAAGCCACGGCAGAGCTTACACTGCCCTATGGAGCAACTTCATGGGGCACAATATGCGACACCAATTTCAAGAAGCTCCAAATCATACAAAACAAATGTCTCCAATGGACCCTCAGAGCACACCGAAGGATGAGGCAAATGGAATGCCACGATGCACTGCATGAAAAATACCAGCACCAAAAAGTGAGGGAAGAGGCCCAACAGCTGTTTGACAAGATTGACACGCTATGTCGCACCATTCATCAGTTAGTGACAGTAGGCACAATTCTTCTCCAAAGATGGCAAAAATATAAATTGCCACGATACATCCTGCCAGACGCTCGAGTTGCGCCTGCAGTATACTGAATATCCCCAATTCAAGTACGACACACAGTAAAAGAAAAGTACTCCCACCATCCCTACAGGTGAAATCACCCCTTTGTGTGTCCAACAACTGTAAATAAAGACAAATAAATAAAGTCTGCAACCTCTCCTTCACCTAACACACAGGCAACAAAATCACCAAAGGCGATAAGGCTCCACCACAATCACACTTAAAAAAACGGCTCTGTAGTGACCAGTTATGTTGCTGCCAATGAAACAGCTACCATCCACTCGACACATAAATTTTTGTTGTCATCTTTACAGGTGTAGCTGTACATGGTAACGGGTAAAGATGGTACAAATTTTTATTGTATTTTCTTCCATCGTTTTAACTTAGCCTCAGGCGCCGGCCGCGGTGGTCTAGCGGTTCTAGGCGCACAGTCCGGAACCGCGCGGCTGCTACGGTCGCAGGTTCGAATCCTTCCTCGGGCATGGATGTGTGTGATGTCCTTAGGTTAGTTAGGTTTAAGTAGTTCTAAGTTGTAGGGGACTGATGACCACAGATATTAAGTCCCATAGTGCTCAGAGCCATTTAGCCTCAGGCAGTGGCGTGAGCTGTTACGTAAACTACTCCGCAGTACTTGTGGCTGGCTCCCACGCTATTACGCTGAGCTAGGGACTCCACCACGATATTCCTGAGTGAGAGACGCCAACTTTCTGCCTCAAACTCACCAATGGGAAGACCGGGTGCCATCACATGAGGTAAGCGAGAGGGTCGGCGAGGTAGCGCTCTCTTGCCTGCCAGCTTCCTTACCCTCTGGACGTGTCCGCCAGTCCTTCCTGTTGAAGGCGAAATGCTCTTTCCGTGCCATGTGTGGTTCACTCCACGGCCATAGCCAGTTTTAATGAATGTTGTATTCATTAGTGGTAGTTTTTGGGAATTCATTAGTGGTAGTTTTTGGGAATAAAGCCCACCTTTTCAATGAATCATAGCATTTATCAATTTTTGTGTATCAAAAACATCCTGGATGCCCATCTGCCAAGCACATAATTCTTGAACTTACTTTTAATTTTGGCCTTCAGGCCACTACATAAGTGCCCAACGTCAGGGGGATGAATGTACCTCTCTTGATTTTTCGTTTTCCAAGCAGAATGATTGTGTGGTTATTAGGTTACTTTGAACTTAGAGGAATTACACTGTTATTTTTCAATATTGGTTAAAACACAAGTGTACTTCCTGCATTTTTCATGTTTGACATAAATTTAACTTGGGTTATAAGGCCTGTGACATCTGAAGTGGTGTAGCACCATCACAACAGGGTACTAACGTTGGGTACAAAAACTTCTATACTCCACTTTGTGTTACGTTATCAAATTGTAGTACGCACCTCTGTACACAGAGCTGTTATCAGGGGATGGTGGGCTAGCTCCTGGTAGCAGGGCTCATATATCTTTTTACTAAATTACATTGTAGGCGTTGCAGTAGCTCCAGAAGTATGCCACATCTGTATGTATTCTTTGCACATCAAATCATCAGACAATGTAAACAAATTTATCCGCCTTATTGTATTTCTTTAGCTCATGGATCAGCATGGATCGAAAAAGAGAATCAAATTTATTTCTTATTTTGTGTAAAAGAAGCTTTTCATGAAGTGAGTAGTACAATGTATAGAGCTTATATACAATAAAAACGCTTTTGTAAAATATGTAATCACTAAAACTTTGTTATATTTTAGGACACATATGTAAAACCTTTTGTGAAGTATATAATCACAAGAACTTTGTTATATTTTAGGCTGCAAATGTAAAACTTTCGAAGAAATCAGCATTACTCTCTGATGATGGACTCAGGCCTGAAACTAGTAACGGTAAAATAAAATAATTTCAAAAAAATTGTGGCTTGTGGAAGTATTCCCCACAGTATAATTTACAAAAAGGGCTGCAGTGTACTTTAACGATAATGGATAAAATAAACTTGTATATTTTACGCAGCCCGGCGGCTGACGTTCTGGGCCCTCTCCATGTGCTAGTGATGGTGTGGCCTGATCCAGCTTTCACCATTTCCATGCTACCGCAGGTGGGGCAGGGAACGGATATCTCTAATGGTCCAGCGATCATGAGTATTGCTCCTCTGGAAAGGGGCTCTCCCTGGTGTGTTGTTTGTTTAAATAAAGACATTATAGTTACTATCCTAGTCCCAGCAGTTGTTTAAGCACAGTATAGATGTATTTAAATTTAGGACACGTGAGATCCAAACTTAGGGTGTTAATTGTTTATGCATGATGCCAGTGGGATAGGGGAAATTGTTTAAGCTTAGAACAGCTGGGCTTCTTCTTGGAGCAGCCAGTATACAACATAACAGAAAAGCCTGGTGGACTTCTTGAATTCTGTAATTAGAACAAGTGATATGACAAACATGACTGAAGATCCCTGCATGTCTAAGTGAATAATAGATCTGGGAAAATACATTAAGTGGTTTTTTATGTCGTTGAAAGTACGTCAGGAGCCAGGCTACAACCTGTAGGATGAAAAATATCTCCAGACTGCGATTTGTATCCTTTGTCTGACAGACTTGGACCTGCAGCGGAAATAAACACCTTTAGTCCTAGGACATGTACATGGGGAGGAAGGATGACCTATGGAGACAATAGCCTTTGTTGCACCACCCCAGGCTCAAACCGGTTTCTTTTGTTGAATAGGTAGACATCGACTTGCACGGCAAATTTCTTTGTCCTAGGGAAAAGCAGGAAATCTGGCAAAAATACAGGCTAGGAGAGTATCCCTATACAATCATCTTGAATTTTTGAACTTCCTCGTATTTATATGTAGGTTTGGAAGGAAAATCTATCAGAAAAATTGGGCTATTTTTGAATTTCCCACCAAATTTTTAATTTACCACCATTTATACACAGGGCAATTGGCCTATGTCGGAAGGGTCACATTGGGTGGACAGTAACCTTTGTTCCAGATCTGGGAAGCCCAGGAAGGCGGGGTGTGACATGAAAAACCACTTAACAGATCAATAGTGGATTAGAGAACTATAGACATTTCTTCCAGAGCAATAGAGTGGGTAACATGAAAAACTACTTCACAGAACGGTAAGAGGGGAGAGGGAGGGTGGTGGCATCCTTTGTTGTGCAAGAACCTGCACAGCCTACTTACTAGTATGATTCGCCCCAGTTTTACAGTACACCTATTCAGATATCGCTCAAACTCCCTTCTCTCAGAGGAATAATCATGTGTGTTACCTAAATCATTTTAAGAGCTGGTGTACATCCAATGAAATTTCAGAGACTTCCAGCAAGATGCTGCAAACCTACATATAAGGAAAACAGCTGTTTTATGGCGGTGCATAAATACGACTAAGAGCGACTGTGTTCAGTGCACTTAACTATACAATCGAAAACAGTAAATTTAGTAACGATCCAGTGTGTCAGCTGATAAAATAATACACACCAAAGAAAAGTTTTGCATCACCCCAGTTCCCAGAACTCCTGAAGATACACGTTGACTGTGGATATTGTTCCACGGGCACAGCCTCTTTGACTGTTCAGAGATGTCACTAAAACCGCCAAAAGATGTAAACAACCATGCATGTGCAGCGCCTATTAGACGGAGGGGTCCGACAGCTGATCAGTTCCAGTCATTCCACCGGGAAGGAGGTACACGGCTCGTGTTGTCTGTAGTTCAACCACGCCTAGACGGTCAATACCGCGGTTAGATCGCGTCCGCATTGTTACTTTGTGCCAGGAAGAGCTCTCAACCAGGGAAGAGTCCTAGGCGTCTCGGAGTGAATCAAGGCGATCTTGTTCGGACATGGAGGAGATACAGAGAGACAGAAACTGTCCATGACATACCTCTTTCAGGTCGCCCAGCGGCTACTACTGCAGTGGATGTCCGCTACCTACGGGTTATGGCTCGGAGGAACGACTCAAACTGTGTGCAATAGTCTGCATGATGTGCAACTTCACTCCCAACGTCCATGGCGAGGTCCATCTTTGCAACCACGACACCATGCAGCGCAGTACAGATGGGGCCCAACGACATGCCGAATGGATTGCTCAGGATCGGCATCACATTCTCTTCACTGGTGAGCCTCGCATATGCCTTCAACCATACAATTGTCGGAGACGTGTTTGGAGGCAACCCAGTGAGGTTGAACGCCTTAGACACATTGTCCAGCGAGTGCAGAAAGGTGGAGATTCCCTGCTGTTTTGGAGTAGCATTATGTGGGGCCGGCGTACACTGCTGGTGGTCATGGAAGGCGCCGTAACGGCTGTACGATACATAAATACTATTCTCCGACCAATAGTGTAACCATATCAGTAGCGTATCGGCGAGCCATTCGTCTTCATGGACGACAATTCACGCCCCCATCGTCCACATCTTGTGAATAACTCCCTTCAGGATAACGACATCGCTCGACTAGAGTGGCCAGCATGTTCTCCTGGGATGAACCCTACCGAACATGTCTGGGATAGATTGAAAAGGGCTGTTTATGGATGACGTGAAGCACCAACCACTCTGAGAGATCTACGCCGAATCGCCGTTGAGGAGTGGACTAGCAGTGCCTTGATGAACTTGTGGATAGTATGGACGTGCTACTGGGTATTGGAGGTACCCGTGTGTACAGCAATCTGGACCACCACCTCTGAAGGTCTCGCTGTATGGTGGTGCAACATGCAATGTGTGGATTTCATGAGTAATAAAAAGGGCGGAAATGATGTTTATGTTGATCTCTACTCCAATTTTCTGTACAGATTCCGGAACTCTCGGAAGCGAAGTGATGCTAAACTTTTTATGATGTGTGTATATTTATAAATGTAAAAATATTGAAATCATCAAATAGTTTACAAAAAATATCAACAGTGTGATCCATATTCATTTACCTACATCGTTCATATTCCTTGTAAGGTACAGTGGGTATTTCATTTTTTTACTTTAGGTAAAAGCAGTAACACTACAACAACTCTTTTCAAAGTAGTGAATGAAATCGTTGGGAAAGACGAGTACATGAAAACTCAATAGTAAAAAACAGCTACCACGTTGGAGGAGCCAGGTGATAGATTCATGATAAAAATCAGTTGATCAAGTCATGGGCGTAGAGTTGTTTCACACACAGAGGAAGAAGCAAAAGATATCTGGTTACTACAAAAGAATTGTGGCAGTGGGCAATAGTTTTGCAGCTTTATCGCAATTGTAAACTTTTAAATTCAAAGTCTCAAAAAACTGGTGCTATTCTTTCAAGGAGAAACACAGAATTTGGCAGCATTGTGCCATCAAATTCGTCACCACCAAAGACAAGCACACGTTTGGTGAATTATTGCGAATGGCAAGATTGTTTCAAGTTCAAACCTCCACTATAATTCTGGAAGTTAACCCTGATTTCGTTAGAAATACAAACAAAACCGAATATGAGTATTACATCTCCAGTATGATAATGTTATCATGTCGAGTTGAGAATGTAACAGAAATAACTGTTGGCCAATTGATGCACTTGTACATTGCCCAATGAGGATTACTACTTTACAGAAAACTGAGAAGTTAGTGGCTCATTTGGTACCTGATTCCAACAAGATGCAAACCAATAAATGGAATGGAGTCAGGAGTGGAATGCAGAATCTGCAAAGCTTGCAAAAGGAATATTTTAACAGTTTTTGGATAAAGTTTTGTGACCTTACTTAAAAATGGAGCCCTCTCACTACATTATCAACTGGTGGTGTGGGCAAATTGATTTCTCGTTATATGGAGGGTTGTTTGTCGATGAAATCGAAATATCGATGTGTTTATTGAAAGTACTTCCGCAAAGTGAGCACCATTCTATCATCGCTTTGACATATCCTTTTACTAACAATTGAAGAATTACATTTGCCGATAACAGACTTACACTATTCTGTTCACAAAGCAAAGGGAGACCGCAAGTAAAGGTGGTACAATAAAAATATATGCCTTGATATATGTTTGTTCTGTATGCCACAGATAATCCCTGTTTTCTTATCATGTTTCGTAGTCTGTGTATTATTTTGTAGTGAAATGTCAGTGCATACCATATCTTCCTGTTGTTTGTGTTTTCTTTGTCTTGTGTGCTTTGGGTTCCCTGTTGGGTGGTTGTTTCTGATGTGTTGTATTGTAATACTGTGGTGTGTGTTGGGTGTCAGCCATATTTTTAGTTTTTGGTTCAATCTGTCTACTGCGTTTATTTTGCAACTATTTTTTGTGACAGTGCGCCTGATTTAGTTCTTGTGTGTAGCTATTCATTGGAACTCTTTAGGTCTTTGTATGAGGTATCTGAGGCTGACCTAATTTTGAGCTGAGGGATGGTTAAATCTGTTGTTTTTAACTGTACTGGTTGATGTAGGAAAAAACTGCCAAAGATATATATATAACACACTGATAACACAATGCAATGGCCCCAAAAGCAGACCAAAGGACAAGGTTAGTCATAATGTATAAAAGGTACTACACAAAGAAACAAGATGTTCATAACACAGAACAGCTAGTCTCAACCATATTGAAATTAATCACAGAAAAAAATTATTTCAAGTTCATAGGTGGAATCTACATCCAACTGGAAAGACTCTTTATTTGATCACCTAAAAAGGTGTACTGGACAGTATCTTCCTTAACTATCTCGAAAACCAGATCTTTGAAGGAATAAAAAAACCTAAACAGAGCAAAGAAGTATATTTGTACCACTATGTTGATGACATAATTTGATTGTTAGCTGCCGCATATGACTAGGTATTACAGTTACACAGAGACATCAGTGCTACCCACCCAGACATCCACTTCACACATAAAACTGAAACAGAGAATAAAATAAACTTTCTACACTTCACAAACGAAAGAAAAAACCACAAACACTGGTTCTCAATATACAGAAAACCTACATCAAGCACACAGCAATACACACCAGGTCTAACCATTCCACAGTATATAAACAACCCAGTCTCACATACCTCTCACACCCACCATCACGAAAATTTCCTCCAGATCGAGCAGTACAAAAAGGAACATGCATAACTCACTGCCTCTGAAACTATCCTGTTACTCTCCCATGCCAACCACACATACTTAAATTTCATGAAATACATCACACTGGCAACATACAATACAAAGAATAGTCACAACGTTATAATCACATCACTTTCAGCTTTCCCACTTCAATTAGTATTTATCCCAGTTTCACACGACACTGCCCCACTTCATAAATTTTCTTTCCTACCATGAACTCTGGAGGATATATGCACGTCTTCCTGTGCAATGCAAGCCAAGTGGCGTTGCTGGATAGACGGCTGACTCACCTTGCTTCTCTCTCAGAGTATTATAGTTTGAATCAAGCGTCACACGGAAACATAACATGCAAAGTAATATTAAGAACATATTCATCACACATGCGAGTCCTCAACTGATACCATGGACGAGTACTTCTCTTTATCCTTTGTCTCACACACAGATTGAGACTCACACAGTACTCACCACGTGGAAGTACTCGTCTCTAATTTCAAGTCCTGCACACGCCATTTCTTAAATATTTCCAACTTGCAGTACACACGCTAGTAATTCAGCTTAACTGAAGCACTCGGAAGTATTTCAACTTGTTGCTACATGTGGTTTCATTGTGACCGTTGGTCACTTCCGAAGATTACTACGATCCCCTTAATATTACCTGCCTGACATTTAATTCTCCCCACAAAAGTTCCTGAAATAGAGAAATTATTATTCCAAACTACACTCAAGTATTTCACATGCATACCATGTCTCCACTCTTTTTTCTTTACGGAGCACACCTAAGACAGGTCTTACCAACACAAGATCCAGCGGCAGAGTGCTGAAACATGGCCGTTCTTCAGGTCATCTCGCACCTCCATCGAGGTGGGGGAAGACCATGCTACCCATTGGTCAGCCCCATTTCAGGCGCTCAAAGCTCCGGTATATTTCATCTCTTTGGTTCCACCAAAGGTGACCAAAAGATCGTCTCAAAGATGATCATATATTCACATTCACTATCTGTGGTTAGCAGACGACCATACATTCATTCATTTCACAGATCTCACCAAACCGGATCTAGGGATTTATTTTGTTGGGATGCACATGTGATCAATTAAATAAATAAATTGTCATTCTTTCCCACACTGGTATCCGGCTTTGGTGTATTAAGTGAAATTGAGTTATTATTACAGAAAATATGTTGTTCTGACAAGAATAATGAAGTATGTTGTACCTATTTTCAGTGTCGGGCGGTACTGTACCCTTTCAGTGGTTACACTGCTAGGGTAAAAAAATCGTGTGGAAGAAAGCACACATGTACTAACCCGACCTCCTCCTAAGGAGGAAAAAGGGCTTGTCTTTATTATTTAACCAATTTCAAGCAGATGTGTTCGCCACTGGGTCTGGGCTCCAACTGGCTTAATTCATATCGTTGCCACCAGAGGGCGCTACCGTGACGTCAGGTGATTACGCAAGTAACATTATCCAAGACGGCGGCACCCAGTGTGTCCACCAAGAGGTCTGGAGCCCGACTGGCTTAGTTCATATAGTCGCCACCATAGGGCGCTATCGTGACGTCAGGTGATGACGCAAGTACCGTTATTCAAGACAGCTGTATACAGTGTGTGTCCACCACATGGTGTGGGTCCAGTTCATATCGCCACCAGCAGAGGGCACTCTCATGACGTTAGGTGATGTCACAGGTACCGTAACTCAAGATGGCGGCACCCAGTGTGTTCACCACGAAGTCCAGACTCCAACACACTTAGTAAATTTCGTCGCCGCCAGAGTGCGCTACCGTGACGTCAGGTGATGACACAAGTACTGTTATTCTAGATCGGTGCATACATTTTGTTCCCCATGTCCTCTAGGACACAGCCACTTCACGATCCCATTACGTAATCCAAGATCGTTTGCTCTCTCTCACACGTTTATAACAGGATATGTGGCGCGTGTACAGCCAAGGAGTGCACGACTGATGACGTCAGAGCCTCCAGCCAGCACGTTCATACTCGCGCCACAGGTAGTCTTCTGCAAATACCCTAACGAATGTAACTGAACACATGTGACACCCACATAGTGCATCTAACTTGTCAATTACCTAAGTGCTTAATTCCAATTCAATTTTAATTATATTCCATAAATGAATGTACCATGTCGATATTCAATTATGAAATGACAATTTTCACATTTTCCCACTAGGAGCGCAATTTTCATTTATTCACGACATAGCACCCCACTCCCCCACCCCTAGAATGCTGCACTCCTATTGGCTACTGCATTAGACACGTGATCCTACACCATAGAACCCCAGATGATGATCTGTATGGGGAAAATGGCGCGAAAATGACTCAGGTTGCGCTGGGCTACAGAGGAGAGTAAGGAAGGAGTGCCCTCTATTTATTTTTGAACATTTTATTTATCACACTGATACAAAAGACATGCTTTGGGCCATCTCACACAGCCCATAGACCTGTACACTACTTCTAAACAACGCTGTCTAGACAAGCAAAGAACACCTAATTTTCTGAAATAATTTCATTACCCAGTTGCAGAAACCTCCTAACTAATGCAGCACAGGGATTTGTAGAATGCTCAGTACTCGTAAACTGTCCAAATAATGCATAGCACAGCCTACAGGCCCGCTCGCAAAATAATGCAATCAACGTGCGAAGCAGTCTCCGCCAACCCCTGTCCACTAGAGGGCACAGGCAACCCCAACGAAGTGGCACGGCCGTCAGCTGTCAAACGACGGACAGGGCACCGCTTGGGTCAAGCAAGCATCAGGCGGCCACATCCCTTTTCATACTTGACACATCATAAATTCCTATCGCAATACATGTTCACCTAGACACATGTCCTGGCGCGACTGCCAGGGACGCGTGCGAAGTCACAGTCGTGAGCCGCCGCCGAACGCAGGAGAAAGTTGCCTGCCTTATACTGACGTCACGGAATTCCAAGACGCGCTCACAAGACACACCTCCAAGCAGCAGATGTCTTTACCGCCGATGACAGAATGACAGAATAGCACAGGGCGCATTGCTCCTCGCGCCACATGACACACCCGTTTAACCATACTTAACTACCCAGCGTCGCTCTCGCCTCGCCGCGAAACATCTGCGCGGCTACTCGCCATCTGAAACGTTCTCAATCTTTTTCTTACGTCACATGGCTTTGAAAAAAAAAAAAAAAAAAAAAAAAAGAAAGAGACAAGTCCACCTCTCGGGAATTGTCTAGTGTCCCAGAAATAGTTAACGCTCGCTTTCTACATGTCTTAGCTTCTATGCACGGAAATTCTTACCCCAACAGAATCTGTTTACGACAATAACATCCAATTCACTCGTCCCAGTGCACCTAACGTGATACCCTTACTGCTCTCAACATATGCAAACGTCCTCAAAGCTATGTAGAGGCTCCTATATCCCTGCACAAGGATATGAATCAATTGAGAATTATGATTCGCTCATAATGAATTTACCCGCCGAATTACTGATACCCCCAATATCGAAGCACTGTCCGCCGTTTTTCCCTCTGCAGACGAGACTTTCAGTGGTTATTTTGCACATATCGCCATATTGCACTAACAATTAAACCATACAAACTACCATACATATCGTCAAATACGGAAACTCTTACTATAGGACACCAGTCATCCTCTCTAGTCAGCCATAACATAAACTATAATAACTTTACAATGCAATATATACACATAATACATATCGTAAGGCACAGTAACTTTACAACCCAATATATACACATTTTACACAAACAGTGCAGTTATATTCTATATCTGAACACTACACGAACAATTTATACTATGCCTACACTCACACAGGCTATATGTCACCATGCTCCCCAGTCCCAGGGAAGCACCGTCAGCCTTTTCTTTCTTTCTACAGACGTGACATTCAGAACCATACAAAATCATCCCTTTTACATCAGAGCACCGTCAGACGAGTCGATGTCTGAACTCATCTGCAAATTCGAGATCGTTCCCCCTCGGCACAAACGAGTTACTGTTTCTGCTCCGAGCCTGCTCGCTTTCCTACAGACATCTCCAGACTCGAGGATTACAAGAACATACGCATTTCCGCATTGTTCACCATAATATTATACCAGTTTCACCGTACATCTCAATATGAAGCACTAGGCGGCCCCTACCGATCGCTAGCGCAACATAATTCCCAAGATATCCACACTTTAAATTATTTCTCTACAAACTCCAAACTTTAGCGAGGTGCAGCGTGCTGTAAACCGCTGAGTAATTAGAAACAAATAAACCAAACTCATATTTCCACTCTCGAATACCGAAGACGGTCATCTAGCATATTCCAAATCATCCCTATAATTTACAAGCCAACTAATGTCTCTCCCATGTCTACCTTTCTTTCTACAAAATGGTTCAAATGGCTCTGAGCACTATGGGACTTAACATCTCAGGTCATCAGTCCCCTAGAACCTAGAACTACTTAAACCTAACTAACCTAAGGACATCACACACATCCATGCCCGAGGCAGGATTCGAACCTGCGACCGTAGCAGTGCCGCGGTTCCGGACTGCAGCGCCTAGAACCGCACGGCCACCGAGGCCGGCTTTCTTTCTACAGACGTGACATTCAGCGCCATACAAAATCATCCCTTTTACATCAGAGCACCCTCAGCCGACTGAAGTCGATGTCAGAACTCTTCAGCAAATTGCAGATCGTTTCCCCTTGGCACAAACGCGTTACTGTTTCTGCTCCTTGCTTGCTCGCTTTTCTACACACATATCCAGACTCCGGTATTACTAGAACACACATATTATCACCGTAATATTATACCATTTTCGACGTACTTCTCGATCTCAAGCACTAGGCGGCATCCTACCTATAGCTAGCGCAACATAATTCCCAAGATATAGACTCGAAAATATTTCTCTACAAACTCCAAACTTTAGCGAGGCTCAGCCTGCTTTAGACCACTGAGTAATTAGAAACAAACAGAGGAAATTGGTGAATTATGCAGTAAACCAAAAAATGTTGAATGTGGAATATTTAATTTAGATACATTTGATCACGTTAGTACTCATTGGATTTGTCGTTATAAACCAGAACTTAGGAAATATGTTCTTTATTCGTTTGGTGGTAATATACTGAAAGAATTAGTAAATTATTTGGGAAAAAATTCCTTATATTATAGCGTTGAAAGACTATAGAATTTACACAAATTTTATTTGCAGTCATTTATGTTTATTTGTTTTAAAACTGTTGTGAGATAATTATAACTTCAACGATATTTTAAATAAAATAATTGGAAATTTTAAGAAATAAACTACTTCAACCTAAAGGTGGTATGAATATTGGAAAAACAATCTTAGAAAACATAAAAAATGATTTAAAACAAAAACTGATCCAAAAATAAAACTTTAATGAAACAATTTTATAAGCAGTTATGTAACACTTTTAAAGTAACTAAAGGCTATATTGATTTTAGTGTTAGACGCTTAATATATATAAGAGATCCTGTGAATGTCAGGATGCAGTAACCAAACAATATTTAGAAAATGAGTTAATCAGTCTTGTTACAAAACCTGAATACACAAATATTCTAACACAGCTCAGTACCTATGTCCCTATAACACATTCTAAAGACGAGATTAATCGACTTAATAAAACTTATCTAACTAATTAATTTACCAAACAAGGTAGTAGAGTCAGTTTTTCAGATTACATCTCTAACACAGATTTAACACTACAACTAAGTCAGTTAGGTAATCTTCAGAAAAGAATGTATGACAAAAAATTTAAATTACTTTTTGTTAGAGGTGATGAAATATTGATATATTCATTTGAATATGATGTAAGGATCAAGAGAATTATTTTATTTGGGGCCAGTGTAGATAGTCATAGAGATAAAAAGACATAATGTTGATGAATTTGAAATTTTATATGCAACTCAGTTCAGTAAGCCATTATTTCAAATGAAAATGAAAGATATTGTCACTTAGAAGAAGGTGTAATTAGATGAATGACAAACACTAACTTCACTTAACGAAGGTTTATTCAGCACTTGCACATACAATAGAGCAGAGCGAACTGCCTCCGGCCACAACACATACACTGTATATACAGTTACAGAACATTCCAGTACAGTGATTCTTGATATTTCTAGATACTCCCAGAATGTACTCGAACCAAATATAGAAATTAAAATTTTACAATTCAGGTGAGTTCTGAACTCACGACCCTCCATGCCACAGTCTCGTATCATAACCTCTACATCACAAGGACTGTGCTACTCAGCTTCTTATGTGAAAATATTTATAACTCTAATCTGTTAAGAGGGCACCTATTTTAAGTGAATTGCTTATGATTGGAGAATTGATTTTAGAATCAAATGATGATGAGAGAATGAAACAATAATTAAATGTTGTTAAATTTTTATCTGTAAAAATGTACAATCACATCTACTGCTGGAAATTTAAAAATTTACTGAAACACATAATCCTCAGAGAGTAACAATTAAAAATGGAAGCCAAAGAACTGAATGTCTTTCTACAGTTTGCAACAGTAAAAGCAGTAAGATCGTTAAAAATCTTCATAGGTTAAGGGGAAAGCATTTGTGAAGAAATTATTGTTGTTGTTGTCTTCAGTCCTTAGATTGGTTTGATGCTTCTCTCCATGCTACTCTATCCTGTGCAAGCTTCTTCATCTCCCAGTACGTACTGCAACCTACATCCTTCTGAACCTGCTTAGTGTATTCATCTCTTGGTCTCCCTCTACGATTTTTACCCTCCACGCTGCCCTCCAATGCTAAATTTGTGATCCCTTGATGCCTCAGAACATGTCCTACCAACCGGTCCCTTCTTCTTGTCAAGTTGTGCCACAAACTCCTCTTCTCCCCAATTCTATTCAATACCTCCTCATTAGTTATGTGATCTACCCATCTAATCTTCAGCATTCTTCTGTAGCACCACATTTCGAAAGCTTCTATTCTCTTCTTGTCCAAACTATTTATCGTCCATGTTTCACTTCCATACATGACTACACTCCATACAAATACTTTCAGAAACGACTTCCTGACACTTAAATCTATACTCGATCTTAACAAATTTCTCTTCTTCAGAAACGCTTTCCTTCCCTTTGCCAGTGTACGTTTTATATCCTCTCTACTTCGACCAGCATCAGTTATTTTGCTCCCCAAATAGCAAAACTCCTTTACTACTTTAAGTGTCTCATTTCCTAATCTAATTCCCTCAGCATCACCCGACTTAATTCGACTACATTCCATTATCCTCGTTTTGCTTTTGTTGATTTTCATCTTATATCCTCCTTTCAAGACACTGTCCATTCCGTTCAACTGCTCATCCAAGTCCTTTGCTGTCTCTGACAGAATTACAATGTCATCGGCGAACCTCAACGTTTTTATTTCTTCTCCATGGACTTTAATACCTACTCCGAAATTCTCTTTAGTTTTCTTTACTGCTTGCTCAATATACAGATTTAAGAAATTATTAATGAATTACATAAACTGATGAGAAAAAATTTTAAAGAAGAAATGATATTTCTTTTGGAATTGATGATTTATGACAATTGGATATAGTCATAATGGATTCAGGTATTTTAATAGGAAATTCCAAAATAAATAAAGGGTATATATATTTATCTACTGTTATTGATGTCTTTTTCAAAATTTCCTTGTGCTGTTCTAGTTACAGATAAGACAGCTAAGAATGTAACTGATGCTTTTGAAGAAAATATTTAAAAAGAGATCACCAAAAAATTTACAAACAGACCACTGTAAAGAATTCTATACTAAAGACTTTAAAGAACTGATGAAAAATATATTATTAATCTCTATTCAGCTTTTACTGAATTAAAAGCATCTGGTGTAGAAAGATTTAACAGAACACTTAAAGAAAAATGTGGAAGAAATTTGACTTACAAGGTAATTATAAATAAACTGAATTGGTGTCAAAACTAGTTAATGAATACAATAATCATATAATAAAATCCTTCAATGATAAAAATGAAGCCAATAAAAGTTAATGACACAAATTATAAACTAACTGTTGTTGAATCTAATGCTGATGCCAAATTTAAGAAAAGGAGTTAAAGCTAGAATTAGTACACTTCAAGTAATATTTGAGAAGCGATACACAGCCAGCTAATCAAGCAAATATTTGAAATCGATTCTGTTATTCCTTCTAATCCAATTACATATAATTTAAGACTATTGAATGATGAAGAAGTAAAAGTAAGTTTTTATGAGTATGAATTACAGGAAACAAAATATACTGATGCATATTTTAGTGAAAAAGTTTTTGAAAAGGAAAGGAGATAAACTATATACTAAATGGTTAGGATTTCATAATTTGCATAATAGATGGGTAGATAAAACTCAGTAGAAATAATATTATTTTATAAAAGTTAGACCCCCATCAGAGGATGGTCTATATTGTGATTTTAAAACTGAATCATTAATAAAATTTTTGTCTGGACTTAAGTGTAACTGGTGGCTACAATTTAATTCTTTATAATTTTTAAATTTTCTAAGAGATTTCGTATATGCTACAAAAGTTAGACCCAGTAATTACCTGGGTCTAGCAGGAAAATTATTTTTTATTGACAAAAAGCTATATATATGAATGTATTGTGCGATACATTTGAGAAAATTAGCCTCTTTAATATTTTCTGTCTGTATGTTATCCTGATGAGGATGGAGTTGTAGTCGCAATAAACTAAATGGAATGTGGATTATTTATACAATCTCAGTAGAGAGGAAATTTGTTTTATTTGTGAATGCTGTAAACAGTAATTGTAATTTACTTACTACAGTACTTAAAATTTATTTCTGGGTTGGGTCAACTTCTCTTAAAATAGTCATACAGTCATTCCATATACTCCTCACCATATTTCCTATAATTGTATATCATTTAGATTTGAGAACATTTTCTAAACTTTGTCTAATAATGTTCAGTTTATCAGGATATTCTTCATAGATTTTAGAAACAATTGTAGTAAGTTCTACTCTAGTCAGATCATTTAATACAATTTTATCTATTACCTTACTGCTTACTTTAGTTGTGAGATCTTGAGAAATTTTAATAGTTGTAATTATTGATAAGGTAGCAACGTGTTATTGAATATTTTATCTCCAACTTCAATGTCATCTGGTTTTAATTCCTTCAACAACAAGTCACATCCTCTGCTAATCAATGTACAAGTTCTAGAGTTCTTTACCATCTTCTTTTCTATGTGTCTTAAAAGGTGAATGAAATAATTATTCAGTAGTATGATAATTAACACATTCTCTCATGTAGTAGTATTCAGATTTGATGTCTGGATGTTCACCAGTGTTATAGGCAGTCAGTCTTGATTTAATTTTATTCTTCAGTGTGCCACCAACTTAATAAATATGACGTTTTTGTAGTTGTTTTGTACTAACAACATATATGATGTTATTCCTTTCTACTTTTGACATTTTCATATTTACCTTACTTAATTTTATATTTCTAGCTTTATCTCCCACTAGTTGTTATTGTAGTCTCTGTTTTTGTTCATCTTCTATTTTTAGTTTATTTTCAAATTCTGTACCTAGTTGTTTTTTTTCACTGTTCTGGTCTATATTTAATATAATCGAATAACCTTTTTTCAACTATCACATTATATTTCCTAAAAGGTTTACTGATTTGATTATTCATCATCATTATTGATTCTTCAAAATTAACAACAGATAATTTCAACCAAGTTTTCTGAATTTAATTATTTTTGCTGTAGGTTGACAATTCATATTCAAGAAATGGTCAGTCATCCAGTAAGGTATTATTCTGGTGTCTAAATTTTTAGATACATGAAAGTCTTCATAAATAAAGCATAAAATATCATTATAATTAACACATTTCTCTCTTTTAATTAAGGACTCCAAATGTATTTAAACTAACTGTCTAGAATTAATTGGTATACCAGTTTCTGAATAAATTCAAAGATACTCACCTCAGATTATTCGGCATTAGTTGTACTTGGAACTGGTTTCACTTATGAAAAAACTTTTTGATTCGTTTTTGGAATTTAAGTAAGTTCTAAAGCAAGTAGTTCGCCACATTTTATTTCAGTATATTCAAGATAAAAAAATTTTAAAGATCATATAAAATGCCCTTTTAACTACCATAAATATCTAGTCTGTGCATCCCCAGATATTGAAATACCCTGATGAATTGAGTTTGAAATACCATTTGTAATTAAAATCAATCAGTCAAACCATGGACATACATTATTAATCAATTCTCTTTGTCACAAAGGCTTAGTTTACCTCTGTAAAAAACCAAATGAACATACAAATTTTTTTGAAAATAAAAGAATATAAATTTATAAAGATTTTTAAGAGGTTAACTTTTAGGTATCAAATCTTTGAATTTTCTTAATCGCCTTTGTTTACACTTACTAAATTACCTTTCATAAACAATGAACTTCCAAATGGATATTAATTGGGTTTTTACATATTTAGAATTTTTGGTTTTACGGATCTAACAAAAATTACTTCTAATAAATGGTGAGCCTAAATAGTCTAAAAGTAATCAATCTAAAAAATAGAGCAAAAGAATTAGGACTTGAAGATTATTCAATACTGAGGAAACAAAACTTATTAATCTCAAAAGTAACCACAATATTAACAAAGAAAAAACAATAATAGTAATGAAGAAGTGAACAGTAATATTAACAATGAAGTGAATAATTTAAAAACTCAACAATGACCACTTATTTAAATGATCTACCTTATATGTAAAAATTTAAATTTTAGGTCATTATAGAAATCGTATTTAATAAATAAAAGTTATAGAAATATAGTTGTAGATTACATTAAAAAGGAAAATCCATTTAGTGAATGTGAATGAAAACATATAATTTCAAGTCATAATATACCTGAAACACAATTTCCAGGTAGATTATATTGGGAATATGTATCATGCTATTATGTATTACCCGAAGATTTAGCAAGAGAATTTCCAGATAAAAGAATTGGGAAAATATATGAATAAAAAAACATTTATCTGAAAACTTCATATGAAAATTTCAAGACAAATTGGATTTTGTGTGTACATCAGAAAGAAAACATTCATGCAAGGATTTTATTAGAGAAATTCAAGATAAATTAAATTGGGAACAAAATATCATGTGGACAAAAAAAGTCTAAAGAATTTGTTAGAGAATTTCATGGCAAATTAAACTGGTACTATATATAAGGTTTTCAAGAACTGCCTGAAGATTTTATAGGAGAATTTTCTAGATAAAATTAATTGGGATGTTGTAAACAAGTTTTAGGAAACTGAAGAGAGCCGTTGGTGAAGATTGGCCTTTTATGAAACCATTCTGTGCATTTACAAGAACTTTATTTTTGTTTATGAAGAGTAGCAAACTGTCATACATTATTCTTTCAATTATTTTCGAAAATACTGATAATAATGATAGTAGCCTGAAGTTTTTAATGTCAGACTTTATAAACTGGTATTACTGTTGACTGCTTAAGTTTACTTGGAAACGCAGCAGTTTCAAAGGAGTCATTGATTATGTCCACTGGTTGAGAGACAACATAATCAGTACTCTATTTAATAATTTTGTCAGGGATACCATCCAATCTGCTGGTCATTTTACTCTTTAGTTTGTTGATAGCCGTTTGTACTTCTTTGAGTGTTACGGGAGATAGGTACATTGTACTTTCATTTATTGGAGTTAATACCTTTGTCTTTGGATTATATTTTGTGGTGACCATGTGTTGGGCTACATTAATGATCATTAAATAAATTAGCTATCAGAAGTGGATCATGAACAATTTCATTCCTGTGTTTTATGGTGATTTTTTACTTTCATTTTCATGTTTGCCTGTATGATTATTCATAACTTTCTACATAGAATTCACTTTGTTGCTACCCTTTGTGACATATGAATCATTGCGCTACTTATTTGCAGCAAGTATAGCTTCCCTGTGCTTTTTCCTATAACATTTTACATATCATTTCAAGATAGTATTTTGCTTTGCACACTTATATAGCATTCAAAGACTTTCTGATGTCTCTTTGATTTCACTTGTTATCCATGAATTTGATTTTTTGTTTAATTTCATTCTCTTCAGAGGGAATGAAATATCATGGCAGTATTCATAATCTGACAAGAACTTGTTGAATTTAATATCTACAGAACTACTGCTTTCTATGTCCCAGTTTAAATGTTTTAACATTAGATTAAAGACCGTAATGCTGTCATCATTAATTAATCTTCTCTCAATATATCTCCCGTTGTCACTTTTCTCATGAGATTTCTCTAACATGAATTTAACTGCTTGATGATCAGAGAAACTGTGACCAATGCCTCAGATTTAAAACCACATTTTGATTTGTCAATGAATATTTGGTCCATAGTACATTCGCTTTTGCTGCCATATCTGGTGGTATCTTCTACACACATGTCCATATTATAGGACATGTTTTTAGTAGATTAACAAGTTTCTGTCCTTTTTCAGAGGTGTCTTCGAAATTAACATTGAAATCTCCAAGCATAATTATGTACTTTGGCAACTATTTAGATAGTTCAGAAGATTTTCAAAAATTTCAGAGAACAATTCAAAATTGCCAGATGGGAACCTATCTATACATGCAGTTATAATTTTACTATCAGTTAGTTCACATAAACAGTATTCAAAATCTTCTTCAATACAGCAGACATTTTTAAACCTAATTTCCTTTGATTTAGCACCTGTTCTTACATATATACATGTTCCACCCCCTCTGTATATTTTCCTGCTAAAACTGCTGACCAATTGGAAGTCTGAAGTCCCAACTGCACATTTTTGTATTTCTTGCAGCCAGTCTTCAGTAATATATGAGATAGAAATCTCCTTCAATGAATGATTCAAACGGACCTCTGGATCAAATATCTTACTAGTTAAGCCCTGTACATTATGATATAGGAGAGTTAAAGGATTATTCAGTTCTATGAGAGGTATATTTCTTGCCTGGTTAGTTCTTTGAAGAGTAGGCTCTAGTCTTCTTTTCTTTCCTGATCTGATTTACACCTCCTGGGAGTCTTGGACTTCTTTTTGGTTGTTTTCTTCTACAGTGGATTGGGCCATAAAAAATCGTTCCTATGTTGTTTGGATGCTAACTTCTGCCTGGTGCTTCATCGTGACCTGTTGTTTTTAACTTCTGTCCACTCTGGTACGGCTTCCTCCTCAGTCTTTTTACATGGTGATATTGTCTTCTGTGCTGGTTCCCTGCCATTTGTTCATTCTACTGAAGGCATACTTGCTGTTAACTTTTTGGTCTCTTCTTCTGTTATTTTCGTATACTGTGGTGATATTGTCTTCAGTGTTGCTTCCTTGTCGCTTGTTCATTTCATAGTATGCACATATCCTTATAATTTTTTGGTTTCGTCTTCTATTATTTTCCCATATTGTAAGCATACAGTTTCGATGAGTGACTGATCTGCCTGTTGCAAGCAATTAACAGAGACCAGTGACGATGTGTTGGGCTGAATCATGGCTGAATAATGTAGATTCCTGCATAGCTTTTCTTCCCTTCCAGCACCATATGTAGCCCATGCTTCTTATAATCAGTCCTCCTTAAAAACAGATTAACATCCAGTACCTTAGCGTGACAGTAATGGGCAACATATTCCATCAAGAACGTGTTCATTTTGTATATTTTGTCGTTCCAGTCCGCCATGTCAAATCTGTAGGGTACTGTTCATAGAATCACTTTAGTGTTCATAGTTTTTGTGAGTAGCATGTTCACAGTGCGTTGGTAATCCTCGATATCTGATTCTACGTCATTTGTTTCAACCAGAACAATAACACAGCCAAATTTACTGAAGTCCTTTACATTTTCTTCACTATTATTAACAACATATTTCAATTGTGCGTTTGGGTTGACAACGGAATTCGCAAAATATCTTGGTGGAAGTGTGATTCAATAAACTGGCGCAGTGTCGTCCATGACTATCAGATAAAAATAAAATCTTGTGTCTTGTATCTGCAGGCTTTCCAGTACTTAAAACTTTATTGTAGCAATCGTTAATTATCTTACAGGCGTTACTAAACACACTACTTCTTGACGATACAAGAGCACATTATTTAGTTTTGGAGATTTCGTAATTTATCGTAGATAACACATCACAATTGTTGTTGTGCACTAAATTTACACTGCTTTCACACTTTTTTTATTTCCGTTCTCTGTGAACTGTTTATGCACATATATTTTGTCAACTTATCCGAATAAGTCGAGTCTTCTTTCGTTGATTCCTGCTTCAACATCAGCTCACGTTTTTCTAATGTAAGTTTAATAATATCCACTTTCAGTTCACTGATCATGAGTTCTAACTTAGAAACACTTTCATTTCGTTTCGATATTTCAGGTTTATATTGGACACATACTTTCTTTTTACCAGCAAAATTGGCGCTTTTTTGACGAGACACACGATAGACTTTTACACTGGCCACCATATTCAAATGCATTCATTGGTTGAAGATTTGCTACATGCTACTACAGTTATGTTCATAGATGATGAAGCTGTGTTTACACAGGTCTCCTGTACAATAAGAATACTGTTGTCTGCATCAATCAAAGGTTCTTCTTTTGCAACAAGAAGGACTTCAGAATTAATCTCGTTTATTTTGGTATCCAAAGATAAACTAACTTCTGTAAATTGTTAATTTATTTCTTGATTAACGTCATCCTAACAATTTTTTAATTGGTTACTTATTTTAGATCCAGGTTCTGTTTTCCAAAGGTCATGTTGCATTTTATAGCCGACCCTAAATGACCACTGATGACTTTACCTTTTGATTCTATCCCCGCCGGCCGTGGTGGTCTAGCGGTTCTGGCGCTGCAGTCCGGAACCGCGGGACTGCTATGGTCACAGGTTCGAATCCTGCCTCGGGCATGGCTGTGTGTGATGTCCTTAGGTTAGTTAGGTTTTAGTAGTTCTAAGTTCTAGGGGACTTATGACCTAAGATGTTGAGTCCCATAGTGCTCAGAGCCATTTGATTCTATCCCCCCATTCTGGATTCCATGGTCTAATTTAATGCTTATTTCCCCATTTGGCCTAACATTGCTCTCAGCAGTCCGTCTAACTCTGGTTTTTTTATCAACTTGCGAACTGACTCTAAATCCTGACTAATATCTGATATGCCCCCTACTGTTTGATTCGCAGTGTCTTCACTGGTGGTAATTTTTGTAATCTTAACCAAAAACTACTCTATTTGAACCAAAAGACATGACGATTTAAACTTATTATTGTACTTTTTAAAGTACGTTTTAGAACAGATTATTTATTGTGTCATTATTCATCTGGATTACAAAACACAATTAATATCATTCCAGCAACAAAATATCCCGCCACGAGACCCCAAATCTAACCATGCCATCCCCACGTCTCAAACAATACAAAGATAATAAAATGACGAAATTTAAGTCTTAACAGTAATGTTTTCCTGTTTGAACTATCAGACATGTAAATGTTCACAAGCTAATGTTCAGAAGCAACACTGAATAATAATTGTTCCAGAGTTGGTTATTACAAACACTAGAAGATAATAATAATGCTCACTTGGATTATTCAATGGAACTCGTGCAAAGGAAGAAGTTCATTCTTCTCGCAATGAATTCTAATTTTTCATACAAATTAGGACATACTTAAAGGAGCCACCACACTTTATCATTGGGGAAGCTGTAATACATAATTCTGGCATGTAAATAACGAGTATGAAATTGGCAGGTTCGCACTCTCAAAAAAAGAAAAGGCAAGAATCGTTTCCAAAATTACAGTGAATGTACCAATTGAAGATATGAGTTGATGCTTCAATTCATGGGTAAGAATGGGTACCACAGTCACAACAATACTCTGTAGTAAAACCGTTTTATGGTTTCAGAAGGGTGTCATTGTAATACTACATTTATTATTTTGATGTGCAAAGGAGTATGATTTTTGTATGTAAGTACACAAAATTATGTTACATATATGGTCCTCAAATGAATAGTCAGATCGATTAAGACACAGTAAATAAACAGGTCAAATCGTATGAGACAAGGTAAGATGTGACAAATTCATTGGTACTCAGCTAATAAATCTGTTGCAAATTTTTAATACTAGTGAGGCATACACAGTGACTTTGTATTTGCAGATCATTCCTGAAAATAACATAACAGTACTTCCATGCTTGGAAATAATTTGGTATTGAAAATGGAAGCCCATCACATTATTTCAGGTGGGTAAACTGCTATTGAAAAAAAGTTCCCTAGGTGCTGGCAGGTGTCAACATGATGATGGTGTCAACTACCAACTGAAATCTTCAGATTGTAGGCTCACCGCAGACACAATACAACCACAACAGTAATAGACATCCCTGCCAGTCGAAACTCCTCATGTACACATCATAAGTGACATCATGGAGAAGTGTTACTGAGGTGAATCTAGTATCTCCCACCAAGACTCTCCCTATGAAACTAAATGAAGATATCACAACTTCTTGATGCAAAGAGTCCACAATATGTTTTTTACAGTATATCTGATGTAGCATGTACCAAGAAAAAGATATTTAGGACAGAAACAGATTTTGTAGAGATAAAACAATTATACATACTTAAATATAATTTTCTAATGACGTTTTGGTGATTGAGTAATGCTAAATGTATAAATATCTGCCAGTTACTAAAAGAAGAAACTGTTGGTATTTTATAGGATAATTAACATCAAAAAAATGAAAAACATGTACCCAAAAAATTATAGAAGAAATATAAAAAGAGAAAATAAATTTCAGATAAATGTCTCCAAACAAAGTGTTGATCCAAAAAACTCCCTTCATGAACATAAGATATGCAATTTTCGAGGAAACATAGTTAAAAAATGAACGGAATTGGAGAGTTCATTAAACAGAAAGTGCATCGTCATCTGCTAGTGAATAGAAGTCCCTATGGCACAGATTTGTTATGGTCTGTGCTAGTTTATTTTTTATGTCCTCCATGGTTCATCCATTGTGTGCTAATTTGTTTTCAAGGTGACAGAATTCCTTAACTTCTTCTACGTCATAGTCCCTGATTTTGATGGTAAATTTCTGACTGATCTCATTTCTGTTACTCTTCACTGTTTTCATCTTTGTTCAGTTTATTCTCAGTCCATATTCTGTGCTTAGCAGATGGCTCATTCCATTCAGTGTCTCCTGTAATTCTTCCTCGCTTTCGCTGAGGACAGCAATGTCATCAGGAAATCTTATAATTCAAATTGCTGATTCTGGTCGGTTGTAATAGATAGGAGGCAACCAAGACTGGACATCCAGGCGTTTCTGAAAGCCCATGTCACTGATTCAGGTGTAATGTCTTGTAAAAGGATTGCTTCTATGCAACAGGTGATGCAGTCAATGGTTGTAGATTGTATTTGTAGCCTTTGGACTCAGGGGAAGGGTTGACTAAGTCCAGGTGTATGTGCTATAAATGTCTTATCGATACAGTGAGTGTGCCTTGTGGGGAGCAGACATACCATCCCATCTTTCTACGCTGGCAGAGAACACAGCCCTGCATCCAGTTCCTGCTGTCTGTTTTAAACCCTGGCCAAACAAAGCATTCTGTAACAAGCCTCATGGAATGACGAATGGTGGGGTGCCAAAAATTTATTTCCTAAATGGCATTAGAATCTGTGGGCATCATCTACCTTGCGATGTGTCACACCACAGTTTAATGTGAGATTCGGGTAAGCTTATTTGTTGGTGCTATACGCCTGTGTTGAAGTCATGTAAGAGTTCATGTAAATGATCATCTTGTCCTTGTGCATTTGCTAGGTCCTCATAGTTGATTAATGTACTCATGGCATGGACGCAAGACATTTAATCTGCCACAACATTCCTCCTCCATCCTAAACATGTGTTGGATGCCTGTTGACAAGTGTGCAATGAGATCTAGGTGCTGGGCGCGTCAGTGATACATATGACTAGTGTTGCGAACAGTGTGTATCAAGGGGTAGTGGTCAGTGAAAACCTTGAGGAGGCGACCCTCATTGTATTGCCTGAAATATATTATTGTCTCATAAAATGCATGTAATTCTGATCACACTGGAATCCTCTTAATGAACGTGAGAAAAAACGTATGTGTTGGTGTAAACCATTAACTGTGTGCTATAGGACTGCGTCGATAGCGTGTGGTATGGAAATCATGTCAGATGTGGTCTTCTTGGTCTTTGGGCATGGGAGAGAATATCATTATGTCGTCCAGGTATGGGAAACAGAATGGGAACTTTTGTGGTACTGTGTCAATAAATCTCTACTACACGTCAGCTGCGTTTTTTAATCTGAATGGCATGAAGAAGTATTCAAATAACCCAAAGATGGTAGTAAAGGCAATTTTAGCAATGTCTTCAGTCGCCACTGGTATTTGTAAATATGTCTTTTGACAGTCTATGCTGCCAAAGATCATTGCACCAAATAATGAGTCCTTCATGTTAGGTACCAGGTAATGGCTGGGGAATATCTGAGTGTTGAGTACCATAGAGTCAACGCTCATTGGGATTAAACCAGCTTTCTTGTGCTCCAAATGTATTGGTGAAGCCCAAGGGCTATTTTAAGGGTGGCTAATGTCCTTGTTAAGCAGCTTGTCTATTGTGGCTTTGACGATTTGTGTTTTGTCAGGAGAGAGATGGTGTGCTTTGGAAGAGACAGGCGTCCCTTTGTTGTTTCGATTCTTGTGTGCTGTCACCCATGATGCCGCAGCAGGGGGGAGGGTTGGTGTTACTGCGGGACAAAAATGGATTTTATGGTCACTTTATGCACAAACACTGACTGTTGCAGTTTCACTTGTTTCATTACCACTAACCTATTTGTGCGTGATGGTTGCCGAAGAGAGGTGTTTGCTGTTGGTGAGGAGCAATGCCTGCAAGGATTCGAGCAGGTCAATGCGGTGCTGAATGGTATCCACTCATTCTTTGCAGCAGTGAAATGTATTCATTTCTCCATTAGTGTCAATGGAGTCTAAGGTGAGTAATGTCTGTGTCAATAGCTCATCGAAGTTATGGTGTTTGTTGTCGCCGATGGGGTTAGTGGTAAACTTCTGCACTCTTGTATGAGGGTCCTCAACTGTATGCCATTTGCCCGCTGGATATGTGTCCTGTGGTGGTAGTTGTTCCACAGTGGCGATATGTGAGCTTTGATGGGACCTAAGTTACAGTTTTACCTCTTGTAGTGTGAGGCATTCTTTCTTTGTGTTGATTTACAATTGAGTGGTTGCTGTCAACTGATCCTTGGTGAATGAGCATAGCAGTTGGAGCCCGTGTTCTTGGAGGCCCTGCTCGTTTTGCGGTAGCTGTTAGAGGTTGGCTTTATGACAATTTTCCTCACTGGATGGGGAGACAGATTATGTGGAGTGGTCCTCTCGTCCGCCAGACCTTTCTCCCTTTGATTTCTTTTTCTCGGGCATGCTGAAAGAGAAAGTTTACTCAATGAAGATCTAAACCACCTGATAGAACGCATCACCAGTCAGTGCCCTAAAATCGACGGCAATTCAGACCTAGTCCATCCAGTTCACCTTAAACGTGAAAACGCATCAAATTATGCATTGAAAATTTAGTTTACTGTTCTCCACTCACAACAAAATTCTTACCATTGCTTTCATTTTCTTATAGTAATTAAATTCAAGTGCTGACCACAAATCTTAAACATGACAAGAGTAAACTAACAAATCTGACTTCCTATCTTTCCATTCATAAAAAAAAACACATTAGTTCCACAGACAGAGCCAAAAATTATGTTCATGCATTTTCCATAACACCAGACAGAACTACTTTTGTTGACATAAACTGTGGGTACAACCAGAGCAGGTGGTTAGTACAGGTATAGTGGGTAGCTGTACTCATTCTAAAAATTCAGAGTGGGTAAAAAACCAACACTGGATTTGAGAGACTATGTATGCTGTGAGAGAATGTCCACAGAGTAGCTGTGATAAATGCAGTTACAGTGGTGTACTTATACTTTAGCACGAGTTTTTGCTTCCTTTTGGGAGATCTGCTCTCCTAAATGGAAACCCATCTGCTCCAAAATGGCAGACAGCAGCTGCATTTCGTTTGGGAGAGTTTCTCTTGCAAGTGGTACTGCAGCCTTTCCTAAGTGGGGCAGCAGCATCACGAAAGTGAGGTGGCATCAATAACACAAGACACTTGTGCAGCTGCTGCCACACATTTGGGAATGCTATGGTCCTAGATGGGTGAGCAGCTTACTCAAGCGATGAGATCGCCACTAATCATTGTGACGTATAGCACTGTCCTGGGACAGCATCTCTGTATCCATGTATTTGTGTATATATATGATCAAGGTAACTAACCTAAAAAAAGGAATTAGGAGTAGTGGCCCTTATAAGTGCTATACTTTGTTATTGTATATTTTTCATTTCCCAGAATTCAGATGTTTACCTTGAGAGTTTACCATAGACGAGCAGTAAAAGCCGTTTTTCAGACTATTAAGTACTTATTGCCTGACACATCCCGCGCCAATTTTACAACACAAAAATATTTAGTGGAATTATTTTTCGTCAGACAGTTCTGGAATTTAGCACAAGTTCGTCGATTTTCCGGTGCACATATAGCGTAAGAACAATATTAAACTTTTGTGTTTTCTTCCATGCTCGTATTTTAGTGTTGCTAAGTGAAGTTTATCCCAGTGAGTCAAGAATGTTATAAGAAAGTAAAAGACTGCCTACAATAGGCAGAGCAGCGCAGTATCATAAGTTTCACTTCCATTATCACTTTAAACTGACGTAATGTATTCCTGGGGAGAAGCAAAAGGAAAAACGAGGAGAGCGTAGACGAAGCAGTTAAAAAGCGTAAAACAGAAGAGATTCCTTAATCATCTCTGAAAATAATGTTCCTTCGAGCCTTTAGTGATAAGTCAGGTTTCCATAGGCATGAATTTCTTACTCTTGCACCCCCCCTGCTCCCCTAGCACCGCCAGTACCTTACAGCATCGTTAGCGTTTCCACATGCTTGAGTTGGAAATGGCTCTGTACAAAAGTCTAATACAAGTATGCATGATGCTCACATTGAATTACAAGTAAAATTGAAATATTTGGTAACTGGAGTCACTGCAATATACGTATTGCATTTCGAAAAGCACTATTTTTAAATTTTTATGTTATCTACAACACACTGAAGGTACATCGGAAAGTAAGGATTTTATCTCAACAGTTCAGCTTTGTTTTTATTTTCAGAGTTAGTCAAGGTTCTAATAGGTCACAGATGCCGCCAATATACGTTTTGTTGCCGGTATGGTACTTAATTTTGTAACCAAACTATGTAATACTGTGTAGAACAGTCATTGCTCAATGATACTGTCAAAACAAACACTGTAGGAACATAGGATTTTAATGACGGTCGGGAGTAGTTTTAAACCTCTAAGGCCATATATAAATTTCCATTTCGTGCTAATATTTACACTCAAAGACTAATCCAAAAATTATTATCATTATTCTGATATAAGAAGACACCTTTACAGCATTGACAGTTCAGCAGTAATATGAACCTCAGTTTCAGTACTTCTTAATCCATTTCGTCACTTCAAACGATGGTGTGTTACTCTGTTACAAATAAGAGATTATAAGGGGTTGCTGAATGCCAGAATGATATTCCTATCGCACTGTTTAAAAACATTTTGCCACTTTAGAAATTATTTATTTACTTAGTTGAAGAGAAAGTCCATTACATTGGAGTAATGTTAACTTCCCACCTACATAAACCATAGAGTATATAGGTATGCATTTGTACCTTATGACGTACACAAACGATTCGAGATCCGTGCTGCTGAAGAAACCAAAGCAGAGCAAAAGCTGATACTATACGCTCTAAGTTGACACTCGATGCGGCGGCTTACAAGAGCGATCGTTCAGGTATTTCTCATTTATAGTCGCTTCCATCAGCCACTGTTCTGAGTGTCACCTCATTTTACATGTACAATACATCTATCGCCAGTTGCTGAAGCTCGTAGAAAATGGAGGGGTAAGCGACGTCCTGCAAGAAAGTAGAATGCCTTTTAAATTTCGCAACTGTACCCGTGGTGTAGGGGTAGCGTCTTTGAATCATAATCAAAACGTATTCCCTCCCAGGTTCGATCCCCGCCACTGCCTAAATTTTGATAAATAATCAGCATTGGTGGCCAAAGACTTCCAGCATAAGAAGTCAGCCTCATTCTGCCAACGGCCTTGTCAAAGAGGGCGGAGGAGCGGATAGAGGTTCAGGGCACTCTCTTGTCCTAGGGGTGGGAAATTGCCCCTAAAGGCGGAAGAATCAGCAATGATCAACGACATGAGGATGCAGAAGGCAATGGAAACCACTGCATTAAAGACATGTAACGTGTATTCACAGGACTTGTGGCCTGTAATTGAAGAAGTGTCATGATGATCTCTCCATTGGCAAAAGATTCCGGAATAGTCCCACATTCGGATCTCTGGGAGGGGACTGCCAAGGGGGAGGTTACCATGAGAAAAAGATTGAACAATCAATGAAAGGATAACGTTCTACAAGTCGGGGAGTGGAATGTCAGAAGCTTGAAGATGGTAGGGAAACTAGAAAATCTGAAAAGGGAAATGCAAAGGCTCAATCTAGATATAGTAGGGGTCAGTGAAGTGAAGTGGGAGGAAGACAAGGATTTCTGGTCAGATGAGTATTGGGTAATATCAACAGCAGCAGAAAATGGTATAACAGGTGTAGGATTCGTTGTGAATAGGATGGTAGGGCAGAGGGTGTGTTTCTGTGAACAGTTTAGTGACCGGGTTGTTCTAATCAGAATCGACAGCAGACCAACACCGACAACGATAGTTCAGGTATACATGCCGACGTCGCAAGCTGAAGATGAACAGATAGAGAAAGTGTATGAGGATATTGAAAGGGTAATGCAGTATGTAAAGGGGGACGAAAATCTAATAGTCATGGGCGACTGGAATGCAGTTGTAGGGGAAGGAGTAGAAGAAAAGGTTACAGGTGAATATGGGCTTGGGACAAGGAATGAAAGATGAGAAAGACTAATTGAGTTCTGTAACAAGTTTCAGCTAGTAATAGCGAATACCCTGTTCAAGAATCACAAGAGGAGGAGGTATACTTGGAAAAGGCCAGGAGATAAGGGAAGATTTCAATTAGATTACATCATGGTCCGACACAGATTCCGAAATCAGATACTGGATTGTAAGGCGTACCCAGGAGCAGATATAGACTCAGATCACAATATAGTAGTGATGAACAGTAGGCTGAAGTTCAAGACATTAGTCAGGAAGAATCAATACGCAAATAAGTGGGATACAGAAGTACTAAGGAATGACGAGATACGTTTGAAGTTCTCTAATGCTATAGATACAGCAATAAGGAATAGCGCAGTAGGCAGTACAGTTGAAGAGGAATGGACATCTCTAAAAAGGGCCATCACAGAAGTTGGGAAGGAAAACATAGGTACAAAGAAGGTAGCTGCGAAGAAACCATGGGTAACAGAAGAAATACTTCAGTTGATTGATGAAAGGAGGAAGTACAAACAGGTTCCGGGAAAATCAGGAATACAGAAATACAAGTTGCTGAGGAATGAAATAAATAGGAAGTGCAGGGAAGCTGACGGTGGTAACATTAAGAGTGCAACGCGAATTCCACTGTTAAATGCAGAGGAGAGAGCAGATAGGTGGAATGAATACATTGAAAGCCTCTATGAGGGTGAAGATTTATCTGATGTGATAGAAGAAGAAACAGGAGTCGATTTAGAAGAGATAGGGGATCCAGTATTAGAATCGGAATTTAAAAGAGCTTTGGAGTACTTACGGTCAAATAAGGCAGAAGGGATAGATAACATTCCATCAGAATTTCTAAAATCATTGGGGGAAGTGGCAACAAAACGACTATTCACGTTGGTGTGTAGAATATATGAGTCTGGCGACATAACATCTGACTTTCGGAAAAGCATCATCCACAAAATTCCGAAGACGGCAAGAGCTGACAAGTGCGAGAATTATTGCACAATCAGCTTAACAGCTCATGCATCGAAGCTGATTACAAGAATAATATACAGAAGAATGGAAAAGAAAATTGAGAATGCGCTAGGTGACGATCAGTTTGGCTTTAGGAAAAGTAAAGGGACGAGAGAGGCAATTCTGACGTTACGGCTAATAATGGAAGCAAGGCTAAAGAAAAATCAAGACACGTTCATAGGATTTGTCGACCTGGAAAAAGCGTTCGACAATATAAAATGATGCAAGCTGTTCGAGATTCTGAAAAAAGTAGGGATAAGCTATAGGGAGAGACGGGTATATACAATATGTACAACAACCAAGAGGGAATAATAAGAGTGGACGATCAAGAACGAAGTGCTCGTATTAAGAAGGGTGTAAGACAAGGCTGTAGCCTTTCGCCCCTACTCTTCAATCTGTACATTGAGGAAGCAATGATGGAAATAAAAGAAAGGTTCAGGAGTGGAATTAAAATACAGGTGAAAGGATATCAATGATACGATTCGCTGATGACATTGCTATCCTGAGTGAAAGTGAAGAAGAATTAAATGATCTGCTGAATGGAATGAACAGTCTAATGAGTACACAGTATGGTTTGAGAGTAAATCGGAGAAAGACGAAGGTAATGAGAAGTAGTAGAAATGAGAACAGCGAGAAACTTAACATCAGGATTGATGGTCACGATGTCAATGAAGTTAAGGAATTCTGCTACCTAGGCAGTAAAATAACCAATGACGGACGGAGCAAGGAGGACATCAAAAGCAGACTCGCTATGGCAAAAAAGGCATTTCTGGCCAAGAGAAGTCTACTAATATCAAATACCGGCCTTAATTTGAGGAAGAAATTTCTGAGGATGTACGTCTGGAGTACAGCATTGTATGGTAGTGAAGCATGGACTGTGGGAAATCCGGAACAGAAGAGAATCGAAGCATTTGAGATGTGGTGCTATAGACGAATGTTGAAAATTAGGTGGACTGATAAGGTAAGGAATGAGGAGGTTCTACGCAGAATCGGAGAGGAAAGGAATATGTGGAAAACACTGATAAGGAGAAGGGACACGATGATAGGACATCTGATAAGACATGAGGGAATGACTTCCATGGTACTAGAGGGAGCTGTAGAGGGCAAAAACTGTAGAGGAAGACAGAGATTGGAATACGTCAAGCAAATAATTGAGGACGTAGGTTGCAAGTGCTACTCTGAGATGAAGAGGTTAGCACAGGAAAGGAATTCGTGGCGGGCCACATCAAACCAGTCAGTAGACTGATGACCAAAAAAAAAAACTTTCGTTGGCATGACAGCCTGCAAATAGTGTATTTCAGCATTTAAGTTGACTTGTGAGAGTGGTAGTGAGAGTAGGCATATGTAAGAAATTCATGCCTAAGGAAACCCAGGCTACAGATAAGTTGAGCCAGCTGATAGTGAAGACCATAAGTGTACAAGAAAATCGCCAAGTTTTTCTTTTCTTTTATTTCGAATAATTGTGAACAGTATAAATAATAAACTTATACACACAATGTTAAGAGCTTCACTGTAAAAACAAGTTTTTATTGTTAGCATTTTACACTCCTAATTATATAGTTTGAATTTTGGAGATTTGCAAAAAGTAATAATAAGCAGTTTGTCTACATCAAAAATCAACACTTTGATCTTTAGAGATATATTACGAAACTTGAATGTAAATGAAAAATGAGCAGTAATATAGAACAATCGTATTGTTTTCATATCTTTGCGTTAATTTTCTGTACTGTTGTTTTTGTATAACTTGCTTCTTATATCAGTTGCAAAGTGACTTCATTTTACAGTAATTAGAGGAAGTATAATCCATGGCTTGAGCTCAATGAAGATACTAAAAGAATTTGTCAAAGCCATACTGAAGTCTATGAGCGAAAGTTAATGGCCACTTTCGACAAACAGGTGCTGGAGACATGGAACAGAGTGGTTAAGGACTTATGCAACAAGTTATTTTGATATTAATTGCAGCAAAGCATTAAAAAAATTACTAACTCTTTCAGTTGACATACACTCCTGGAAATGGAAAAAAGAACACATTGACACCGGTGTGTCAGACCCACCATACTTGCTCCGGACACTGCGAGAGGGCTGTACAAGCAATGATCACACGCACGGCACAGCGGACACACCAGGAACCGCGGTGTTGGCCGTCGAATGGCGCTAGCTGCGCAGCATTTGTGCACCGCCGCCGTCAGTGTCAGCCAGTTTGCCGTGGCATACGGAGCTCCATCGCAGTCTTTAACACTGGTAGCATGCCGCGACAGCGTGGACGTGAACCGTATGTGCAGTTGACGGACTTTGAGCGAGGGCGTATAGTGGGCATGCGGGAGGCCGGGTGGACGTACCGCCGAATTGCGTAACACGTGGGGCGTGAGGTCTCCACAGTACATCGATGTTGTCGCCAGTGGTCGGCGGAAGGTGCACGTGCCCGTCGACCTGGGACCGGACCGCAGCGACGCACGGATGCACGCCAAGACCGTAGGATCCTACGCAGTGCCGTAGGGGACCGCACCGCCACTTCCCGGCAAATTAGGGACACTGTTGCTCCTGGGGTATCGGCGAGGACCATTCGCAACCGTCTCCATGAAGCTGGGCTACGGTCCCGCACACCGTTAGGCCGTCTTCCGCTCACGCCCCAACATCGTGCAGCCCGCCTCCAGTGGTGTCGCGACAGGCGTGAATGGAGGGACGAATGGAGACGTGTCGTCTTCAGCGATGAGAGTCGCTTCTGCCTTGGTGCCAATGATGGTCGTGTGCGTGTTTGGCGCCGTGCAGGTGAGCGCCACAATCAGGACTGCATACGACCGAGGCACACAGGGCCAACACCCGGCATCATGGTGTGGGGAGCGATCTCCTACACTGGCCGTACACCACTGGTGATCGTCGAGGGGACACTGAATAGTGCACGGTACATCCAAACCGTCATCGAACCCATCGTTCTACCATTCCTAGACCGGCAAGGGAACTTGCTGTTCCAACAGGACAATGCACGTCCGCATGTATCCCGTGCCACCCAACGTGCTCTAGAAGGTGTAAGTCAAATACCCTGGCCAGCAAGATCTCCGGATCTGTCCCCCATTGAGCATGTTTGGGACTGGATGAAGCGTCGTCTCACGCGGTCTGCACGTCCAGCACGAACGCTGGTCCAACTGAGGCGCCAGGTGGAAATGGCATGGCAAGCCGTTCCACAGGACTACATCCAGCATCTCTACGATCGTCTCCATGGGAGAATAGCAGCCTGCATTGCTGCGAAAGGTGGATATACACTGTACTAGTGCCGACATTGTGCATGCTCTGTTGCCTGTGTCTATGTGCCTGTGGTTCTGTCAGTGTGATCATGTGATGTATCTGACCCCAGGAATGTGTCAATAAAGTTTCCCCTTCCTGGGACAATGAATTCACGGTGTTCTTATTTCAATTTCCAGGAGTGTAGTTGTTTCAGTTGAAACAAATAATAGCTAATCGAACTGCATTATTAGAAATGTTCTGCAAATTAAAGGGCATGGCTATACAAGCCCTCCTGGTATGAGAATCCAACAATGATAAAAATTCTAACTTTACGACATTCTCAAAATCTCAGGCATAATATTGTCAGAATTAAAATCTTAGTTACAAGAGGATGTTTACAGAAAGATTCACCACAAGAAAATGAAATGCTCGAGCTGATAGGAACTAGAGTCTTATGAGAAACTAAGGATGACATAAAAGCTGTTGAATACTTTTCAATTGTATTAAGTAAAACTCGTTATCAGTCCGAAACAGAAAGTTTCTTTTTGATTCTGAGTCGTTTCTGAAGATATGACAGCAAATGAGTATATCATACATTTATCTACAGGTAATACTTCGACAGAAACCTTGTTTGTTCACAGAGGCCAGTGTTATGATTGGGCATAAGATATTGCTGGTAAAGTCTCAGGACTGTAGCCATGAATATACAAACAAGAACCTCAAACACTCGTTGTGCATTGCAGTGTTCATGATCTTAATCTCCTCGTGCAGGATCTGACTGAAAAATTTTACAAGCAAGAAATTTTTTTGAAATAATGTAATATTTAATATATTTTGTATGAGATGCACAGAGGTACTTGCTCAAGTTAAGATCTGCAGATTGAAGCTTAGAAATGAACTGAAAAGCTTATGTACACTTATATACTAGTACCTTATCTATCAACTTACTGTCCAAGAACATATATATTATGATTAAAAGTTTTATTAAATTGTGGTTGACTTTTATGTTAATAGTCTGCCCTGATATTTGAGTGGTCAGCTTGACAGTCTGTATCGCCAAGGGGCCTGGTTTCGATTCCAGGCTGGGTGAGAGATTTTCTATGCTCAGGGACTGGGTGTTCTGTTGTCCTCATTATCATTTGATCATCATCAGTGGAAGGCAAAGGGAAACCACCACTGGAATCACTTACCTAGACGCTCATGCAGTGGACCTCTCTGAAGAGGCTTTCCCCATGACCAGACCTGTCATAAGGCAGAACACAAAGTAAAGTCTATATTATATTTATATACCGGTCTATACTTTTATTATACAGGTTGATAGTAAAAATATAGTCTCTGAACGCAGTAAGGGAAAATTTTGAGCAACTGATACATTTTTTCTATGATCTGTAATAGGATGACCGGAGCGGGTGACGTGGTCGGGGTTGCAGGGTGTGGCAGGTTAGAAGAAGGTGGCTGTTTTTAGCAATCTTCCTCTTTATTGTTGGTTCTTCCAGTACATTTTCCGGTAGCTCAGCCCCACCACTCATGTCGTGGTGGATACGTGCTGATGCACGTAGCCCCGGGGAACGCGACGCCGCGCTCGATCTGTGGCTGCGCAGGCGGTAGGAGGTTAGCGGCACGAGGCCCGGCCAGGCTCGCCTGCCTCCTGCAGATGCTGCGGCTCGTGACGACGCCGGGAGTCGCTGGTGCAGCAGCGAGCAACGCCCTCCGCGGGCCGGTCCTTGGGGACAGTGTCACTGATGACGACGACGTGACAGTCACCAAACGCCAAATCGGTCGAACCAAAAGCCGACGGCCACCTCTGATGCCCTTAAATAGAACAGACCGCTGCTGATTTCGTCGGTTACGGGGCGCCGTGTTTATTAGAAGGTTCTCGATGAGTTGGCTAAGGCAACCGCGCCACATGTGGCCCGCGCCTGCATAATTCTGCTAATGCTGCGTTCTGGCTGTTGATGGCTGCCGCGCATGTACACACATACCAACGCTCGTTGCAAAACTGTGTCACCTGCATGACGCGCTCGCCAGCCTTCGTCCGTCGACTGCCGTGAGGCTGGCACATCGCGCACTGAAACACACTAAATCACAATTTCGTAGCATATTTCCTAAAAATAACCCCTTGTCCTCTACAGAGCGTTCTATTGACAAGGGAAATAATAGTATGGTATCGTCCAAAGCGTCAGGATGCTATGATTATTTGCAAAGGATCGAGTGCTATTTTAATTCAACAATGCTTATTGAAATTTTTCATGAATTAGAAATTTTAAACACAGGTTTACAGAAGTCTAATCCAAGTGTAATCGAATTGTATGAAAAAATGGATGATATAAGTACTTCTCGTGATTTCTAAATTTGAGGAAATTTGGTGTAAAAGTTTTCAAACTGTTGCTGATATTGATCTTGAAGAACTAGCACTGCATGCAGAAAGCTTCAAAATATTTCGATGAAGTTAATAACACAAACGTGAAAATCAAAACACCTCAATAATTTCTCAGAAAATCATAGTTTGAAGTTTTAGACCAACTGATTGCGTTAATCAGGAGCGATCCGACAATGATTCCACCACAATATATATATATTCTCTATAATGTTGGAAAAATGTACTCTTGGGCATCCTACATATGTAGATGAAATTGCAAAATTTTGCAACAATTATTTTGATGGAGAGAAACTGCTAAACGATACCGTTGTGTTTCTGTAAGTTTTGAGGAGACAAATGGGCAGGCGAAAAACTTGAAGGCTATTGGTGAAGTTCCAAAAAGTATATAAATGAACAAGAGGACTAATTCCAGAGATTGTGTGGTTTTTCACTTGCTTGTTATGCTTCCTGGATCATCATGTTGTAATGATCCTACCTTTTTTATATAGATTGAAACTTTAACATCAACAGTGTTGCAAGATTGATTTACAAATACCAGTATCCCTATTTGGCATTTTTACTGCAACATGACTTGTAAAGTAGATTTACGTGATTTGTTAAATATATTTACTTCGCGACATGCAAAGTAGAGCACAGTTTTTGCATTGTTCATTGATTTTTTCTGTTGATTAGTATTTACGTTAAATGTAAACATTTTAGTTTAGGCTTTAGCGTGACTGTTAATGAAATTGTATGAACCAACAAGTTTTACTGTCACCAGTCACTGTGACCAGTAAAACTTGTTGTTACATTCAAATAGAACTTAATTAAATAAATAATACTTCAAGAATCATTTCGAATATAACTGCAATATTTATAATTTCTGTTCTGTTTACAAATCATAAGTTGAAGGGTGGGAAGGAGTGGGGGTTGAGAACCTGCTTGGACGCTCACTTCATACACTGTACCGCCTACTGCATCGGCATCCCACTTCACATCCAACCAACACGGGATGCCTGCATCACAGGGCATATATAATCATCAGGAAAACCTACTTCGTCTGTGTTGCAACACAATTATTTACCGGCGGCCACAACACAACACAACACCAGGTCTCCACTAGTGCCACCAGGGACTGCTACCCATTCGTGGAGCCTGCAGAACAGCTTCATCAAAGGTCGCAGCTAGCCCAGGAACTCCTTTGATACGCCAGGCACGTGATTTCAAATAATTCCAGCAGATACATCCGCCAAACGGGCTTTATAGGGCAGCGCACTGTCGACAAAGGGCAGTTCGATGCACCGCTTGGAAGTATAAAGAGCTGCCACCCCTGCAGCCACGGCCAGACGCCTCTTCTAGCTGAAGGATCTCTTGCAGATGGACCTGGTATAGTCGACGAATATCTTGACATTGTAGAATTGTTTTATTCTGATTCCTCCCCGTGAAGAGTCTAGTCTTTCCTATTATTATTTTTTATTTTATGTTTGTGACGATCCTCTGCTGGGATCGAGCCCATTGTTCTTTTCAGGATTTTATTATTGTTCCGTTTTGCTGAGTCCAATAAATTGTTTTCGGACTTGTGTTTTCATCATTTCTCCAAATGTTCAAATGTGTGTGTATTCCTAAGTGACCAAACTGCTTAGGTCATCGGTACCTAGACTCACACACTACTTAAACTAACTTATGCTAAGAACAACACACACACCCATGCCCGAGGGAGGACTCGAACCTCTGGCAGGAGGGGCCTCTCCATCCGTGACATGACGCCTCAAACCGCCGCATTTCTATTCTGCTAGCGCAGATACACTAGTGGCGAAGAGTTTCCCACGTTTGCTCGGTTGTTGTCCACTATGGCAGACGGTATCTCAGGAATTGATGAACCCTCAGCGTGAGTCATAGGGCTGTTGAAAGTATGCAACAAACGAACGAGCTCATTATTCATTGTTTACAGGTGATGTCCAGCACCTCCTTTGGGGTGCCTATGCGGGGGTCCCACCCAGCTTCCTCGCTTCTGGGGCTCTGTGCCGTGCCCCCTGCGTTTCCCAAGTTCGACCAATCCATTGAGCCTTGGGACAACTACATGGCTTGTCTGGAACAACACTTTATTGCTCATGATGTCACTGGTGGCGTTCAATGTCGCGCATTTTCTCTCGCCAATGTGGGCCCGGAAGTTTACCACCTTCTGCAACAGTTACATCCAGATGCAGAACCTCATGCTCTCTCCTACGAGGCGTTGACTTCTAGCCTACTGCCTATTGCAGGGCTTCACAAATACGTGCTCGTGGAGCAAGCTGTGAGCAGCAAGGTGCGAGCACGGAGCAGCGCGAGCACGCTACCCCCACTACCGGACCAGAGCGGAGAGTGGGGGGAGTCACGTGGGGTACACAACAGCTGCCGCCAGTCAATGTAAATCCGCGGCCACCTGCAGGGATATCACTCACGAATTATTACTGCGACAAATGAAACAAATAAAGGAGAATGTACACGTTCCACATAATTTTATTAGCTTAGTGTATGCCTCTACCATCTGTAGATACTGAAACTAAAGAATTCCACGACAATCCTATATTTTCAACACTTTCTTCAACACTGCTTAAAATATCACCTCCGGTTGTAGTGTTCTTCATGGCTACTACATCGAGGAACTCCTCCCTCACCTGAAGATCTCTATTAACACCTCTAATAAATATGGCAAGCTGCGCTGTTCCTGTGATATCAACACTTTCGTCCAGAGCTAGAGAATACGCCATAAAATCTTTACAGATATTTGCAAGCTGGCTCTGGACGTCGTCTGCCATGTCCTGTATGCGACGCATAATGGTCATGTTAGATAATGGTACAATCCGAAACTGTTCAACTTGAGATGGACACAAATGTTCCGCTGCAACTACCAAACATTCCTTTATTAAATCGCCATCAGTTAAGGGGCGCAGGGCTTTTGCTAAAAGCAAAGCAATTTTGTAACCCACTCTGAGAGCTGCCTCAGTTCATTTTTCTTCGTCGTCCAGATCTTCTTCGGATGGCTTCCATTTAAGTTTAATAACTTCCTGTGCACGATCTGGTCAATCACATTTTCCATGTCCGTAGTCTTTCGCATGGTACAACATACAATGTCGCTGCAAATTAAATTTCGTAAAAGAATTCAGCGTTTTGTGACATACTAAACATTTTGCAACACCATCTTTTTCTGTAAACAGATACAATTCCCCCCAATGGGGGTTGAACTACGAAAGCATGGTTGGGGTTACACAACGGCGACTTCACATGAGTCTTAACCAGTGAAGTGACTTTTAAGAGCTGATCGTAGTACTTTAAACGTTACACAGTCGGCGCGAAATCAATAGGCACGCTGCGGCCCTATTCAAATGTGCGCGCGCATTTTCCCCTCCCTCCCCTCCCTCCCTACTCCGCGACCTTGCACCTGCTCGCAAGCCCGTGCCTGAGCAGACGCGAGTACTCGCGCTCAAAACCGGCCAGTTGTTAAGCCCTGGCCTAGTGAATTACTTAGACTCTCAGATCCATGTGGCGGTGGCACATCATAAGTTCTTCTGTTGTCAGAAGCGTCCCACACAGTCATACAGGGAATGGATTACTATGCTGCAGGGTCTCTTCCGTGATTGTAGTTCTTTCTGTGGCAACCCCCATCGCAAGTAGTCTTATGGTCCAGCACTCATTTGTGATTTGATTCTTGTCCATGCCACAGATGATACCCTATGGACTGATCTTCTGAAGATGAAAGATCCCTCTGTTTATCCATTATTCATGCTCATGAGGAGTCCTTTCGCTCTGCTTCCACGCTGCAGTCCCTGGCACAGGTCTTCGCCGCCCACCCCCTGTGACGCCAGTTCACGTCACCGCAGCCACTGCAGCAGCGCCAGGGGCCCTCTCCTGAGGCCGTGCCCGCCCTCCAGGACCAGGGTGCTGGTCCCCACCTGCGCCAACGGCGGCCGCAGTGGCAGCAGCAGCAGCGACAATGTTTGCCCTCCTGTAGTCAATGCTTTGTCACACATCAGCAAGATTTCCTCTTCTGTAGGGTGACCTGTTTGGCCTGTGGAAGGCAGGGTCACAAAGCCGAGGTCTGTGAACACCACCGACTCTCCGGTGGATGAGACTATCCCACTGCCGCCAATTTCCTTTGTGCAGTCGGTTTTTCCACACACGATAGCAGTGATAACTCTGACTGTGCAGTTGGACAGCACTCTACTCCCTTGCCAAGTGGATACGAGGTCCTCCGCCACCATCATCAATATCGATTCACACTGTCAGTTGGGTTCACTGTCGCTACATCCATTCCATGCTTCCCTGAGAGCTACAGCAATGACGTCATGTGACTACAGGAGTGGTTCCTGGCTCAGGTCGAGCCCCTCACACACAATGTCACAGCCTGAGTTTTGGTCCTTGCCTCCGCCAAGGCCACCAGTTTATTGGAAATGGATCTTTTTCCCTTACTGGACCTCGAGATGCATGACTTGGGCCTGACCATCCAGTCGTTGTCAGCAGACATTCACTTTCAGCAGCTTCTGGATGACTTCCCAGACGTGTCCTATGCCACATCTCCAGGGGTCTCCAGGTTCGAAGCCCATATCGAATTCCTTCCCTCAGCAGTCCCGAATTTCCACAAGGCTTGCTCGGTACCGTTCGCCCTCTGTGACAAACTGCTGCACGAGCTTCGTCACCTAGAGGCTGAGGCCATCCTGACCCCAGTCCACCATAGTCGTTGGGCTACACCCATCATGGTCCTTGAAAAGCCAAACGGATCTCTTCGCATTTGTGGGGATTTTAAGGTCACTGTCAACACTCAGTCTATTATTGACTCCTATCCTATACCCTAGGTTGATGACATCCTGTCCATGTTGGCTGGTGGCAAGGTGTTTGCAAAAATTGACCTATGGGATGCCCATCTTCAGTTGCCTTTGCACGAGTCGTCAAAAATGATCTAGGTAATCAATACCCCTTTTGGGCTCTTCCGTAACAACTGCCTCCCATTCAGGGTCGCCAGTGCTCCAGCAATCTTCCAGTGCTATTTGGAAACAGTGGCAAGAGACATTCCGGGGACAGCTAACTACCTTGATGACATCTTAGTCGCTGGTTTGTCCACCCCAGACTTGGCCTGAGACCTCCAGCACCTCCTCTGTGTTCTTCAGGGTGCCGGCTCACATTTCAACAAGGAGAAATGTCTTTTTTTTTTTTTGTTCCTCAGGTGACCTACCTCGGCCATGTGTTGAGCACTAATGGCATTCGACTGACACCCCAGTATGTTGAGGCTATTCAGCAGCTGCCGCCCCCAAAGGACATCTTCCAGCTCAAGTCAGTCCTGGGTCAACTGAATTTCTACCGCCGTTTTATCCCACATCCCGCAGCTCTGGCAGAATTCCCTCACTGCTTCCTCCATAAAAATGTTACCTGGGACTTGTCGCTGGCTTGTGATAGGGCATTCCACCATCTGAAGTCTTCCCTCTTGACGCCAGCTTGCCTTGTCCGTTATGAGTCCACCAAGCCTCTCACCTTGGCTGCCGATAAGTCCGACCAAGGTGTGGGGGCTGTCTTGTCTCACATCATCGACAGAGTCAAGCGCCAGGTGGAGTTTGTCTCCAAAATGCTATCCCCTGCTCAGTGTAACTACAGCCAAATTGAGAAGGCCATCATCTTTGGGTTTAAGAAATTCCACGATTTCATATATAGCTGTCACTTCACCTTATACATCGATCGCAAGCATCTGGTCTCATTGTTCAGTGCTATGTCCGCCATCTGCAAGAGGACTGCTCACCACCTCCAGTCCTGGGCATTGTTCTACACGGAATATTCCCATGACATCCGTTTTCAGGCCACAGCTCTCCATGCCAACGTGGATCTTCTCTCTTGTCTCCCAGTGGGCACTGACCCTGACTTCGATGCTGACCTGGTTGCCCATTTCCAGCTGGATGACGCCGCTGCTGAGGCAGTAGTTGGTCTGCACTGGATGCCAAGCTAGTTGCACATCGCATGGCAGATGGCCAGACCCTCCAGGTGCTGATGCACCATGTTCAGCATGGGTGGCCATCAGATCTCCACCAGCTGCTCCAGCCAGAGGTCTGGGCCTACTGGCACTGCCGCCGGGATCTGTCTGTCAGACATGGGGTCCTCCTCCTTTTGGGTGACAATGATCATTGGCAGGTTGTGCTGCCACCCTGCTCCACCAGTGGGCCTTGGAGCTCCAGCACTATGGTCATTGGCGGATTGTCCTGACGAAATGTCTTGTGTGCCAGCATGTCTACTGGAGGGGGATGGACGCCACCATCACCTGCATGGTGGCCTCATGTCCCTCTTGTCAATGTCACCAGTCAGCGCCCCCTTGACACCTGTTCCTGTGGCCTCCTGCTCCTGTTCCTTGGTCCCATTTGCACTTGGATTTTGCGGGCCTGTTCCTCATCTCCTCCTGGCCTATCCTTGTGGACGTAAGCAATTGGTTTCCTTATGTCTCCCACATGTCCTCCACGACATCTGCCCATACTATCCAAGCTCTTTCCCGCATCTTTGCCATTGAGGGCCTTCCGGGGACGTTAGTGACCAACAACAGCAGTCAATTTACATTTGCTAAATTTATCTCCTTCTGCACCACACTGGTCACCCAGTTGATTCATACCACTCCTTTTCATCCTGCATCTAACAGATAAGATGAACGGTTTGTACGTACATTTGAAGTTCAGATTTCGAAATTGTGTCCCAACACTCCCTGAACTACGCCCTTACCACATTTCTTTCCTCCTAGCCATCCACTGCACAGGATGGGTCATCCACAGCTGGAAAACTTCACAGCTGCCCTCATTGATCACACTTGTCTCTCGTATTTCTGTCTTCTCCCTCCCCACCTCCTCCATGTTTGGCACAGCCCCATTTTTCTCTGCAGGATCCGGTCTGGGCGATGGTGTTCACCCAGAATCGTTCCTGGTGGGTCCCCACCAGGGTCTCGTCGCTCATCAGCCGCGCTATGGAGGCAGTCACCCTTGACGACGATGGTGTGCCGGAAGCACACCAACCAGCTTCACCCCCAGTATGATCCACAGCTGGTTCCTCTGCCATCTCCATGGCTGTTGGCCCTCGGGAATGACGGTGCTCCTGTCCCCACCCAACCGCCGCCTTCGCCATCGCCGCCGGTTACACCCCTGGTGGACCCTCCAGCAGAGGTCCCTACGGCCATTGAGGTGGATCCTGTGACCTCGACCGACCCTGGTCTCCTGTCGCCGATGGGCCTGGGGCCCAACGTCGAGATCAGCCTTCCGCTCACCCCTTTACGGGGGGGGGGGGGGGAGGGACGATCGGGGGGAGGTCTGCTGTAGCCACCCACTTCATACATGGTAGAGCCTACTGCATCAACATCCCACTTCGCCTCCAACCAACACAGGATGCCTGCATCACAGGTCATATATTCACCAGGAAAACGTACATCATCTGCGTTGTCAACGTAAATATTTACCAGTAGCCACAACACAACACCATGTCTCCATCAACGGCCGCCAGAACAGCTTCACCAGAGCTCGCAGCTAGCCCAGGAACTACTTTGATATGCCAGGCACGTGATCGCAAATAGTTCCAGCAGATACATACGCCAAACTGCTGACAAAGGGCAGTTCGACACACCACTTGGAAGTATAAAGAGCTGCCACCCCTGCAACAACAGCCAGACGCCTTTTCTAGCTGGCCGATCTCCTGATCTCTTGCAGATGGACTTGGTATAGTCAACGAACGTCTTGACATTGTAGAATTGTTTTATTGTGATTTCTCCTCGTGAAGAGTCTGGTCTTTCCTATTATTATTTGTTAATTTATGTTTGTGACGATCCTCTGCTGGGATCGAGCCCATTGTTCTTTTCGGGATTTTATTATTGTTCCGTTTTGCTGAGTCCAATAAATTGTTTTCGGACTTGTGTTTTCCTCATTTCTAAAAATGTTCAAATGTGTGTGATGTGTGAATTCCTAAGGGACCAAACTGCTTAGGTCATTGGTATCTAGATTCACACACTACTTAAACTAACTTATGCTAAGAACAACACACACACCCATGCCCGAGGGAGGACTCGAACCTCTGGCGGGGGTGGGGTGGGGGGGGTGGGGGGGGGGGCGCTCCGTCACGGACATGACGCCTCAAACCGCCGCATTTCTATTCTGCTAGCGCAGATACACTAGTGGTAAAGAGTTTCCCACGTTTGCTCGGTTGTTGTCCACTATGGCAGACGGTATCTCAGGAATTGATGAACCCTCAGCGTGAGTCATAGCGCTGTTGGAACGTATGCAACAAACGAACGAGCTCATTATTCATTGTTTACAGGTGATGTCCAGCACCTCCTTCGGGGTGCCTATGCAGGGGTCCCACCCAGCTTCCCCGCTTCTGGGGCTCTGTGCCGTGTCCCCTGCGTTTCCCAAGTTCGACGAATCCATTAAGCCTTGGGGCAACTACATGGCTTGTCTGGAACAACACTTTATTGCTCATGATGTCACTGGTGACGTTCAATGTCGCGCATTTTCTCTCGCCAATGTGGGCCCAGAAGTTTACCACCTTCTGCAACAGTTACATCCTGATGCAAAACTTCATGCTCTCTCCTACGAGGCGTTGACTTCTAGCCTAGTGAATTACTTAGACTCTCAGATCCATGCATTTTAGATTTAGGTCTGTATCAGAAAAGAGAAGAATTTGGAAGGAAGAACATTAAAAATCAAAATGAAAGACTGGAATTAATTTGTAGGCTATTATGATTGCAGACATCAAAAGGTAAGTACTATAACTATAACATTTTCTCAGTGCAGTTGTAAAGACAATGACTATGTTGTGTGAAACATTTTTTAGTGTTTGTCTCTCAACCAATTTTGTTCAAAATGGAAAACCAAAATCATTTGGATAACTAAGAATCTGTTTTAGAAGATCATATAGAACTTGACGAAATTATTATCTAGGAATTATTATCCGTGTAGAAGCAGAGAAAAAGTTATAAAGGTTTTGCGCTAGATTTAAAAATGAACATGCTTCCCAACAAGATCTTGCAGCACTAGTGCCGACTAAATTAAAAGACTGTGCTGCGCATGGCACATAATACTCTTTCAGACTTTGTTCTTTAATATACACCTGCAAACCAGTGTAGGTTCCTGACATATTGCTTGTGTTGTCATATGACTGGCCTCTATAGTCAATAATATCAATGGAATTTGTAGACAGAACTTTTAGTATGGCCTCACCAAAGTTTTCGGACTTGTGCCCCAATTTTGGTAAAAACTGAAGGAAACGTTCAATAGGTTCACCATTCTCGTTCACATACCTTAATATGAACGATAAATGATCAATATGTGAAATGTCCGCAGTAGAATCTACTATTATAGAGAAATATTTGCCTTGTTTTATTTCACTTATGATAATTCTTTTTATTCATTCAGAAAGAAGCTCTATTATTTCATCACAGACTGTTGAAGAAAGGTAACTTGTATGTTCCTGCCCTGGATTTTCATATCATTCAATGTTCTCTGCGAGAAAAGAATCAAACTCGGCTATAAGTTCAAGAGACATAATAAATTGACCATTATGTAATGAATGGAATCTTTCAACGTGTCCATGTAGGGGAAGTCCATGACTTGTCAGCTTCTTCACTACTGCAAACACCCTTTTCAACACAGTGCCAGTACATTTTTTTCTGTCTGAACATATGACTCGAAATGATTACCTATTGTTCCAAGTGACTTTTTTCTTGTTAAGAGTGATAACTCAGAATTTTTGTGTTCAAGTGAATTCTCATTATGAGATAAAATATTAGATACATTTTTCCAATCTGTAATACCATTAGTAGCAATTGCGGCCTTACTTCCTAACAATTTACATGGTGCACAAAAAACAGCACTGGTGCAACAGGAATATACGAGGTGCATTCAAGTTCTAAGGCCTCCGATTTTTTTTTCTAATTAACTACTCACCCGAAATCGATGAAACTGGCGTTACTTCTCGACGTAATCGCCCTGCAGACGTACACATTTTTCACAATGCTGACGCCATGATTCCATGGCAGCGGCGAAGGCTTCTTTAGGAGTCTGTTTTGACAATGGAAAATCGCTGAGGCAATAGCAGCACGGCTGGTGAATGTGCGGCCACGGAGAGTGTCTTTCATTGTTGGAAAAAGCCAAAAGTCACTAGGAGCCAGGTCAGGTGAGTAGGGAGCATGAGGAATCACTTCAGAGTTGTTATCACGAAGAAACTGTTGCATAACGTTAGCTCGATGTGCGGGTGCGTTGGCTTGGTGAAACAGCACACGCGCAGCCCTTCCTGGACGTTTTTGTTGCAGTGCAGGAAGGAATTTGTTCTTCAAAACTTTTTCGTAGGATGAACCTGTTACCGTAGTGCCCTTTGGAACGCAATGGGTAAGGATTACGCCCTCGCTGTCCCAGAACATGGACACCATCATTTTTTCAGCACTGGCGGTTACCCGAAATTTTTTTGGTGGCGGTGAATCTGTGTGCTTCCATTGAGCTGACTGGCGCTTTGTTTCTGGATTGAAAAATGGCATCCACGTCTCATCCATTGTCACAACCAATGAAAAGAAAGTCCCATTCATGCTGTTGTTGCGCGTCAACATTGCTTGGCAACATGCCACATGGGCAGCCATGTGGTCGTCCGTCAGAATTCGTGGCACCCACCTGGATGACACTTCTCGCATTTTCAGGTCGTCATGCAGGATTGTGTGCACAGAACCCACAGAAATGCCAACTCTGGAGGCGATCTGTTCAACAGTCATTCGGCTATCCCCCAAAACAATTCTCTCCACTTTCTCGATCATGTCGTCAGACTGGCTCGTGCGAGCCCAAGGTTGTTTCGGTTTGTTGTCACACGATGTTCTGCCTTCATTAAACTGTCACACCCACGAACGCACTTTCAACACATCCATAACTCCATCACCACATGTCTCCTTCAACTGTCGATGAATTTCAATTGGTTTCACACCATGCAAATTCAGAAAACGAATGATTGCACGCTGTTCAAGTAAGGAAAACGTCGCCATTTTAAGTATTTAAAACAGTTCTCATTCTCGCTGCTGGCGGTAAAATTCCATCTGCCGTACGGTGCTGCCATCTCTGGGACGTATTGACAATGAACGCGGCCTCATTTTAAAACAATGCGCATGATTCTATCTCTTTCCAGTCCGGAGAAAAAAAATCGGTGGCCTTAGAACTTGAATGCACCTCATACTAGAAAATCATGCAAAGCTGATTCATCATTTAAAAGCTTACAGTAAAATACATTTTTGTTCAAATATCTGGTTTTATCGCCTATTGATCTTCTTGAATTATAAAAATCACCATTACAATTTTGATTAATTCCACGTTGTAAGAGAATGTCGATTGTTGATTCATTGGCACACCATTTGGCAAGATCCTCACCAACAAGGTTATTTCTTTTTGTAATGTCTGACATGACACTTAGTTTTTCGTGAAACTCGAAATCAGGAACAATTTGCTTTTCTTCATTTTTAACTTTTGTTTCATCTGTATTTACTTCTTTTACATCAGTTGCAGTGCCAGAAATATCATCTGTACGACTTGAACTCGAAGTCGTACCAGCAACATTTTTTGCGAAAAATTTATCTACACTGCCAAGCGTGTTTAGAACATTGGCTTCTTGTTCTCGCCTTTCCTTCGATAATTTCTGAAATACCACTCCACTTAATTTTGCACATTTGCTTTTTTCACTGTTATTCATGTTCAGGCACTTACAAAATTGTCAACCAACGGCCAAAGCAAAAGAAAAATATTTGTAACAGGAAAGAAAGAAAGACTATATCCAGTTCCAGTCATACTACACTGCACATGAGCACAAACCTTTATACTTCAAATATGGCACATTAGCACAAAGATTTTTCCTTTAAATGTGGAGCGATGAACTGACCAGCTCGGATTACTTGATGTAACTGTGTTATGAAAGAACGACAATGCAGAATAATTTAAAGTAATGTAATTTAAAAATTTTCCTGCCAGTCTAATTTTGAAGTCTATAGACTTATTAACTACTTTTCTTAGAAGCTTAAAACTTTGTACACACATTTATGGCATTTTTATCTAAAAAGTAGGTTACAATCAAATGATTTCAATCAATTTGTTTTTATACTATAAATACATAAATTAGACAATCAAAATTAAGGTAATTTTTTATATTTAATAAGGGTATATTTTTCCTCCTGGAGATAGTAAGCTGGTGTCTGTGGTCTACTTTTCTCAACATGGCAGCCTGAAAAGTCACAATAAATTTCAGACCTGTAACTCAAGTAGTTTTTTTCCATAAAATAAACATGTCAGAAAATTTGACTCTTCAGTTTAAGGGAACATTTCATCTGTTACTCACCTTTGTTGTTCTTAAAACCCTCCAGTTGCATAATATTCATGGTTTGTGGGTTCCTCATATTGTCTCTTCCTTTTCTTGCTCCTCTTTGCCATTCTGGACTCTTTAGTTGCCTCAAGAACCCATTTTTCTCCTCTGGACGCTCTCAAGGAATCGATTGCCATCAGTGCTTGCCTCATATTGAAACCAGGAGTTAGTCCCAACAACTCTAAAACATCACATCTGCTAACTGCCCCACCATTAAAGCAAATAACTGCATCTAACACACCTAATCCCATGGTATTGAAACCAACAAATACAGTTTTAGGCAGGCATTCCCATATCACATGATTGAAATATTCATTAACATTTTGCGTCTTTCCATGTAAGCACCATGACAATAGTTTAGTGTCACTTAGGTCCCTGTATATGGGTTTAATTGCTTCCAATACCTCAAATGGCAGGGAGTGATGGTGTGCATAAGTCTCACCATTTGCTATTGCTTTTTTGTATCCACACCATGTGGCTACACCACTGTCATAGAGAGCATGCTGTGGATGGTCATTGTAGAAGCTTTATGGAATAAGGTAGCACATACGGCTTTCTTCATAGCCTCAATATTGTCTCAATTCCTTCTTATGGTTAAACCATAACATAGCTGCAGTTTGTCCACCTCTTCCTTAGTAAGATGACCCCGACCACCAATTGATTCGCCATCACTGAGCTTTATCCCCTTGATATCTTTTATTAGCTTACATAAACACGTGCCCATCCTCTTTTGGACATGACCAACACACTCTGTTCAATTTTTAGAGTTCTTCCATAAGGCATATTTTCCAACACATTTGCAAACCCTTTGGAGTCTCCGTCTCCATGGTACTTCACATACTGTACACCATAATTCTCTTCTGACCTTTGAAATATTCTGAGAACTTCCTCTGATTCCATTCCACCACTGTACCCAGAAAAATTCTGAACACAAACATGATCCTGGTTACATCCTTTGCAACCGCGACAGTACTTTGTCATGCATTCTTTGCCAATCACCTTTCCATTTTCTAGGGATGTTGCACTGACAACACCATTCAATGATAGGTGACCACACTTCTGCCAAGTCCCATAAAAGGCTGCAGCTATATCAGTGCCACCTTCGTTGAATAACACAGTTTCTTCTACTGCTTTCTTCATTGACAGAGAACTAACTTGACGAAGACTTTCAAGAAGTAACTGTGTGCACTTCTCAAATCTTGTAGGTGAGGGCAAATTCACGATAGCACAAAATGTTTGAGCTGCCTTTCTGCCCTTCCCAATACACCTCATTCCATATGAAAGCCTGATATTTGTGTTATAAACTCTTCCTTTGCACAATCCAGAAGAATTCCCAGTTTTAGTTACTCCACAGAAATCACAAAACACTTGTAACTTACTAGCCACACCTTTCCTGCCTTAAAAATCTTCACGATTTTAATACCACCTTTTCCACAAAGCGCACACACACCAGCATTCTTTAGAAGCGAACATAAAGTACTCAATTCAGCAATTATGGGAACACATTCTGTAACAGTGTTTTGATCATATTTTATAGAAATGTCACTCTGGGTACTCAAATATTTTAGCTTCTGTCTTGAGGCACTTGGCAGAGTCGACATAACAGCCATTTGGTTTGTGGATGTAATTACACAGTCTCTACTTTCCAACGTAGTACACCGATTACTATTAAACTTCCGTTTTCCCGTTCCAAAACACATTTTGGAGGCATAACTACTTCCGAGAATGACACAGCACCAACAACTCAACAATGTACAAAAGTTTGAACACAAACAACTCTCGAAAACCATAGGTATATAAAGGAAAACAAAGCAGCATCGGAAAGCGTGTGTGCTAAAAGGGCTGTCAACTCAAAAAACGATTAAGCAGTGTATCTTTTCGAACTGGCAAAATAATATTGACGCCATTGACATCCGACCGCAGCGGAAACACCGTCGTTGTCGCATACCGACATATATTTAAATTTATTTTTAAAGATGTTCCCGATGTCCAAATCGATTCATTTAACTACCATTTTGTTCATAAAACTCTAAATATTGATTTAAGACGGAAAAAATTCGAACTTTTGAAGTAGATTCACTAGCAAGTGACCTCAAGTTCATTGTCGCCTGTTTCTCTGCTGTCAGTGAACACTAGAAGCACACCTGCTGGCTGGAATTCGTCTCGTATAGGAAACGGGACAGTCCCTTTTTTGGCTTCTGTTTCCTGCGTCGCCGGAATTTTGGCTGGGACGCAAATATGTTCTGAATATTCTTGACACTGTCTTTATGAGTTAAAAAGCAAATAATGTTGGCAATTTCTTGCAGTGAGGTGTACTGGATCGACTCTTATACCACTTATTCTTATAACATTTTAGCGGTTTCTGTGGGCAGAGAAGACAGACTACAAAGTTTAAGTAGTTTTGTTGGCAGCTGATGTGGTGTGTTGTCATTTGTGTGAACACTGCCATTATGTCTACACGCAAATGCACCTTTCCAACATAAAATAAAAATAACCTTTCCAACATAAAATAAAAATAACCTTTCCTCGAAGGAAAAAGAGCTTAGTTAAGAATTTTAATATAAAATTTGCAATGCCACGTACTGTTCGATTGCACAGCAGGGAACTTTGATATCGCGCAGGCTGCAGAACAATAAATGAGACAAACGAAAGTTACTTTCATCTTCTTTGCTCGCCAAAAAAAGTAACTAAGTAAATAAATAAATAAAATTTTTGAACTGTTGTGAAGTGTATTTCACACATTATGAAATATTCTGTTTATGTTCTTTTCGTATAAACATGTGTTTAAAAATGTAAAACATTCCCAGTATCAACATGTTTTGTTAAACGGGTGTCATTAAATCAAAGCTCAGATACTGAAGACCACAGAGCTTTCACATTAATTACAGTAGTGGAGAGTTGACTTGATACTTCCCTTAATTTCTACAAGAAATTTACTGTAGATTCGGGTTTTACATACTGAGGCCTGCACAGGTTACAGTATTTAAGAAACTGCTGATTAAAAACTTCCTGGCAGATTAAAACTGTGTGCCGGACCGAGACTCAAACTCGGGACCTTGGCCTTTCATGGGCAAGTACTGTACCATCTGAGCTACCCAAGCATGACTCACGCCCCCTCCTCACAGCTTTACTTTTGCCAGTATCTCGTCTCCCACCATCCAAACTCATATGTTAGAGCACTTGCACGCGAAAGGCAAAGGTCTCGAGTTCGAGTCTCGGTCCGGCACACAGTTTTAATCTGCCAGGAAGTTTCATATCAGCGCACACTCCGCTGCAGAGTAAAAATTTCATTCTGGAAACTGCTGATTAGTTTATCACAGTTTTTCACGGAGAAAATACGGAAGGGTTAAGTAGACGCCAACAACATTCTCGGAATAATAATGTTTCAAACACTGCATTGAAGTTTGCCATCCTGACAGCTTAATTCAAAATATTTTGAACAATCAGGAAGATGATACCGGACGGGAACCCAATGTTAAGTTTACATTCAGTCACCACATAAACTATGTATACTTCCAAGCTTGTACTGTCGACTTTCGTTCTTAAGGCTTATTTAAACTAGCAAATCGTTTAAAAATATTAAAAAGTTTTGTCATTTGTAAGCGCAGTTATTTTAAAATGTAAAAGTTTGAAATGAGTACAGAGCAAAAAATATCGTCCCCTGAAGGTACCGCCCCTAGGTCCGTGCCTATTGGGCCTATATGTAAATCCGCCACTGTCTGTACCCCCTGCAGTAAATCCATCCATGTCCCAGTCTATACTCGGTAGGTTAAAGTCACTACCAACTAGTATTGCTGGTCTGGGTATTTATGCACAACTGACCATAGACTTTCATTGAATGACTCTAGAGCTGTCACAGCGTAGTCGGATGGTCAATAAAAACATCCAACAATTAACTTGGTTTCACCTAGACATGTTATGTGTGACTAGATGACTTCACTATCCCACTCAGTTTCAGCCTCAGTTCAGATAATATTTTTGTCAACTGCAATAAACGCGTCTACTCTGTCTTTCCGATAAACATTCCAAGTCTCACTAAATTTAATACGACACAACATTGCCTGCCATCTCCTTACTGTCCCTCTAACTAACAACTCACGACTGAAGGTCCGTGATGTCTGCCTGGGCTCAACAACCACAACAAGAAGAGCTCGGCTGAGAGAGATACCTATCTTATTCAAAGACTACTCGTAATTCATTCTCAGTCTGCGACAGCACTGTTTATTCTAGCGTCCTCATGCTCAAATTGAATATTTGTGTATATTATTTCAGATTATTTAATTTAATTACTTTTAATTGAGAGATTAAAGGAAGAAATGCATAGATAATTTGTCTTTCAGGTCCAGGTAGTTATTTCTTGTCATTGCAACCTAAAGTCCCACTTTGCCATTAGAGTGAAAGCGTATAACTTATCATCTATTCTAGTTCACTTTCACAGCACACACATACAGTTTTCTTAATCAGCAAGAGACTAGACTTGTGAATACTATAGACTAACTTCCTGTTAATACATGTGTCTCAATGCCTTCATCAGAGTAGCACCGCATTAAATTGGGGGACCAAATTTCCCCAAAGAGGGAAGGTGCAGATTGAATACTATGAAGCACAGTAATTTTTCAGCTCAACGATCCAGTCATCATTCCAAAGGCACATAGCTGACAATGCAACCAAGTTGCAAATCACGAGACTTGTTAAGTCAATATGTGCCAACACTTTAGTAACAATGTGTCGATACAGCATTGTGTCAAGAGGCTGTACGTGTCAAAGACACTAGACAAGAAAACAACTAGGTATGGAGCTGTTACGAATAGGCAGGTTCAGTGGCCTACCAGTGGCAAGGTGTTCAGTGACAGAGTGCTACAAACCTGCATGTTTCATCATGACAGAAGCTCCACTGGACAGCTGCTGCTGATACTCCTCAGTGTCCAAAGTTTGATGCCTTCGAGCTTCCTCTGGAATCCAATTTAGCCTTTGCCTAGCCATCATTGGCCATGCTAACACAATCACTCCTGCCTGCAAGAATGCTGCCCTGGCACCAGCTGGCTGTTGCAGCTGCCACTTCTGCACTGTCAGATTTCCACACTCCTAAACATCCCTAGGTCCAGTGTTTCCAATGCGATAGTGAAGTGGAAACATGAAGGACACGTACAGCACAAAAGTGTACAGGGCGACCTCGTCTGTTGACTGACAGAGACCGCCGACATTTGAAGAGGGTCGTAATGTGTAATAGGCAAACATCAATCCAGACCATCAAACAGGAATTCCAAACTGCATCAGGATCCACTGCAAGTACTGTGACAGTTAGGCAGGAGGCGAGGAAACTTGAATTTTATAGTCGTGCAGCTGCTCATATGGCACATGTCACGCCGGTAAATGCCAAACGACATCCCACTTGGTGTAAGGAGTGTAAAGATTGGACGATTGAACAGTGGAAAAACGTTGTATGGAGTGATGAATCTGGTGATCCGATGACAGGGTGTGGGTATGGGGAATGCCTGATGAATGTCATCTGCCAGTGTGTGTGGTGTCAACAGTAAATTTCGGAGGCGTTGGTGTTAAGGTATCGTCGTGTTTTTAATGGAGGGAGCTCACACCTCTTCTTGTTTTGTGCGGCACTATCACAGCACAGGCCTGCATTGATGTTTTAAGCACCTTCTTGCTTCCCACCATTGAAGAGCAATTCGGGGATGGCGACTGCATCTTTGAACACGATCGAGCACCTGTTCATAAAGCACAGTATGTGGCGGAGTGGTTACATGACATAACATCCTTGTAATGGACTGGCCTGCACAGAGTCCTGACCTGAATCCTGTAGAACACATTTGAAATGTTTTGGAATGCCGAATTTGTGCCAGGCCTCACCAACCGACATCGATACTTCTCCTCAGTGCAGCACTCCATGAAGAATGGGCTGCCATTCCCCAAGAAACCTTCCAGCACCTGATTGAATGCATGCCTGCAAGAGTGGAAGCTGTCATCAAGGCTAAGGGTGGGCCAACATCATATTGAATTCCAGCATTAGCGATGGAGGATGCTACAAACTTGTAAGTCATTTTCAGCCAGGTGTCCGGATACTTTTGATCATGTAGTGTATAATGTTCTTAATTCCTGAAGGAGAAGTTGGCGATACATCCATATGGTTGAATTTTATGAGAGCTGCTTTTTTCAACATACTGCTGTGACTCTTTTCTTGAACTGTTTGCCCCAGTATGTTATATGAGTATGAAAAACATTTGCAACATGTCATTCATGCCTTTACTTTTAATTCAATAGTGCCATTACATTGTTCTGTGGCCAGTTGTCCTGTCTCTCATTTTGCTACATTGCATATTGGCCTAAGTCTGTTATCAGAATTACTAATTTCTGACAATGTATATGTTTCTTGCTTTTTTTTAAATAATTTTTCCTAGTAATTTTAAGTAGTTTTGGTAGTGTGCAACTACTTCAAGATCTTTACTTGTTTCTGACAATGAAGACATTTCCCCAGGGGCAGCTTGTTTTAAAGGGCCAGAGGGGCCTGGCCCCACCAAAAATTTTATGATGTATATTTTTCAGTTTTAGATAACAAAAATTCGAGTATGACACGTTTGTGGTGTAGCACGATACACAGAAACTCAATGTAATCAGGAATATTCTCCCTGCTGTAGACACATGTCAAGTGTACCATTCTACAGTGTCAAACCAGTTTTTCTTTCTGAATCCCATTCTTCCAAATCTGAGAGCCAGTGGCAGGTAGCTCGTAGCTCCGTACTAACTCCACACTCCTGGCCTGCAATCACAGTGATGCACAAAGAGGTTTTCCCTTCTCCACGTTATTCCTTGCTGAAGCACAGCAGCAGGCCATGAAGCACGGGTCCCAGTTGACGGGCCACCATACATCTACCCCTCTTTCCCTATAACCCAGCCATGTCATAGGGTCAGCGATAAGTGACCCTTACTCCCCCCACAGTCCCGACTCCTGAAACTGCAATCACAGTGATGTGACCAAGCTATTTCCCTTTCTCCACTTCAGACCACATCCTAGTGTAGCTTAGGGTCAGCTCAAGTGGGCCCAGTGGATAGACCTCCGCACCCATACCCCTCTTTCCCCACACCCCAGTGAACCCTGCTGTCCCTGCCGCATTCTCACTCTCCTCCCCTTACCCACCTGTCCACATTTCTTCACAATGTTTGAAGCCAGACACCTTGTCTCGCAGCACCTAACTGTAGTTGCTGTCATGTGCCTTTCTGAATTCCTTCTCCCTCCCTCCAACGCCCCCCCCCCCCTTCCCCCCGTACTGCCATTCATCAACAGGAAATGTTGAAAATAGTAGAGGCCACCTCTCAATAGTGTCCCGTATTCTGGAGCTGTGTGGTTAAAACTTAAGTGTTCGTACAGTAATTTTAAAATGAATAAATTAGATTGTTTGCTTTAAATGCTATTTAATATGCATAGAAGAGAAGCTGAAAATCAAACAGTTAGGTTCACATCAACTAAAAGATTTCTTGATGTCTCAACTCGATGGAAAGAAGAAGAGAACTTTCTGCAACACATGTTTCCGTAAAAAGTCTTGGTTAACAGTGAGTGAATAGAAACAAAAATTATTTTGTTTCTATTGTGTGTTGTTTGGTGGTGAAGGATTGTGAACAACAGTTGGCTGTAAGAATCTAAAGCATTTAAGAAAATGAATTTAGAAACATGAAGGAAGTAGACTACATTTAGAAAATGCTGTAGATAGGAAATTTTTGGCACAATTAACATTGCTGCTCAGGTTGAGTCAGTGTATAAAATGTCAATTCAGAAACATAATGAATTATTTAAGAAGAATGAACACATATTAGTCAGAATTGTAGAGTGCATAATGTTTTTTGGAACTCATGAGTTAGCACTAAGGACTCACAATGAAAAACGGGAGTCAGCAAACCATGACAATCTCTTAGATTTGTTATCTCTTCTAAGAAATCTCAACAGCGTGTTAGATGACCACTTAAGCAGTTCTAGTATTTCCGTATGTAAATATATGTCACACATGATACAAAATGAACTTTTAGTATGTCCACTGTTACGTGCACCACATTAATTTGGTTATTCAGAATGATTGTAGTAAAAACAAAGTCCGTTAGGTTGTTCTTTGCAAATATTTCTGGACTTACAACATTTTTCCCTTCATTGCCTAAATGAAGAGTTTTTTTATGGACACTCTGCAATAAGAGATTTCTTTCAGTCTCTTGAACTAGATGAAACATCCAGTCTCATGTAGTAACTAATGTTCAAGAAAACAAATTACCCCTATTGGAATGTTTTGATAAGATTGAGGAAGAAGATACTTGGGATGATATTGAACTAAGAGAAGCGTTTGCTTTAAGAAATTTACTTCACAATCCATACTTTTTATTCCTTCTAAATTTTTTCTACGAGATTATGAAACATGTTGATATTTTGTATAACGCAATCCAGATGTAGAGTGCAAATGCCATTACTATATCCAATGCATTACGTCGTTTTGCATCACCTGTTTCTGAAATGTGAGATAACATTGAAAGGGAATGAGTTTCTGAAGTGAAGGTTTTGGTATTTCAGGAAAATGTCCAAATATAGCACTGAACCTAAACTGGCAGCAGATGCCAAAGAAGTGTGTGACATTTTGGCCAACCAATTGAAAGGGAGGTTCCAAAACTCTCATGTATTCAGCTGCTTCGAAATTATTAATCCAAAAAAGTTTGCTTATTTCAAAGAACATTTTCCAGCCACTTTAGTCAATACTTTTTTGTTAAGTTACAGTCCCTTTATTTGCCTTGATAAATTGAAAAATGAACTGTCAGTGATTTATTCCAATTATATGTCTAAAGGCATTACATTGGTTTGTGAGCTGTTCGCCTTTTTTGTGTAACATTCCTTTAAAGAATCATTCACTGAAGTGCAAAAAACATTGCAAATTGCGCTGCGTACATGTGTTTCAATAGCAGGAGCAGAATGCAGTTTCAGCATTTTAAATAGGATTAAACCCTTCCACAGGAACAGTGTGGGTCAGGGAATGCTGAACCCACTGGCTGTTTTCTCCATTCATAAGGAGGAAACCAGTGAAATTATAAACCCTCAACATCACAGTAGTAACTGATATGTTTGCCAGTCAGAAGAATAGATGTGCAAAATTACTGTATAAGTAACCTGCTGGGATAGGGACCTCATTAGTTAACTTTCTAGTTGGTTAAAATACATGTGAAACCGCTCCTAACCAAGGTTTTTCCCAGAGTGTTTGCGCTTGGCCATAAGGTAAAAACAAGGAGCGTCCCTATATTTGCTTCTTAGTGCATTCCCAGAGGAACAGCTACACCATTATTTTTACACCACAATCAGACTATGGAAATATAACTAGAATAAATATGAAAATCAGATCTATACTGGCTGTTAAATATCCTTTCTGATTAGTTTATGTGGAAAGTTATTTTCAAATAATGATATGAACTTATCATTGAACAGATTAAATTTTATGTCAGCATTTGGTCCATTAAAAATGTCATGTCAGGTCATCTCTGGTAACTTATTATTAAAAACATTTGTTCTGGAGTCATTAATTATTCTAACTGATTTCCACTGAGGAGTATCATTGCTGTAAGGCACTATCTTGTTTATCCTAAGTAACTATGCATCATAATCAGAGAGTGCATTTATTACTGGGTATACAGTTGTTTTCTTGCTTTGAGCTTCATCAAAGGAAACATTGTCATTTAGGGCCCTACTGTCTTTAACCACTCATGTAGCACAGATACTTACTGAGATCAAATTATAGGATCCAAATAAAATTTCCAGATAATTTTTCCTATCAGAACACTTTAAAAAATCTACACTGAAATTATCACTGACTATTAACTACTTGTTTCTATCTGACAGATGGCATACCAAGGAATCCAAATTCCCCACAAAGAGTTTAAAATTACCCAGTCGCAATATATATATATATATATATATATATATATATATATATATATATATAAAGAAAGATGATGAGACTTACCAAACAAAAGCGCTGGCAGGTCGATAGACACACAAACAAACACAAATAATCGACCTGCCAGCGCTTTTGTTTGGTAAGTCTCATCATCTTTCTTTTTAGATATATTTTTTCCACGTGGAATGTTTCCCTCTGTTATATATATATATATATATATATATATATATATATATATATATATATATATATATATATATATAATTCACAAGCACACACTTTTATGTGATGATCACTGAAAAATCTACTTGTCTCAATGTTCTTGAACTTTTGCTCTATCTTAAAAGCTAGGGAAAATCAGAAAGTCTTTTTTTTTTTTTTGCCAAATTACGTCTGCTAATGTGAAGTCAACATATTCATTCCCACTGGTGGAACTTTCTTGGGCTGGCCTGGCTTTATCTGCTGGATCTCCAAGGCATGATCCTGCTCTCAGTTGTCGAAGATGGCGGTCGTGCTTCACACGTCTATGGTGTATGTGGAATGAAGTGCATTTCATTATCTATGGAGCAAGGCATAAATGCCCATTGAAATCCACAGGGAAATGCAGCACATATATCAGGAAAAGTGTCTCACTTTGAGGTGGGGAGTGCTGTGAATTTGCAAAAGGCCACGAAGACTTGCGTGACAATGAGTGTTTGGGGAGGTCGCTTATATTGCTGACTGACAATAACATTTGCAGTGTGAGTGCAGTGGTGAAAGGGGATCAGAGTGTGCACCTCAATGACATTTCTCAGATGCTTGGCGTTTTGTATGGGGATGTTTACATCATAATTTGTGGGTCCTTGGTGCACCAGTAAGTTTCATGTCAATAGGTGCCTATGCAGTTGAATGATGGGATGAAATGTAAGGGAATAATTGTTTCACTGAATCATCTGGTACAGTATGCCAAGAAGGATGACAGTTTCCTGTACCACACTGTCAGTGAGATGTGGTTACTACATTTCATGCTGAAATTAAAGCAACAGAGTATGGTGTGGAAACATACGATTTGCATGTGACAAAAAATTTCATTCAGTGCCATCTGTTGGGAAAAATGATGTTAATGGTCGTCTGGGATAGCAGTGAACTGTTCCTGCTGGATTCCATGTCACAAGCTGCGATCATCAATGTCAGTAATTATTCTTCCACAGTCCCCACTGTGGGCTGCCATCACGAAAAAAATGCCAAGGGATTCTCGATGTTGACAACATTGTTATCCTTCATGATAATGCAAGACCATGTGTTGCAGTCAAAACTGCCAGCAAGCTCCAGTCATTGCACTAGGAGAGTGTGGACCATCCACCATACACTTTGAACCCCACCCCATAGAGATTTCCACATTTTCAGTCTGCTGAAGAACTTCCTGGCAGGACAATGATTCATGTGCAACAATGAAGCCAAAACAGCAGTCTGATGGTGGTTCCACTGTCAGCCAGACGAATTCTACCACAGGAGCATCCCAAATTTAGTACTGCGCTGGGACAAATATCTGAACCGGTGTAGGGACTTTGCGGAAAAGTAGTGCCAGGTACACTGAATGGTAAGTATATTTGTAATTACTTTTATGTAACTTATTTTGGCTAGTAAAAAATAGGGATAAGGACTCTTATTTGACTTGTATATGGAAAAACTCATTTCCTCATATTAGTTCTACATGTGTTACATGCTAGAGTCTAACCCTCTTTATTGAATTTCTCTAATCCTGTGGCCACGTGGTGCTCAAATAGGCACAGGATGTCTTTCTTTTCAGAGCTCTCTAAATCTGCCAAACACACAAGAAGCTCTTCTGCTTTATTGCTCAGTCCTCCAGCATTCTGATGAAATAAGCTAACCTTACTTTTCTAAGCAGACTTAAGCATTTCGGGGGCTCTTCTGTTCTTTCATAACAGGGTTCCTGAATACTGATTCTAACCTAAATACGGTACCTCTCCAACATAATTAACCACAGGTTCTGTGTGATGGTGGCCTCCTGTATATTACCTGCAAGAAGCTCAGCCAACCTATCTTTCTCTCTCCCATTCAGGTGTAGGCCATTTCTCACATATCCCCATCTACCAGTGTAGCAACAGGCACTGCACTCATATAATATTTCATTTCAATCAGCAGCAGTCTGCTCAACTCAGTCTTCACACTGCTCACAGCAGCATTATCCCACAGCTGCTCATGATGCTGCAGGACATCCAAAAAACTCGCATTTATGTGTGTAGTTGCTAATCCTATTTCATCCAGATTACTCCCGATGCTGTAATTACTGTCTTTAGCAGGCTGTTCCCTGCTCCACCTACTACAATAACCTGATCTTCTTTGCCAAAATCTTTACACATATTCCCTATGTCCTCTTGTCACCTGGCTAAGGCTAGCAGTCGGCTTCACAATACTTGTGACCTGTTACCGCTGGATAAGGTTCCTCCCCTTCTATTTCAGGTACCACGTCAAACTTCCTATATATTGTCAGCTCAAATGTAGATGGAGATGTAGAAGACCCCATTTCTCTTTGCTCAGTGCTGGTTATCTTTACCCAGTTACCACAATCTTTTTCCTCTCTTCAACATCTCTAGTTCAAATATCATGTAACCTAATTCAGCCGGAAGGGCCTCAATCTTTGCCTCCTGTTCAGTGATTCTATTTTGCACAGCCTACAGCACCATGGGAGATCCTCATTGAGATCCCCATTCAATTCCCCACAACAGTCACCCCAATAGAATTCCAAACTACAATCTACACATAACACTCTCAGTCTGACTACCCTATGGCAACGGTCACATTTACCACAGATTGTAACATAGATTAAATGCTTAAAAATAGAATTAAATCATGCAACACACTTTACACTGCACAAATTTTTGTTGTTAATGGGCTGCAAAAATTAGGCCTGTAGGTTAGCACTTCTGGTGTATGATATAATGTCAAAGTGAATTACTTTCACTTAAAACAAGAACTCAGCACTCACTTAACTGCTGTGTCTATTAATTAATTTCTCCACAATAAAATATAACTTTTAATCACTACTTATGCTTATTACTCAACATTAGAAAATGTTTGCTATTGGTAGAACATGGACTACCTGCATCATGTGATTTTACATGATAATTTGAATACAATATCTCAGATGACAAGATGTTCATTTGCCTGGGTGAAGGAGATATAAAGGAACAAACTTACATGTAAAATATGCTTCATATAATCATTTTACTGTAAGAAAATTTTCTATTTTTAACTGTGTTCTGCAATTAGTCTGATCTTGTCTTCATGGCCCCTATGGTAGTGATATATAGAGATTCCTCACTCAGCATTGGTTCTTGTAAGCAGACTTTCACAGAATAGTCAGCATCTGTTTTTAAGTGTCTGCCAGTTCCAATTTTTTGGCATATCTGTAATACTCTCCCATGGGTCAACCAAATCTGTGACCATTCATACATAAGTTTCACCACTGCTAAAAAAAGGTTCTTCTGAAAAAATATCAAACTACCGACCCGTGTCACAGTTAAGTTCCTTCTCAAAAATTCTAGAAAAACTCTTCTATGACAGGCTTTTAAGTTTCATAAATAAATATGCACCTCTTACAGTACAACAACATGGTTTTAGAAAGTCTAAATCTACACAGACAGCAATTTTCGAATTCTTAGACTGCATTTTAAAATCCCTTGATCAACATAAATTAGCTGCAGGTATTTTTCTAGATCTATCAAAAGCCTTCGATGTCCTGGACCATAACATTCTGCCCGAAAAATTAGAAAGACGAGGAGTAAGAGGTGTAGCACATAGCTGGTTGTGTTCATACCTAAAAAACCACAGGCAGAAAGTATCACTTCAGTATGAATTCAACAAAATGAATAAAACAACAAACAACTCCTTTCTTTCTAGGGAATTACCAATAAAATATGGTGTACCACAGGGCTCAATCCTAGGTCCACTACTCTTCTTGATTTATGTGGACGACTTAGTTGAATATATGAGTCCCACAAAAACTATCCTGTTTGCCGATGACAACAGCATATTGCTCACTGGATCCAGTCCAGAAACTTTGTGGTCCACAGCAGAAAGTTCTATGAAAAGACTCTCTGAGTGGTTCACAAAAAACAAACTCGTTATAAATACTGAAAAAACTGTGTGTGTCGATTTTCATATAACTCCTCCAACTAATCAGATGTCTATTCAAGCCCAATTAAAAAATGATCCCCTAGAAAATGTAAGCGTCACAAAATTCTTGGGTCTTTGGGTTCAGCAAGACTTAAAGTGGGACACACATATAAATAACTTGTGTAGAAAACTATCTTCTGTGTGCTATGGCCTAAGAATTTTAAAGGCTACAACAAGCAAAACAACAGTACTGCAGGCATACTATGCACAGTTCCACTCACTAATCCGATATGGGATCATTTTGTGGGGATACTCAACTCACAGTGTAAAGGTTTTTAGAATGCAAAAAAGAGCTTTAAGAATAATTTGTGGCCTTAAAAAGATGGAGTCCTGTAAATCCCATTTTACTGAGCTTGGTGTTCTAAATGTTCCAAGTTTATTCATTTATGAAACTATCTTGTTCACTAGGGACTACCTCCTGAAAACAGGCAAACTGCTACAGAACAAAAGTGTACACAACTATAGTACCAGAATGGAATCAAATATACATCAAAAATATCACAGAACAACCACCTATCAGAGGAGCATAATTAACATTGGTGTAATACTACACAATAAGATACCAGAGGAAATAAAAAATACTACTCATCCAATATTTAAAGCTAAACAAAAGGCATTTCTAATAAAGCACTGTTTCTATTCTGTCAGAGAATTTCTGAATAAGTAACAAAATTAATTGTAGTAGGTACCTAATTTTAATTGCTAATACTACGTATTATTGTAACTTATCTTTGACCTGTCCAATATCAATTGTACAATTTGTGCTATATGATAAAACTGGACCAATAAAAAATCAAATCAAATCAAATCACTCCTTTGTATACATTCAGTATCCCCAGTTAGTCTTATCTAGTAAGGGTCCCACATATTTGAGCAGTAGTCTGAGATGTCTTGCTGCATGTGTGATTTGTAAGCAGCCTCCTTTGAAGACTGATTGCATTTTCCCAGTAGCCTACACATGAACCAAAGTCTGTCACTTGCTTGACTTATGACTGAACATGTTTCATCGTCGTGTTTCACATCTTTGCAAGTTGTTACACCCAGGTCTTCGCACAGGGTGGGTAAAATGGAATTGGCCTGGAAAATATTTATAAGACTGACATGGTATTGGCCCTTTTTTATTGACCAGAAGAATTACCAATAACAGAAAATGCTGGAAACCATGATTTTGATGTACCAATAATTTGTAGTCCCAAAAAGTCTAATTTGGAGTTCGGTTTAGTGATATGTGTTAACAGGGACTGTAAAGGAAGATGATACAGTACTCCAGCAGCAGTCCTTTCCCCCCACTTCCACCATCTTGTGTGCTACCCTGCCCCATGTCGTCTGCTACCACCATGTAGCAGTACTACTCAGTCACTGCTGGAGTACTAGTTATTCTTCACATTTTACAGTCCCTGTTAAAACACGTCACTGAACTGAATATCACATTAGATTAATTTGGAACCACTCTATATGTTTCGTGCAACATCCAGTGTCAATGGAAAATATTGGTTTCTTTTCCAGTACAAACAAAATGACATTTAAAGTAGAATTTTATGTCCCCATTCAATAGAGTGGTCCCAAATTAGTCTAATGCGATATTCAGTTCAGCAATATGTTTTAACAGGGACTGTAAAAGATGAAGAATAACTAGTACTCCAGAAGTATCTGTTTGGACTGTTCCCATCTATGCATTGCAAAACCAAAACTGCAAATATCTGCTAAAACACCAGAGAAAATGTGCCAACGAAAAAATATTTATATTACCTCATACTAATCGGGGTTTTCTGTAAAAATGACAAATTATTTCTATTCAGGAATTATTTCTCCGTAGTGTATAAGTAGTTGTCAAAGAGAAACATCTTTAATAGGCACTTGAAAACACTCCTGCTATCTGACAGATATGTTATTTCAATAGGTAGATTGTCCAAGAGATTTATAGCTGCATATTTCACCCCTTTCTGTACCGAAGTTAGATTCTTTAAAGGATCTCTGATACTTTATTAAAAAAAATGCATAAGTTGATAAATTTACTGTGAGGGTGTGGTTAATATTCCCAGCTGCTTAAAAGATATGCCTGCAGAATATATGTGTGTACACCCAACACATAATTCTAATTACATTCTTTTGTGCAGCAAATACTTTTTCCCTAACTGAGAAGTTACCCCCAAATATTATCCCAGAATATATCAGTGAAACAAAACGGGCAAAATTTGTTAACTTACGGACTTCTATATCCCCAAAGTTGGCAATCATTCTAATGGCAAAAGTAGCTCGATCTATACATTTTAGTAGTGCTTGATTTGTGACGGTAGCACTGGCACACCATACTGGTACCTCTGCTGGGGGGGGGGGGAATTTAGAACTGCAGCTTTGGAGATAAGGAGTGATCAAGCTTTTGGTGTGGTTGAAGCAATATAAAAAAGTTTTATTCGCACTTTTGAAATGCTCAGAAAAGTATTAAAATAACATTTTAATAAGTCTAAGCTTGAAAACATCCCCTGGAAGGTCACAGTACCAGAACCTTCTTTTTTGCGAATCAAGCATTGTGTTCTATCATGTCCACTGCACAGTTTTCCAATTTAACTTTTCATCAATGTGTACACCTAAAAACTTAGAACTTTACACCCTGTTTATTATGTCATGTTGGTATAGTAGGTTAATAGGAAATGGGATATTCTTGACAGTACAACACTAGATGAGTGTGTTGTGTTTTTTTTTCCTCCCCTTCAAAGTTTAAGGCTCCCCCAGTTATGAAAAACCAGTGAGTAATTTTCTTAAAATCATTATTTATTATTTTCTCTGTTGATGCTTCTTTACTCTGCTTCACAACAATGCTTGTATCATCTGCAAACTGGACTAATTCTGACTCCTGATTCAAATAAAATGGCAAGTTATGAACATAAAACAAGAACAGAACTGGTCCAAGATGAAAATTCCACTGTAATTTCTCCCCACACAGACAACAATTCAAACAACCTAGGATAACTTCCTGTGTTTTGTTTCTTAAGGGCAGTACGTATGACGGAATTGGTCAAAAAGTGACATTTTCGGATTATTATCTCATTAATATTTGATCTCTCCTGAATAATTTGATGAATTATTTATCGAAAAATTGCAATAGGAAGTGTAGTTTTTATCATTTCAAAGTTAATAGTGCGTGTGTAAAATTATCCAGTCGTTCTGCACTGACTTGCCCAAGTATCTCTATCTCTTGAACTATTCAATCTAGAAGGCTGTTATTTTCAGCTATTTATTCCTTGAAATCATGTTAATGTTTGTGTTAAGAGGTTGGATGCACTGTGTAAACAGAAATGGCGTTATAGCACATGCATTTTGTTTATTTACTTTTTGGTTGTCATGTTTCATAAGTTTTGAACTGAAAACATAGTGGTTTGTTGTGTTATTATACGCTCTTATAACTCTTTCCAAGATGACGAAAAGAAAGGGTTGTTTTAAGAAGCGACGTTTCCATGGATATCAGCATATCACAAAATCTGAATCCAGTGTTGATCCTGAAATAGATTTTTCACAGACCCGTGATAAGGACACACCTACTAGTGCTTCAAAGAGGAAACTTTGAGACCATGAGGATTTATTTATTGGCAAAGATCAAAATAGTTTAGGTTATGTTCTTTTAGATTTGAGCGTGTTAGGACAAGTTTTGCAAGATGCTGTGTCGTGTAAGGTTTGTGGTGGGCAAACAAACTTGATATTCAGAGCAAAATTTGCAGGCTCTCGACATCATTTTGGACTTCTGAAAATTGCAAGAATGACTTGTTTGAGAGCAATGTTAGATTCCTGTATGGAATGAGGTGCATTGGGAAAGGATTGACTGCAGCTGAAGTATTACGTGCAACACTGAACTTGCCAAACCCACCAACCAGATCAAGTAAGTACACAGAAGTAATTGGTGAATGTGTCAAATCTGTTGCTGTTGCTTCTATGAAAGCTGCTGCTAAAGAAGCCGTAGAATTAAATAACACAGCAGACTTATCTGTGGCAGTTGATGGCACATGGCAGAAGAGAGGTCACACATCAAAAAATACAGTTGCAATTGTCACTAGTGTTGACACAGGTAAAGTTTTAGACATTGAAGTGCTAACTAAATACTGTCATCAGTGTAAATCAGTTGATGAAACAAGTGAAAGCCATAAAACAAATTGTGCTCAGAATTATGAGGGAACTAGTGGGGGTATGGCGGCTACTGCAGTCGTTTCTATGTTCAGACGTCCACAACAGGAGAGAGGTGTGTGTTATACTGAGTATGGTGATTCAAAAGCTTGCAAATCAGTAGTGGAAAGCCAACCTTATGGTAATAAGCAAATTGTTAAGATTGAATGTGTGGGCCATGTTCAAAAACGGATGGTAACACGTCTCCGAAAATTGAAGAAGACAAAAGGAAAAGAAAAGTTATCAGATGGTAAGACTCTAAATGGTAAAGGAAGACTTACAGAAAAAAACATTGATGAACTCCAGCATTATTCTGGAATGGCAATAAGAAACAATACACATGACCTACAAGGGACGAAACGAGCAGTGTGGGCTACATTCTTCCACAAATCTTCCACTGATGATACACCTATACATAGTCTTTGTCCACCTGGTGCTGATTCATGGTGCAAGTACCGCAAAGCTCAGGCAGCGGGTAGCAAGGAACAATTTAGGCACAAAAATAGCATACCATCTGCAGTGATGGAAGCTATTAAACCAATATATAGAGAATTAGCTCATCCTGACCTCCTTTCCAAATGTCTCCATGGTCGAACACAAAACCCAAATGAGTCTTTCAATAATGTAATTTGGACCCGCATACCAAAAAATGTCTTTGTAGGAAGGAAAACTCTATGCTTGGGTGTTTGTGATGCTGTGATAACGTTTAATGATGGTATAAAGGGAAGAATAGGGGTACTAGAGGAACTTGGTATCACTCCAGGTGCCAACACACTGCAAGCCTTTCAGCGAATGGATCAACTTAGGATCATGAAAGCCCAACATGAAGCAGAGGAAATGATTAAAGAAACAAGAGGCAGGAAAAGAAGGAAGCTTCTAGGTTTGCAGGATAGCCAAGCACAGGATCAAGATAATGCTGATTATGGGCCTGGATGTTTTTAGAAGCTGGCATGCCTCCATGTGTAAGTTAATATCAAATAAAATGTTTGAACTTGATTTGCCAGAAATGACATTTTTAAAATTATTTGACCCATTATCTCAGGAACTATTACAGATACATATCTCTAATTTTACACTATGTTACTACTTAGTATACTGAAGCTACTGAACCTCCCAAAACATCTCTACCTCTAACGGTTTTTTACTTACGGAAGAAAAACTGGACTTTTAAAACAAAATATTGAACAACATTTTAAAAAAATCATAACTAGCTAGTTATTTCTCTGTAAATTTCGATTCTGGTTCAGTAATCAGAAAAGGAGGGTACTATACATCCCAAAAATTTCAGATCTCTATCTGTCACAGGTTCTGAGATAATGGGTCATCAATATTGCAAATTTAACACTGTGGGTATAGAACGTACGTACTCCCCTTAAATAAGAAGCAAACCAGGCATGTGCTGAACTATATATTCCTTAAAAATGTATTTTCTCTAAAAGAATATTGATGTTTACACAATCGAATGCCTTCAGTAAGCCACAAAAGATATAAACTGGCTGTATTTTATCATTTACAGATTTTATTATGTGCTCAGTGAAAGTATAAATAGGAGATTCAGTAGAATGGGCCTTCTGAAACTCACACTGCGATTGGTTAAGTGTTCCATTACCACACAGATAGGTGACAACCTTGGAATACATTACCTTCTCAAAAAGTTTAGAAAATTATGTAAGGAGTGACACAGAGTAGTTACTGATATCTGTGGGATCACCTTTCCTATAGTGAGGCCAAACAATGGCAAATCTGCCATGCTGTTGATCAGAAAACAGAAAAAAATAAGTTAATTTCTGAACTGGCTATTAATAGTAATGTGTGCTCAAGAAAGGGGCGATTGGCCCTTGCATATTTACGAGGGACAAACATTTGCCACATGGTGATGAACTATGAAGATATTTGTAAGAATTTCAAAATGGTGAGAAATAAAAATGAAAATCACATGAATGAAGACACAAAAACAGACATTGATAGAGAACCTCATTCTCAGATGTGTTGTTGTGTTGAAGAAATAGACAAGGAGGAAAATTTCTTTAGTGTTTTTTATGCAGAGAAGACAGAATTGATTACATTAAATATGCTGGGGCTGGAACATTTATTCAATTGTCTAATTCTGAAACTATGAGTAACAAGTGTACATTGATGTTCATGTGATCAAACTTCAACACAATTTCAATTATTACCAGTAAATGTGCAGTAATCATAGCTATAATGGTGAATAGGCCCAAAAAATTGATAAGTCACATCTGCTCTGCTGGCCATGGGTTAGTGGAAATTACACCCAGTTAGCTGTATCAGCTGAAACAAATTACTGATAACACAGAAGTCATGAGTTGAGTGGTGTGATAGTGATTATCAGTTTTGCCTGCGTCTAACACTGTTTGCACATTTCACTGCCATAGAGAACGTGTTTGGTTCCCGACTCTGTCAAGAATTTTCCCTTTTTCATTAAATGGCAATATATATCAATTTCTTTTTGGTCTCAATCAGATACAAAATGAGGCACAGTTTGCTGCTGTACAAGCCTTTCCAGAGGTGGCTGGGGGAAAAAAAGGGCAAGCAAGCAAGCAAGTAGGTGCCACTGACATTCTGACAACTATCCCATTCTGTCGGTGAACTTTCTTGGCTCAAAGAGAAACTGCTGTGGATCATAAACAATAGGTTATTTTCAGTTGCTTGTGGGAACACTCTGTATACTACACAAGTCACTGGCTGCAGGAGGACTGGTACAGATAAAGCATACAAGTGAGTGGATGATGTGGCAGAGAGCTAGTCTCAGGGAAAGAAAAGAATAAACTGTGACAGAACAATGTCTTATGCAAGTTAGGTAGTAGGCTAAAACAGGTATGCAACAGTATGCACAGCTTTACATACTGGAGATCCTACAAGAAAATGCATACATATTTTGACAGCTTGTCACCTTCAATGCATGCACAATCTTCAAAGCATAAATACCAACCATTACGAATGAAATGAGCCATAACATGTACCATAACTGATTTTTTTTATTCTACAGTTGTGAGCTCCAGGACAAGTTCTATTGTGAAACTTCTAGCCAGGCACTCAGAAATATTCTCCGAAAGTAACTATCATGATCACACCGTCAAGGCATTCACATAATACAAATTAATTGTATCATCCATAACTGCTGTTTGACTAGATTGTTCACCACTAAAGTCGCACATTACAGTCTGTCATAAGCAGACTCCAGTATTAGCACTGAAAAAGTAACAGTTGGCTATATCAAGTTTCAAACAAATTCAATGTCCCACTTTACATGGTGTTCTGAATCAAAATGAGTTCTCATTCCTTTCTATGGATCTGCAAACACACTGATGTTTATGTCATCTGCACAAAATCTGAAGTAATTCTTTTTTACATTCAGTTTTCTCAGAGCAGCATGGTGACTGCATCAATAAGAACAACAACTTGACACCTTAATATTGTCACACTAACTTTCAGCAATATGAGAAACCGTACTGCTAATACAATAACCCAAAATCAAGTTATGGTCCCTAATTCTATGTTTTTACATCTACATTTACATACGTATTCCACAAGCCACCATATGGTGTATGGCAGAGGATACCTTGTACCACTACTAGTAATTTCCTTTCTGGCTCCACTCATAAAAACAGCGAGGGAAAAAGTCTGTCTATACACCTCCATAGGAGCCCTAATTTTTTCTTATCGTCATGGCCTCTCTGCAAAATGTACATTGACAGCAGTAGAATCATTCTGCAGCCAGCTTCAAATGCCTGTTTTCTGAATTTTCTACATAGTATTCCTTTGGGAGGGGGGAAGACTCCTTCTCTCCATGGATTCCCTTTTGAGTTCATGACAGATCTACATAGTACTTACATGTTAAGTGGACCTTCCAGTAACAAATGTAACGGCACACCCCTAAATTGCTTCGATGTCTTCCTTCAATCCAGCATGGTGAGAATCCCAAGCATTCGAACAGTACTAAAGTATGGGTCGAGCGCGCTTTGAAAAGTTCTCAAAATCACCACGAGAGGCCAGTGCAATGAGTTGTTCATGTGATACGCATTGGACTGTTGTCTGTAAACACATGCCACATCAGTGCTCTTCGAAGAGAGCTCTGGCGGTGTCTGTTGTTCCCGCGTAGTAATTTGCGAAGATGGAAAAAAAATTGAGGTTCGAGCAGTGATTAAGTACTTCATAAAGAAAGGTATAAAAGCAAATGACATTCATGCCATTCAACTGTTGCCAAGTGGACAAATGAATTTACATTTGGTTGGGAGAGCTTAGATGATGATCCACACAGTAGTTAGCCAAGATGTGTTGCTACTCCAGAAATCATTTGCAAAAGTGCACAAAATGATCATGGAGGATCGCTGACTGAAAGTGCTTGAAACTGCCCATGCTTGCCAGATGTCATCTGCAAGGGTATATCACATTTTAACTGAGGAATTAGAAATTAAAAAAATTATCTGCAAGATGGGTGCCGTGAGTCTTGACGCTGGATCAAAAACGCATCAGAATGGTCATATCGGAACAATGTTTGGCCCATTTTAGGAGAAACAAACAAGATTTTTTGTACCAGTTTGTGACCACAGATGAAACTTGGGTGCTCTACTGTATCCCAGAGAAAAAACAACAGTGAAAGCAGTGAAAACATGCTGATTCTCCACCACCAAAGAAAGCAAAGACAAGTCATTTGGTGGGAAAGGTCATGGCATCAGTATTCTGGGAGGTGAAGGGAATTCTGTTTGTAGATTATCTCCCCACTGGGCAAACAACAACTGGAGAATACTATGCTAATCTCCTGGGCAAATTGCAACAAAAGATACATGAAAGAAAGCCAGGTTTAGCAAGGAAGAAAATCATCTTCCATCAAGACAATGCATGCCCGCACACATGTGCTGTCGTCATCGCAAAATTACACGAACTAAACTACGAATTGTTGCCACACCCGCCTTAGTCACCTGATATGGCTCTGTCAGACTTCCATCTCCTCCCAGAACTGAAATTTTTTCTTGGTGGACGAAGATTCACTTCAGACGAAGAATTGATAGCTGGAGTTGACTTCTATTTTGAAGGCCTGGCGGAAACTCATTTTCGATATGGGGTCAAGGCACTGGAACATCGTTGGACCAAGTGCATTAATCTACAAGGAGACTACATTGAAAAACAAAAAAGTTTCAGTGATGTAAGTACTTTTTTTCTATTCCGTTCTGAGAACTTTTCAAACCATCCTTGTAAACATGGTCTTTCTTATTTAAGTCGACCATTCATCTTCCCTACTGCCAACCTTAAGTGCTTGTCCCATTTCATATTGCTTTGCAATGTTGTTGTAGTTGTGGTCTTCAGTCTGAAGACTGATGTGATGCAGCTATTGACGCTACTCTATCCTGTGCAAGCCTCTTCATCTCCATACAACTACAACACAATATTGTGTTTGAACAAAGTCTTCTGCATTAACTTACATTTTCCTACCTTTAAAGCAAGCTGTCATTCATCACACCAAATAGAAATTCCGTCTAAGTCATCCTGTACCCTCCTACAGCCAGCCAATGACACTTTCCTGTATACTACAGCATTATCAGCAAACAGCCACAGACTGCTCCTCCCCCTGTCCGACAATTCATTTATGTATATAGAGAATTATCAGCCCTACCACACTTCCCTGGGGCACTCACTGATGAAGGACAATGGACAGGGTTTTATTACTTTGTGTTTGTTTATACTGGCGCTTCAGTAAGTATGTGTTTCAGTCAGTATCAGCAATGCTTAACACACACACAAAGATCTGTGAAATGTGTATCTGTCATAGGTGTATCATTAAGCTTAATGTGCATTCACAACCTCACCACAAGACCGAAGTTCATGAACACTACACTAGTATTACACGAAAGACTTAATATAATGGAAGAATTTTACAAAACATATTGAAATATATAAGGGCAAATAAATGCATTTTATTGAGTGTAGGCTTTGTGGTTAATTCCTTGGGAATATACCTGCAGCAATCGAAGGGAAATCTCATTCATTCATTCATTCATTCATTCAGATGATGGTAATAAATATCAGGAGCCCATACTAATGAACAGCAGTACTTGGGTGTTTACTCATTTGTGGTGTCATAATATATCACTCCATCTAATGATACCCAAAAATGATTAAAGTAGTTTATGGATAGTATCAAACGTATTTACGATTATGTCCAAACTTGTAAATTTAATTAACTTGTACATTGAAGTTTGCTCTGCAACATTTTAACAGAAAAATATTCATAAATCAAACAGTCTAACTATTTCGATATCACACAGCTCTCCTCAGGAGCATTTAAAGTGCCATCAATGTGACTTACAAGCCTTGCTGTTACACACTGGAGATAATGAGGTGATATATAAAATAATTAACAGATTATTCCAACAAAACAAGACAAGTTACAATAAAATGCCATTCTTACTGAAATACAGACTTTCACGATTAAATCATATATCAATTATATCACACAAATTCTCAGGCCATTATTCTAACTAAATTTTCTGCTATGAAATACCAATGTATCCTACGTGAAGGAATACTTTAAAGACCCTTCAGTCATGTAACATTGTAATTTTATTAATAGGGATTAAACAACAAAATACAGTGTACTATAATAAATCTCACATTTTATTAAAAATGAATACATTCTTGAAATGTAGTCCATATGAGGTCATCAACTGATCAAATGTTTTATTGTGTAGAATATGGTTTATTTAAGCTTCAAAACACAATAAACTCTTTTACTCTCTGGCTTCTGCATGACCAACACTACACACCTTCACTGAAAAGATTTAATCAGTAAAATACAATAATGAATCACTGTTGTTGAAATTAACATTTTAGTCAATGACAGTGACATGAAAAGTATGGGTGACCAGCATATTAAAAACTATAATTTGTTAACTATAATATGAACAACATACTGAAATAACAAACACGATCATACCATCTGAAGGAGGTAACAAAAATATTATGGGGTTCTCTATGAAAACAAAGGGCCTGCCTGCTAGTAAAATATGATGTATCAAGTCCTGAAACTTATAAAACTTGTAAACTAAACAAGGCAGAGGCTCCAAATTTTGCTGTGTGTACAGTAAATGAGTAACTGCAATTTGCCTCATCAAAAAGCCTGATGTTTCCATAACAGCTATTCATAGGCTGCATGTGTGTAAATTAAAATTTCTAAAAATACATAAATTCACATTGACTTTGTCTCTTGAATGTTCAGTAACACCACACCTGTCAAAAAATAGTATTCTGAAATGGTAATCAAATGTTTAAAAACTGCACGCAAGTATTATGGAAAACTTGATATTAAGTATCCACAATTGTCCTGTAATATCATACTGGCAAATTGGTTTACATTCTCTTAACAGCCTAAACATGAATTTACCTTGGTCTTTGATCTTTGCTGCCAAGAACTGAGAGGTTTAGGATAATGGGTTAAGGCCTGTGCTACACGCCAAACACATTCAAGTAAAATAATAATAAAAAAAAAATTAACAAGGGGGCATATATACGAGTTCTATTCATTTTATTATGCCATTCTAAGGAAGAAACTAATATCAATAATAAATTAAATTCATGAAATTTTTGTTTCAAAATCACTAGCTAATACTTTTCAAAATGAATATTATTGATAGTACATGTTCATATCAGACAACAAAACATTTCCATCTCAAATTATAGAACTGTACATATATGAATTTACCCAGTAGCGACTGACCGCAAGTAAAAATAATACAAGCAATGTTTTTTTTTTTAAAAAAAGAGTGGGGAAAATAGGAATACATCACACTATGAAAGCTCTGATAGAATTTATGCCAGGTAATTAAAAAAAAAAAAAACTTCCTGGCTACTTTACAAACTTACAGCCATAGTTGGCTTTTGTAGAAGAATTTACACTTTTATAGATTTAAATATATATATATATATTTTTATATATATATATTTATATTTACACACCACACATCCATATACACACACAGTCATATACACACTACACACATATACATGTATGCACGCATATGTACACTTGCTCGTGCATACATGAACACACTTTCACACACACCTTACTTTTGAAATAGGGTCTTTCTTTCCTAGAAAGAAGGGTCCCATGATTAAAAATATAAGGGCAGCTGTTGCAGAATATAGCAACAGCCACAATTTGACTCTTCATTTCATCTACCATATTGCTTAACACAATGATTTTTGTACCATCTGGAATAGTCGGCTGCTGTGCAGTCTTTAGTAGTGCACACGATTGAAAAAGGTAAGTCAAATAAAATTTCAGTAAAAAATAATAAAACATACTCTGATATTTATATAGTCCTTTTTTTTTAAAGAAACACATTTCCAGTTTTTAAATAAATTAACTTTTCACTTTCCAAGATACCTCAAATGAATTTGTGCTTGATAATAAATTAGTGAAACAGTCCGTTCATTGCACTTCGAAAGTTTTGCAAAAGTTCAGATGTGATAACACATCTCGTACACATTATCAGAAAAAACTGTCATCACTGTACACAACAATTTTTTTTTATTTTTTACACAAGAAAATCAGGATCACTGTATTCATTATCACTATCCTCATCAGCAATCTTCCGTCTCTTCTTTTTGTGCCTGTGTTTTTTATGCCGTTCTGTTTTGTGTGCTTTGTGAGCACGATGTGGCCGAGATTCTGGTGGTTTAGGAGGTACAATGGTTAACTTTGGTACCCTCTGTGGTGTTTCCTGAAACAACATCGTTGTAATAACAAGCATTCAGAAATCAAGGTGATGCATTTATGTTGAATATCACTGCATGACACAAACATTACACAAAGATTCAGCAACTAGCAATGTTATTTCCATTTGACTGAATCACAGAAAGTTTCAAAACGTTAACTACTGCGACTTAGACTGACCACTTTCTGACCTAAGAGAGGAACAGAGAGAACAGAAAAAGTATGTTTATTATACAGGGTGTTTCAAAAATGACCGGTATATTTGAAACAGCAATAAAAACTAAACGAGCAGCAATAGAAATACACCGTTTGTTGCAATATGCTTGGGACAACAGTACATTTTCAGGCGGACAAACTTTCGAAATTACAGTAGTTACAATTTTCAACAACAGATGGCGCTGCAAGTGATGTGAAAGATATAGACGACAACGCAGTCTGTGGGTGCGCCATTCTGTACGTCGTCTTTCTGCTGTAAGCGTGTGCTGTTCACAACGTGCAAGTGTGCTGTGGACAACATGGTTTATTCCTTAGAACAGAGGATTTTTCTGGTGTTGGAATTCCACCACCTAGAACACAGTGTTGTTGCAACAAGACGAAGTTTTCAACGGAGGTTTAATGTAACCAAAGGACCGAAAAGCGATACAATAAAGGATCTGTTTGAAAAATTTCAACGGACTGGGAACGTGACGGATGAACGTGCTGGAAAGGTAGGGCGACCGCGTACGGCAACCACAGAGGGCAACGCGCAGCTAGTGCAGCAGGTGATCCAACAGCGGCCTCGGGTTTCCGTTCGCCGTGTTGCAGCTGCGGTCCAAATGACGCCAACGTCCACGTATCGTCTCATGCGCCAGAGTTTACACCTCTATCCATACAAAAATCAAACGCTGCAACCCCTCAGCGCCGCTACCATTGCTGCACGAGAGACATTCGCTAACGATATAGTGCACAGGATTGATGACGGCGATATGCATGTGGGCAGCATTTGGTTTACTGACGAAGCTTATTTTTACCTGGATGGCTTCGTCAATAAACAGAACTGGCGCATATGGGGAACCGAAAAGCCCCATGTTGCAGTCCCATCGTCCCTGCATCCTCAAAAAGTACTGGTCTGGGCCGCCATTTCTTCCAAAGGAATCATTGGCCCATTTTTCAGATCCGAAACGTTTACTGCATCACGCTATCTGGACATTCTTCGTGAATTTGTGGCAGTACAAACTGCCTTAGACGACACTGCGAACACCTCGTGGTTTATGCAAGATGGTGCCCGGCCACATCGCACGGCCGACGTCTTTAATTTCCTGAATGAATATTTCAATGATCGTGTGATTACTTTGAGCTATCCGAAACATACAGGAGGCGGCGTGGATTGGCCTCCCTATTCGCCAGACATGAACCCCTGTGACTTCTTTCTGTGGGGACACTTGAAAGACCAGGTGTACCGCCAGAATCCAGAAACAATTGAACAGCTGAAGCAGTACATCTCATCTGCATGTGAAGCCATTCCGCCAGACACCTTGTCAAAGGTTTCGGGTAATTTCATTCAGAGACTACGCCATATTATTGCTACGCATGGTGGATATGGGGAAAATATCGTACTATAGAGTTTCCCAGACCGCAGCGCCATCTGTTGTTGACAATTGTAACTACTGTAATTTCAAAAGTTTGTCTGCCTGAAAATGTACTGTTGTCCCAAGCATATTGCAACAAACGGTGTATTTCTACCGCTGCTCGTTTAGTTTGTATTGCCGTTTCAAATATACCGGTCATTTTTGAAACACCCTGTATTTTACCAATGCTATGCATAGACAAATGAAGCAATAATATTAAAAATTGAAATACACAGTATTAATGTTCCATAATAATACTTATTTTATATTTTATTGTGAAAAAGCTTTTTGGCTTTCTAGGTCATCACCAGACAACTGATTATGTATTTCAGGTTTTAATATTTTTCTGTTTCTCCAAGAACTAATGAAATATTCCATAAATGAATAAATAATACATTAAATTTTGACAGCCACTAAAATGATAACTGCAAACAGTGATCACAATGGAACATAACGATTTCTCATATTGAATAGAGCACACAGGTGAAAGGTGAACCAGTTACATTTTTGAATCATTCTGTAATTTTATCAAAAGAAAATGAACTGTGAACATTTCAAACAATCACATTATCTGACAACAAAATGTCATTCTTTCCAGAAGTGATACTCTATTTTGGCTGGCAAGTCTTGAACACACAGTTCATGCATATACGAGTAGATGTCATCGAAACAACCAGAAATGTCATTGTGGCATGCCATTCTTACATTTAACATTACGTGGTGGCTTTTGTACATTATTTACACATACTTTTGATATCAGATTGTGACTGATAAACACCGTATACCACAAATTACTAATATTCATCCAAAATACAAAAGGGTGAAAGTAAGACAAATACCATTAATTTTCAGCTTTTCAGTTCACAGGTATTTTATGAGGCCACTGCATAATATAAACAGCAAAAGGTGTGAATTTCCACATTAACATCAGAGATAAATTCAAAGAAGGCCTTGTGAATATGAAAAAAAGGTATGACAAAATGCCATTTACTGTAACAGATGGACAGACAGACAGACAGACAGATTTGAGAAAAGGAAAGTCAGATAGAATGAATACAGATAAACCTACATTTGTATCATTCATGCATTTGGGGGAAGGTTTTGACAGTGTAAACTGGAATATGCTCAAATTCTGAAACTAGCTGAGATAAAATACAGGAAGCAAAATGTTATCTGCAACTTGCACACAAACCTGGCTGCAGTTTTAAGACTGAGGATACAAAAAAGGAGGCAGTAGTTTGAGAAGGGAGTGGGACAGGGCTGTAACTTATCCCTGATGTTATTTAGTCTGTATATTGAGTAAGCAGCAAAAGAAATTTGTAAACAGAACTGAAGTTCATTAAGAAGAAATAAAATCTTTAACATTTGCTAATGATATTGTAATTCCAGCACATGGCAGAGGACTTAGATGATCAGTTGACTGGAATGTATTAGGTTAGGAAGTGACATGCTAAGTAGTAGGTGAGTTTTACTATATGCTCAGCAAAATAACTGACAATGGCCGAAATAGAGAGGGTATAAAATGCGGACTAGCAACAGAAAAGAAAGTGTTTATAAAAATGCAAAAAATTAATGTCTAATATAAATTTAAGTTTATGAAGGAGAAGAGAAGCTTTTGAAATGAAGTGCTACAGAAGAATGCTGAAGATTAGATCAACAGATAGGATAAGTAATGTAGGGATACTGAATGAAACTGGTGAGGAAAGAAGTTTATGGTACAATTTGATTAAAAGGAGAAATCTATCAATAGGACATATTCTGAGGCAATAAGGAATAGCCAACTGGTTATGGACAGAAGTGGGGGATGAGGGAAGGGGGGAGCAAAAATTGTAGAGAAGATCAAGGCTTCACTACAGTAAGCAAATTCAAGCAGATGTGGGTTGCAATAGTTATGTGAAGATGAAGTGGCTCACACAGGATAAACTATCGTGTAGAGCTGCATCAAAACAATCTCCAGACAGAAGGAGGAGAAGATGATGATTACAAAAGTAAAATTAACAGTAGATGAGGGAGGGACCAACCACGGCTATTGAAGTAACTTTACTCATATTTGCACAAAATCATTTAAAATAAATTAATAACACGTAAATCAGAATGGCTATCCAAGGATATGTAACTAGTTCTCCAAAATGTTTCAAGAAGTGAAGGTCAAGTACCAGAGTCAACATGAAAGAGCATTAAGAGGAGAATGGCATCAACTTTAGCAAGTTTGGCCGCAACTAAACACGGGTTGTTCATACACATCTTAAAAAGGTTTTGCACCACCTCATTTGAAACCTCACACTCAATACTCTTTTGAACGAAGGGGCTATTTATGTACAGCCAACTTAATAACAGACAAAACTAAACCTGCATTCTCAGTTCACTGTGTCATCTCCACAACATGCAGCTTGTGTAACTTGTTCAGTCTGTGAGAATGTCTCTAAGGGTAATTTCAAGGTTAGACCATGTTCACATTGACAGTTTACAGCATGGTGGATTGTCAGCAGCATAGGTTGCCCACTGTACTGGCATATACCACAGTGACATCATTCAAACTTCCATTCACTATCGTGAGACATAAAAGTGCTTTGTGGTGATCACTCACAGTCAAGTTTCAAACTGTTTGAAACCCAACACACTTTTAAGTAGTCTCCATTTCAGAGAAAAACATCTCGAGTTTTTACTTCACCTACACAGCTCTCAGGAATGTAACACCATTACATTTTCAGCAGTTTTTTTCAAATGGTTCAAATGGCTCTGAGCACTATGGGACTTAACATCTGAGGTCATCAGTCCCCTAGAACTTGGAACTACTTAAACCTAACTAACCTAGGGACATCACACACAGCCGGCCGGGGTGACCGAGCGGTTCTAGGCGCTACAGTCCGGAGCCGCGCGACCACTACGGTCGCAGATTTGAATCCTGCCTCGGGCATGGATATGTGTGTTGTCCTTAGGTTAGTTAGGTTTAAGTAGTTCTAAGTTCTGGGGGACTGATGACCTCAGATGTTAAGTCCCATAGTGCTCAGAGCCATTTGACATCACACACGTCCATGCCCGAGGCAGGATTCGAACCTGCGACCGTAGCAGTCTAGCAGTTTTTTTGCTGTGTAAAACTTTCATTATTCTGAAGAGCATCTGGATGTAACACTTTTCATTGACAAGACATATGACTAATAAAACAAAAATGCATAAAATTCCTGAAACCTGTGCTGATTAAAATGTACAATGTCACCTTAAAATGGAGTTACAACTCAAACACTTTCACTCATGGGACATTCCATTTCGAAAATTGTTAGCGAATTCTAAATTCAGAGATCCATAGTGTCAACGGTGTGCCAAGAATACCACATTTCAGGCATTACCTCTCACAATGGACAATGCAGTGGCTGATGACTTACACTTAATGACTGAAAACAGCAGTGTTTGTATTGAGTTAGTGCCAACACACAAGCAACACTAATTGAAATAACCGCAGGAATCAATGTGGGATGTATGACAAACACATCTGTTAAGACAAGAGCAGCAGAATTGGCACAACAGGGCTTAGCAGCAGACAACTGAGTGAGGTGCCATTCCTAACAGCATGACCTTGCCTGCAGCATATACTTGGCCCTTGGCAACTGGAAAACCATTGCCTCGTCAGACGAGTCCTGATTCCAGTTGGTAAGAGCTGATGATAGCGTTTGAGTGAAGCACAGACCCCACGAAGCCAAGGACCCGAGTTATCAACAAGGCATTATGCAAACTAGAGGTGGCTGCATAATAGTGCGGGCTGTGTTTACATGGAATGGACTGGATCCTCTGGTGCAACTGAACCAATCACTGACTGGAAATAGTTACATTTGACTACTTGCAGATCATTTGCAGCCATTCATGAACTTCATGTACCTATACAACGATGGAATTTTTACGGATGACGATATGCCATATCACAGGCTGCAATTGTTCACAATTGGTTTGATGAACATTCTGGACAATTCCAATGACTGATTTTGCCACCCAGATCACCCGACATGAACCCCATTGAACATTTATCAGACATAATTGCAAGGTCAGTTCATAAACAAAATCCTGCAGTGGCAACACTTTCGCGATTATGGATGGTTATAGAGGCAGCATAGCTCATTATTTCTGCATGGGACTTCCAGCAACTTGTCGAGTCCATGCCATGTCAAGCCACTGCACTATGCCAGCCAAACTGCAGTCCAACACAATATTAGGAGGTATCCATGACTTTTGTCACCTCAATGTAAACAACCATGCAAATTTCAATAGAGTTTCAGCTGATCTGCTTTATTTCCTTGATGTCTTCAGTAGACTGTGTACCAGGTTAAATGGAAGTTTGAGGAAAAGATGGAGCAGGCTAACAAGCTGTTTCTAGTGCGGCTGAATACTAATGCTACAATGACCTTATGTAAATTGACAACTACAGTTACTTTTCTTTATGACAAGAGTTTAACATTACAAATGCCATACCTTTACTTCTGACTGTGCTGTTTCAGTCTGTTGTGTCGTACGGTCAGTTCGATTTTCTTCGTTGTTTTCTTTGGCATCTTCTGCTGGTTTTGAAGATGATTTTGAAGTTGTTATACGGTCATCATCATCATCAGGATCTTCAGGATCGAATTTCAACATCATCTGCTTGAACTAAACAAAAAATTAACAATGTGAAGTAATACATTAAACTCAACACCAGAGCATTTAAAAAAAAAAAATTAAATCTTACATCCAAGTACTGCTCAATAAGAGCTCTTCTTGCTGTTTCATCAAGAACTGGTGGTGGTGAACCTTGTCTTAATTTTTGAAGTGTATTTTTAGGATCAAAATGTGACGCTGTTCGACGATTGACAGTTTTTTCATATACTTTTGCAGACTCTGATGGAGAATATTGTGTTATTTTCCTGTAATAAAATTTACAAAATTAGCCACAGTCTCAGTGCACTATGAAGAACGGCTTTCCAATAAATGATACAGCTGAACACCTACGCATCACTGATTCCATACAGGTCTTTGAGGTGCTGTTTTAAAACAAGCAGCAGCAGGCAACCTTGAGATGCAGTTACACACTCTTGTAAAACTGTAGTATCCTCTGGAACTCTACTAAGAAGTGTGTCTTCATCTTCATCATCATCCTCCTCTTCATAGTAAACAGGAACTGCATTTCCTGTTTCTGGGTTCACTTTTGTGGCCTGAGGTTCATTATTATTTGGCAGGAGAGCCTAAAAAGGAAATTGTAAAATATTAATAATGTGACAAAAAGCAGAGAGAGAGAGAGAGAGAGAGAGAGAGAGAGAGAGAGAGGGTGGGGGGTGGGGGGAGGGTAGGTGTATGCTGCACAGTAATTCTCAGAGAGAAGTTAATATTTTGCCGGAGACAAACCAGGTAACTAAGTAGGAAGACTCATGGGAACAGATGGAACAGAATAACGAGAGCAGGCACAACAAGATTAAGTCCACAGACAAAATGTGGTCAACAAATATTGTAAGGGGGAAAAAATTGGGGGGGGGGGGGGGGGGGAGATACAAAGGCAATAAAAATAAATAAATAAAAAAAGGGGGGGGGCGAGTTGAAAGAAAGTGAGAGGATCAGGAAGAAAATCAAAGACATGGTAACTTAAATAACAATACGGAAGGAAAAAAGGCTAGATTTTAATGTATTTGTACAAATAGCTGTCCATAAACTAGAGCATGCATCATAAATGAAATAACATATAACAAAAAGTTGTACTGACCTTAATGGATTTGGAAAAACCAAATTGACAAACTGACTACCTAAAAGAATAAGTAACAAATGCATTCCATGGAGCTGAGATGAACTAGCAAAAACTGTATACACTGCAAGATTTGATTTTGCATGTCTTTATGTCTAACATCTCAGAAGCTTGCATCACTAAAAGGCAATATTTTTTCAGTGAACTGTATTGTGGCTGTCACTGGTCAGCCAATATCTACATCTACATACATACTTCACAAGCCACCGTACGATATGTGGTGAAGGTTACCACATACCACTACTAGTCATTTGCTTTCCTGTGCCACACTCTAACAGAGTGAGAGAGAAATGACTGTCTATACGCCTTTGAATGAGCCGTAATTTCTCTCATTTTACCTTCATGATCTTTACACAAAATGTATGTTGATGGCATTAGAACTGATCTGCAGCCTCTAATGCTGGTTCTCTAAGTTTCTGCAATAGCATCTCACAAAAAAGTGTCACCTTCTCTCGAGGGATTCCCATTTGAGTTCCTGAAGCATTTTTGTTGCATGCTGATCAAATCTAACAGTAACAAATCTTGCAGAATGCCCCTGAATTGCTTTGAGGTCTTCCTCTAAACCAACCTGGTGGGCATCCCAAACACTCAAGCAGTACTAAAGAATGGGCTGCACTAGCATTATATATGCTGTCTCCTTTATAGATGAGGTATACTTTCCAAAATTCTCCCACAAAATGAAGTCCTTCCCGACTATCAATTTGACGTGCTCATTCCATTTCATATCACTTTGCAACCTTACACCTAGATATTTAATCACTGTGCTGTGTCAAACAGCACATTATTAAAGCTGTATTCAAACAATACAGGATTGGTTTTCCTAGTCATCCACATAAACCCAGATTTTGCTTCTATACTTATGTGAGAATGTTACAATATATCTTGCTGCCAAACATAAAGCCAGTCTGCTGCTCCCTCATTGGCTGGCAGCTGACCCATGCCCTATCATTCCCGTCATACCCAACAGTGGGCATTGACAACATTGTTACATGAAACACGTAAGTACACCACTAGCCCCAATCTAGACTTTTACCATCTCCTGCAGATGTGTGTGCTATTGTTGAGAATTTGTCCAATTTTGAAGTTGGTTCGAATCTGAGTACAAATGGATTCAGGCAAACTGCAGTGTTTAAATGTGGCAGATGTTCATTAAAACCCAAAGTTCACAGTGTTGATTCCCATTGGCTGGCAGCACAGTGAAATTTGCTACCTGCTCAACACCCCCGTCCTCGCTCTCATCATAGTTCTCACTTCTCAGCCAAGCTGGTGTCATTGTTTCCCCTCCAAATATGTGCTGTAACAACAGTGAAGCACAGACGGCAATAACTGCTTGGGTGCAGGCCATATGTAACAACAACAACAAATTCATAAATAAATGTCGCAATCATGATTCAGTGCAATTCTCGAACTTTTGCTCATTCCATGATCTAGTGACATCTGTTGGTACCAGTATGTCCACAACAGGTCTTCTGTAGTTCATTTTTGTAATAACAATTTTGGTCAGTATAATGTGATTTATTTCATTTGTGACACATTTAATTCCGACTTAATTTTTTATCTCGTTTCACCTGAATGTCGCCACCTTGTTCCAAATTTTTCCATCGTATTCTAAGACATAAACAGCAGACAAATTTCTCATTTGCAACACACTTGGTAAATCATTACAGTTTCCAACAACCAGTAAAATATTATTTGGGTTCAGAATCATGTAATGGTTTTTGAATGAAAAGATTTTCTCCTCTAAACGTTACGTTTACTTAAAAATAAGCATAATTGTATGTATACAGTATCCATGTATATATGAGAATTTTTATGGCACACCTGTTCAAATGCAACAAAAGTTAATAAGTTGATAGAATTTAATGCTATTTCCTCCTGTGTTTAACAAAGCTGTCAGTTTTTAAGTGGAGCATTAGATTGTCGTAAGTAGTGGTTAGTTCAATTTCTCCACTATTCCTGGCACTAGTGCCGCAAGTCGAATGTCATGTGATTGTTGGAGCAAGATCGATACTGTATTGAGTGCAGGAGTGCTATGGTGTACCTGGAGACCTCGGGCATATTTGAACGAAAGTATCGTTTGCTAAGCCGTACACTTTGGAATTCTTTAAAATAAATTTGTACGGACCTTCAACAAAGAAAGCTTCATCTGTAAATGTCAGATGACCTCTATATTCATCCATTAAATAATTTAAATACAGTGACCTCAGCAGAAATAATTTAATCTGCAAATATAAATGACCCCATATTTTTCAGATGATGAATTTGGGGAAAAATCTTGTCTTATAATCAGGTAAATATGGTATGTATATAGAGAATAAAAGTGGCCCTATCACACTTCCCTGGGACACTCCTGACACTACCCTTGTCTCTGATGAACACTCACCATTGAGGCAATGTATTAGGTTCCACTACTTACAAAGTCTTTGAGCCACTCTCATATCTGAAAACCTATTCTCTATGCTTGGACCTTTTCTTAACAGTCTGCAGTGGGACACTGTGTGAAATGCATTCCAGAAATCTGGGAATATGGAAACTGCACATTGCCCTTTATCCACTGCTTGAAGGACATCAGATGAGAAAAGAGCAAGCCAAGTTTCAAATGAGTGATGCTTTCTAAATCCGTGCTGATTTGTGGACAGGAGCTTTTCTGTGTCAATGAAATTTATTCTATTCAAACTCAAAATGTGTTCAAGAATTCTGCAGCAAACTGATATTAAGGATATTGGTCTGTAATTATGCAGGTTCATTCTTTTACCTTTCTTATATACAGCTGTCATGAGCACTCTTTTCCAGTCACTTGAGACTTTGAACTGGGCACAAGATTCACGACAAATGCAACCTAAGTAAGGGGTCTATGCCACAGAGTACTCTCTATAAAACTGAATTGGTATTCCATCTGGATCTGGTGACTTATTTCTTTTCAACTCCTTTAGTTGCTTCTCTCTCGTCAGGAATGCCTATGCAGGAGTCTGTAGAACAGACAACCTTCTCCTCTTCATAAAAGGGTTTGCAGGTGCAACTAAGCCAGGAGACCAGTGGTTTGTGTGTAACACTTATCCAACTTCATACTGATGAGAGCATTTACCATGGACTACTGCACACAGGAGACTGTTCAACAAATAGTGCCACTCAATTCCTTCCACAGATAAAATTCCTCAAGGCAATCAGACCTACAGTGCAGTGATATGGAGAGACCAGATAGTACCACTGAACTGGATTGATATGGTGTCTCTCCCAGATGATACACTAAGCTCCATGCAGTACTGCAAGGGATGATGATGATTAAGTCATAGACTTTGACGTAACTAGTCATTCAAAAGTGAGAAGACGATCAATCTCAATGACTACACTGTCTGTCTACTCTGAATTTGGAGGCAAATACTATCCAAAACTGATGAGCCCAATGCGATTCCCACGCCACGATTGTATTCAGCTGAGGTGTAATATGATTGATTTATACCCGGATGGCCTTGCACATCTTCCACGAACCTCTCTGAAATTGTAATCCGTTCTTCAGACACAGAGCATATGGACAAAAATTAGCAGGAGGAGATTATTAAAAAAAAAAAATTTTTTTTTGGAGGCTAGCATTGGCATTCATGGCATACTAGGCATTAAGATTCGTGCAAATCTTTCTGCTCTATGAAGGTTGCTGCTTTAGAAACATGGCTTTTTATAATGTAACTGTCTACATAAAAACAACGTATAAACTAAAACAGAACTTACCTCACGGAATGACTGCAGAAGGTTCGTTCCCGACACAGAGATCATTATATCAATATGATGAATGATGAATAGTGGCTCATCTTGGACTTGGTAAGGAAAGTATGCCAAATTGTCAGATAGATATAGCATTTGTGAAAGACTTGTTTTCTGAAATTATATAGAAACTATTTGAAGTTTGCACAGCAATCAGTTAAGTCTAAAGTGTTAAACACACATCAAATGCTTAAACTAAATCCAATCACTAAAGTATTAACAGATTTTTAAACACAATACTAACCACCTGCTCATCAAACTGCTTCAGAATAGAAAGTACAAGAGCTCTGCGCTGCTGCTTTGTTCCTCGCAATATGGAATACAAAAAACCATTGAGAGCACCGGGATATTCTCCTTCACGTGCACGAAAGCCTCTTACTATACCCATACTGTTATTTTGAAGAATTTTTTGCAGTTTGTATGACAAGCGAATTCCTAGCTGCGCTTTCATATGAATAAACCCAGGATACTTCTTTTCTATATCTTGTAGTTGTTTGTCAGCACTATGACTAACAACTTTCTCCACATCTGTGCTCATGCAAATCAAATAAGGTACTATCTGTAAAACCAGTAACATTACATTACTATGTGGATTTATACAGATAAACATAATGTACTTGCACTTTCAATTAAAAATCAAAACTGGCAAATATGCTCAAATGATTACGCTGACTCCTTAAAACACTTCAATGAATGTATTAGTAAAATGTTGATAAAACTGTATCACAAATATGTGTGTTAGCTTAACAAAATTACCTGCACAGGGTGGACAAGACCCTGCTGAAGTATCAACTGGATAACCTTAAGTGCAGCATGGCGAACACCAATATCTGGATGCAAAAAAGATTCTAGGATTTCTTTCAGGTACAACTGTATCACAGTACTTGCCATCCCTGATGAAACATCTCCCATTTCCTTCAGATTTTCTTGCTTTGACATCTTGGCCCCTGTACAAAAATAAATAAATAAATAAATTGTGGTTACAATACAGGTTGTTCAACTTATGCCTGGAGGAGATAATTGCAAAACATTTAGACAGAAAGAGAGGTGAGTGTATTGGGTGAAAGAGAATGAAATGCACAAGATTTGCTGACGACATGGTACTAGTGGCAAAAACAGAATTAACTGTAAATAAAATGCTAAAATATCTGAATGAAGCTTGTGTGAGAGACAAGAATCAAAACAGCAAAAGCAAAGATTATGGTGATCAGCAAAGGATGGAGACTAGCAAATATTAAGATAGAACAACTTGTTATTTGCCAAGTAAGAGCATTTAAATATTTTCGAAGCACAATTACTGAAGACTTGAGATGTCATCAGCAGGCTAAACTCGCATTGATATCACAAAGGAAGCTTTCAATAGAAAGTGGAGATTATTATGTGGCAAACTAGATAAAGGTCTAAGGAAAATACTTGGCAAGTGTTTTGTCTGGAGGGTGGCACTCTATGGGACAGAAATGCAGACAATGAGGTCAGAGGATGAAAAAGGCTATAGTTGCAATCACGAAAATGGTAGTCAAGTCTGAGCTGGGTTCTGCACACATACATCACGCCTTCTCCAACAGCCAATTGCGAGGTGCCAATCAATGTGTTCCTACCACAATGAGTGCATGACCCACATCACTAGCCCACATTACAATTTTAATAAACAATTATGCACCTTGCATATGGTTTTGCGGAATCATTCTGAATATTTCTACATCTTCACACGGGAGTACCCAAGTGGGGCAAGAGGTGACAATGTCGCATTTCATGCTAATAGCAAATTTTGCAGCAGATGAAAATAATTCAGCTAATTTCAGTTTCTGTAAGCGAACCACAACGTGCCCTATGTGATGAAACTAGGGAAAGGCCGAGTTGGGGCGGTTTATAGCAGCTTCCACTGGTAGCCTGAGAGAAAGCCAGTGGACACGCTGATGTCGGTGGGTGGCAGGCATTGTATAGGATGGGGGTGGGATGGCACCCTCGTTCCACACCGTAAAACTCAAAGCTATGATTTCTCCGCTACGTGGAAAGCTGACCCAGATTCAGTTTTTTGTGGCCAAAGCATCGTATTAACACAAAAGATCAGTCTGGTGCTGCTACGGGCCTTGTTGGCGAGGTGTGCTCCTGAACAGCCCCTCACACCCCTGGTCTTGGCATGGGATTCTGCAGAAACAGTCCGATAATTCTGGTAGCGATGGAGAAGCCTCAAGAACATTTCAACTTAAACACCTCCCAGAAGCCAGCCATTGGCTGAAATGATTCGTGCGCACACAATGTGGGGGTAAGACAGAGGATTGGCAGAAATTTTCTTGCAAGAACACGATTGGGCAGCCGCTGGTGCAGACTTGGAGAAACTGAGGCTATGCTCGATCAGAGAAGAAGGGGTTCATGTTCTGACTGCTTTAGTGAGCAGTCTTAGTATTATTTGTTATCTGCTACAGAGTACGGAGACAGTAGTTTTACCTAAGAACACGTTGTTTACCGCAATTGCACATTATCGCAGTTGCAGCTCCATTGGTCATCCACATAGTAACCCACTGAGTGACGCAAGGAGTCGACGGCAACACAGGGTACAGCTGCAGTTATTACTGGTAAATATATGCAGCACTAGCATACTTTTATCAGCCTTGCTCCATCTTGCTACAGCGATAGAACTGGCGACATTTGATTACCAGTTTGCACTATTCACCATTGCCACCTTACATCTTCTTTTTCATAGTCTTGTACAGGATACACACAGTATTTTGTGCAATACATCTGGATAGGGAGAATGCCAGCCATCACAGAAGCTATTTCAGAGTTTACTGTATAGTTTTTAACTGTTCTCTTCTTACCACTTAAGGAAAACTTTTAATAACAATCTAATTGATATGTCTCTGTTGGACTGAATAAATTCAATACTTATTCTGGTCATCGCAACACTTATCTTTTCAGAATATCAGTTCCTTGGCTCCTAACAATCATTAATTTTGGAGTGTTATAAAAAAAAAAGGAAAAGATTTACATAACCTTATATGAAGAAACTGGTCACACTCAAGTTAGTTGCCCAGTAAAGTGAACATAGAAATGTCAAATTGTGTTTTGTGCAATTAAATATGCTCCTCTCTTGGGTTAATTCTTTGAATTTAGGGTCTCAATTGCAATCATTTACATTTTAAACTTTAACTTTCTTGTGACAACTCGGTGGCTAGTTCCCACAATGAACATTCTGTACTGTTCCGAGCACTCTGCTGTGAATGTTGTACGTAGCTAATGCAAGCATTAAACATGATCGTAGTGAGTTATTTAGTGAATTTTTATTCTATTTGTTGCGAGTAGTAATTGCTGATGGTGGCGGTAGGTGAAAAACTCATACATAAGCAATCAAGGTGCTTAATTTGTACCATACACACTTTCTTCAAGCTCAAAGTATGTGTCTATTGCTTTGAACTGGCAACAACGTAGTTCCACCTTGAGATGCACAAATTGCCATCATTCGTTAATCTGACTACAGAATCATCTGAGATGTACATGTGCAGATGAATGGAGAGGGTAAGCTGGATGGGAAGAGTGAGTAAAGAAAGAGTGTTGGAAAGGGATGGTGAGTGGAAAAGACTGTTGCAGGTTACAAGAGAAAGAAAGAAGAACTGGATGGGACATTTATTGAGATGGGATTGCTTCCTAACAGGTGCTGAGATGGGACTGCTCTCTGAAAGATACTTTGTAAGGTCTAGATCATAGGAAGAGTTTGAGAGGAAGGAGGAGATACAAGATGATAGGTGACACACAGGGAAGTGGAAATTGCGCAGTCTGGAAGAGGATGGCAGAAGACAGCAGAGCATGGAGAGTTACCATATGTAACCTACCTTTGAGCAAATTACTGATGATGATGATCATGATCTAGGTCACAACTAATGGCCAATACACACAAATACTATTTTCAACAATTCAGTCTAAGAATGTTTCTAACAAGTTGATTGGTTGATTCAGGGGAGAGGACCAAACAGTGAGGTCATCGGTCCCATAAGTCTAGGGAAGGATGGGGAAGGAAGTTTGCCATGTCCTTTCAAAGGGAACATCCAGCATTTGCCTGAAGCAATTTAGGGAAATCATGGAAAACCTAAATCAGGATGGCCAGGTGCAGGTATGAACCACTGACCTCCAGAATGTGAGTCCCGTGTGCTAACCACTGCGCCGCCTCACTCGGTTTCTAACAAGTATGACAGAAAAAGCAGAAGAATGGATACAATAAAATGTTGGATGATTCTGCAATTTTTTGTCTTATTCAGTTCGAAATTATGTAGTACAACTGTCAATGTGACCTATTAATTAAAAATAAAAGCAAAACCTTACAAAAACGATTTCTTCTTCCCCACCCCCCCCCCCCCCCAAAAAAAAAGGAAAAGCATCTCTTCCATTAATATTTATACAAAAAGGAGGGGTATGAAAAGTGACATGCAATTCAATTACTTCATGAATGGCAAGTCACAGTTTCTGAAATAATGGAAGTATATAGTTCAATAAAATTTGACAAAAGAGAAAAACAATTATATCTCCATACAAGTTAGTCAAACGTATTTTAATCTCATAGTTGGAACATCAGGACTAGCGTTACTACTTTCCATACAAAATTAGCAACTCCCTTTATTTCAAAATATTTTGTTACGTAGCAAAACTGTGGGGATCACATCGGGCACAAATCACAAGTTATTTTGAAGTAAATTTTTGTGATGTATGCAAGCAATATGCAAGAATGCTAATGACAGAATTCTTGATACCCCAACATTAATGCTATTAAATGCATTTAAACATCACAGTTTTCAATTCAAGGAAAAAGTCACTTTTATTTACACATAGGACTGCCCACTGAACCTCCATAGTACAATTGTTCACGGTGTGTAAACATAACCATGAAAATGTAAATAAGCAACATCCCATACTTCCAATAATGCTGTACACCAAATTTACATTGAAATGAATCACAATATTACATTATATTGCATCTGATAAGACATGTAAAAGCAACAAATTACTGTAAAAACATTATAAAAGAGCACACTAGAACAAGAAGACTGCAGAACTTATAAATGAAAAGTGAAATTACATGAATATAAAAGGTTAATAATAGTTGCCTTGAATTAGATATTGCAACAAAAGCTTTCATAGTAATGTGGTGTGGAACTGGGAAGGCCAAACTGTACACTGAAGACCAACAGAGAAGACATGACGAGAAAATTACAGAGGTGAATTCTCATACACACACATATGACAAATATAAGAAAACCCAGATAATGTCATTTCCATGACCAACATAAGCCAGTCAAATTCATACCTCTAATAAATTTGGAAGATTAAAAATATAGAATAATGCAAGGCAATGGTAAACAACACTTTACAGAAAGAAAAGTATCATCATGAGATTTACCCAAAAATTCACAAGATAAACTCCCCTGTCATTACTGGCAGCCTCCCATTTGCTCCCAAGCAGAACAAATATTACTTACACCAGTTGTTCCCAAACTTTCCAAGACCACTTATCTCTGAGTGCAACCAGATGTTAGCCAGTACCCCTCCCACCCCTTGACCCCCCGCCATCATCAAATTAGTGCCTAACTAAACTTTAGAATGAAAAATAATTTTCTTTGAATACCTTTCATTTTAAAATGATGAAAGAAAAATTTTATTTAGTTTTTGTATGCATTTAATTAAACCACGAGCTAATGAGACATTTGCTACTGTTTATTTCTAATCAAACTCTTCTTATAGAACGGTGAAACAGTTATCAGTGCATTGCGAGTACTACCCACAACTAGTCCTCAGAAAAGGAAACTAACTACCCACAGTGAGCGTAGGCACTTGTTCCAATATTTACTTCTTCTGTAGCAATCCTCTCTCTAGCTTGCTTGCTTCACCCACACCTCAGCCTCTCCCCCTCCCTCCTTCTGCACTTAACACATTCTGGTTGCTGCCCGTAGAAACTAGGGCACATTGTGATTTCTCTAACATTCAACACTAAGAATCTCCAGTGCAACTTTCCCGATTGTTACTTAACAATGCATTATTTACGAGCAGTGACAGCTTGAAGTCAGTTGTTCACTCTCTTAATACTTTGGGGAAACAGTTAAATGGATGTTCCTGCTTCCAGATATTGCTATATGACTTGAGAAACACTATACGTGTGATCAGATCCCACACGTTTATAGTTTTAGTGTGTTTCCGTAGTTGTCTTAATCACAAAGTTTGTTGTACAATGGGGGACAGTTTGACTGATGATGAGATTCTGAGGCTGCTTCAAGAATCCAGTTCTGAAATAGATGATACTAGTTTTGAAATCCATGACAGTATTCAACATGTAGCGAAGCCAAGGTGAAACCATGTCCAGATGCCTTGGGGTTGGGCAGCTACCCTTCATTACAGATGTCTGGCGATGTAGGCTGGGTAGACTCTTGAAACAAGGAACCATGAGAGCCAAGGAGTATCATACACTGGTTGCAAACCACATACATCCCTTCATGACTCTCCTGTTTCCCAACAGCTATTGCATTTTTTGACAAGATACTGTGCCATGTCACAAGGCCAGGAGTGTGATGGAGTGGCGAGTCCCTTCTGGATAATTCCTTTTATTTCACCATGACAATTAAATTAGGTTTCAACTGGTTATAGTAGGTGATTCAGCACTTATTTCACAAATTAATAGCAGCAGTTGCTATAGAATGCTGCATTTCACAGCTTGAGATTTCAAGGCTGTTCACCAGGCAGTATCAAGAGCAGAAAAAACTCAAAAAATGTCATACAACAATGATCTGTTGATCACTTAACAGTTTATGTTGGCAACTGAAACTTTGCACATGATAATTTTCAAAGTTGACTAACAGTGAAGAAGAAAAGATCAAAACATGTTTCAACATGACAAGTCTGACCATTGCCTTGACAGTTCTGGGTTTCTTCCTGGTTACCCATTCAAATTACCTGTTATTCTGCACACTCTCCTTACTTGTAGTAAGTCAAGATATCTTTGGATTACTCATTACAATTAACTGTTTCATGTGGAAGAGATGTAGCATATTACTGTCTGCAACAGATCATCTGGCTTACTTGAGGATGTTATGTAGAACAACATAGTCCATTTCACTGCATACAGATGACTGACATACACTGACTACAACAGACTGTTTATATAGTATAAATATTCTGGGTAGGCAATGTGTCAGACAGCTCCCACCAGCCTGTTTGGCAGTTTGTCATTGAGTTCCAAATAAAGCTTCAACTAGCCCACAGATGACCTTCGAATACGAGACCTCCATTGATAGGAAGAGTCTCTGGAGGTGTAGAAATACATTTTGTGCACATAAGCTCAATAAACTGTTCCTTGGAAACATTAAAATCAAAAAATCTAGGTATCCCAACACTCTTTGTAGCTGTTTTAACATTTTTTTGTGTTATATAACAAGGGATCATTTTTGTTTAACCAATATAATATGGTTGCTCATAATTTTCAACTCTTTGTACTTCACATCCTAAACAGATGTTTCAACATCTGAAACTGTGTGTGTGTGTGTGTGTGTGCGTGTGCATAGATTCTTCAAAGTCAGGCACTGTAAATGCCTTAATACTTTTGTAGCCTTTTTTCCATCCTCCTCTTTTTATCTGAACCTGGTACTGGACAGTGTGGCTTTTGTGTCCACTTTAAGAAAGTTTGAAGGTTGCCTTTCCTGCCATTTTAAATGTCTTGCATGGCAAAAGGCTGCCTGAAGCAATCAGACCAACCTGAGCTGACCAAGAAAGGTGTTGAATCATCATCTTCTTTCTTTAAATCTGCATACAAGCTCTTGGTTTTAACTTTAATAGCAGATCCAAAGAGATGCATGTGCTGCTGATTGTGGTGCTCAGACCAATGTCTCAACATTTTTTCCATTATTTCCACAGACTGCGAGTGAAATTTGTTCACTCTAGATGCACTTAAATTAGTTGAAGACTGAGCAGTTTTTGGAATTGATTTTGCATTTTCACTATGGTTCTCATGGTGTATTCACCAAGTCCCAAAGCATGCTTAATTTGAACAATATGTTCACCTTTCTCATAGCGATCCATAGCTTCTGACTTTGTTCCTAATGAATATGACTTTTGTGCATGCTTCTTTCCCTCAACAGGCACACGTTGTCTCCTTTTACTTGACATTTTGAATACAGACTCCCCATCAAATGCAACTTCACAGCTCTACCAACCTGAACTGATGATTTAGATCTTGACAAACATGACAGAAGATGCATGCTGAGATGAACTGAAGCATTACTTCTTCTGCATACTGTTAACAGAGGGCAGCACTCGGCTTAAAACTAAAATCTAAAGTATGTGAAACTGCAAATAACTAATCTGTGTATAATGAGGTCTACATGAACAAAACTGTCTGAAATCTGTTTACAAGAAAACGTACAAAAAGTAAAGTAATAGGATACAAATGCAGTAAAATATTAGTACTACACTGATTTCACAGATGGGGAACTGAGTTGAATCTCTCTCACAGTGAAGCACACGAAATAATAGCTGTTCGAAGTAAGACAAAAATGAGAATTGTGAGAAAATATTTGGATCTTTTTCCTACACTAATCAATAACCTCATAAGGAGCAAATGGAGTAAGACAGGTATATTAATGAATAGAAAACAACAATGTACAACTTCCAAAGTAAAAGAATTTTAAATCCAATCATATTTCAAATTTACTCACATTCTTGGTCCTGTTTTATCATTCGACTTTCCTCTTCTTGCAAGTACATTTCTATGTTATTAAGAACCTGTAAAGAGTACATAATACAATTATGTTTTATTGTATTGAAGTGCAACAGTAGGAAGAAATTTTCATATGGAAATGTGTTAAGTTTGAGATCTAACAGCATATACAGTCCTTTGAAAGCTTATGACAGTAACACTCAGAAAATTACAAAAACAGAGCGGAAACCTGAGTGGTTGCATCTATCAAAGTGCAATTTCAAATACACACTTAGCTGTATATGTTGCAAAATAGAAGATGAATGTTATTACTACGCTGGTTTTGAATAAATGAAAAGCTGGACACCAAAATTTAGAGCAGCATTCTCTTATAGTTACAAATAATGTTCTATATACTTATCAAACAATGGAAAATTCAGGATGGGTATACTTACCATTGAGACACAACATCCCTGTTTATTGTGAGAATTAGAAATTTTTTTACTGGTATTCCCATTTTGACAAGCACAAAACTTTTATTTCCAACAATATCTACGATGTGTATATTTAACAACAGAACAGTGGAAAAGAACTATCAGAGGTATTCGAGGGAATATGTACAAATATAAGCTGATCATTGTAATACAGTTATTGAACTGTTCCCACTTCAAGTCCTCTCCTCCCCATTTTAATAACTCTACTGAAATATTCCAAAGGCAGAGAAATCAGTTTTTTCCCCCATTTCGCTACTCTCATCATCAAGCACAATCTGTTTTAACTGTACATACACCCATTTTTGTCTAATTATTGGCCACTTGTTCTTCTCAACTGACATACTGCCCTTCATTGTACAACTAGAATATAAAACTGTATTTAATCTCAATATGTTTCAGTCATTTATTATTTCTGTACGCATGATTGTCTCAAAAATTGATGAATTTTTCACAAATATTTTAAGTTATCTGAATAAAATCTTCACCAAAGTAGTTTTCTGTCTTTGCTGTTGCCATAGTAACATACAATGTTTGCAAAACTTAAGTACAAAAGTAATTTTTGCATGATGTGTGTGCCAACTAACATTGCTCAAAAACTGCTGTAGTGTACTACAGAAGGTAACAGAAAGGAAAATTCAATGAGAAATATACATACCAACAGAAATTACATTTTTATTGAAAGACAATAATTATACTGAAGTCACCACAATTTATGATGGCTTCTTGGGCATTATAAAAGGTGGGGCATAGATTTTAATAGGGTGCATGACCACCACAGGCAGCAGTGAATGCTTCGCGACACTCTCCCAAGCTGGCCTAAGGTTGGCAAAGAGTTTGTGTGGTAGGGCATTCCATTCCTCCTCCAGCATGGTTGACAATTGCTGGATGGTCATTAATGTATTGCAAAATGTTCATGTGCTTCTCCCTAACACATCCCACACATGCTCTATGGGATTTAAGTTGGAGAGGGGGGACAGGCATTCACTGATATTCACATTCACTTAACATCCTCTCGTTACACGAGATCCTCCACCAGTGCTGTTCGAGGCAGTCACGCATTGTCATGCATAAAAATGAAGTCAGGGCAAAATGCATCTGTGCAAAGATGCCCATGGGAAAGGAGTACAGTATCACAATAACATTGACTGGTGGGTGTACTGTGCTCAAAGATTTGGAGGTCAGTACACTAATGCAATATAATGCTCGCCACACCATGTCACCTCGACCACCAAAATGATCCCTCTCACACCTCTTGCAATGTAAGGGTATATCCTGAATCACTACACAGACTGATTCTGCTCTCATATGAGAAAAGCACATAATCCCGTTCCTCGCTGGTCCAGTCCCTATGCTCTTAGCACCATCACAAATGGTCCTGATGATGTTCAGGTGTCAACAGAACACAATTACTGGTTGTCAGGCAAAGAAACCATCCACATGCATTTGCCATGCCACTGCAGAGTAGGAGACTGCATGCCTTGCAGTCCTGTTAAACATAGTTGCAATTGCGCCAACTGTTTGATGTGGGTCCTTTCTTGCCTGTTGCACAATGTAGTAGTCATCTGCTGTCACAGTTTACCTTGGTCAACCACATTCTCTCCTTTGGGCAGCAGTGCCTGTGATTCAGAACACTTCCCATGTACATGAAACAATGCTGTGAACAATACCAAAACCTTGGGCTACACACATCGCACTTTGTCGTCCTTCCAGTTTCCTCATGGTTCTTCCCCATTTTGAAGTCATGAATGTCACCACAGTGCACCGTAGCTGCTCACTGATTGACACCCACTGTTTTCCCATTCCGTCAAGTGCTTTATGTTGCAGGTTCAGCCCCACTTCATGCCTTCATGCTATAGTCATGCTGAACTCACATCAAGTGAAGTCCTAATTTCTGTGTATGAATGGGAGACCTCTGGCAACACTCTCCTGCACTTTCTTTCATTTCCATCCAATAGCTATTATGTCATGTTATTTTGTTTTATCTACATCATCTGTAAGTGTTGCAGGTCAATGTATTTGCTATCATCAAAGTAGGAAATGACAGATTGCCACTTAATGTAAAGGAGACATGTTAAGTTGCAGACAGGCACAATTAAAAGACACTTACATCCTAGCATTGTGTGTGTTTCTTTCATGCTATCAAATGCTATGGCTGAAAGCTCTATGTAAGTGCCTTAATTGTGCCTGTTCGCAACTTAACACATCTGCTTTATGGTAAGTAGCAATCTATCTTTTCCTACATTGTTGACATTCCTACCAAGAGTTTCTATTATTTGATTTTGCTATTATCAAAGATAGATATGAAAATCATTTTCTTCTTGTAACCAGACACACAATATTTCTAAGAACTTCTGCATATGTATCTTGTTTTAGATCAACCGTCCTCTTCACTCCATCAGTCACAGTTGATGAAACAAAAATTACCACTTGAATGTACCATTCTTTAACACATACCAACACAGATGTTTTCCTTTAAGGCATGAAGGGAGTTCATAAACTTCCACTATAATTCTGTAAGTTTGATTTAAGCTTTGCTAAAATAGCTGCAACAATGATGTCTAGCAGTGTGACTATCATGACATACAGTACATTGAACAACCAATTAAATGTTGGAATGGTTTATTTTCTATTATAACTCTATCATTACTTTTATTGGCATTCATTCCAACAGCATCTTACAGGACATGCAGTACTTCTCATACAATTTTTTCAGTGTACTTTGGTGATAACCATATAGACTAAGCAATGGTTTCCCAAATGTTATTTGTATCTCAATTTCAAGGGAGCATTTTATTTCTCCAAGTTCTCTCCTTCAATATTTTGTTTTAAATTTATTTGACAAATCTGTGACTTTGTTTTTACAACTTCGAATAATTAAATATCACCTAGATGTAGTGGCAAATAAGTATTCATCAAAGCCAACAACAGAGGCATCTATTAACTTCAGATGTCAAAACTAATTTTCTCCACAGAACTGTAAAATTTAAAGTTTAAAGCTCTCAAGACAAACTTCAGCCTATATAAAAGCTTTATTAATTTCATATCCACATCGTTTTATTATTCATACAAATGACATCAGTTATTTCTCATGCTGAAATGTGTTCTGTATATTTGTTTGTTCACTGCACTACTTTCACGTATGTAGCTAAGCAGCAGGAGTACATGTCTTTTGATAGTTCTATCCTAATACCTAAGCAAAAACTCTGCATCTTATTTTAATTTGTATGCTTATATGCTGTCTATTGCTCTTTCATTTACTGGGTAAGGAGAATAAGTCTTGAAATTATTGTGAAAACCAGAAATTTCTTTACTGATATTCCCCATGCAGAATGGTAGTAGTTTCCCAAATGAAATTTTATTTGTAAGCATATTTACAATATATCCATTCTATAGGAACTACAAAAATGGATCTTTGTATTACTGTTATTCAGTTGTTCACATTTCAATAATATCTACGTAATGGTAACAAACATGTTCACTTTGTCTATGAGAGCACATTTGCTTAAGCAGTTCCAAACACAATATGATACTAACTGGAAATTCTAAACCCACTTGAAAACTGCCATGGTTGTTGATGATGAGGATGAGGGCAATTCAAATGGCAAGGGCCCGGATCTTTAACATTCAAGCTCTGTATCTAGCAGCCCTTCTGCAATCTTTTTTTTTTTTTTTTCTTCTTCTTCTTATTCTTCTTCTATCAGAACTGTCCCTGTAGCTTCAGTTTCAGTGACTGATAAGCAAGAATTTTCCTCATTTCTTATAATTTTATGAGGTGACACATACTTCAAAATGCAATGACTTTCTTAACATGTGAGACTTCCAACAAAAATTACGTTCTTCTAACTAAAAGTAACAATGGGTATGGATATTCTGAGCCGTTTGCAAACACTGTTTATTCCTATAACAGCTTCTACATCTTTGTATTCTGTTCCAAACAAGTTCCACAGAATCTTAGATTAACGTGACGTAATTTGAGATATCTAACCTGTGTTCTCATTAATAGTGGTGAGTCATCTGTAGTCAACAGGCGATGATACATAGCCTTCAGTTCTGGACCAAGCATGAATTCATAGTGACGGATACATAATGAACCAATGGCTTTTAGAGTATAGTTCTGAATATCTTCATTTGGTTGCTTTACAAAGAACATCAGTGTCTCGAACACTTGATCCTTAACATTTACCTGTGAATGGAAAATTTCCATTAAGAGCACTGAAATATCATGTTCTTTAATTTCACGTAAATAAAGAGCTCATTACTTACAGGCAAACCTTGAATAACATCTTTATCTGTAAAATCAAAATGCCTAAGCAGTAGTCCAACTGTGAACAAAGCTCTTCGAAAAAATGGACGGCATCTCACAAGTAATGGATTGGAAGGATCATGCAAACAATACTGCTGGAAGTCCTTAAGGTGACCTGAAACGTAAAATACATCATCACTGTTTAAGTAACTTCAGTAAATCCATCTTGTGGTTTGATTGCATAATAACTTCATGGTACCTTAACACAATTCACTTCACATAAATATAACAACACAAAAAGTTAAGTTTAACATTTTAACCAGAAACATAACAAATGGTATATGCAAGTAATGAAGATTATGGGTTGATGTCCACTTGATGATTAACTATGGAGCCAAAACTCAGATTGCAAAAGGACAGGAATGGGAATCTACCTTTTCTTTTTCAAAGTAATCATTCCAGCATTTGTCTCAAAGAATTGAAAGAAACCACCAAAAACCTAAGTCTAGAATGTTAATATTGGACAGGGATTTGAACTTCGGTCATCCTTAACGCAAGTCCATTTCCATAACCCTGTGCCTCTTTCATCAGTAACAGTAAGTGGATAACGGTGAGTCACAAACAAGTGGCCTACAAAGAAAATTCATTTTCTGGAAACAGTTAACCCAATTAAAGAATACTGTCTACAGTAATTCACTAGTTTTATTTCAGAATGGCACCTGGATGGAACAGTATCCAGCTGACATGTAGTGTGTATATTTTAAATATCTTATTAAAAAAAAAATAGAGAATGGGGAAATTCTACCTGTACCCCAGGCATGTGTGATCTTATTGATCTGATGGAATATCATTTTCCGGAGACATACGAGTCTCAAATTTATCTTCGATATGGATAGAAGTTGAAGCAATGAACTAAAAGTTGTACCACGATCAGAACCTGAAATGAAGTTTGTGCTAGGGAGGGCATTGGACTTTGGCAGTCTGTGCAGCTGTGATAGCCACAATACTACAGTGCTGTAATGACTAGCACATCTGCCTAGTAAGAAGAAGAGCTCAGTTCAAGTCCAGACCATGGCACAAATTTTAGTTCATTGTTTCAGCTTCTACCCTTATCAAAGTTTTTCTATATTTTGACATATTAGTTTTTTTTTGTAAAAGTTACTTCCTGAATGGCACCTGCTGGATGCACAATGCTAACAGTGCATTTTTGTCATGGACTAGGGTGGTGACAGGGTTGGTCTGGTGGGGTGGATTGAGGGAGGGGGGGAAGGGGGAAGGGGGAGAGGGGGAGAGAGGGAGAGGGGGGAGAGGGGGGGGGCAGGAGGCAGGAAGAAGGGTTGGGGTGGGTGTCTAGCAGACTGGAAAGAGGCAGCCAGTTGGCTGGCTAGGAATGAGGAGAGGGAGGAGTGGCAGGTGCATCGGCTGGGCGTGTGTTGTACGATTGTCAGACCCGAGACCCGGAAGGGAGGGGGCATACTGCAGGTGATATGGAGACTTAAACTGGGAGAGGGTGACATGGAGGAAGGAAAAACTGTTGGATGAAGGGTGTGGGGACAGTGTGTTACCAGAGATTGAGAACAGGAGTGTTACTCTGGAGTAGAGGCTGTGTTGCAAGTATAACACCCACCTGCATAGTTCATAGAAGCCTGAGACAGGACTAGAGTAGGTGGTGTTGGATGGGTAGATAGTACAGGTCTTGCACCTGGGTGCACTGTGGCAAAGGACTGGTAGTGAGAGTGACATAAAGATGGAGCAGGATGCTGGATATGTTGGGTGGGTAATGGAACACAATTTTAGAAATGTGAGAAGGCTCTTGGGTAGAATGTCCCTCATTTCATGGCCTTATGATAAATAATCAAAGCCACGGCAAAGGATATGATTCAACCGTTCCAGTCCATGGTGATACTGCGTGACAACGGGGGTGGGGTGCACCTTTGTATTGATTCTTGGTGTTGGTGGAAGCCTTGGAGGCATGCGATATGGCACGGGGAATCTGTTTGTGGACTAGGAAATTTGGAATTTTGTGGTAAGTTCTATGGGACCAAACTGCTGATGTCATCAAGCCCTTGGCTTACACACTACTTAATCCAATCCAACTTAACCTAACTTACACTACGGACAACACACACACCCGCACCCAAGGGAGGACTCGAACCTCCAATGGGCGGAGGGGGGGGGGGGGCGAACCGTTGCAAGGTGCCCCAGATCGCACAGCTAACCCGCACGGCTGTGCACTAGGTTTGGTGGTAGTCTCTCTGAGCCATTCAGTATAATGAGTAAGGGAGTTCTCATTGCTGCAGATACATTACACATGAGGGCCAGACTGTATGGGACAGATTTTTTGTTGTGGAAGGGATGGCAGCTGTCTAAATCCAGATAGTGCTGATTGTTAGTGGGTATAATATGGACAAAGGGGTGGAAGTCAACCACTAGGGAGGTGGCATGCTGGGGTGAGGAGGACTAGATGAAGCAAATAGGACAGAAGATGAAGTTGTAAAGGAATGAGGATCGGGTGTCTTGGTCCTGAGTCCAGATCATGAAGATATCATCCATTAAACTGAACCAGACTGAGGGTTTGGAATTTTGCCAGGCTACAAAGATTTCCTCTAGATGGCCCATAAACAGGTTGGCATAGGATGGTGAAATAGGTGGTATCCTTTTATACCAACCTAGGAAACTTTCTTAGTCTGCCAAAACTCCAAACCCCCAGTCTGGCACAGTATCACTGATGATATCTTAATGATCTGGACTCAGGGTCAAGACCCCTAACCTCAATCCTTTACAACCTCAACATGTTATCTCCCATCTGTTTCACCTGATCCTCCTCAAACAAATGTGCCACCTTCCTGGAGGTTGAAGTCCACTTCTCCGATGGCTCCCTTCACCACCCTGTTCACATTAAACCTACTAACCATTAACAGTACCTGCATCTCAATAGCTGCCACCCCTTCTACACAAAAAATATCCCTTCCACACAGCCCAGTGCCCATGGGCAAGATATCAGCAATGAAAGGAATTCAGCTGCCCAGTACATTGAACATCTCATGAAGGACTTCACAGGCAGGCACTATCTCCCAAACCCAGTCTGCAACCACATTTCCTGTGCCATATCCTCACACCCCCCAATCCTCCCACCACAGCCAAGAATCAGCTACAAAGGAGCAGTCCTCCCTCTTTCACCATCCAGTATCACCCTGAACTTGTCCTTTCTCATGGCTTTGATTATCTATCAAAATGACTTGAAATGAGGGACATCCTACACCAGATCCTTCCCAACCTCAAAGTGGTGTTCCACTGCCCACTCAACCTAGACAACATCCTACTCCATCCCTATGTCACTCCCTCTCCCAACCTCTTGCCACAGGGATTCTCTCTCTGTAGAAGACCAGGTCACCCACACAGCACTTACTACTCCAGTCCTGTTACAGAACTACCCTACCCCCATCATTGGGTGGACCACCTATTAAAGCAGTCATGACATATATAAATTCTGCCGCAAACACTGCACAGCTTTATATGTCAGTATGACTATCAACCAATTATTCAGGAGGACGACTGGCCATCACCAAACTGTTGCCAAGGACAAAGTGGTACAACATATAGCTTTACATATGTATGCTTAATTCAAATGGCTGCTTTACAACCCAAGCCATCTGGATCCTTCCCACCACCAGCAGCTTCTCTGATCTACACAGATGAGAGTTACCCTTGCAACACATCCTTCACTCCTGTAAGAGTCCTGGCCTCAGTCTCCAGTAATGTACTGTGCCCAAATGCTTCACTCCTTCCTCCATCCTATCATGCCTTCCCAATTCACTTCCCCAGGTCACCTTTGGTGTGTGCCATTCCCCTCAGTCTCCGACACCCAGGCATCACATGCATGCCTAGTCCATCCACCCGCCACCCCTCCCTCCTGCATTTCTAGCTGGCACACTAGCTGCCTCCTTCTAAGCCACCACCCAGCCCGACGACTCTTCCTGCCACCCCCGCCCCCCCCCCCTCCTTCTCCAATCGACAAAACCCACATCCCAACCTAGTCCCCACGCCGAAATGCAGCACTGCCATTGTGCATCCAGCCATCACTGTGTGTGTGTGTGTGTGTGTGTGTGTGTGTGTGTGTGTGTGGTTGGTTTTCCAGCGAGTGGTCTTTTTTACTCCCTACGTATTTACATTCTACTGGAATTTTCTTACAGAATTAAATAAGGTGAAAGACAGCCGATGAGAGCATTTCTTTGTGGGAGCCAACAAGCAGTGACAGACACACAAGAGTGAGTTCTTTGTGGCAGAAAGAACCATAAGGTTGCCACAAATGGAGGCTCATCACTGTGTGTGGGCAAGATACAGCATAGCAGCAGCAGCAGCAGCAGCCAGCAAGGGTTCTCTGGTCTGCTCCGGCGAGGGAGGATGTAGTACTCGGCTGCACTACACATTACATCTACATCTACATCCATACTCAGCAAGCCACCTGACGGTGAGTGGCGGAGGGTACCTTGAGTACCTCTATTGGTTCTCCCTTCCATTCCAGTCTCATATTGTTCATGGAAAGAAGGATTGTCGGTATGCTCCTGTGTGGGCTCTAATCTCTCTCATTTTATCCTCATGGTCTCTTCGCGAGATATACGTAGGAGGGAGCAATATACTGCTTGACTCCTCGGTGAAGGTATCTTCTCAAAACTTCAACAAAAGCCCGTACCGAGCTACTGAGTGTCTCTCCTGCAGAGTCTTCCACTGGACATTATCTATCACCTTTGTAACGCTTTTCCAATTACCAAATGATCCTGTAACGAAGCGCGCTGCTCTCCGTTGCATCTTCTCTCTCTCTTCTATCAACCCTATCTGGTATGGATCCCACACTGCTGAGCATTATTCAAGCAGTGGGCGAACAAGCATACTGTATCCTACTTCCTTTGTTTTCGGATTGCATTTCCTTAGGATTCTTCCAATGAATCTCAGTCTGGCATCTGCGTTACCGACGATCAACTTTATATGATCATTCCATTTTAAATCACTCCTAATGCATACTCCCAGATAATTTATGGAATTAACTGCTTCCAGTTGCTGACCTGCTATATTGTAGCTAAATGATAAGGGATCTTTCTTTCTATGTATTCGCAGCACATTACACTTGTCTACATTGAGATTCAATTGCCATTCCCTGCACCATGCGTCAATTCGCTGCAGATCCTCCTGCATTTCAGTACAATTTTCCATTGTTACAACCTCTCGAAATACCACGGCATCATCCGCAAAAAGCCTCAGTGAACATGCGATGTCATCCACAAGGTCATTATGTATATTGTGAATAGCAACGGTCCTATGACACTCCCCTGCGGCACACCTGAAATCACTCTACTTCGGAAGACTTCTCTCCATTGAGAATGACATGCTGCATTCTGTTACCTAGGAACTCCTCAATCCAATCACACAATTGGTCTGATAGTCCATATGCTCTTACTTTGTTCATTAAACGACTGGGGGGAACTGTATCGAACGCCTTGCGGAAGTCAAGAAACAAGTCATCTACATGGGAACACGTGTCTATGGCCCTCTGAGTCTCGTGGACGAATAGCGCGAGCTGGGTTTCACACAACCGTCTTTTTCGAAACCCATGCTGATTCCTACAGAGTAGATTTCTAGTCTCCAGAAAAGTCATTATACTCGAACATAATACGTGTTCCAAAATTCTACAACTGATCGACGTTAGAGATATAGGTCTATAGTTCTGCACATCTGTTCGACGTCCCTTCTTGAAAACGGAGATGACCTGTGCCCTTTTCCAATCCTTTGCAACACTACGCTCCTCTAGAGACCTACGGTACACCGCTGCAAGAAGGGTGGCAAGTTCCTTCGCGTACTCTGTGTAAAAATTGAACTGGTATCCCATCAGGTCCAGCAGCCTTTCCTCTTTTGTGCGATTTTAATTGTTTCTCTATCGCTCTGTCGTATATTTCGATATCTACCATTTTGTCATCTGTGCGACAATCTAGAGAAGGAACTACAGTGCAGTCTTCCTCTGTGGAACAGCTTTGGAAAAAAAACATTTAGCATTTCGGCCTTTAGTCTGTCATCCTCTGTTTCAGTACCATTTTGGTCACAGAGTGTCTGGACGTTTTGTTTTGATCCGCTTACCGCTTTGACATAAGACCGAAATTTTTCAGGATTTTCTGCAAAGTCAGTACAGAATTTTACTTTCGAATTCACTGAACACCTGTCGTATAGCCCTCCTCACACTACATTTCGCTTCGCGTAATTTTTGTTTGTCTGTAAGGCTTTGGCTATGTTTATGTTTGCTGTGAAGTTCCCTTTGCTTCCGCAGCAGTTTTCTAACTCAGTTTTTGTACCACAGTGGCTCTTTCCCATCTCTTACGATCTTGCTTGGCACATACTCATCTAACGCATATTGTATGATGGTTTTGAACTTTATCCACTGATCCTCAACACTATCTGTACTTGAGACAAAACTTTTGTGTGGAGCTGTCAGGTACTCTGAAATCTGCTTTTTGTCACTTTCGCCAAACAGAAAAATCTTCCTACCTTTCTTAATATTTCTATTTACGGCTGAAATCATCGATGCAGTAACCGCTTTATGATCGCTGATTCCCTGTTCTTCGTTAACTGTTTCAAACAGTTCAGGTCTGTTTGTCACCAGAAGGTCTAATATGTTATCGCCACGAGTCGGTTCTCTGTGTAACTACTCAACGTAGTTTTCAGATAAAGCACTTAAAAAAATTTCACTGGATTCTTTGTCCCTGCCACCCGTTGTAAATGTTTGAGTCTCCCAGTCTATATCCGGCAAATTAAAATCTCCACACAGAACTATAACATGGTGGGGAAATCTACACGAAATATTTTCCAAATTATCCTTCAGGTGCTCAGCCAGAACAGCTGCTGAGCCAGGGGGCCTATAGAGACATCCAATTACCATGTCTGAGCCTGCTTTAACCGTGAGCTTCACCCAAATTATTTCACATTTCGGATCTCCGTCAATTTCCTTCGACACTATTGCACTTTTTATCGCTATAAACACGCCTCCCCCTTCACTGTCCAGCCTGTCTCTGCGGTATACATTCCAATCTGAGTTTAGAATTTCATTACTGTTTACGTCTGGTTTCAGCCAACTTTCTGTCCCTAGTACTATGTGGGCATTGTGACCGTTTATTAATGATAGCAGTTCTGGGACCTTTCTATAGACGCTCCTGCAGTTTACTATTAACACATTAATATTGTTATTCCCTTTTACATTTTGCCTACTCCTACCTTGCCGCATCTCAGGAGGCGTCTTGTCGGGCCTAGGGAGGGAATTCTCTAACCTAAAAAACCCACATGTGCACTCCACACGTACTCCGCTACCCTTGTAGCCGCTTCCTGCATGTAGTGCACGCCTGACCTATTCAGGGGGACCCTACATTTCTCCACCCGATAGCAGAGGTTGAGAAATTTGCACCCCAGATCTCCGCAGAATCGTCTGAACCTCTGGTTTAAGCCTTCCACCCGGCTCCAAACCAGAGGACTGCGATCGGTTCATCATATCGGTTACCATCATATGAGATGCATCCATTGCTGGTTTTGAGACCTCACCATGAATTATGTATTAATTCAGTTTGTAATGCACAGGCCACATGGATTAGATGTATATTAGTCTTATGAATTAGGCGGGTATTAGTCTTGAAAGTAAACATAGCTGCTATTTGCTGTGCCACACAAAGGAAGGGACCACCACCATCTCGTGAAAGGACTCTTGTAGCTTCAACGACTTGCTGGGAGGACATTTAGAATCTGATCTTGCCGTTGTAGCAATTGTTCAGAACTAAATTTACACAAGCTTCCATGTTTACTGATAATAAATCATTCAGTAAAGATATTTGAAGAAGTGATTTGCAACGGATGTTCAACAAGTAATGAAACACTTTCTTTTCCTCATCCAATTTTGGTTGAAAAAAATGCAGCATTTGTTGTGGGACATCATGAAATATTCCTGCTTCAGCCCCTGGAGTTTCATGAAGTTCTGATATAGGGCAGCGCTATAGACAGCCTTCAAAATTGCATCTGTAACAGAGGTGTGTTCAAACCATAACATCACAGATATTCATAGGTACTTGCAGTATGTCTACAGAGACCTGGCAGCAAGCAAAAGTATGGTGAGTCATTGGAAGAGGTGTCTGTCATCAACACAACAAGGTCACGCAAACCTGTGCGATCTCCCATGTGCCAGCTGCACACAGCTATGCCTCCTACAATGTTGGACTGTGCTGACACACTCATTTTAGATGATCAATACAGCACATTCAAACATCTTAGTGCACAACTTGACATCTCTGTTGCTAGTGCTGACAGACTCATCCAACAGTTGGGGGTACACAAAGGCTGTGTCCACTGGGGTCCTCGCTGCTTAACAAAAGACCATAAAGAGCAAAGAACAACCATAGGTGCAGAATTGTTTGTGCATTGTGAGGCTCGTCATGACAATTTTTTGTGAATCATCGTCAGAGATGATGAAACATGTGCTCATCACTTCGAACTAGATACAGACCAGCAATCCATGGAGTGGCACCAAACCACCTCTCCTCCAAAGAAAACGTTCAAAGCTGCATCCTCAGCTGGTAAAGTCATGGTGACAGTCTTCCGGGGCTCTGAAGGGGTTATTCTATTTGATGACCTCCCACATCGTGCAACTGTCAACTCTGCTGTACATTGTGCTACTCTCAGGAAATTGAAGAAACAACTTCAGCATGTTCGCGGCCACAAAAATACAAATGAACTTCTCCTTCTCTATGACAATGCAAGGCCTCACACAAGTTTGTGCACCCAAGAGGAGCTCACAAAACTTCACTGGATTGTTCTTTCTCATCCACCCAACAGCGCGGATCTTGCACCTTCCGACTTCCATCTGTAAGACCCAATGAAGGATGCACTCCATAGCAAGCAGTATATGGCCTGAATAAAACCCACCTGCTTTCAGAAAAAAATTTGATGCTTTACTTATTGGACACCTCTCGTATTATCTTCCAAAGTTATTATAAATTACTGATTCTGCCACCATTGCAAATCTCCTGGGAGAAAATCTAGCAGCAAACTATATCAAGCAAGTAGGGAGCTGCCTGGCATCATCTCTCCAAAATCAGTGAAGATAATGCAATTAAGTGAACTTTCTGACCACACAGAACTGTGACCTTTATGACTCTGAAACACAGACTTATCTGTGCCCATTACCTTTCATTTGATTAACTCTGTCCCTGTTGTAGGTTCATGTTGGAACATTAATAACCAGTTTCTTTCAGCAATATTTCAGTAGTAAAATTAATATGAAACTTATTTCCATCTCATTCATTCATGGATCTGTGGCCTCAGCCTCTTTTATGAAATCGAGAGTTGCCATTCAGTGTTGTTGCCCAACACATTGTGTTCAGAGCTCTGGTCAATGTGGAGTAGTGACATGAGTGCTATTAGAACAAGGAAGGGCTAGAGAGAGAGAGAGAGAGAGAGAGAGAGAGAGAGAGAGAGAGAGTTAAAGTGGAGGAGGTTGTGGTCACGCTTGTTGCCAGGGACAGAATACTTTTTCTATTTCCATATCTCCGTGCACATACACACTGTACAAGCCACCATAGGGTGCTGGGCGGAATCATCAGCAGACAGCTGCTGATTTCTGTTCACCCTGCCTGCAGCATCATTTATGTATACAAGAAACAACAGTGGTCCTATCACCTTTTTTATTTACTTTGGTATGGCTTTTACAACCCCAGCACAGCATGAACAGAGTGTGCCAGCAAACTACATAATGTGGTTTTTTGTCACCCATAACCTATGCTTTAAACACGCAGATGATGTTAACACAAAATACGTGAAATATTGTTATGACCTGAAGGAAAAGGCAGTTTTTGTGACAGCTAGCACTTGGTGCATTACAGGCTGAATTTAAATATCTCTGGCATTAGCAAATTTTACAACACAACACAATTGATTGTTATACTAGATAAACTGCTATAATTAGTCCAATAATGGTGTCACAACAAAGGTCCTTTGCTTGCAAGAAATGATGTAGAAGATTTTATTCTTTTATCTTTTGTATGTACTTGAAAGTATGGAGAATCCAAGTTTTTGACCTTCAAAACCCTTGGGACAATTTTTGTGGCAAAAAAAAAAACAAATTTTGGCACTTTTTTCAGATCTTCACCTATAACTTGGAAACTTTGTATCCTAACGAAAATATTACGTGTCCCAAACTGAAAGAGCATTAAATTTTGCAGCAAATGACCTACTTAAAATGTCAAAATCGGTGCACTGTTTAGCCAAAATCAGTTGTCAAAGTTCATTACTTTTATCAGCTTAGCTAAGAAGTCAGCTCCCAATGCCTGCAACCCAAAAACAGCTACTCCAGATGAAAAATTATGTATCAGAGTTGCAGAGCATGAAATGTCTTGTTACAAAAATACCTAGTTTTTCATTTTTAGGCACTATGAAGCATTCATACACCTGAAAGCCAAAATAATTCCTTTTTTAGTCAAAGCTCTTCAATAAAATGAAATTTCCAATAGGAAGACATAAATCTGTCCCACCTTCAGGTGTAGGGGTAGCTAAAGATCTCCCTTGAATGGCATGCAGTAAACAGCCAAGGCCCCTCCATTCCTTTTTATTGTTTCCATTGCTAGCCATGCCCAGTCTTCTTGTGTTGTGCAACAGACATTTTTTAACTCCTCGGGCCTAGAAAAATCTTTGTTTCCTAATTAGAATTTACTTTCATTGTGCAGTCTGTGCATTTAAAATGAGTGCTCCGGATCTTACGGAGGTGGGCACATCATAAGTGATTAACTGGTCTGGCTGAAGTTTAAGTGCACAGTGCATGTCAGAAGAAGTACAATAACCCAAAACTTAATAGATCATCTTTGACAAAAGGCCCTGCACCATCAACGTTGAATCTTCGATCATACAAGAAGGCATTTGATGTTAATAAACACTGCTTTTATTGTGGTGAGGAGATGGATGGTAATTAGGAGAAACTTTGTAGACTTCCCTATGCAAAGTGAAATGTTGTTCATAAAATGACGAAACTTGAATTAAGAGATACTATTATTGGGGGTAGCTGAAAGGTGAGGTGGTGACTGGGCTAGCAAAGTATTTGAACACTTGTTACAACATGTGCATCCTGCACTATGGCTCTAAAGATAGGGAAGAAGAGGGTTCCTACCATAAATGCATTAACATTGTTTCACAGATTGATTGTTATCAATCAGTCTGATAAAGACTAAGTTTTGTTTCTCATTTGAACTTTCCCCATACCCCATGTCATCATTCACAGAAGACAGTCTCAATAAGGGTACAAAATCACTTCTCAGTGATGCATTCACATCTCTCCAACAGAATGAAATATCCAAAATAAAAAGCTTTGCGGTGTATGGTGTTCACCTACTCCATAAGGTTGTTTGGCCTAAGAAAGAAAAGTTTGGAGCCATTTATATGAAAAATGCAACATATTTGAGAATCATAGTTATATTCGATGATTACCCAAGTGATGCTTTCCAAAGGGGAATGAAAGACCTCTTCATTTAAAAACACCAGGTTCTTCATCAGATATAATTTTTGATGAAGGTACAAGTGTTGCAGTCACACAGGAGAAGTTTCTCACAACATAAAAGCAACAAGAACTGCTTGATTTTGATGCTCATGTGGGAATCTGAGAATAGAGGTATTCAAGTGCAGCAGAAGATGCAGATTCATTGATTGTTGAAACAGCTATTATTCAGGCTTCTGAGTCTGACAGTGTGACAATCTTAACCAAGGACACTGATGTGCTTTTCTCCTAATGGGTTGAGGAAATAATTTCAACACCTCGTACTTCCTTAAACAGGGAAGATGGAAAACAGCAGGAGTGTGATACTCTAGTAATTTTTTTAACCACGCCTTCACAGGATATTATACCACATCCTTCTTTTTGGGACAAGGAAAAGTGAAATTACTAAACCTTATGGAGCAACAGCTACACCTCGAAGTGCAACCTGCTGAATTAGTTAAACCCTGAATTTGTTAAACCTTCAGTCTCTCAAGATGTAACAACGCAGGAAGGGGAACAGCTGATATTAGCACTATATGGGAATCCCAGCTGCACATTTGGATGAGCTCAAGTACAAGCTTTTTGTGAAGTCTGCCCCAAGAAAATCTTTCAAACTTGAAATGTTATTGCCAACATCGGATGCAGCAAGGTGGCCCTCACTGCTATCCTACCATCAAGTGCAGTCTTGGATGGGGAAGAAAACTGATCCATGCCAGTGGGGATAGAAGAAAAACTTATGAAGCTTGTTTCCTGTGAAGATTACGAAAGATGCGGTACCGCACATGCTACTGAAGATGGTTCCCTGAGCATGCTAAACAGAATACATAGCAGTATGTGGATGCCACAAATCTGGACTGAACTGCTACTCGATGCAAACACTGTTGTGGCTTATCTTGTGAGAACGCCCCAGAAATTGAGCTAGACAGAGATGAGGAAGAGATCGAAGGTATGTTCCAGGATGAGGAAGTTGGTGAAGGTGCCACAATGGATACAGAAGATTGTTTGCTGAACCAGGACCTGCCACGGTCTCCCAAACAACCTCGATGGGATTGAAATTTGATACAAGGGGAATCTCTGATATTTAAATTGTTTTTTTTTTTTTTTTAATATTGTCATGCCCTTTTAGTTGTTCATTTGTAAAAAATTTTATCCTACTCATACATAAATACGTGTTGGCCATTACTACATACTTTGTTTTCATTTTAGCGACCCATTCTTACCAAGAAAGGCATGGATAAAATATGAATAAAAACACACATGAATGAAGAAAATTAAAAAAGATATACATAGAAAACACATGTGTGCTAATTAGAGAGCCATCTTCCCACTGGAAATTTTATTTCATTGGATAACTTTGACTTAAAAATTGAATTACTTTGGCTTTCAAGTGTGTGAACACTTAATAGTACCTAAAACTGAAAAACTAGATGCTTTTGTAACACGAAATTTCACACTCTACAACTTTGATAACTTGATATTTTTTATTTGGAGTGCCAGTTTCTGAGTTATTTGTGTTGGAGACAACTTTTTAGCCAAGTTGGTAAAAATGGACCAACTTTGACAACTGACTGGAAGCAAAAGGCTGTACCAATTTTGACACTTAAGTAGGTCATTTGATGCCAAATTTAATGCCCTTTCATTTTGTGACAGTAAATCTGGGGGAAAAGCCAAAATTTCTTGTTTTTTCTGTCACAAAAAGTGGTCCCAAGGAATTGGAAGATAAAAAACTTGGATTCACCATACTCTCAACTATATCCACAAGATTACAAAATACAATCTTGTGCCTCATTTTTTGCAAGCAAAAAGTATCCTGCTACTGGACTAAATAAACCAAGAACTGCTACAAATGCAAAGTAAAACCTTGTTTTGCTGTGACAAAAAGAGCTTGCATTACTGAATCAGCCTATTAAAAGAAATGGAACATCATTCAATGGCAGAGTTGAATGAACATACAACAAAATGTCGGACAGATTTTTTACCCTTCTGAATAAGGGAATAACTAATATTTTAAATGCTCTGTGAAAGAAGGATACTGTATAAAAGACACAAAAATTATAGGCCTTATTCACATGACATGAAGGCATATGAAAGAAACTGCTCTAAATCTCAAATGACCAACATGCAAAGAATTTCATAGCATTCTCTATTGAGCAAAAAATCAATTACAATGAATCTGCTAAAAGAATACATAATTAAGGAAGATTAGCTGTCGCATCTCACTGGCAGAAAGGCCATAAAATACAAAGCATTAGTTTAGATGACGGACAGGGAGGGAAACAAATACCTCATTTGTCATATGTGATTTAGGGGAAGTATGGGCAAACTAAATTACAATTTATGGAGGGGAATTTGTGCACTCCATATGTCCATAATATTAATCCAGAAATATCTTGATCACTTTCATTGTTACTGATGAAGGTGGCAAGTAACACTGTGTGACCCTAGAACACAAATTGGAGGAGTAACAGCAGAGGTGGCAATATATTTCTCAAATGAATACAATGTAGAGAGGTGAAAACAACTCTGAAACTTTCATCAGAAAATTAAGCATTGCAACACTGAAAGGAAGTGTGAAACTTCAAAAGACTATCGTATCAGGATCTTACTGGAATACCTCTCAAAAAAAAAAGGAAAGAGAGAGAGAGAGAGAGAGAGAGAGAGAGAGAGAGATTCTTGTCCTATGTAAAGGCTTTCAGTAGCACCACAATTAGTGTTCAGACAGTCATGGATGACACAGAAATTAAAATTGAAAGTGGATACAGAAACACCCATGTCAACCAGGATGGATTTTGAAAATGGTGGTCATGAGAAACACAACTCTTACTTCTCTCATATGACATCCTGGAATGGTTTGGATCAAGGTAATCAGGATGACACAGTACTTCTTGGCCTTGAAGAATCATTTTACACAATACCACACCAATGCTTATTAATGAAATTATCATCATCTGGGGTCTCTAATGAAATTTATCACTAGATTCAGCATTTCTTATGATGGAGAATACAACATGTTATCTTCAGTGGAGAGTCAGACAGGAGTAGATGAAACTTCAGGCGTGGCCCATGGAAGTATATTGTGACCCTTGCTGTTCATGCTGAATGTTAATAATTTGCCAGACAATGGGAATCAGTCAACTCAGATAAGTACCTGAGTATACCCATTTGTGGCAATGTGAAATTGGTCACATACGTTCAGTTGTAGGTAAAGCAGGTAGTAGTTTTTCAGTTCAATTGTACAACACTGGGAAAATTCAGTCAGTCCACACACAGAAGACTATTTACAAGACACTTCTGTGAACCATCCTTGACTATTGCTCAAGTGTGTGGGACCCACACCAGACTGGGGTAACAGGAGATACTGAATTTCTACAAAGAAGGACAGCAAAAATGATCACAGGTTAGTCTGATACACAGGAGAGCATCACAGACGTAGTGAAAATCCTGAATTGGCAGATGCCTGAAGACAGGTGTCAACTATCTTGCAAAAGCCTACTTACAATGCTTCAGTAACCAGTATTAATCAAGGAATTGAGGAAATATGACAGCTCCAGAAGTAATGCTCTTATAGAAACAGTGAAGACCAGGTTACACAAATTACAACGTGTACAGAGCAATTAGGAAGTTATTAGTCCTGCAGCCGCTACACATATGGAATGAGAACAAACCCTAACACATGGTACAGTGGGAAATACCCTCTGTCATGAACTTCACAGTGGTTTACAGAGTAAAGAGATGTAGACATAAACCAGTTCATCATGCCTTTAATCATTTTCTTCCAAAATGTGAATATGTACTCAGGTCTCATTTTTTAAGTACATGAGGTCTTAAATTTCTAAAAAGTAGGAGAGGAGTGTTTAAATAACTTTTTGAAGGAAAAAAAAGGAGGAGGAGGGGGAGAAAAGGAAAGGAAAAAGGAATACTCACACCAAAGAGTATAATCTGGACTAATGGAAGATACAGAAAATTCAAGGAATAATTTCCAGGAATGTCATATATTAATTAACTCAGTGTGTGGACATCACAGAATTTCTCAACAATCTCCAGTAGATGATGATAGTGAGATGACATTGTGCATCACAGAGAGGCTCTCTCTTACACTTCAAAGAGCTTATGTTGGAAGACGAGTTAAAAGAACATTACTTACATCGTTATACCCACACATTATTGCAGACAGAACAGAAAGGCGATGAAGTGATACCAGTAGACTATGAACCTAGTAGTACACACCACACACAAGCTTGCTGAGCACAGATGTAGATATGGATTACAATTAAATCTTTTTCAATACCAACCAAATTACAATGCAATACAACTGTAATTTGAGGGCAATTACATAATGTACATTTTAGCTGTGGGCAGGAGGTGCATAAAAAGATCTTTCATTATGTTGTTACACGGCTTAGAAACACACAAGCACATATGTGGACAGTTTCTAGACAACAGACACTCTGTGTATTCCTGTCATACTCAGAATCATTGTCACAAAAAAGTTATGGGATGGTCAGGAACAGCCCAATCCAAACTAAGACAAGACCAGCACATATTCACACTATTCAACTGTTCGCTACTGCACAACACTTTCCCTTTTTATTCCTGGAAGGCTGAAATGTAAAACAACGGAGGTCACCTCAGCTAAAAAGTAACTAACATGACAGGTTAAAAACAAATGAATTGTGTGTGCATAAATAAAATTCTTCTGAGTTCTGAACCACATGATATCAGATTTCACCTGCACTGCGAGAGGCATTGTCAGTTTAGCAACTGCTATGCTGAGCATAAACAACAAACAGCCAAGAGAGTCCACAGTGACAAGAGCACTGCATCTCCCACATACATGTTGTGAATTACGACAGCACGAAATTGTTGCAATGTCCAACACCTTCTGAGACTGTAATCTAAAAGAGGCTGTAAAGATCTAACTACACAACAAACTAATAAATAAAAAGTGGTTTTCAATCTCGCAAGGCCTGGGACACAGCCTTAACCATGGTCAAATCTACGTGGGAATTCGCTTCCATCACGGCAACTGAAGAGGGTGAGGATGTACTGTCACCACGCAAGTAGGGACTCTTGTCCGGTGCTGGCAGCAGTGTGAATGAGTACACTGGATTGAACCCCAGTGATGCACTTCCCCCATCACTGCACCACACTGTGCCAAGACATGTCTGGCTAGAGGCTGTTGGCGAAAGACAGTCAGTCATCAGGAATGCTTGAAGATGATAAGAAGTCAGCTTGCTGAAATATCATACCTTCTGCACAATGTCACCCACCTGAATACCCAAGAAATACCTTCTGAGAAAAATCTTCCTACACCAGCATTGATCATTCTTACTTTTCAAATACACTGTGATTTCCTCACAGGATATTCCTGGTTAATTCCATGTAATCCACACTACAATCTATTGCCTGGCTCAGTCGATGATACCACGGTATAATGGTAGTCATTTTTATTGTAATAAATGCACTTTTCTCACTAGTTAGCAGTAATTATACTGATCTGCTGAGGGACCAGCCCGTGGTGGAAAAGAACACACTCAGCCACTACCTACTCATAGTAATGACACAAATGTGCTCCATTCCCTACTCAGCAAAAACAATGTCATTGACCTGGTGGACAAGGCACTTGGTAATCTATTTTTCCCTATGCAATCTGATTGGGGCATAATGTATACATCTGTGTAAGGTGTCATGGATCTCTTTACAGGCTGCAAAGTGGGAGAATACAACTGCACAAATGGGTGGGGAAGAGGCATTACTGGATGCTACTTCTTGATAGTAAATGCTCTTTCAGCTGTGATGATGCCTACTACTCTACTTCCCTCAATTTCCACATGGACTGTTTCTCAGCAGAATGACAACATCCTTCGCTACCTTTGTGGATGGAGAACATAATCCTGCATTTCCTGGGCTTGCATATCAGCTATGTATATGCACTGAATAGTGCACACACACACACACACACACACACACACACACACACACACACACTTTCAGCAGACGACGAATTTCTCAGTGCAAATATATCTCAGCTGCTCTATTTCTCACAAGATTGTGTGTAACTGTACATAAAATACTGCAAAATTCATTTGGTAAGCAAATCTTGTGGAAATAGTCAAGAAAAACCACAGAGCAGCCTAGATACTCTTCTTCCTTGGAAACATCTGTGAATACTGTTACATTTTGGTCACACTAACTAAAAATTATATGGAAACCTGAAGCTCACAGCACATTTAGGAGAGAAGTCTTTGCCACAGAATAGCAAACTGAAAATTATTCTAGATGTCATGAATAACCAGACAGGCAGTCATCTCCAAGCTAAAGTCAATGTTTGTAACACACAAACTGCTTCGTGTGGATACCAAGTAACTCTAATGTTCACAGGTAACTTAAAATCAATTCTATGGCAAGCTAAGCAAATAGTTTAATATGTCTTTGATCCTGGAATAGCAAAGAGCCTATGCACATGACATACCCCTTGAGGAGCTGCTGTCACATGTCAAGTGGTGGCTCCCCAGCCTTGGTGCTGAGGTTGGGTATTGAGAAGCTTTTGTAGGCACTGGTGGCCAACCAAATCCTTTAATAATAGATTGCATCTATTGTCTTCAGATAAATAGGTCTTGCTGAGCCCTATCCTGCACATCCCTATCTAGCTAAGATTACACAAAAGCTTTATACAACATGCCCAGTTGGCTTCACGCGAGTCGTGGCATAAACAGTTAAACATGTTCAGTCAAGAATCTTTTCTTTAGGTCCCTCAAGTGTGGTTGCTACAGCACCTGTGAATCATATTTAAAGCTCAGAATCTCATCATACAGTATGTTCAAAATTTAGAATTGTGTCACACATTTGCATCTATGCTCTAAAGCCAAAGCCTTTGTCCCACTCCTCCCTCTCTTCCTACTATAAACTGTAAGTGGCAAGTCATTGTTGCCCAATTCGAGGATTATTTAAATATTGCAAAGCCACCCACAAACTAATATTACAGTTCTGAATTTCTTACTTTTAACTATTAGTGGCAAAGATTGTTACAATTAAATTCCTTCTTCGAGGAACGTTATTTGTCAGCTCAAATCAATCACATGGAACTTCAAGTAGTTTCATATGCGTTTAAAAAAAAAAAAAATGTTCCAATAAAATGCTATCTGCGTAAGAAAGACCTAGATGCCTCCAGTAGGGTCAAGTTGGTAACAGTCCTGGGGGCCAATTTCAAAGTGGGTTAGGAGCTTCCTGGTTGCTAACACAGGACCAGTCAATGGTTGAGCTAGTGAATGCAACACTTCTGCTGTTTACACACTTTTCCTGATTTGAGAAGATTAAGAGACCACACTAGCCTCCATCCACGAGTTGAAAAACTGTCCTGTCTGTCATATTGTCCTAAAAAGTTCTAGTTTTTTTGTCTCAAAGGTGCTTTAACATGCTGCAATTTATTTAGTCATGACTGGTTGCAGTAATGGTGTCTTATACGGGGCAGAATGCAGCTCCTACATGAAGAAGCAGCAGTTACATATCTTAGCATTGTAGGGTCTCAAAATTCCAAAGAGAAAACAGGATGCTACATCAACATTTGTGGTGGCAGTAACCTTAGCAAAATGCTTTGCCATTGTCTGAGCAATGTCTCCAGTCATTTGGAGACATAACTGCAGTGGGTGCCGATTTCAGACTTCCTGGCAGATTAAAAATGTGTGGAGTGGACCAGGGCTCAAATCTGGGACCTTTGCCTTTTGTGTGCAAGTGTTCTACTGACTCAGTTAACCAAGCAAGACTCACAACCCATCCTTACAGCTTTATTTCTGCCAGTACCTAAACTCCTGTCTTCCAAACATGAAGTACTGGTGGAAGTAAAACTGTGAGGGTGGGTCGTGAGTTGTGCTTGGATAACTCAGTTGGGTCTGCAAAAGGCAAAGGTCCCAGGTTTGAGTCCTGGTATGACATACCGTTTTAATCTCCCAGGAAGTTTCAAATCCTTTTGATTGTTTCACATCTTTCGTTTAAGTAGATAGCTAACAAGCCCAAGAACACCTGCCGTGAGCTCTTCTTGCTCTCCGTAAGAGTTATTCGAGTTTTCTATGGGATCAGTCAGCATTTACAACTGTGCATAAGTGTACAACTGTTCTGAGTTGGTAAGTGGCATTCCTCATTCCATCCGGGAATTGGTTGTCTTGGTAGCTGACCTGAAGATTGTAAAATGGATGCATTAGCTACGTGGCAAATTGCATTTGTAATGTTACACCTAAGACTGTTACTGTACAGCATTTTAAAGCTCAAGCAGAGACTGATCCATTTCTTTCAGCAGGTATTTCTTGGCCCATTTCATCGAGGACATATACTCTACAGACTTATCAGACAACTTGAGTGTTGGATGATCTGGTAGCTTTTTAACCTCCCCTTGTAGGTTTCTTATCCTCTTTATTCTTGCGTCTCTGAGGTGGACTGCACAGAAGCATGCTTTTAATTGCAACTGTTCTCCATTGTATGCACATCTATTTATTACAAATATAGCACATTTTGGTCACCACATAAATGATAAATTTATTTCCTCCCCTTAAAATGTTCATATTATAATGTGGTTTGATGGCTACATGCCAGACTAAAAACCCCTAGATCCCTACTTTAATCTCATGTTGGTCCTCAGATTTTTTCTGGTATTTATCATGTCTTTCATCTTTGTACATGCAAAACAAATGAATAAAAATTAGGATGAACATTTAATTGTACATGTCCTATAACTGGGTTAATGAAACAGTTCTCAGGTCAGAGGTAGTGAATATCACATAATTCCAATAGTGATGTGCCTCATAAAAGTACCGAGTTGGTGGAAACAACTGTTCACTCGATTATCATTTAATTGAACTCAAAAATACCTGTTAAGTTTTTTAATCTAACAAAAATCTGAGTTTTTATGAGACCTAGAACTCAAGCATACGAATAATCTCAAAATTCTGACATACACTAAAGCACACATTCATTACCTGAATGAAGTAAGAAATTTTTAAAAACAAAGCCACAACAACATACAAAAAGAAGGCTTTCAAAACGTTACAGTAAATATTTAATTCACTTACCATAATATTTATTGAAGCAGTCACGAATCAGTTTGAAATTTCTGGTGACATTATTTACAACAGAACCTAAACATGACAAGCATGATTGAACAACAGCACGGTCATGTTGAAGTATAAGCTTTACAGAATCTTCTTCCAGCTGAGCAAGGAATGTTTCACTCGGATGTTCTATAAGTGGAACCACTAACTCTAATGTGCGAGCCACACTGCTTATTATCTGATAGTCTCCCTGTGTCTGGAAATGAAAAATGTCCATATACACAGACAATTATTGAACAATTAATTTATTTAAAAATATATATATTTTCTTCAATTACATGATGGTAATACCAAGTAACAGTATATGATAAACATTTATGCTATGTCTTTTATAAAATTCAAATGATATTATCATGTCCTCAGAAAACAAACAGAAAAAGAGACAATTGGCCTTTCAAAAGATACAGATTAATGGGCAGAAAAAGAATACATCTTACAATGATACAACAGAAGGCAATTTTATACTGTATATAATTCAAATGTGGAAGGTTCTGCAAGTAGATAATCTTATGCAATATGACAAAGAGAAAATTTATGTGGCAACAGAGTTTCTCTCTTAATCAGAAAGATAAATATGAATAATTCAAAAAAGGTCATCTTACCTGGTTATAAATTTTAAATGCATAATGAAAATGAGCAACTTAAAATTATTTTCTTCAGTCATAAGCCAATAGAAAAATATATCCACACTGTCTGTCTGAATGAGTAAGAATAAACTTATGGACTCATTTAATAAATTATTTCAGATTTGCCTAGAAGTCTCAAATTTTGACTTAACACATTTAACAAAACTGTTCTGTGTTTACTGGATCACAACAGCAAGAATGAGCAACCAATGACTGGTACAATCTTAGGTAATGTAACATTGTGGCAGACTGTTTAAAAATTTGTATCTAAACAAATTTCTTCAGCAAGCAGTTTATTTCATATTTTCAGGTGAGTAAAGCAAGATTATTTGATTCAATAGCTAAGGTTACCTAATGCATATTAGTTCAGTTCGGGTGTGGTTCGTAGATAAAGGCTCTGAAACAAGAGCCACCCTGTGAGACATATTACAATATATTTATTTCTCAGTAATGTGTTACAGAATTTCAATTATCTGAAGCATTTAAAATATTTCACACATGAATAACGAAAGTCAATGTTTTTGGAACTGTTGATATTGACTGAAGTTTTTTTGAACAGGTCATAGATAGCCTTCAGGCTGTGCCCTGAAATGACCATTAGCCCTAAGCAATGAAACTTGGGGGTGTGTCTTCTACAAAGTACAGCTCTTACGGGCTTCCAGAAGGCTCAACTAGCAGAGACTAAGGGATCCATACCATCTTCCACGTAATTTTCACGTTCCACTGTGTACATCAAAAGGGAATGAACAGAGTTACTGAAACTGTTATCGAATCCCCATCTCAGTTTATCTCTATTACGCTTTCATGTGCCATTCTTTGACATTATTACTAATGTCTGGCTAGTGTTTTAGATATGTTTTTCCCCCTGTCACTGGCAGTTCGATCTGTTGTAGGAATAAGGCTGTAAATGTCTTGCTGGAGAGCACTAGAGTATGGTAGTATGAAGTGTCACAATCTAGTGAGAGTTTCATGAATGAATAGAGGTACTACACACATGAAAAGTGTCCCATTACCATCACTGGCAAGTTTCTTTTTACATGTGCATTGTGCCCAAGTTCTAGTGAGTTTTATTTTCTTGTGAATAACTGCAGCATACCACAAGTCTAAAAACAGCACAACATGAATTCAGTGTGCAATTTATCAGGCAAAAATTTCAAGCATGAGCTTGAATAAGACCTACTGACTCATCCAAATTTTAAAGCAACAGTCAGAGGCCGTTTTGCAGCACAGAAGGGGAGAGATGCTGTTTTAATCTACAACATGAAATACTGTAAAAATGTTTCGGCCTCTCCCTATTTCTCACTTAGATAATTACCCAAGCTCTCATCACAAATAACCCACACCACAGAGAGATGTACTTCACAGTGTTGCAAAGGACATAAGACAGTCTAGGTAGAAATACCCAGTGTGGAATAGATTATGATAATTTAGATGCTGCACTTAGCACTGAAAATACAGACCACTGACAGAATACCAAATGCACAGCCATTGGCAATGCATGTAGGATAAATGCCAAGGCTTATCAATACAAGGAAATCTATAAGACAAAGTCATCTTCACATAGGCAGGTTTATGTGGTGAAGTAATCAAATTTAATTTTGTACTTCTAATAAAATGACAACACAGTACTATATACACTATTGGTACTACTTTCTGAATGTATGTTAAATGGTCATTTTTGTTTACCCAAGGCAGTATCTAAATTTATTAGATAAAGTATTTACTATTGTTCACACACAAAAAGCAGCTTCTGATAAATAACCAAATTTTCACACACATTATTCTCACCTGGCACTTAACGCTGAGATAAGGCTGCAAAGTTGTTGCATGATCTATCAAAAGCTGTGGGCGTATTTTTGCAAAGAGGTATAGTGTAGTGAGGCAAGCAACAAGCCGCTGAGACGAACCACGACCTTCGTTGTCAGGAGCAAAACTTGTCTCTTCAAGTCTTAACACATTTTCAATCAGACAATCTACAATCTGTTTACAGGCAGTCAGCAAAGCCTTTGGAGGTTCTGAATGAGGCTTTGTTGAGTCATCTTTGTCCTCCTTTGGCTTAAAAAGCTGCAACAAATTAAAACCCTATAAATAATAATGTATTTTTAAACAAAATAGTTTATCAATCTAAACACTTACTATTTTTACCACAAGGAAAATGAATGGGTTATTTGGGTTGGGACTCACACCTTTGACTTCTTTCAGATATGGTAATAGTTCCCCATACGTATCAAAAGGTGAACAGACATCTGGAAATGAATATGTGTAATAACTGAAGTTTCATTCACAGAATGTTTGCTCAGCAACTACCTTCAGTAGTACACTGCATTGTCATACACGAACCCCCACCCCAGCAAAGGCAGGGACACCTGTGAAAGCAGCCATGTGGTCTACCAATTTTATTACAAACACTGTGTGGCACTCTATGTGGACGTGATCATGAACAAACAGTCTGTCCACACAAATGATCACTGCTAAATAGTGGCCAGAAAACAGCTGGATCATCCAGCTGTTGAGCGTGCCACTTGACATGGTGCGCTCAATTTCAACAGCTTCTTCACAGCCCATGCTAGCTAGATACTTCTAACTAACACCCACATATCTGAACTTTACAAGTGGGAACTCTCCTTACAACTCCTGTCAGTCCTAAAACCCACTTGTCCTCAGTCTTCACTAAACCCTGGTGCCACCTGCCTCTCAGCCCCCTCCCCAGTGCACCTTCACGTCCTTTTCGCTTCTCTGCTTCTCCCCCCTCCAGTACAGCCCCAACATTGCACAGAACAGCCTACAGTCCTGCCCCTGCCACATCCCTGCACACTTCCAGAGGCAACACTACAGCCCACTATCCTGCCCATGCCATGTCACTCCACACTCCCACAGGAACACTGCAGTCCCTCATCCTGTCCCCGCCATGTCCTTGCACACTCCCATAGGCAACACTACTGCCCACCATCCTGTCCCTGCCATATTCCTACATGCTCCCATAGGCAAAACTCGCAGGCCCCCATCCTGTCTCTCCCACATGCCTGCACACTCCGACAGATGACATCTTTTCCACACCTACCCTGCCTTTCTCACCTTTGTGACAATGAGAGTTACCATGCTGGAACATGTCATCACTGTCGAGGAAGACATCAAGCATGAAGGGATGCAGGTGGTCTGCAACAATTTTCATGTAATCTAGAGCTGGCATGGTGTCCAATTACTACCATAGGTCCCACGGAAACCCAAATGAATAATAATAATAATAAATAAAAATAATAAAGATTTTATTCTCTTTAGGCCATTACAGCAATTGACAACGTCAAATGAAGATACAATTTATAATACAGTGTGATAAGGTATTGACTACTGAAATATTTTAGCTTATATTACAATAAATGTAAGGTGGGTCATCTGTTGGATTACTGCATTTTACAGTTGAAGAATTCATTGATATCATAGAACGGGTGGGTAATAAACCATTTATGCAGTCTTTCTTTGAATGTATGTTCAGGAAGATCCTGTATAGCATGTGGCAGCTTATTAAATAGTTTGTGCACTGTGAATTCATAGCTATTTATTGATTTTAATAGTCTGTGGTAAGGGGTCTCTATGTGTTTGATGCTTCTTGTGTTGTAACAAATGTACATTTTCTCTAAATTTCACATCTTGTAGGTTCTTCTTCGTAAAGATTAAGACATTGTACATATATATGTTTATTACTGTCATAATTTTTTGTTTAGTAAATAAGGGTTTGCAGTGAGCCTTATGTGAAGAATTTGTAATTATCCTAATGGCTTTCTTCTGCAATAATAGGATGTCATGTATATGACTACAGTTACCCCACAAGATAATGCCACAGGATATTATACTTTGGAAAAATGCAAAATAAGATGATCTGATGTATGTTTCAGGTAGACAGTTTCTGAGTTGTCTTAATATATAAATTATTCTAGATAGCTTACTACTAATATAGTTTACATGTTGGCCCCAGGATAACTTTTTGTCTAAATAAACTCCCAGGAATTTAACAGAACTAGGGTCAGATAGTGGCTTGTCTCTTAGAGTGAAGACTATCTGCTGAGTTTTAGTTTCATTTAGCAGGAAACCATTTGCTCTGAACCAATATGCTGCGTGAGTGAGTGTATTTGCAGCACAGGTTTTAAGATCATTAAGATTGTTACTGCTATGAGGAAAAGTTGTATCATCTGCATACAATACAGTGGTGGATCTAACAAACAAGGGGAGGTCATTGATCATTATCAAAAACAGGAAGGGGCCCAGTACGGATCCCTGAGGCACACCTAATTTAACATTTTCTATGTTTGACATTTCCTTACCAACACAAACTACCTGTTTACGGTTGTTGAGATAAGCTTTTAATAGTCCAAGACTGTTTCCTTTGATACCATAGAATTCTAGTTTCTCAGAATGTCACCCATAGCATAATACTGCACCCATCAGCCTGTGTTACTGGTGTGGTACATGTTTCTAGCAGCCAATTGTCACAATGATGGCATACTTTGATATGACCATTGACCAGGTGTAACAAGAAACGTGATTCGTACAACTGGACGACAAGGATCACTTGACTCCCGGGCACCCAAGTTTGCTTGAGAAGTTGGTAACCACAAGCAGTATGGCTACCATGCTGGAGGTTTCTTAATGTTGATTAAAATGCTTCATTTTGGTGGAATAGCAGGCTGGGGATAAAAAAATTTCCTGTAGCTTATCCTGCAAGTCTGAGTAGGTCCAATTCAGTAAGAGTACACCATGTGAACTTACACTAGTTCCAACTTTAAACACTTTTCATCTCCTTTGTGACTTGCTCAACTCATATTTGGACAATTTTTTCATCTTACAAATGAGGGGTGTAATATTATTCTGGAACCAGACAGAAACGTTAATATCCACCTTCCTGTAATACAGAATATTCCCTCAATCTGTCAAACAATGGCCACTAAAGTAGCTGCATAGCTTAGAGCAACAGCAGCTCTCATCAGCATCCAGTGGTAACAACCCTAAGTTTGGCAACATGATTTAGGTATTCACTATTTATCACAACACAGAGGATACACATATTTCAATGAATTGTAGAGATAACAGATTATTGTGAAATGTGGCTACTGGATAATTTTGAAGATTAGATGAGTAGATCCGATAACTAATAAGAATGTATCAAATTGAACTGAACTGAGGAGAGAAGAAATTTATGGCACAACTTGACCAAAAGAAGTAATCAATTGATGCAATACATCTGAGGCATCAAGGAATTGTAAAACTGGTAACAGGGGTAAGTGTTGGAGGGTAAAAATTGTAGAGGGAAACCAAGGCTTGACTGCATCAAGCAGATTAAAATGGATGCGGGTTGCAGTAATTACACAGAGATGAAGAGGTTTGCATGGGACAGGCTAGCATGGAGGCTTTATCACGCACCAGTCTTCAGACTGAAGAAACAACAACAACACAGAAATCAATGCTCAAAATATAATATTTAGTTACAAAATGTTTAACACTCAATACATTCTGTGGATCAATTACTTTTAAAATATTACTCTGGAGACTTGACATCAACAAAAACAATTAACAGTCACCCTAGAGCACCTGTAACTAAGAAACAACTGGCAAGACACTTAACATCAGATTGTACTTAAATATTATAATTAATTCCTTTTTCATTTATGTACATTTGAAATGTCTGTTCACGAGCTCAATCCCAAGAAGCACATTCCGGTTGTCTATCTTATGCACAAAATCTGCTGCCACTACAGTAGTTTCCACCAACTGTAGTGGGACTGATACATAATGATACAGTACATTAAACTGAGAAAGCAATGTTGAGTTGCAGACACACACAATGAAAATACTACTAAACTTTTAAGTTTTGGACAAAAAGGTCCTCCTCCAAAGCAGAAAACACACACACACACACACACACACACACACACAAGGTGTTCAACTGATACGATGGTCACTGGCTGTTGTTTCACTCATAAAGACATTAAGTAATCTACTTTGAAGAAACATGATGTAAATGAGAAAAAAGGTGACCAGATGAAGATAAAGTCTGTAGATTATAAATTTCACTGACAGACATCTCCATTCCCTCTCAATTTTGTGAGGAATATGTAAAGTGTAGTGTATAATGTAATCCATGGCAAGTTGTTTCTGGAATAATGTCCACAGTGTGAGAGAAAATGTTTTAGATTTTCATGTGATTATTGCATGAAAGACACCAGGTCTCATAAATATAACCAATTTAAATTTGCCACCAAATCTATCATGCGATTTCTGGTAATGTCCTCCTGTATATTATTCGACTTTATAGTCTAGCTCTCAGAGCGACCGACTGTCCTACTGCCATGCAGGGGACCTGGATTCAATTCCCAATTTTTCTGTGGTGAGGGAACTGATAGGGGGCACACACAGCCTCATGAGGCCAACTGAGGAGCTACACGACCGATTAGTGGCAGGTCCAAAAGCAATAAATGCAATAATGACCGGGAAAGCAGTCTGCTGACCATTTATCCCTCCATACTGCAAATGTTGCCATTGGCAGAGGATGTCACAGTGGTGGGTCATGCCCAATTGGCCCTCCTAGGAGCAGAAGGTGGAACTTTACCCTTCCCTGACTTCCTGTATCGACTGGCACACCTACAGCCAGAAGGCAGAGCTTTACTCTTACCTTACCTCCTGGATATCACCACCTTATTCACACTTTCATATGCAAACATATTGCATGTTTATTTGAAATACTTTGCAATGAATTTAAAACTGAAAACTTAGTGTGAGTAGCATTTATAAAGATTCGAAACCAAATTCTTACTGTTACCAATCACTATATTATTGTAGGGAGCATGGCAAAAGTGTAGCAATTGAACAGCAAAGACAGAAATTCAAATAAAGGTCCAGCATATTAGAAGAGTAGCCCCAAGATTCTTCTTGTTTATGTAAGGTCACAAGATGGTACCACACCAAATCTTGCAACAGAAAATAACAAATGTGAACCCACTAACCAACAATGCTGCACAAGAAGTAACACAGTACAAAGAAACAAACTTTCTTTAGGTAAAACTATTATTAGCGGGACTATCATGTTTACTAATTCAACAATGTGATGCTAAGTATAAATGCCCACAACCAAGTGCTAACTTCTACTGCAAAAATTACAGGTCTTAATGTAAGGTTCAGTACAAATAATTTTTGCAGTGTCTAGATATTGAAATTAAGATCTCTACATACAAAGTTTGCACACCACTGTGAAGTGTGTGGCAGAAAGTACTTAGCACTGTAGCACATGTAAAGGTTTCTTCCCATTCCAACCATGTAGCACCAGTTTATCTCATTAAAAACAGTGAAAATAATGGAGCACCAAAAAAGCGCCTCTTCCACTTGGGGCATCTAACAATACAATGGCACTGTTGCTTCTTATAACATTCTTTGTGTCTAATAGAAAATAATTTATGAAACAATAATATACAAATTTGGAGCACATGTCCATACACAGCTATTTTCATTCAAGTGCATAAGCATTGTTACATACAAAGCGTGTTCAAAGAGAAGGCACAAAACAACACTTTGGGTATAACTGAAGTATTTATTCAAAGTAATCACAATAATCACCAGAGGCCTGAGCACAACGCTCCCTCTTTTTCATGAGCTGAACAATACCCTCTTCAAAGAATTTATTTCTATGTCTAGGTTGTATGCAAATGCTCAAGTTGCTCCCATTTGAACTTGGCTATTACACTTTGTGTGACCTTAGAGACATTTGTACAAATGTTATTCTGGAGCAGAATCACTCCCTCAGTGAGCAGTCCAGGCCATTCGTTCTTGATAGACCGGCATACGCACAGCACACATCACTTAATGGTTTTTCTGTGCTTGAGGAATTCAATCAGTATTGAACTTTGGACATCAAAAAGGATGGTGAGCATCACCTTGCCTGCTGAGGGCACAGCTTTGAAATTTTTAGGGTCATGCTGGGCACTCCATTCATGTCCTTAGATGTCTCACTACATTATCACAAAGTGACTTGTGCAAATTTTAACTGGTCTGGTTGTAACAATGTTTTGTGCTGTTTCATTTGAAGACTTATATTTTCTATCATTAAGGATCTACAGAATGAATCTTTCAATCTGCAGTGGTGTCTGTACCATTGTGCATCACTAGTGATCTTGGTACAAAAACCTTAAAGTTAACTTACATCTGAATAATTTCCCAAGATTAAGTTTCAAAAACAAGATAATTATTCTCTTTACATATGCAAATGTAAAAAAATAAGTAGGAGGAACATTGTTACTTACACTAAGTAAAAGTTGTTCAAACCACTCCAGACCCATATCTCGTGAAGCAGCAACAACATCAGTAATATTCATCACTTTCCTCAAAAGTGCTGTAGTATCTAATGAAGGTCTCTCACGAACTGGTGTGAACCACATGTTTTGGAACACTTCCATTACAAGCTTTCTAATACCTGCAACCATGAAAACCATTAGAAACAATTTCATATCCATCATCTGTAACAGAGAGCTTCATCATTTTTCAGCTACTTACCCTCTTCATCATTTACCCTACGTATCATTTTAACGCAGATTTCTGGTATCTTTGGAAAATCTGGACACTCCATACAAATATCTTTAAGAATTTTTATGACTCGCTTTCTCACACTTACTCCAGTGTCCTAGAACAGGAAAAAGTTTGACTATTAATTATACACAGCAGGTTCAGCAGGTTTTTTTTTCCATTAGCAAACAATTTCTACATAACAGAACTGTCTAGCAGTGAAGCTACCATATTTACCCAAGTATATGATAATATAAGATTCCTTTTATTGACTGTCTACATTTTGATAAGAAATAAGAAAAGGAGAAATAAAATTAATGAAAAGAAATAGTTTATACTAATTTGTGAACTGTTTTCTCTACTACATTTTTTTGCTTACTAATCCTGATATCTGTGGTACAGCTGTGAAATTTATATCTTTGTTGTCATAAATATTTGGCCATTTCTTCCAGTTATGCTGCAATTTCTGAGGTTGTCATTACTGTGGGACCTGAGAACACAGCTGTTTTTATCTGAGTATGTATCAGATTTTGCTTCTCGACCGATGTGAGAGTCTCTTGCTTCGGAACATATCGTCTGCCCCTTTTGTTCCTGTCACATGTAACAGTAAGTGTCGACAACATTGCAGCACAAAATGTTTAAGTACGCCACTGGCCCCTATCTAGACTTTTACCATCTCCTGCAGAAATAAATACTGTTGTTCAGTATTTGTCCAATTTTAAAGTTACTTCAATTCTGAATACAAATGAATGAAGGCAAACTGCAGTTTAAAAATGGTAGATGTAACTAAAAAGCCTTAAGAACATGGTACAGATTCCCATGGTTGGCAACATGATGTAATTTGCTGCCTGCTCGGTGCTCCCTCTCCACACTCATCTATTTCTCAGGCGAGATGGTATAAGGTGTTTCCCCTCCAACTTCTCCATAGGGCTGTGCTTGAGCAATTGTGAAACATGGATTGCAATATTTTCGAGGATGAAAGTCATCTGTAACAACAACTACTAATACATAAATAAAAGATCGATGATTCAGTCCAATATTCGAACTTTCACTCACCCTGCGGTCTACTGACATCTGTTTGTACTATCGCCACAATGGATCTTGCTACTGTTAATTTAGTCTCATGACAACAATTACAATCAGTTTAAAGAAATTTAGTTTGCTTATCAGACATTTCACTCTCAATTCGTACTTGTTTCATCTGAATATCACTGTCATATTCTAAGGCGGATTAAAAGCTTGTACGTTTTTACCCAGTATTCTAACAGACAAGCATCAACCAAATTTCTCATTTGGAAACCACTTAGAAGATCAGTACAGCCATTCATAACCAAATAAAATATTGTTCTCCATTTGCAATCAAGTAATGTTTTTTGAAGGACAAAATTTCCACTTTTGAATGCCACCTTTCCTTAAAAAGCAGCATTCATGTTTGTACATGCATTAGAACTTTTATAGCACACCCGTTCAAATAAAACAAGAGTTTTTAAGATGATAGAATTTACTACTATTCCCACCTGTGTTCCACAGACTTGTGAACTTTTAAGGAGAGCAATATTCTGTTGTAGTGGCTAGTTCATAGTTTTTCACGTATCCCTTGCACTAGCGTCTTGTGAGTCAAATGTCATGTGACTTTTCTAGCAATGTCGATACTGTATCGAGCGCTTCAGCATATTGGAAAATCTTGAGCCTCTTCAAATATGAATATCATTTGAAAAGCCTGCCCTTCATATTTCTTCAAAATAAATCTGCACGTGACCTCAGTTGACAAAGCTTCATTTGTGAATCTAACACAACCCATTTGTACTTTATTAAACAATGTAAAAATCTTAACCTCAGCAGCAATAGTTTAATCTGTGAATGTAAGATGACCCTGTATTTTTTGAATAATGAATTGCAGAAAAAAATCTTGTCTTCTAATCAGATAAATACAGTATATTTCAATAGTAAAGCCTTATCCATGCACTCTATAAGCATCAAGATTACGGCCTCCATGAAAATAAAAATGTTAGTATTTCAGTAACTGAAAAGAAAACGCCAGACACAAGGTGTTTCACTCAAAGGGCCACATAAAAAAGATAATCATAAAAAACAGATAAGACCATTACACGAACACACAAATTTGTACTTACCAATATTCTTGCTGAAAGCATGTCATAATATTTGTCAATAAGGTCAGGCCGACTCAAGACAAATTTTCCAACTAGATCTACAGCAGCTTCTCTAACAGATGTGGAATGGTCAAGGAAGGAATGGCTAACCCCACACTGCATGTCCATTCTAGCCAGAACTGCTGGATCAGCCTCTACAACCATTGTGAGACACTTCATTGCTTTAGTTCGAATTGCTATTGAACTCTCTGTGAGAACACACAAAATCTGTATGGAAAAAATAAAACATTGAGCTGAATGTCAGATGGTAAATTTGAGATACAGTTTTAAATTTAACAAAACAATCACAAAAAGGATTGTATCAATTTGCAGCGAAGGTTCATGTCTTTCATCGCAGAACAAAGCAGGATGTAGAATGAGCTGCCTTTGAACAGAAATGAAGTAAACAAATGAACAACTGCAGTTTTCATGAAGTACTATAATGTGACCATGTAGTATTCCTCACCCAGAACTCTTAGTAGGGCAAAGGCAATACAACATATCTACAGATAGGCTGTAGCGAAAGCAAGTAGTACTACAATATGCATTACAATTCACAAACTATTTCAATTATTATTTCACCATTAACATCATTTGCAACTTTTATTCAATACCTGCTCATCAGAAGTAAAAATATGATAATCAGCTCTGGAACATATTGAAGGTTTTAATCATCCTGCTGACCTGAGCTATTTATACCTACACCCCATCATCCCTTATTAATCAGCTCCTCTTTAGCCCCTTTCATGCCATATCCTTCTGCCTTATTAGCACCAGTCTCTTTCTTTCATCCTTGTTTGCATTTGTGCTTCTTTTCTTTACAATTATTACACTACTTACTTCATAGTGAAATGTAATTTATCTTTGCATTGTGAAACTATTATGTGACTAGCCATTGACTTTACTTCCCCTATAGTGTTGATAATTTCACTGCATCTGAAACATGTTCACCTTCTATTTCACTTGTTCAGAGTGTGTATCTCTCTCAAGATGTAACTTTGAGTGATCTGTCAATCCTGTCATGTTTACCTTGTCACCTTTCCACATACTCCTTACATCAGCCATTTCATATTCAGTACTCAGTATCTTTTTTTTTCCTTTACTTGACACAAAAAGCAAACTACTAAATAGTAATGCTACATTTGGTTATCACTCGTTCTACCCCGTTACCTGTTAACTCTGAAATGTTTGAAACTTTTGTACTACCACGTAACATTTAAGACTGGTAAGGACTCCTACACTATTTCTGTTGTCTTCTCTTTGCATGTATCGAGAAGTCTGGGTCCCTACAAAGGACAAGAATGAATGACAAACAACACAGCTAGTTACCTAGGTTTAAGTTAAATATGCAGTCGCAGACCTTGGAAAAAAAATGCTGTTCTTCCTAAATGTACATATAAATTTTCCAGAGGACAGTCCTCATCTCGGAATGATAATTTTATAAACCACTAACTTCATGTTTCTGATTGCCATTAGACCATTTCTCCTTGGTCATCAGAGAACTATAATTTTTAGGTCTGCATAAAGAAGATACAAACATACTTGTCGACAGATCACTTTCCAGGACAAGCATAAAACATTACATGGTCAATGCAGACACTACATGTAATTTATGTATGAACATCTAACATCTACTTGTGTTGTTGAACTTAATTTGGGAGAGGAAAGTGAGTGTGGGGGTATAGATCTACTACCCAATAGTGACACATGAAAATTTGTCCAGACTGGAGCTTGAACCCATATTTCCTGCTTATCATCAGTGGTCCCTCTAACCAATTTGGCTGTCCGAGAATACTCCCTGGATCAACCCAAACATCCATACATCACACTGTCTACAACCTTACATTTTAGTCCACTTAATTCATCACCTGATGCTCACAACATTACTTTGATTCCTGTAATAAGGAGAATGAGACAATGAGGAATCGAGAACAAGGTTGATATCATTGTATGGCCATCTAGGCTTGTAATACCAAGTAATGTTGCAAACATTAGGTAATTAATATAGAGGACTACATAATAAGGATATAGACAGTGCAACATAAAGAAGTTTGGGTCAGTACAGGGAGTGTACATGGATAGACAAATCGGTTAAGGCTGCCACTTGCGATAAGCAGGAAATCCGAGTTTGAGTCTCAGTTTGGCACAAATTTTCATGCCTCATTATCTGGTAGTAAATCTATACCTAATACATCTAATGTCAAAAAATTCACAGTCAACGAAGAAATTTTCAGGTATTTTGTTCAGCTGTGGGTCTGTTCTTTCAGACATGCACATAAATATGGGACATTGGCAGAGAAATTAAAATACTTTTGGAACAAAAGAAACAATACTATCATAATTTTAGTAACCAGACATATCGGCATTCTGACACCATACAGGCCACTGTATCAATAAAACAATTTGTCAAACTCCACTAGTTTGTCAAACTTAGACTGTACCTGATGTGTTTGAAAGAAATTCTGACTGATAGCTGACTTGAAAAGATGTCCAACTTTTTTTGTTGATTTTTCACCTTGCATGTTTAATGAGAAAAGAGTTTTTCTTACTGTATCTAAGGGTTTCCACATTTGCGGGAACTATGATCAAAAGAATATACAGGGTGATTGAAAAAGAATACCACAACTTTAGGAATTTAAAACTCTGCACTATCTGTCGGCGAATTAAGGGAGCTATAAAGTTTCATTTAGTTGTACATTTGTTCGCTTGCCATTTCAGCCAATAAAGTTTTTCGTCCCTTTTTCTTTGAAGGTGCTACTGTAACTGGACTACAGTATCTGGAGACGTTAGGGAATTGGCTGTTCCCTCAGCTCGAACAAGAAGCACAACAATTCATGTTTCAGCAGGATGGAGCGCCACCACATTGGCACTTATCTGTCTGTAACTACCTGAACGTCAACTACCCAAGGCGATGGATCGGCCACCAGGCAGCCCGTGACAGAGCACTTCATCACTGGCCTCCAAGAAGCCCTGATCTTACCCCCTGCGATTTTTTCTTATGGGGGTATGTTAAGGATATGGTGTTTCAGCCACCTCTCCCAGCCACCACTGATGATTTGAAACGAGAAATAACAGCAGCTATCCAAACTGTTACGCCTGATATGCTACAGAGAGTGTGGAACGAGTTGGAGTATCGGGTTGATATTGCTCGAGTGTCTGGAGGGGGCCATATTGAACATCTCTGAAATTGTTTTTGAGTGAAAAAAAAAACCTTTTTAAATACTCTTTGTAATGATGTATAACAGAAGGTTATATTATGTTTCTTTCATTAAATACACATTTTTAAAGTTGTGGTATTCTTTTTGAATCACCCTGTATAGTTAAAAACAAATAGCAGTGACAATTACCAAAATGATAGAGGTGTTGCATCTTCCTAGCCACATATTACACAGGATGACCTTGAGAAGAAAATAAATATTCTATGCAGCAGGAGTGTAATTAAAATAAATAAAAATAAAAAATAAGCTCTCTGGTTCTTTTACAGGCAATGAAATTTCCACTAGATTTCCAGGGATATAATTATTTCTCAATTTCAACCATTCCCTGGACTACTACTTTATATTCAGTGCTAAAATAGATGCAAGAAATGCTTTGTCTGCATTGGTAGCCATTCCTACTGAACACTTTACAACAGCAGAACCACTGCTTCAGAAGTGAGGTTAAATTAGAAAAACTTTGGTGTTATATCCACATGCTTGTTGGAGGAACCAGTGGAAAGGAAACAATGAATTTGACAATTTAGTTTGCTCATTTACAGTGGCCTTCACAAGCAGACATTATGAAAAAGTGTCATGATCTAAACAATAAACACGACAAATTTAAGGTTATATCATGGTGGGTATTTTATTATTAACTATAATATATATGATTAAGAAACCTGCAGTGTAAACTCACTTTAAAATTACATTCCCATCTCCTAAGAAAATTACTAAACTAAATCTTTAGAACACTTATTGTACCTATGACAGTAAAAACTAGAGTTTGATGGTGCTGTACATAAATGACACTGTAACATCACAAGGTTTTGGGAGAGTAATACAAATCATTGATTTCCAGAAAATTTATCTCCATGTGTTCTTACAAAATTCTTTCAAGTTGTATGGGCTGACACATGCTCTCAAACAACATAAATAGTAAAGATTCCATTACACATTCTTTGGGAAGATTCTGTAAGAAAATTTTGTAGAGAGACAGCATTGTTTATGGGCATTTATAATGATACCAACATACACTTTCTTTGGCGTTGGTGGAAAAAAAATGGAGAGAGAGAGAGAGAGAGAGAGAGAGAGAGGAAAAAATGCTGCCAAACCTGTTTTTTAAGCAAGATGTGAATGGGTGTATATTCTACACTTCTCAAAAAATATTTTCATGTTACCCACTACTCCAGCATATCAACCTGTGTGTTAGTGCCCTAGCTTCTAGTTGAAGCCAAGAAAGTGCATGCACCCCTCCACCCCTCCACCCCTCCACACACACACACACACACACACACACACACACACACACACACACAGAGAGAGAGAGAGAGAGAGAGAGAGAGAGAGAGAGAGAGAGAATAATATACTTACATGTTTGAGATAGGCATCAAAACTTTGAGAAAATGGTCTCTTTGATGCTAAATACCTAGAAATGAGCTCTGCACTTTCATAGTCAATGTAAGTTTGTAGAACCTGAGTTCTTTTTCCTACACCAACATTGTCCTCAAATGGTCTTATTTTGCTGATGAGAAACTGCTTTCTTAGTTCAATTACTCTGTACAACTGTGCTTTCTTTTCACTGCTTTCATTGTCCACTTTGGAATCTTCTGCATCTTCTATATCAGAGCTGCTTGGACTGTCTTCTTCACTACTTTCTCCTGAAAATGGTCACAAAGAAGTTAGCTGAGTCTACTCTGATCTGAGTATTTTGTTTCTAACCAACCATTAATGTTGCCTGAGAAATTTTATTGAAACAATATACTGACAATCTCAAATGTGACTCGTAAATTCAGATTATTACAAAATGATTAGGATGGTTATATTTTGTTCATGTAAGCAGACTACGACATTATGTTGTTAGTAATGTGCAAATATAATAATATTTCACCACCACCACCACCACCACCACCAAGATATCATAAAAATACAAAAAAGATTAATTACAAAGGTAACTGACTTCTTGTGAATTCTGTTGACAGAAGTCAAAATACAAGTACATGATGTGAAAATAACAATGCAACTGAATTGCTCTATACCTTTTCTTTTTTTCCTGGTTTTCTTCTTTTTTGTAAGCATTTTATTTGGAGACAATTTCGCTCCTGTGGATGGACGACTCTTTTCTGCAGTAGCATCTCTGTACCACTGAGCTAAGTAGAAGTGTCTTGCATATGTCAGTGCCTGGTCATTCTGGCCATTAACTGCCAAATAGTCAAGCAAAACACGTTGCAGGAACTGCGTTCTTTCCTCCTCAGGATCTAACTCTGTTCCATTCTTTTCCTGTAAGAAATGGGTGGTGTTACTGTAAATGTAAGATGTACTTTCCATTTAAATGCAATAGTTCAGTATGTGGATACTTACTGTTTTGATTTTCTTATCTCCTGAGCAATTATCCTCATTTTCTCTCTGTTCTTCAGCTTTAATCTCTTGAATTATCTGGTCTATTGTATTTAATTTCAGCTGTGAGATTACAGCATCCTTTCTAAGCCTTGCTGCAACCACTCCAAGATAATCCAATGATGCAACTCTGAGAGACATATCTATGCCTTTATTGCTGAAATTTGTGACCTGCAAGAAACATTAATTCCAGTCACTCACTGTTCAAACTGAAATTTTACAAATCAACTCATTCACATTTTAAGTTACATAGACACTTATTTAATTTTGATTCACAATTCTTATAGGAACTAAACAAAAAGCAGAAATGGAGACAGCAATTTTCAGTCTGATCTCAAAATATATATATGAGGGAATTTATTCAAACACAACACTGCAACTTCTGATTCTCTACAGCTGTTTTAACACTAAATCCTCTGTTGACATTAAAGAATAATACCAATCAATAGGGCAGAACAATCCATCAAGTTAGACAGAACAGCAAGAAATCAGCAGCCATTACAAGACTTATCCTACACTGGAATGATAAATTATCTAGACACTTACCAAAATTCGAATTTAAGGCTTCTATTTAAAACCTCAGACCCTTTATGACAAATAATCAATAAACTCATTTGCCACTGTTTATTTATATTAACACTATTTCTCTACATAAAAGCTATTTCTTGGGTGGTGCCTATTTACTTTGTCTTGCTCTTATTTTCCTATGCTAATGTCAGCATTGTCATATCTTTTGGTAGTTCTCACTGAAATGATGCCGACTATTACCAATCAGAATTATCTACCAATTTATTTTTAGCAAACAGAGCTGTTACTCAGGTACCAGTCATCAGCTAAAACAGTGGCAATCAAATAGTTTTCACAGTTTTTGAAAGTAACAGACTATGTGAAATACTGAGGCATGTATGGTGCTCTAGATCATGTTTGTTTCATAATGTGGAGCAGAATAACTGTTTCCCCCTCTTATTTGTCACTATGTGCAATACATTATCAATTTGTTTGGAAGTTACACTGAATTTTTCACGTAAGTAGTTCCAACAGTTTGTTTTTCTTTGAAGTATGATACACTATTATATTTTTTAATTGCATTAGCACAATTCTTTAGCATCTTTCTTTGTTTTAATTCATCACCCCTGCATAAAATTTTGAAAACAATTGTATGAAAATGTCATCTCCGAGTGCCATTCAGGAAGTAAACATCATATCTGCATACAGTCTGCACACCTGTCTTGTGGCAGCTGTTCATTGGTTTTTGGTGTGCAGTGTTATGTAGATAGTTGCCAAATGTGGTTGTAAGGCGGACTTTGTCACATGGTAAGTGCAGAGGTAGCTGTGACCATGGCTGTGCCGACAGCAAATCCCACCACCTGTGAGGTGGGAGGTTTCAGTTGTTTTCTGCAGGCAGAAAATGTTAAGACCCTGTGACATTCAGCACAAATTTGTTACCATTTATGTTGAAGGTGTAATGAATACAGCCAGTGTCTCAATGTGGAGCAAATGTTTACGAATGGAAGAAGAGATGTTCACGATGAAGAGAGATAAAGGCTACTCTCCGTTGTCACAAAAACAAAAGCTGGAGGGCATCATTCAAGAGACTTGATGATTCACAAGTAGTAACACTCATGAACAATGTCAGGAAGATATTCATTCACTGCACACAAAACTGTCGCTCAGCACTTAGTGTACCAAAAAATCTGTGCACACTGGGTGCCACACATGCTCACAGATGACCAGAAAGCTGCGAGAATGGACACTGCATTAGCATTCTCCAGAACCACAGAAGAGGCAAGCTCTCGCATAGAATTTTTGTGTTACACATCAATGTATGCACACATACTGCCCAGAAGAGATAAGCCTTACTGCATGAGAAATTCTAGTGGGACATTTTTCAGCATCGTTCCTACAGTCTGGATGTGGCACTGTCAGTCTCTCTCTCTCTCTCTCTCTCTCTCTCTCTCTCTCATTTCAGAAACTGGTGGAGCATCTTGTCAGTAAATGCTTCACAAATGATGAAGATCTGAAGGATTCTGTTGTGACCTGGATGAACAGCCTATGTTTTTTGAAAGACTGAGACAGTTATCCCTTAAATTTTAATTTAGATATTGTCTGTAAGTGTTTCATGAATGAGATTTATTCACTTAGACTTTACATCAAATTCTCAGTTTATTTTATCAGTAGTTTGTCTGTTAATATAACCAAAGGCCTTACTGAAATCTGTAAACATTGCTACAAAGTCTTTTGAATCCATGAATAATTTACCTTTTATAAAACCACATTGATATTCACCAAAATGACTGTCCAATGTTGTTTCCACTTTGTTTATTAGAATCTTGGAAACTATTTATTGTAAAACTCATAACAGTTAAGTTCTTCTGTAGTTCTAAATGTCTTGCTTATAATCTTTCTTGTGTAGTGTATGTATTTAGGCTGCCTTCCACTCACTTGCGATTTTTTTTCCATTTTCAAGATTTCTTTAAATAGCTCTCTATTATTTTTTTTCTTTTTTTTTTACTATTTCAAAAGTTTCACTTTAATAGTCTTCTCCTCTAGCTTCATTGTTTTTTGATGATTTTAGTTAGTTGTTCAGTTTCTTTGATAGACAGATGTAAATTTTCTTTTAGACTTTATTGTTTGAGGATTTCAGCTTGTGGATTGGTTTTGAACAGTTAAGAAACTTATCAAAATGTTTTGCAAGTATTCCACAATTTTCAGGTTTGCTCAAGCCAAGTCTGCCATTTGCATTTACTAAACAGACACTTTCTGTTTAGTGTCCCTTCAGTATGCCATTGTAACAAATACAAAGTCGAGATTTAAATTCACAGATAAGATCAGGTTCGTAGTCCGAAATTTGATTTCTATTTGTGGTTTACATCACAAGGCTTTTCCTCTCTCTCTCCACCATTGTTGTTTGGAAGTTTCTGGGTTCAAATCTTTATTAAATTTTCATATAGCTCCCCTTAATGATGAATGCTTGGTTAATGTCTTAAACAGGGGCAAGAGCAACAAAAATTTTGCAGCTGTGTTCTCACAAAGTGGTAATTTTGACTTACGACAACTTAATTTTGTTGAAATTGATGTGAATAATTTGGGAATTGGTTTTTGCAGAATAGTTACCGTTTCAGTCTTCACTAGAGCTTAATTTTACTTAATGATGGTGAACTGCTGTTTGTGGTGGTAGTCTGTAGGTACATTACCTTTGTTCTATGGTCATACAAAGACTTGTCCATAGACAAGTTCGCATATGTTTACTTCTTAAAAAATGTTATGTATGTTTTCTCTCTTTCATTGAGAAATTTAGATCAACAAATCTTACTGTGTATTTTTCTCCCATTTCTAATATAAATGGTGTGCTTCCATGTAAATTGACTATTTTAAATTTAGAATTGAGTTTTTATGGTGGATAATTATTTTCTCTCGTGCCAACACCAAATGTTTGCACTGCAGCACATGTGTGTCTTTAAAACAAATATTTCTGTGTTCTATAGCCTGCTGTATTCTAGAGCAAAGAGAAGTGAACATGAGTGAATGAGAGTAAAGCCTCAGTTACAACACAGTGAATGCAAGCAAATACAAGCTAACGAGCATTGACAGACAATCTGCCACTGTTCACAAACATTCCTTTGTACCTGGAACAAGCATTTACACTGGAGGGAAGGCAACTGAACATTAGAGAACAAGCATAGCATGCCAACTCTACTACTACTCACACAGGTTTCACACGATAACACTGATTACAGCTATGATATGAATCACTGATATTGGGATATGATTATTTTGTCCACTATTTTTGACAAAGCAAGCTAACTGGAGTAGGAATATAAGTATTACTGTGTACATAATTATGAAATGTGTGGAGGTAGTGCTCTTAAAACTGAAATGCAGCTGTAGCCTTCTTTTGCATTATTCTAAAACATGGCACATATGTCGGCTGACACCTTTCAGTAGTTCCTCTTAACACTTTAAGAAGAAATTTAAAAACAGAGCATTAATTACCAATGAATAACAAAGTAGTTCACATGCAAAACAACAGATGAATACTCTCTCTCCTTTGATGCTTCCCTAAAAAACTGACAAGCAGCTGAACATGAGCAATGATCAGTAAATACGTACTGAACACAAACAAATTTTTTTGCACTCCCCCACTGTTTACACCAGAGAGAATTTTTGTTTGCTTGTGTTTGCTCTGGTGAAAGTCAGGCCTAACTGAGCAATGCATTAGTGCTCTCTGCCATTCTTTCTATTACTTGGGCAAGTAACACCACATTGCTGATGTCACACAGATGTGTGCTCAGGCCTGTATTTATCATTGGCCACAGGCATCACACACAATACTGACAACCATATTTTAACGGGTTTTGTGATAATATTTACTATATAAGTGACGTATTAGTGGTTTCTTCATTCAGCTCTGCCTTTCTTCTGTTGTGACGTGACATTTGTGAGTGTTTCGTATCGAGCAACTTAACCTCTTGCCTGTGTTTACATTCCGCGCTGACCAGTTGCAGCTGTAGCGGCGCATCGAAAGCTAAGTACTAATTAATTGTTTGTGCATAGTGATTTATTTAGGAACTTTAGTAGTCTTCAACCGGTGTTCGTGGTGTTTTCTGGTGAAATAATTTCAGAAGAACCTTTTGGGAACTGTTTACAGCTCGTTACTGTGTGATTAGACGTTTGATTCTCTTTCTGTATTAGTCTTTTGTTACATTCACATTTGTTGTTTATTAATACTGTTAATAATAGTAGTTACTTCCCTTGTAGAGTAAGTTTGTGATTATTGTAGTCAGGTTTTTAGCATCTTCTTATTGTAGTAGCGGAACTTAGAAAAAGTAAAATTTTACCATGAGTGAGAAGTGTGGGCTTTGCCGTAGGTTCGTGAGTAGTGGATTGCGGTGTGACACTTGTTCGAAGTATTTTCACTGGGGGGAATGCAGTGGGGAAGCCAGTGGGCATTCTGGTGAGATCCTCTCCTGGAACTGCAGGTTATGTAGCAAGAGTAAACTGATAGAGGAGCAGGAGCGTAAGATCTGTGCCCTTCAGGTGCAGTTGAAAAACGCACAGGAGGAGCTAGATAGGATGAGGAGGGAGAAGGGGGTCGGGGAATGGGAGCTGGCTGTTGGCAAGAGATCTGCTAGGAGAAGAAGATTTTCAGATAGTTTTACTATTGGTGTTTACAATAGATATGACCAACTGTCGGAGTCTAGTGGAGAGGAATCTCTAGTAGCTGTAGATGTAGGAAGTATGCAGCAGACCTCAGTAGTTACTGTGCCTAGAACAGTTGCAAAGTCGAAGAGGAAGAAGAAGGTTCTGCTGTTAGGTAGTTCACATGGCAGAGGTGTAGGCCAGCAGTTGCAGGAAGTGCTGGGAAGTGAGTACCAGGTCACCAGCATTGTGAAGCCTAATGCAGGGTTGGCTCAGGTGACTGTTAACATAGGGGGGTTATGTAGGGATTTTACTAAAGAGGATCAGGTAGTGATTGTGGGTGGGGCTGGTAATAGTATTGGTAGGGATGGGGAGTATAACATAGATGGTGACCTGGAAAAGATAGCCACTCAGACTGGCAACACGAATGTGCATTTCGTGGAACTGTTTCAGCGTCACGATCGGCCTCATCTTAATACAGCTGTCAGGCGTAATAACATGAGACTTGGGGGTGCGCTGATGACAGAAAGCATGAGTCACATTTCAGTGGTGTCGGTGGAGTCTATCAGCAGGACGGGTTTCACTAGACACGGCCTGCACCTCAACAGGTATGGGAAGGGGAGGTTGGCAAAGCTTATAGGTGACAGCATAGGTGGGGTTGGTGGGATCACTCATGGGAAAATTCCTGCAGTAGTGTGTGTTAGAGCTGCACCTTTTTTAGATTGAAGTCAGCTGATAGGTATTCCTGCTTAAGGGAAGTCTCTCTAACAAGGGAATCACTTTTGACAAAGCTTAGGTATCCGAGTAATGAGGGAATTAGTATATTTCATCAAAATATACAAGGTATTAGGGATAAAGTTAGTGAACTGCTTATAGATGTTGACTCTGAAATTATTGGTATATCTGAACACTTCTTAAATAAGGAGATAATTCAGAGGCTTCCTTTACCAGGATACAGGTTGGCTGGCTGCTTTTCGAGGAGCTCTTTGGGGTGTGGGGGAGTAGCCATGTATGTGAAAAACGGCATCGCATTTGAGTCAATTGATGTTTCAAAGTACTGCACTGAAAAGGTGTTTGAATGTTGTGCAGGTGTGGTTAAATTTAACGGAGTTAAACTTGTAACTGTTGTTATTTATAGATCCCCAGACTCCGATTTCACAGCATTTTTGCTAAAGCTAGAGGAGGTTCTTGGTTCACTTTATAGGAAATACAAAAAGTTAGTTATATGTGGTGACTTCAATATTAATTGTATAAGTGATTGTGCAAGGAAGAGGATGCTGGTAGACCTCTTTAATTCATATAATCTTATGCAAACCGTATTCTTTCCAACGAGAGTGCAAGGGAACAGCAGAACAACCATAGACAACATTTTTGTTCATTCCTCATTACTAGAAGGGCATTCTGTTAGAAAAAAGGTGAATGGCCTTTCAGATCATGATGCGCAAATTTTAACTTTAAAAGATTTTTATGCTGCAACTCGTGTTAAATATAGTCATCAGCTGTTCAGGAAAGCTGATCCGGTTGCTGTAGAGACCTTTGTAAACCTTATAAAGGAACAAGAGTGGCAAGATGTTTATAGCGCTCAGACAGTAAACGATAAATATAATGCTTTTCTAAAGACCTTTCTCATGCTCTTTGAAAGTTGCTTTCCGTTACAACGTTTAAAACAGGGTACTAGCACAAACAGGCAGCCTGGGTGGCTGACTAGAGGGATAAGAATATCTTGTAGAACAAAGTGGCAATTATATCAAAACGTTAGAAACAGTCAAAATCTAAATGCAGCAGCCCATTACAAACAGTATTGTAAGGTGCTTAAAAATGTTATTAGGAAGGCAAAAAGTATGTGGTATGCAGATAGAATAGCTAAGTCTCAGGATAAAATTAAAACCATATGGTCAGTCGTAAAGGAAGTTGCTGGTCTGCAGAGACAGGTCGAGGATATAGAATCAGTGCGTAGTGGGAATGTCCGTGTTACTGATAAGTCGCATATATGTACAGTATTTAATAATCACTTTCTGAATATAGCAGGTGAACTAAATAGAAACCTAATTCCAACAGGGAATCATATAGCGCTCTTAGAAAAAAGTGTTCCGAGACTGTTACCTGGAATGCTCCTCCATGATACTGACAAGAGGGAGATTGAGTTAATAATTAAATCACTAAAGACCAAGAACTCTCATGGATATGACGGGGTATCTAGCAGAATACTGAAGTATTGTTCTATGTATGTTAGCCCAGTACTTAGCCATATCTGTAACTTTTCCTTTAGGATTGGTCGGTTTCCTGATCGATTAAAATACTCGGTAGTGAAGCCACTTTATAAAAAGGGAGACATTGATAATGTTGACAATTTTAGACCTATTTCTATGCCATCTGTGTTTGCTAAAGTTATCGAGAAGGTTGTATATACAAGGTTACTGGAGCATTTAAATTCACATAATTTGCTGTCAAATGTTCAGTTTGGTTTTAGAAATGGTTTAACAACTGAAAATGCTATATTCTCTTTTCTCTGTGAGGTTTTCGACGGATTAAATAAAAGGTTGCGAACGCTAGGTGTTTTCTTTGATTTAACGAAGGCTTTTGACTGTGTTGACCACAAAATATTACTGCAGAAGTTGGACCATTATGGAGTAAGGGGAGTAGCTTACAATTGGTTCACCTCTTACTTTAAGAACAGAAAGCAGAGGGTAATTCTCCGCAATATTGAGAGTGGTAGTGATGTTCAGTCCCAATGGGGCACTGTTAAGTGGGGCGTTCCCCAAGGGTCGGTGCTGGGGCCACTGCTGTTTCTTATTTATATAAATGATATGCCTTCTAGTATTACAGGTGATTCAAAAATATTTCTGTTTGCTGATGACACCAGCTTGATAGTGAAGGATCTTGTGTGTAATATTGAAACAGTAACAAATAATTTAGTTCATGAAATAAGTTCGTGGCTTGTGGAAAATAATTTGATGCTAAATCACAGTAAGACTCAGTTTTTACAGTTTCTAACTCACAATTCAACAAGAACTGACATTTTAATCAGACAGAATGGGCATGTTATAAGCGAGACGGAACAGTTCAAGTTCCTAGGCGTACGGATAGATAGTAAGCTGTTGTGGAAAGCCCATGTTCAGGATCTTGTTCAGAAACTAAATGCTGCTTTATTTACCATTAGAACAGTATCTGAAATAAGTGACACTTCAACACGAAAAGTAGTCTACTTCGCATATTTTCATATGCTTATGTCGTATGGTATTATTTTTTGGGGTAATTCTTCTGATTCAAAAAGGGTATTTTTGGCTCAAAAACGGGCTGTTCGAGCTATATGTGGTGTAAGTTCGAGAACCTCTTGTCGACCCCTATTCAAAAATCTGGGAATTCTGACATTGCCCTCACAGTATATATTTTCTTTAATGTCGTTTGTTGTTAGCAATATTAGCCTATTCCCAAGAGTTAGCAGCTTTCACTCAGTTAATACTAGGCAGAAATCAAATCTGCATGTAGAATGCAGTTCCTTGACTCTTGTGCAGAGAGGAGTGCAGTATTCTGCTGCATCCATTTTCAATAAGCTACCACAAGAACTCAAAAATCTTAGCAGTAGCCCAAACTCTTTTAAGTCTAAACTGAAGAGTTTCCTCATGGCTCACTCCTTCTATTCCGTCGAGGAGCTCCTGGAAGAGCTAAAAAATTAAGCAAATTCCAGTGTTACATTGTTGATTGTCTTCATTTAAACTTATGACTTGTCACCTGAATATGTTTTTTTTTCTATATTTCATTTTATCTGTTTCTAATATCGTGTTATAATTTCATGTATTGACTCGTTCCATGACCATGGAGATTTCTCCTTAATTTGGTCCCACGGAACAATAAATAAATAAATAAAATAAAAAAAATAAACTTTGTGTCTGGTTCCCAAGAATTTACTCAGTAGTAAGGTAACATGACAGAACAAGATTTAGATAACACGAATGCATGCAAACATTGCAATTTTGTGTTCACTACTAAATTGTTCCTTGCTGTGAACATGCACTTCATTATGTAATGATCTGGACATCTAAATATTTAATGTCCAACAGAGCTTGAAACTAAAGGGCTCTGATAGCAAATTCCAGAAAATAAATGTGAAAATGGCAGTTCAGTTTCTCAGCCACTATGCTGCTGCAGTCATCAGAATTCTTACAGCAGTAAAGTATTGCAGAGTGAGACAGAAGAAAACAGAGTTTGTTTTATAGAATTTATGAGCAATCTGTTTGGTGTCTGAATTGCAGGACACCATTTTTTTTCTAATCCAGGTAGGTGTGCACTATCAGAACAATGCCCAGCAGTAATGGAAACAATAGAAAGGGCAGAAGAAGTTTTAAGTACTGTACATAAAACTGACAAAAACATAGGTAAAATCACAACACCACTGTGCATCAGAGGACACAGACTGTTAATACGACTGCTAATTTTTTGTAAACAAATGGTTAGCATTAACTTTTTTCCCAACAATCAGATGAAATCAAGATGTCAGATAATTTATTTTCAGTGTACTGTCAGAAAGGTGGCTACAACCAGAACCAAACAGCAAGACTACTAAGATGCCTGTTCCTGACTAGCACTATTAACTCACTTATCAAACCTTCTGACACCTTTAACTGTGAAGATGACACTCATCAGGTACTGTTACTGAACAACTGTGGGATGGAAAAGGAAGATGATGAACCTCAGCTTTTGAAGAGCTCTGGAAATGAGAAAATCCTGCCTCAGCAGATGGAGAAGGGAGTACAATAGATTCTGAAGAATATCCTCCTTCCTCCTCACAGAAAGACCTTTCTTCCAAAAAGTGGGCTGTAGCATACTTTGCTGGCTTCCTAGCAGGTAGATGTATCTAGAAGAATGGTTGGTTGAGGTGTAAGGAGACATACACTTGTAGCAATAAGCTTCAACACAAGAGAGAATTATTTCCTCTCCATAAAAGTTATGTAGCTGGTAATCTGGAAGAGTCTTCAACTGGGCTCAGAGCTCAAACTACAAAGTTTAGCAATGTTACAGAAATGTCTTTACAGGCATGCAAGTCTTGTTTTGTACAGTTTATTTTTAAAAGAAATATAAAGTTTAGGATCTTTAACTATGTGAAATCTGCAGCTGAAAAATTTCACTGGCTGGATGATGAGGAACATGAAGAACATAGACTTTTTATTTTAAATTACCTTTTTAAATGCAAATCATAGTTTCAGAACAACTTTCAAAGAAAAGTTTCTTAGAGCTCCCCAAACTTAAGGAAACAAAATATGTGGTTTATTTATATTGTGTTGAAGTGCGAAATAAAAAGATCTTAGTTACAATGCACTAATGGGTTTTATTGTCTTTCCTTCATCACTCTACCTCATTGTGCTCCAAGGAAATAACAAGTTAAATTTGAGCAATATAGTACTGTTTATAGCAGCAGATGTGCTGACTCTAGGCATATACTACAACCCCTCACATATCACTCCCACAGAGATCATGAGGACTAGATCACTTACATTACAGCACACAGAGAGGCATTTGTAATATAATTGTAATCAGATACAAACTGTGGTTGTGGTTAACATGTGCAAAGGAATACTTATAAAGGAAGCAAAAAACTTTTCCTTAAACTTGTTTACTGTCTTAATGTGAAAAACATATTGTCATTATAATTTATCTAAACCCTAGGCAACCTATGCGAAGTGAAGGATTATGTCCATAGTGTCAGGACATGATACCCATGATGTACAAGGGTCATTTTTAAAGTAAGAACCAATATGTAAGGGGGAGAGAGAAACTTTACTTATGAACGTAAATTGTATCACAAACTACAATATGCACATTTTTTCACTTCTCAACATAGTCACAATGAACATTAAAACATCTGTCAAGTTGTGGCACCAGCTTTTGGATTCCAGCATCAAAGAACTCTCCTACCGGACCATTAAACCTTAGTAACAATTTGTTTCAATAGGTCATCATTTTCCAAGCACTTTCCACCAAGACACTCCTTCAGTTTTGTAAACAGATGAAAGTCCAATGGTGCTAAGCCAGGGCTGTATGGTGGATTATCCAGTAATTCCTAATGAAACTTGTCCAGTTGCGTCTTTATTCTTGCCACAATGCGAAACCGAGCATTACCGTGAAGCAGAACGGCGCCACTGAAGAGCAGCCCTCACCGGCAATTTTGAATAATGCACCTGAGCTTTAATAATTTTCACAGTACCTCTAAGCATTTATTGTCAGTCCTTTTGGCAAAAACTCTAACATAAGAATGCCTTTCTGGTCCCAAGAAACCATGATCATAATTTTCCATTTTGAAGGTTCTTGATTGAATTTCTGTGGTTTCATCAAGGAGTTTGAATAATGCCACTCACTGGATAAACTCACGTTTATTCTCTGGAGTGTAGTGCGGAATCTGCATTTCATCACTGGTCACAATGTGACCAAGAACTCATCACCATCCTTGTGATAGTACTCCAAAAACAAATAAGAATGTGCCATTTGCTTTCTTTTGTGTTCTTCTGCCAGCTTTTACAGCACCTATCTTGCACTTTTTTTTCTTCTTTTCTGTAGTGAAGTTTGTCAGTAACAACGGGAAAAGCTACTGATCTTGAAACTTGGGGAAATTTCTGATTCAGCTCACCAATAGTGAAGAGCCTGCTTTAGCAAAGTGCCTCATCAGTGTTTTGGGTCAAGCCTTCATTCGTGACAATAGGCCATCCAAATCATTCTTCAACACGAACATTTGTTCATTTTTCATTAAACAGCATACACTATTTATGCACATTTCCATCATTCATTACACCTGCACTATTAACTTCAACAAGCTGCTGTTGAATTTCAGCAGAACAAATTTGTTTGGCATTTAAGAACAGAATAACAGAGTGCACTTCACAATCGGCAGGATTACTGACTGGCATATCCACAAACAAAGCAGTATAACCATACAACCAATGCCTGATGAGACGTGAAACATAATGGCTACTTAGTGAGAGACTAGCCAAGAGTGGCTGACCATGAACAGACGTCACATGACGGGATGCATGGACACAGTGTGTTATGGGTTCTTATTTTTAAAATGACCCTTGCACTCAAAGCAGGAGCTGTGCTCAAATCATTTACTTGATTATCATTTATAGCAAACATTATTCTCCTGTTGTTCATCAGTGAAATTTTTATCTGATGCAGTCAAATCTCTGTGTTTTATCGTACATGTCCATTTTAGCTTCAGGCAGAGGCAATCAAAAGTACTAAGAAAAGCTGTAGTCTAATTTTCTACAGGACTTTCTCAAAACTGATATGTTTCCAATAGTTAATCATTGTTTATTTGTAGCTACATCAGTCAATGCGTATTTAATATGTGTGAATAAATTAACTGATTACATTAAAAGAAGCCGAGATGAAACTGTAAGTTTTCTGGTTTCCCCATAAACAGGGGAAAGAAATACAGTAGAAGAAGAATGGGTATCTTTGAAAGATGAAACATTGAAGCCAACAGAGGATCAAGTAGTAGAAATCCTGAGTAACAGAAGAGATACTGAATTTAATTGATGAAAGGAGAAAATATAAAAATGCAGTAAATGAAGCAGGTGAAAAGGAATACATACGTCTCAAAAATGAGATCGACAGAAGTGCAAAATGGCTAAGCAAGGATGGCTAGAGAACAAATATAAGGATGTAGAGGCATATATCACTAGGGGTAAGATAGATACTGCCTACAGGAAAATAAGAGCGACCTTTGGAGAAAAGAGAACCACTTGCACGAATATCAAGAGCTCAGATGGAAACCCAGTTCTAAGCAAAGAAGGGAAAGCAGAGGCAGGCCTGCTGAGGCAGGATGGAGAAGTCAGTTCGTGTGCTCAAGATCCATCTTGCACTTTATGTGTTTTGTGTGATGGATGGATTACATATCCAGTTACTGTTGCATACATTTTCCATTTTATATTGCTCATGATGGGTGGGCTACATATCCAGCTACTTTTACTCAACCTGATGATGCCACAAAAGGGTGAAACGCATTATTGCTAGTAAATAATTTCACAAGCCAGACTGTATTTATTCTGAAATAATTCAAAACCACTTGCTGTATCACCCTGCCACAATGGAATGGAATAATTTCTTGAGATACATTGCTCGGGAAAATGACAGCTGACCTTCACTACTGTTGGTTACAGGACAAACACACTTGGCTTGCAGCATTCTGGCCGAGCTGGCTTCTGCTCAATGGTAACAAACATTGGCGATGACACATCAGTGAAGAAAGAGCATGAGTATTACAGCGTCACCTGCGAAATCTGCCGTCGGACAAGAAAACTATGCAGTTGCCTGTTTTTTTTTGTTAAGGATGAGCAATCTGTTTCTTAAATTATGTGGGCTCGATTTAAAGACTTTTATATATATATATAAAAAAAATCCATCTAAAAATGCAAAATTTTGGTATTACAACAGAGTAGTGAAGCCAGAATGTCTGTAAACAAGCAAAAGTCTAACATTAAACTGTAATTTAGATAAATTACAAATAATGGAAAGGCAAATAATCAGAAAAATATAAGGGGCGATAGAAAATTTTCTATTTGAGGGTGTTGCTGCAGGGTATACATAATGTAGCATGACTCCAATGTAGGTATATAAGCACCGACATGAAGGTAAGGGATTAGTGTGGCATTTGTACACGTGGAAATGTGAACTAGTGTAGCGCTATTGCCAATCTGTCTAAATAGGAAAAATGTGTTGTTATTCTTTTCTTGAAGACACTGATCGAACTGGGAGGCCAGCCTCATGCAGAAGTTATGCCAACTCAAATTGGAGACACTTGAGCTCCTGCCCTATATTCCTGATCTCACTCCATGCATTTGCCCCAACCCCCTTTTAAAAAAAAATATGGACTTCTTCACGCAGCAGGACAGTGTTTTACCAAATGGTATGGTATATTCAACCTGATGCATTGGTGGGATGATTGCCTCAATGTTCATGGTCGTTCTGCCTGGTCGGTATATCAACTGTGGAGCGTATAGTATTTGAACAGAAATATTTTGACTGCCTCTTACATTACCTCAGAAAAAAGCTATGGAAGGTTGTAAATTATGAAGTAAAGACGACATTTATCAAAACACGGGAAACATATAAGAAACCATCAGAAAAAGAAGACACTATTTTTTTTGGACATTTAAACTGAATGCAAAAGAGTAGTTTAACCAAAGAGATCAATACTTGTGGGATAGAAAGTCAACAACAAGATGAATCCCAGAAGCAAAGAAGGATTTACAAAAAGTAACAGAAAAGCTGAAGAAACAACTGACAGAAAAATGTTGAGGGAAGAAGTATTGAATATGGAAGGATTCCAAGGGAAAGGAAGAAGGATTTAGCATTTAATGTCCTGTTAACATTGATGTCATTAGAGACGGAACGCAAGTTTGGATTAGGGAAGGAAGGGGAGGGAATTCAGCCATGCCCTTTTAAAGGGACCATCCTAGCATTTACCTTAACCAGTTTAGGGAGATTCTAAGGTAGGAGAGTGAAAAAAAAAACCTTGTCTGAAGTGGTCAGAAGACAGACATAAAAAAACATAGTTTACAGATGAATGAGTACAGGAAGAAAATAAAACATGAAAGAATAAGGAATTTAAATTAGCACATTGTCCTTAGTTGACCCATTTGAAAAGAAAAAGAAGTATACAATCCAGTTTTATACATATATTTTGTAATGTGATTGCTTGAACTAAAAGATGAAAGCAAGCTTTTGCCCTAAAACATGCTGCAAAACTCAAATGTCAATATTTGTATATGTTATTGTGCATTCTGTAGAACTTTGAATGCATTATGTTTCAAAATGGCAGTCACTAGAGATAAAAAAAATCCATTTATTTCTGAGTAAATTAAAATGGCAATTTTCAAGGTTTTCTTCCCTTTTTAAATGTGTGTGTTTCCTCTCAGCAATTTCAATGTGCCACTGCAATAATTTCTTTTAAAAGCATCTTTCCCTGCACATGCAAAGAAAATACATGGCACAAAATTTTCAAAATATTTGCAGTAATTTGATTCGTGTGAAGAACTAATTGTTGATATATGCAAATTATGCTTCACTTACAAGTAGTTTCCCTAACAAGCTGAGAAGGAGCTCAGTCGCTGGCCACTCAGGTTTGTTGACTGTTGTAAGCAGATCCTGGACAAAATTTTCAAACAATGGTCTGTAGTCAATTTCTTCACTTTTATTTCCACATTTGTTAAGGAAGACAGTAAGGAAATTTGCTGCAGTCCTCATGGCAGTTTCATATTTACTCACAATGAGAACATCACGATCCATCTGGAATCAAACATTTCAGATTCTTAGAAATAAATATCTCTACACTGAAATTACTATTCACCATAACAATCACATTAAACAGTGTAGGCAGAAAGAGAAAAATTCAGCACATAAGTTGCCAAAAATTTCAAAATCAACATAATTGATCTTATCATTTACTGATTGTTATGTGAGAATGTGAGAAGAACCACTTGCATAACAAAATGAGATGCACACTGTTCGGAGACACAACATAACTTCATTATTTGAAACTGTAGTTCATCATCAAATACAAATATTGTTAACTAGTTCAATTCCCTGGCAGAAAACTTCGGTGGAGAGAAGTAGAAGAGGTTAGTGTAACATTGCAGAAATTGCTTAGAAGCGAAGGGAAATTATGTAAAAATATTTTCTGTGACTAAATGGCCTTCACTTTTTGACTGTATGCCATATTTTATTACATGAAACACTGTTAGATTTTAAAACTGCAAACATGCAATTGATCACGACCAAATTCTCTAGACTGAAACATTGTACTACTATGAGCAAAATAAGTTTTCCTCACAACTAAAATTTCTGTTACATCAGTAATTCTGGCCCACAAATCTCATTACAATGCTTGGTTAAATGTGAAAATTTTAAAATATTTTGTGAGTAGAATGTGACAGTTATTTGAAAAGGAAAGAAAATCAAGACAAATGAATTCCTCTTAACCAGCCTCCTTAACCACTAAACAAGTGATTGTTCTAAACAATGCTATGCATGGGCAAGTCTATGGGAAGGTAAAGAAGGTACTGCTTTCACTACAAGATTTGCCATTGTAGCTTCATACACATATCCCATTCTGAACATACTTTGAAACAGTTTAACTTACAGCCCTTAACAACAGAGTTAACCTTACATTCACTATTTTCTCCTTGTTTTCCTCCTCATTTTCCTTTGGATCCTTGTCTTTCTCCTTCTCCTTTTCTTTGTCTTTCTTTTCATCTTTCTTTTCCTCTTTGAATTTATCTTTCTTTTCAGGTTGCTGGAGACGTTCTGGAAGCACTACCACACACTGAATTAGTTGCAGAACTAAAGCAGTCAACATCTGTATGTGTTCCTCTGAATTGAGTCGATATGTCCTTAAGCTCCGTTTACTGCTTGGTAGCCTAGCAATTGATGCCAAAATGTCATCAAGCAACAGTCTCCGGTGTTTTTCATACTTGGTAAAAATCTGTAACATTTTTGAAAATAAACATTTAGAAAAAATAGTGTTGAATAAAGCTCACTTTTAAAACTTAAAGCTGAACTTCCATCTTAGCTCTTTAAGGAGAAATTTTTATAGAAGATTCTCTTCAAAATACAGCTCTTCAAAATACAGCTCTTACCGAAAAACAATACAAACCATTACTATAGTTTAGCCTACTTTATCAGTTGTCACAGTCTTTTAATTCAAACACAAGAAATAAGCAGTTTTGCATGACATTGAAAAGAGTAACACTCTAATACGAATTATAAAGTGTGGAGCAAAGTATCACAAATTACACGCAACAGGGAAAGAGATAACTAGGTTCTGGAGCACTTAATATGTTTATCTTGTTTCCAAGACTCTAATAATAAGACAACATTTATGAAAACTTAAGGATACGCACAAACTAGTAACACAAACAGGAGACACCATTTAAGTCTCTCCTACTGTGATAAAAATATGGCTATCATACTTACAATAACACAGATCACTTTTTCATCCTTTTACATTGAAGTATGGCAAAAGGCAAGAAAATTACTCACTGTTGTCACTAGCTTCAGAGCCGAGAGCTGAAGCTCACTGACATTCTCCACAAAGAATGGTGCCACGCCCAATGATGATGCATGCAATACAGCTGTATCTGTGAGGACCTGAATATTAAGCAGTTCTGCAAGCAGTCCCACAATTTCATTCAGTTTGTTGTATAAAGTCAAAATGCTTTTCTCACGAACTTCTTTTGCATGTGCACGTTTCTTCCTGGCATTGCCAACATAAATTTCTGAAAATATTTAGAGAAGAAAAATTAATGACATGACATACCATATCTAAAATAAATGACATGTCTAATACTCACGCACCAAAGAAAGTTCTGTATCATCCCAGTTCCCAGAACTCCTGAAGAAAGACATTGGCTGTGGGTATTGTATCACAGACAAAGACATAGTCCCTTAGACAGTTCAGAGATGTCATTAAACCTGCCCAAAGATGTAAACAACCATGCATGAGCAGTGCCGAGCAGCGCCTATTAGACGGAGGGGTCTGACAGCCGATCAGTTCCTGACATTCCACCAGGAAGGACGTACATGGCTTGTGTTCTCTGTAGTTCAACCATGCCTAGACGGTTGATACCACAGTTCGATAACGTCCGCATTTTTACTTTGTGCCAGGAAAGGCTCTCAACACGGGAAGTGTCCAGGCGTCTTGGAGTGAATCAAAGTGGTGATGTTTGGACATGGAGGAGCTACAGAGAGACAGGAACTGTCGACGACATGCCTCACTCTGGCCACCCAATGGCTACTATTGCAGTGGATGACCAATACCTATGGATTATGACTCTGAGGCACCCTGACAGCAATGCCACCATGTCGAATAATGCTTTTTGTGCAGCCACAGCACATTATTTTATGACTCAAACTGTGCAGAATAGGCTGCATGAAGTGCAACTTCACTCCTGATGTCCATGGCGAGGTCCATCTTTGCAACCACGACATTATGTAGCGCAGTACAGATGGACCCAACAACATGCCGAATGGACCGCTCAGGATTGGCATCACGTTCTCTTCACTGTTGAGTGACGCATATGCTTTCAGCCAGGCAATCGTCAGAGACATGTTTGGAGACAACCCGGTCAGGCTGAACGCCTTAGACACACTGTCCAGTGAGTGCAGCAAGGTGGAGGTTCCCTGCTGTTTTCGGATGGTATTGTGTGGTGCCAACGTACACCACTGGTGGTCATGGAAGGTGCCGTAACAGCTGTACGATACGTGAACGCCATCCTCCAGCTGATAGGGCAGCCATATCAGCAGCATATTGGCAAGGCATTCATCTTCATGGATGACAATTCATGCCCCCATCGTGCATATCTTGTAAAATGACTTCCTTCAGGATAACGACATAGCTCGACTAGAGTGGTCAGCATGTTCTCCAGACATGAACCCCATTGAACATGCCTGGCATAGATTGAAAAGGGCTGTTTATGGATGACGTGACGCACCAACCACTCTGAGGGATCTACGCCGAATCACCGTTGAGGAGTGGGACAATCTGGACCAACAGTGTCTTGATGAACTTGTGGGTAGCATTGCACGACGAATACAGGCATGCGTCAATGCAAAAGGACATGCTACTGGGTATCAGAGGTACCGGTGCGTACAGAAATCTGGACCACGACCTCTGAAGGTCTTGCTGTATGGTGGTACAACATGTAATGTGTGGTTTTCACGAGCAATAAAAAGGGTGGAAACAATGTTTATGTTGATCTCCATTCCTATTTTCAGTTCATGTTCCAGAACTCTTGGAACTGAGGTGATGTAAAACTTATTTCGTTTGTATTTTAAATTCAGTTGCCACCCCCTTTTTGAGTATGCCGCAGAAGTTACACTGGGAAGCCCTTACACATCCACCATACAGTCCCTGTCTCTCCGCATTTTTGGAGTCTGAAGAAAGACATTCATGACTGTTGATTTGCATTGGATGGTGAGGTGCATGCCAGGGGACAATGAAGATTTTGTACACAAGCACTGACATTTCTCTATGAAGGTACTGACCATTTTGTCTCACAGGGGATAACTGTACAGCCATTACAGCAATTACTTTTCAAATAATAAACACTTTACTTAAATTTTTTCCATCTGACTTGTTTTCATTTAACTGTCCCTTATAGATTAAACACTATCCCTACCACACCTTGCTCTTCACTACAACTTGTATTAAATATCTGACCATCACACTTGTAGCATTTGCTGTCTTTACAACACAACTCACAAAGTTATCGCTTCTCCACAATAACTGGACTTTGAGACTGCAGCCTGCTACAACTGACGAAGTTCCTGTAGAAACCCTCATTCTCTCTCTCTCTCTCTCTCTCTCTCTCTCTCTCTCTCTCTCTCTCTCTCACCCCGAAATCTAACGATTTTATGGATGTGGCACCTTCCATTATCAACTCTCTCCAATCCTCCACGACATAGCCATCAGAGTCTCAGTCATATGCACCGTCTCCAGGGAAAAGATAATCTTTAGCCAAAACGATAAAGAAACATGCAGAGGCGAAAGTGTTTGTCAGCTTTCACCACAAGCAGCATAGCGGATAGAGTTCTTTCACTGAGAGCAATTAGGCAAACAACACACACGTTCCCAGACACCACGACAGATCATGTGGTGTGGCGTTGAGTCTATATACAATAGTGGAACAGGACTGCAGCCAGCATAATGGTCCTAGTTTATGGGTTATCTTGGGTGTGTTTTTGTTTTGGCTGGCTTTATTAATATGCTTCATTCTGGGCTTGGTATGGATATAGCACTGATAACAGTCTTGCCAAAATATTATTGTTCTTACAGTTGGTGTAAGCATAGCAGACAGCACTACAGTAAGATGAAGTTAACAGAAGCAGAATTACGTAAACATAAATTTCACTTATACAGCAGCAAGAACAGACTAATTGAAAATTAAAATTCTTTATGCACAGTTACAATAACATTAAAACAACAATGTGACCACTTCACTGGAACTTCCAATCAGAGATTTCCTTACATATGGGTTGGTTCAAATGGCTCTGAGCACTATGGGACTTAACAGCTGAGGTCATCAGTCCCCTAGAACTTAGACCTACTTAAACCTAACTAACCTAAGGACATCAGACACATCCATGCCTGAAGCAGGATTCGAACCTGTGACCGTAGTGGTCGCGCGGTTCCAGACCACTCGGCCACACCGGCCGGCCCTTACATATGGGGCCAGGTGGAAGTCAAAGAGTACAAAATCTGGCAAACAGGGTAAGTTTTGTGACAGTTGGCATATCGAATACCTCAATTTTCTTATTGTCATTGCACCTTAGTAAGGAGATTCGTAGCCATGGTGAAATGTATTTTTTATCTAGGCTAATAAAGAAAGCCTCCCCCCTTTTTTTTCCCAGCAGACTGTCATAGTATTTTCCAGTTAGTGTTTTAGCATTTGAAAGGTCATTAATACGAAGAATCCCTACTGAATCTCATCAAAATCTTATCATAACATTTAAAGGAGATTAAATTTGATGCAAGATCATCAGCTTTAACAGTCTTTCATTTCTATCATGAAATGATGGACCAAAAATTTACAATTTGCATTTTTCTCATACGCTTGATGCATCTGCTATTTCACATATCTTAAGTCAAAAATCTTTTAATACTATTTCGTACACTTTCTCAATGTTTTCAGCTGTGGTTGTAGTTTTCAGATACATTTCATGTGCATCATTTTCAGAAGTAGTAGGGCCACATTTGAATTCAGCCACCCATTCAAGGACTGCTGAAAGTGAATGAGTACACTCCTTATACTGCATGTTACAAAATGATACAAACATCTTTAAGTTGCTGTAGGTGTCTTGAGGAACAAATTGAGGATGGGGACCTATATCTAGAAATGTCATACAACAACACTACATAGTGTCAAACATATAGGGATTAACACCTGTCACAAGGCCATCCCTGCAGAAGCAAATATGAGTTTATATGCTGTGGGATTGAAACTAGAGTGCCTGGAAATGGATCAGCAAGAGTTCAAGATGTCATATGGCATAGAAATCATCCACAACTGTCATGATGTCACTGCAGAGACTCAGTACAATAGAGGTAGGGGCAGCAACTTACGAGTTCGTGTTTGCTGCTGAATGTGTGGTGTAGCCCTATAATTATGACACATTGTAGCAGTATCGAACATCATTGGAATGACATTTCCCTATGTAGGTTTCTATCCTCAATTTGTGCTTTAAGGCATCCTCTACAACCACAGTATGTTTGTGAGCAGCACTTGTCACATCCTTTATATGCTGGTGTGGAAAACTCAAGGACGAAAATAATTTTCACATGGCATGTCACTGCCAAGCAACATAGCTCAATGAAACTAGGGTCATACATAAAAAGAACTGTTGCAGTATAGTACAGAAGGTAACTGAAAGAAATATGCAATGACATTTTTATTCAAGGACAATAAGTACGTTTAATTCGCCACAATCTGTGATGGTGCCCTGGACATTACAAAAGGCAGGCTATCGTTTTTAATAGGGTGTGTGATCACCAAAGAGGGTAATGTATACTGTGCAATATGCTCCCATGCTGGCTGCAAGGTTGGTAAGGAGTTCTACTGCGTACGGCAGTTGTCAACCACACTGCTGGAGGAATGCAGAGCCCTAATACAAGAACTCCTTATCTACCTTGTAGCCAGTATGGGAACATATTGCACAGCAAGCACTGCTCTCCATGGTGATGACTCCCCCAATTCAGAACCATGCCCTGAGGATGAATGGACCACATGAATCACCTTGAATTCAGTTTTATTACTGTCTTTGAATTAAAGTGTCATTTTTGTACATCTTATTGTAAATTCTTTCAGTTACCTTCTGTCCTATACTACAGCTGTTCTTCCTTCGTATGGCCCTAGTTTCATTAAGCTAGGTAACTTGGCAGTGACACATCGTGCGTAAGTTGTTTTCACCCTTCAGTTTTGCACACCAACATATAATCAGCAACTTAGATTAAATTTCAGTAGGCTATAAAGTGGCCTACACAAAAAATTTTACGATAGCAAAGTATTCCAGTTTATCTATTTCCCTCACTATTTTATGAAGCCATATGAATAGAACTAACATGCAGATCGAGTTATATGTGACTTACATTTTGCACAAGGTGTACCACCATAACAAAAACAAAATTTCATTGATATTAATGCCTTCTCTGCACCTGTCAAAGAACTTGTCACCTTTCTCTTTAATAAAAGTAGTGCCATGGAAAATTAATCCAGGGACTTTGGACCAAATTTGCCTTCGTAGAATAAATGTACTTCTAAATAGTGTAGTATTTCTTTTCACTTACCTTTAGCCTTTCCCTCCACTCTGTAAACAGGATCAAATGATGGGTAGATAGTATTCTGTAACTGATATTTGGTAAACAAGACTATCCTGTCAATTACATCTTCTAAATATATCCTCTTTGGCATATTTGGGGACGTAAGTATGTTGAGTGAAGTTAATGAAGCATCCACAGCCCTCATAACACTTTCCATTGTTAGCTCTAACCAAAGTTTGCTTTCATCCTCATCATCATCCTGAAACATTTAAAGCAACAACGTTAAATATATACTTAAGTTAACATGCCCTATCTCTCTCTCTCTCTCTCTCTCTCTCTCTCTCTCTCTCTCTCTCTCTCTCTCTCTCGCCCCCCCCCCCCCCCCCTCTCTCCACACATTTTGACAAAAGGAAGTCAGCATGGCACAGTTCTCACTGAGGCGGCAGGCTATGCGATATAATTCGTGATATGCTGCAGAAGCAACCCATATAGGTGGTTCGCATGAAAGTGTGGTTCAAGTGGCTTCACTGTCTCACACTGTGACAATAACAATTTGACATAAATGCATACTGGTATAGCATTGCCTGGCACAACAGGGACTTCTGGTTGCTCTATGCAATGGTATCATATGATACTAATTTCAAGTCATTAGAAGTGCCCTGAAAAAACTTGTTTCCTGTAAATGAGGCAAAGCTACATCCATCTCTCTATTAGATTTCTCAATAAAGCTATTTTTTGCATAAAAAAATAAATAAAACTACAGCTGTTAGGTTTGCATGCGTTCTCCGCTATGCACACACACTGATTCACTTCTAAAGAAACTATTCAGTAAAAAAAAATCATTTTTTCTACATCCCCACATCAGAGATTGATAATGAACTTGTTTTCTTTTCACTATTGCCCATAGTTATTGTGATACTTCACAAATAAGTGAACCATTGGGCATATTTTGAGAAGTTTGTAGTGAAGAATGTGTAGTCACTATCCAGTTTACATTTGGTGGGTTTTAGCTGATACATACATTGTTGAAACATACTGAAACTGTTTTTAACAATGGAAGGAGAGCTATACCTCTTTCCCTTGTCCACAAAATATGTGAGATATACAGGTGGTTGTCTGCATGCCACACGCAAGGCTATTGCCATATGTTATGCACAGTACGGAACTGCCTCACATTTCTCTTTTTCATATGCTATCAATAAAAGCAAAGGCTGGAAATGAAAAGAACTAATTGAAATAAAATGACACTGGGAGTCATCAGCTAATGCTGACTGGATGTTTTTTCTATCTATGCTTCTTCATTTCTGGAAACTTTGCAACAGGCTTAAAACAGATCTGAAAGCTAAATTCAGGTTACTTCTGAATGAGCAGCTGGATGTAGCCGAGGACACTCAAGGTCTCCTTAACATCACGAGCTTCTTCCATTTCTTCAAACACACTGTCTGTTCCTACACAGAGTTCTTATTCGGCTAATACAACATCATTGGCGACTGATCTCACTTCGGACCCGGAATTTCTTCTGAATATTCCTCAGGCTCAGTCACATATTACTATGTAAAACTAAACAGTTGTAGAAAGACTCATCTAGTTTTATTAATCTGTAACCATTATTTATAAATGTACCACATTCAGAAACGAACCATAGTAGGTGGTCCCATAAAAAATAAACTTTTCATGGTAGCATTTTTAACATCATGCACACTTTCACTAACTTACCTTATTGTAAAGAGTAGCTTCTCAGCAGGAGAAATAGCGAGTCAAAATTTTGTGTCCTGCTCTATCAGAGTAGATGATATTTGGTACTCCAGAAAGTGGAAACCGTCTGGACTCCATCTGTGGTATTTGTGTTCATGCTGAGTGACCTCATGAGAAACCACAGATGAACTATGTTTGATATTTATAGTACTCATAGGAGTTTTTCAGCTTTAAATAATGACCAGCTACAACAATATTCTCTTCCAAAGAGGTTGGCAATTGCAACTGAAACTGAAATATGAATCGTACATCTTGTTGATTGTCATATCACGAGTCGCGTCACATATTGTATGGCCTCAGTGGGAACATGACTGTCACATTCATAAGTATTGCTCTGAGTGGTGTTTACTGCAACCTGTTATACTACATAACTTATCTCCTCATTGAGAACTGTATTTAATTTTCTGTATCATCAGTACAGCAGGAAGTGGGTGTGTGTTTTTCATATTTTTGACAAAGGCCTTGTTGGCTAAAAGTTTATTGTGTGACAGTCTCTTTGCTGTGCCTATCTGTGACTCAGCATCTCTACTATATGGTGAGCAGCAACTGTCCTTTTCCTTATACTGATGCAAACTCTGTGTGACATCTATACTTGGTAATGGTTGTGCAGCTGAAAACAGTTTTCTACTAAAGATTACACTCATTAAGCAACTTTTATTGTTTCTGCAATGAAATTATTTCAGTATCTTGAAGCTAAACAGCAGGATATGATCAGTCATACTGATTCAATTTACCAATAACAAAGATGAGGTGATCACCATCCTCAATGGTGAAGGACCAAGTGGTTGATAGCCATGTCAAAAGAAATAGTCGACTATCTTCAGAAGAGGCCAAATCAATCTCTCTCTCTCTCTCTCTCTCTCTCTCTCTCTCTCTCTCTCTCTCTCTCTCTCCTGGCTCAATATTCCACTGATGACAAGGCAAGAGTGTGGCCACAAGCTCGGATAGGACAAGAAAGCAGACCATACCTTTTTTAAAGGGAACTATGCTGGCATCCTCCTTCAGCAATTTAAATAAACCATGTAAAACATAAATCTGGAGGGGTGAAATGAGTTTTCAACCTATTAAACCAGAATGCCATTCCAGTGCCTTATCCACTACACCACCTCTTATCATTTTGGTCATGGTACAGTACACACTGAGGCAAGTATTTTACTGTCATTATGACTTACAGAATTTTTATTTAGCAAGATACTGAAGCAATTGTGTCACTTTTTCCTTTTTTATTGAAAGATATACTTCTCAAAATACATTTACATCTGTTACTTCTTCCAATAGAAGTAGGTGATACACAATATATTCTACAGTACATGCTGTTCTCCCTCACACCGACATAATTACGTTACCCACCACTGTGTTATACACTACAATTTGGAACCCTTTAGTGGCAGAGGGCTGCAAATATGTAGACTTGAAGAATAAAGATGTAGAATGTTAATAACATTTGTTTTATTTAAAAAGGTTTAAAGAGTTTTCACACAGAAAAATCAAAAAAGTGGTAAACAACACTTGTAGCTTTAATACATTATCCCTGGAAAAAAAGTCTTGTTTCAGTACAATCTTGGAACAGTTTTAAAATAACAGGGGTTACCACGTAGACCTAGTTTTGAACAACCTTCTTGTTAACATAGTTTAGTGTTTCCCCACTACATTATTTTGAATTTGTGCCCTCTGACAAGAGTGCTGGAGAGTCTTGAATTCTCTTCCCTATCTTTTCTTTTGTGTTTAAAAAAACGACCTATGGTTGAAATTATTTGGCAACAACTAATTTGCCCCCCCCCCCCCCCCGCTATATGATGAGTTCAGTAGTGCATAACGGAGCTACTGCCAATTTGTTTGTGACAGGAAAAGCTTTATGAAGGACACAGCTATAGTCATACATTAGGAACAATGTGCGCATTCCCCAGTATAGAAATCTGCATACACCATAGGTGTCTTATGTTCAGTAAATGCAGCAAATTTTCCTTCTTTCTAATGTGCATATTACATGTCAACCCACTCTTGGGATACTGATGTGTTATAGATTGGTGTGCAGTTTTGCCTTCAACTTTGGTAACTATACTGTGGAGACTACATTTGTCTCTACAGCTTGCTAAGAGTTACATATGGGTCATTCACAGCACAAGGGAATCGAGTCCATTTTTGGTCATTCTGGACTTTTTCCCACACAGTACTATTTATGAAGTTGCCTTCAGAACATAAAATATTTATGCCCAGATGTAAATAACTGCTCTAGGACTGGCAACACCATTGAGTATGGAGGGAAGCAGTCCTTTGCTCAAAGCACAATGGGAACATGTCCATTGGTCACAATTTGCATGGTCAGTGTGTTAGATCTAATTACAGTGTACTGATGATTATAAGTGATTAATCTGAAGACATAGAAGATAATGCATTGGAATGTCAGCCATCTAGGTAAGCTAATAATTACTTTCTAAATTTGATAAGTGATAGTTAATAACCAGAATGGACTACTGATTTTAAATATAATATGTTACAATACTTTCATTATATCTTCTGGTACTTTCACAGTCATTGTATGTTATATTGTATGTTTCCTTTTAATCCAGGAGAGAACACAGCTGCTGAGGAAGGCAGTGCTTCTGCACCAGCTGACAAAATGTCTGCAATGAAAATGAAGCAGAGAGCAGAGGAAGACGTTGTTATCAACATCTGGGGAAGTGGAAGAGGAGTATAAGGCAACAGCAGCAGTACTGTGGAGAGGAGTGTAGTACAAGCAAGAGCATAAAAGTTCCAGCTACAAGCCTTCTTGTTAACGCCACCTGCTGCAAATAGCAATGCTCAACGTAAATCAACTTAAAGAAGAAGAGTGAGAAAATATATTTGATTAGGTTTGTTTATAAATAAATAAATCTTCTGCTACCAGTCACGATTTTTCTTTATTTTACTATTCACATGACGCGTTTCGAGAAATAATTCCCATTTTTAAGTGCGTTTTTTATGTGTTTTAAGCCATTTCTTTTGATGTTGTCAGTGTGTGTGAGTCTGCTTCACAGAAAGAATTGATACCCAACTAAAAATCGCATTTCTTATGTATTACAGTAAAAGTCAACAAAATGAAGCAGACACACACACACACACTGACAACACCGAAAGAAATGGCTTTAAACACATTAAAAAAAACGCACATGAAAATGGGAATTATTTCTCGAAACGCGTCATGTGAATAGTAAAATAAAGAAAAATCATGACTGGTATCAGAAGATTTATTTATTTATAAACAAACCTATTGTGTCTACAGTCGCAGGCTTTCAAAAACCATTTATAATGGATCAAATCAGATATATTTGATTCCTTCTGGAAACTTTGTGATTACAGTTGGCAACTGTGTATCTTCATGGACTTGTTTATTCAGGTCCAATTATGAGATACAGGAAAGAAGTTGGTTCCAGAAATCCTAAAGACATTAGGTTCAGATGTTTCTCAAGGACTGGAGAGGTATATTTAAGGATGTGCAACCTCTATACATAATAAAATAATCCTTATACTCAGACACATGTACTAGCCAAAAGAAGAATATTAAAGTGTCATTGTCTCTATCACGAACTTACGTTATTCTTACTTGCCAAATGATAGTGATTTTGGTTTAGTGGAGAAAGCCAGCATGAAGCAAAGAAAAGACAAGCAAAGAAAAGCAAAGCAAAGAAAAGATCACCTATTGTCATCATTGAAATGAATTTCTCAGATTTCTTATTCTCCAGGAACTTGGAGAATTCAGTAATGAACACAGAAAAAAGTCATTTAACTGCAGCACTCGAGGGTATATGGGTATTATACTTAATAAATTAATTTACTAAAGCCTGTTCCCCAAGAAATACTGCATTTTTGTAATCAGAGATGACTGTCTTAAGGAACAAGATGAAATGTAAGTTTTTCAAATTTATTTGAATTTAGTACAGTAGTCAAGCCATACTCACAGTAAACTTTAAGGCACCGAGATTTGGAGATTTTTGTCTCAGTGTTGACCAATTGGTTTGGAGACAATATATACAGATAATAATATACAGTATTCATGTATGGGTGATGTTATTTTATTAACTTTATCAAGGTGCGTTCTGATACTTCAGTTAATGATTCCACTTCATACTTGAGCAATGTATGTTTCAGAACAACAGCAGAACTGCTAAGATTAATAAGACAGGATTTTCAACCGTCGAGTTCAGTATGTAACTAGCTGGACAACGCTGATCCTAATCCAAAATATATGAAGTTAAGACTTTAATGCTCCGTATGGATAAAGGCTTCACAGCAATCAATGACACTTCTTTGCATTAGTGCAAACTAGGTTTAATTTAACACGATAAATTCACAGTATTGTTTTCAATGATGATGGTATTAGGGTTAGATATTTACAAATATTTCAGGTTCTCATAAGTAACAGCAGAGTTATTTTATACTTGGTGCATTTGATAATGGTGACTGAGCTGCTGCGTAACTAGTCACGTGAACTTTCTGTAATTTACTGTGACTATGGCTTGCCTACTGTACTGTACTGCATTGTTAAATGAGTGTTTTGACTTCACGTTTCTATATATTTTGACTAAACTCTGGGCTTTACTTTTTACAGATGTGTTTCCCTTTAGGTGGTTGTTAGGGGTAGAACCCAATTCCATGATTTAGTTTCCACAGTCAATTCACTAACAAAAAGTAGTACTTAATGCAAACTCAGTAAACAAACAACAATAAACAGCCAACGTTCAGTTATTCCTGCTCACATTCAATTGTGCATACCCTCATGTATCCACACACCTGTTTGACCCAAACTTGTCAGAACAAGATTTCTGTGGGTGGTGTGGTGTCATTTTTGTCATAAATGGTAGGTAAATAATTAACAATTAACAGACTCAAAGAAAATTAACAGGAGTTAAAGAGTCCATTAACTTTTTTCTAAAATTAACTTAAAACGTAATCCATTACTTGAAAAGTTAACTTAGATAATTAACAATTAACAGATTAAAAGGTCTTGTGTCCAGTTATGGAGGCAACACAGGTTTAAGTAGAAGGATGGGGCAGGTTAACAGGTAAGCCCTTTGAAAGGAACCATCCTAGCATTTTCCTTTATTTGTTTAGAAAAATTACGGAAACTCTAACTCTGTATGGCTGGACAGTGATTATTTTAGCTGCTATCCTTCTGAATGAGAGTCCCGTGCCACCCACTATGCCACCTCACTAGGTCTCTGACCATTGAACGAATTTACTCAGTCAGTTACGGTGTAACTTACAGTTCAACACTAATTTCAAACCACAAAGCAACTCGGCATTTTTCACATTAACAAATCATTGCCAGGTGAGAAAGAAGTGATAAGAGTGAGACCAAATTCTAGGACCAACTGATGATTGACCCTGAAATTTTGGATTTTTAGTCCGACACTTACCCACCCAGCCGCAAACCAATCAAAGAATAGATACATGTAACATAAAAAAATAATTGACATTCTGGAGGCATTTTGCAGAAGGTACTCATTAAAGCATTATTCTCAGACACTCCACATCAATGAGGATCTCCTCAATATGGAAGGACACTAAAAAAATCTAACATAACCTATTTAATAAAGAAAATGTTCAGAAACATGTATGGATAGTTACATGTACACAAAGTGAGAACCCTAACAAATAACTTACAGGATCTGCAAGTGGTGATATTCTCGTTCCATCACGTATATTCTTTTCCAAAATAGTAAGCATGCGGACAAGACGTTCTGGTGGTATTGATTCCATGGCCCCAAGAGTCTTGAGCTTTGCTGCTTCACTGCAAAGGTCCTGTAACTGGTACTTAGGAATAAGAACTTCCGGTGGTGTGTCCGCCTCTGTATCTACAACAAATCAAGAGTGTAAGTTAACAGTCTACATTAAATTAAAAACACACTAACTTATGAAACTTATCAACAAAAAATGTGTGTGTGTGTGTGTGTGTGTGTGTGTGTGTGTGTGTGTGTGTGTGTGTGTGTGTTGCACCATTTCAATGCAGTAATCTGTTCATTGTAAATAACTATTGTAGTACTTCTAATATATAGTCATTACCTTATAAACAAAAAAAAACTTTTTTTAAAATTTTAAATTCAGTGCATCAATGTGATCTCAGTAAATGAGTGTTGTAAAATGATCCTTTCATATAACATTCGTTTTAAAAAAAGACGATCATTCCACTTGGGACCTGTGGAAGGTACATTAGCTTATTTGTTTTAGTTTTAAATATTTGTCATGTATTATTGCTTTTCTGGCATGTTCTACATCCTGGAGGACCTCCTCACTATGGATCAATTGGAATGAAAGTAAATCAATCTAATCTAATCTAATCTACAAAAGAAAGAACACTGAAGGAAATAAATAATTATAAAAATTAACTGGGAGTACACAAATTTTGAATAGTACATTTAAAAAGAGATAACACAATATACATATTTGGACATTTACAACAGAAAAACTAGAGAACTGATTGAACGAACATTAACAAACACCACTCTTTACATAAAACCCTTGCACTAAAACTTGATCATTCTGATATAAAAAGCAATAGTGTTACATCAAAACAGCCTGATTCACTGTAGCTAATTCTCATACTTGAAATGAAAAGTCAATTTCAGGTAATAGACATCACATAGGACAGTTTCTGGAACAGAAAGAAATTCAAAATTGTAATTGAGAATCATTGGTCAGGAGAGGTGCGGAAGAAGTTTGAGGTTTGGTGGTGGTGGGTGGTGGGTGGGTGGGTGGGTGGGTGGGTGGGTGGGGGGGGAGAGAGAGAGAGAGAGAGAGAGAGAGAGAGAGAGAGAGAGAGAGAGAGAGAGAGAGAGGTGGTGTGTGTGGGGAGGGGGGGGGGTTCTATTTCCGGGCCAGCACACTCCCCTGCTCGGACCCTATTTGATTACCACCCGACACATCATGAGGAAAGTCTTGTGTGCACCTGTAGAGATTGAATGTCAAAAAATTTTTCCATGTGTGACATGGTTAAAACAACACCAAGGTTGCATGTTCAGCTGTCTGGGGAAACTAGAACAATTCTGAGGAAGACCCCCGCATGGAGAACGAACTGTCAAGCATGCTAAAAGTTTGAAGAGGAATATGAGACAACCTGATGACTCAAGATTTTAGCATCAACACTATGGTTGTTTGCATGGGTACAATAGAAGTTTGTGGAATGATGTCATGCCCACAGAGTAGCGTGTAGAGGTCACTTTGAAAGACTATGCTGAATGTAAGACCTTGTGCTAATTGTGGAGAATTTTTTTTTTTAAATGTGTATTTTGGCATTTACCATTCTTAGCTGCCCAGTAGTAAATTTGCTCATTTTCTGATTTTTCCATTATAGCTTTTGACTCTGTCACTTCCAGGCTTGGATTATCTACTGAAACTGATGCAAAGTCTCAGAGTTGATGGAGAATGGCAAATATGCACCTATCAGCACAAAATACCTTGTGTATCATACCAGAATGTGCTGTGAACAAACTGGGCAGCACATCAACAGACACTAATTACCAATTGCACATGAGGAAGCAGCTGTATTGAAGAAAGAGTGTGTTCCTGTGCCTACAGCCCACTTTTGTATCTCTGTTAGTAGTAATGTTACCATATAATAATAATTACTTACCAAATACTTTATGATCAAATTTTGTGTGTATCTAATGAAAATCTTTTTAAAACTCTTATCACCTACCACTCACCATGGAAGCAGAAAGACCCAATAATTGGCAGTAGGGACCATGTTGACTACCACTGAATTAATTCATGTGAGATGCACCAGACATGTTTTCAGACCTAGTAATGGTTGATTACGTGCCACTCTAGGACCTTGCAATCACTAGTAGGAATGAAACGTATGTTACAACAAAAAAATACTTACCAAAATCTGTGGTTAAATCTAGATCTTCTGTGTTTTCAAATATCAGTTCTATTGATCGATTGAATCTCTGGTAGGTATTTGTTTCCATTAACTCTTCAACACTCAACTTTTCCAACACAGGCACTAGCTTTCTCTCAACCTTCCGCAGTTTAGGTTTTGGAGTAAATGGAACCTCTGAAATATAAATAAATACAGTGTGACATTAATAGGTGCTGCAATTAAAAACGTGTAGTTATTTATGACAATTTCTTTCTGTAAGTTCCTATTATCCCCTGTTCTTGTATTTCTACTCTTTTCAATTTATTATAACATGGGCAAGGCAGGAAAACATACTTTTATCATCATATTACATATTATAAGCATATGCAAAAAACTTCATGTGCACTCACTACTTGCTCCACTTATAAATGTTTGAGTCTGTATTTAAAATAGAGAGCAAAATTGCAATAGTTACCTTCAGAATTATTAACTGTACTAGAGTCGACATTTTCCGATTTATGGTTTGCACAGTTGCGTTTCCTGCCTTTAATCTTTGAATTCTCATTACCTGGACAATAATCTTCATCATATGATGAAGTAACTTTCCTTCTTTCTTCTTTATCTGAAAGTAAAGTAGGGAAATCACTCTCACAGACCATTTAAATAAAAAATAATATATGTCCGGTAGGTAAAATTACATTGTCTGTAATTATTATACCAACTAAAAGACACGCAAAACTTATGGAAGCTTGGCAAAGTTACTTTCTATATGGTACCATAGTGGTCATCATGTACAAACAGCAACAATTTAGGTAAATACATCTAGCAGAGTTTCTTAAAGCATAATCAGTGGAGAGTTTAGTTACTCCTAATTCATAAGGGGATGTGATGTGTTAGCAGTTATTCATTACAAACTGTTTGGAAGGCTTTGTTATAAGTAGTAACAGTACACTGTTCCGTTTATTTTTATTATAACCTTTCAGAAACATCAATGTGAAACAGAGTCAACTAAAATTATCTCTGGAGATTCACTCACAATAAAAGGAAACCCCAGTTCAAACAATATTACCAGTATTTTTTCCATTTCATGAAAGATAGGTACTGTAAAGATAGAACCATATCACTACCCACAGCGAAGGAGTTGGCATGAAAAATACAATGCGGATTTTTACGTACATTGGGACTGCAAGCATGCTTAATGGAACAGCAGCATAGCACTTTGGATCCATTTATTTTCTACTAAAGTGTAAGAACTAAGTTTGAATGAGGTTCTTAGTGTCTCTGTTCTTGCCATGAAAGTGAGGGGTGTCACAGGCAGGAGGAAGAGAAACAGAGGGATTGGTAATAAAGAGTCTCTGCATCAGAAATGTTTTGGCACTTTCAAAAACCTGCTATAAATCTATCAGAGACATTCTAGCTTTCTAGTGAGCATAATATTATATCACCATTTTTATACAAAAATATGAAAATACATGTTTATAAAAAAAAAATATAGTGCTGAAAACTTAAAAGCCAAACTATCCGTGTATTTTCCAGCTATGAAATGGAATGGAACTATACCAGTAGTAGGGAAGAAACTTATATCAAATAGTTGATGCAAATCAAAGGATTAAGGATTTTCCACTTCTGAAGTGGGACAATTTTTTAGGCAATCAACCAGTGTAAAAAGGAGAAACCACAAAAAGCTATTCAATCTAAATCAGTGTGATAGTGACAGTTTCCACAGAACTTCAATGGCAAGACTGGAGTCGTGTGTGTGTGTGTGTGTGTGTGTGTGTGTGTGTGTGTGTGTGTGTGTGTGTGTGTGTGTGTGTGTGAAGACTATCAGTCTGAAGTGCAGTTACAATGGGATCAAAATGCTGTGGTTATAGCTAAATTATTCAATAGCTCCACGAAATGTGACATTAAGAATGAACAATGTTTGCTTGAGGAAGCTTTGGGAACACTAATATCTTTACAATGGACTTGTCATTCACTGCAGGGAGGAAAAAACTGTATAGAACAGTTAAAAAAATTGATCATGATGACATCAAAGAAACAGCTGTAAGTGCCACTCCTAGTGTCACTTCAAGTACATTGTGTGCAAAAAATGGCATTTACTAGAACACCCATACAACTACAATGTTCCCCGTCTGCATAAATGTAATGTCTCATGTTGTTTTAGTGTGATTGTGTAGTATACTGTCAAGGATTACAAATGAGAGACAGCAGACACTTGAGATCATAGTTTTTCACAGCTTTCAACAAGTTGTTCCTCCATCATCATCATCATCATCATCATCATCATCATCAGATTTGATTACATAAGGCCACTAGGTACTTTAGTTGTCTGAATTATGTCATGGAGATATCACAAAGACTGTAAACTTCCATATGCTACCAGAGATGGAAGATTTAATTTTAATTGGTTCCTCTGTTGCCTTTCAGCATCATGAAACCGGTATCATGTACCACTAAGGGTGCAGTGACTGTCCAGGTTGAAGTAGTAGTTAACATTCTGATTTCAGTGGCTTCTTTGATGACAGAATCCCAGTAAGCAGACACATGGGATAATATTTTCATTTTGTCAAACACGTTTGTCATGAGGCTGTGTTCGGCATCAGGGTTTTTTTTCGAAATTTTGGTATTTAAGCTGGCTCTGGAGGGCATACTGAATTATTTCTTATTCTTTGACCAATGTAACTGTTACCACATTCACAAGGTATTTTATAAATTTCAGGAAAAGAGAGAGATCAAGGACGTCTTTTGCTGAGTGCAGTATCTCTCAGATTTTCTTGGACATTCAGGGAATGTCTGCGCAGGAATCTGACTGCTTTATTTGTCATAATTCTGATGAAAGGAAGGAATACTATGGACTGATCATCTTCTGATAATTAAGTAGCTCTGTGTTTTTGTTTCTTGGAGATGGCTAACTCAATATCCCAGTCGCTATAGCCGCATTACTGCAATATTTTTCTTAGGTATCTGATCTCAAAATCTGTGTGTTTCTTGGCAGAGCCAGTTTTAGCCCTATGTATCAGCATATTTAAACAGATTTATTATGGGCTGCATGATGGAAGCTTTGTGTATGAGATATAGGCCAGCATGTGTTGGCTTTTGGTAAACACAGTGCCTTAGCTGCCCATCTGATTTTTGGGTAGACTATCTAAAAATGGTAATTTGCTTTCTCCCTCCATCTCTGCAGTGAACTTTATAGTAGGCGGCAAGCTATCCATATGATCAATAAAAAAGGCCACTAGCTTCATTTCCATGTGGCCAGGTAACAAAGGTATCATGAACATAGTGAAATAGCTAACCAAGTTACTTAAACCAATTGTCAGTTGCTATGAACATCACATTAAAAACTCTCAAATGTTTGTGAATCTAATTAAACAAACTAGACTCAATCAAGATGAAATTATGGTCAACTTCTCACAGTTTTGATTCATTGTCATGTAGAAGTTTTTAAAGGATGTCATATTCATTGTAGACTGAAAGATTATTTATTACACAATTGAGTTTTCATCCTTGAAGTCACTATTGAAGTGGTACTGCAAAAGATTTTGCTTCAACACATGTCAAAACTCTACAATTTTAGACAGAGGCCTAGCCAGACACTGTATTCAACTCATTTTCTCACCACACAAGAAAATTAAATACACACTGCACCCAAAAAATGACAACCTCAAAGTCTGTGTTTCTGGAATTTGTAAAATACTTTGTGAACGGGGTAGCAGTTACCATGGTCACACAATAAGAACAATTTTAGAACATCCCACAGAACACCAACACCATATTAAACATTGCGATTTCGACAAATCTGATGTTCTTGAGCACAGTCTCATGAACAAAAATATTATGCCACATATCTACTACACAGAAATCGGAATGTGTAACAACAACTTTAACCCAGACAGTGGCTACCCCTTAGTTGTGCATGTAAATGGGTGCTTCACGTTTTAAGGCAACAGAGAAATCAACTGCATCTTCCATCATCTAATGAAATTAGCATTTCTACCAATGTCCTTTAGTCACAGACATCAACATAATCTCTGGTAGCATATGGAAGTTCTTTGACTTTGTGATGTCTCCACAACTTAATTTGCCCAACTGAAGTATCTAACAGGCTACTAAAATCTTATCTCCTGACAGTGACAACAGCGTAAGTCATCAAAAGCTCAAGATCGACAAACATAATAAGGCAAGAATTGTGTGAAACATTCATTCTGTATCACAGAGAAAACATTTTCCAACTGCCACTAGGTAGATCAAACACGAGTACTGCAATCCTCTATATATCTTAACATTTCACTGTAAAACTTACCACAATACCAGTTTAGTGCTGTGTGCAAAAGAAAATTATAATACCTACCAATAACATGATAATACTAATCAGTGATATTTCAATACAGAATATTATTTGAAAATTAAATGTCTCTTTGATAACAGAAAATATTTTTTCTCTACACCATTTGTAGAAAAAAATTTTTAGTTTCTCACCTTTCCTCCTTTGTATTTCTCTTTCCTTCTCTCTTGCTTTGAAATATTTTGATTTATTTTTTGGCTCGTCATCACTTTCCGATCCAGACTCTATATGCTGTATGTTTCTTTGTCGAAGTCTGTTGTTCGGAGTGACTCCTAATTTCTTTGCGAGAGTTGGTGACTTCTCTGCAAATGCTCTTAAGCTTCTTTGCATAAGAGCTTGGTCCTGCAATGATACAAATATTACAGTAATTGTTTACAATAAACATCGACAACTGTCTCTTTATGCTGCATAAAAGAAGCTTGTACCTATATAAATAATTTAAGGAGTTAAGGTAGCAATTCATGGCGTAGTTGAGCAGCCGAGACATTCCTAGGCATGTCAACAAGGCTGAGATCTTTGGCAGCTTTTTTTCCAAAAGCTAGCAACATTCTCAGTCTCATTTAGTGGCCTATCAGAGTCTCAGCACTTTATCCATGTGGTTAGTTGTTACCTTTACTCCTTCAATTGTTTATATTCTACAAATGACTCTCTCTTGTCATATTCATACGTATACAGAATGTTCTGAACTACTTTTCACTAAATAAAAGTTTGAAAATATGTGTTTATTTATGATCGTTATGTTTGTACCCCAATTTCCGTCAAGTTTCAGTGCAATTAATGGGTGTTGTTTCTGCAATAATTTCATCAATTGTGCTGCAGATGATACTGAATAACCAAAGAGAAATCCAATATTTCATGCCTGCTGTGTTAGTCCTCGCATTTTAGATCTCAGCCTCTTATCAAATGGGTAAATCATTCCTTGTAAATATGATGTTATGTCATTTCACAAAAAATGAACTAAACCTTCACACACTTCAAATTTCTGTAACTTTGAAGATACTTCAATGATAACCACTGAGATTTAAAATTACACCTATCAGCCACACCATTGTTAATATTTAGCTAATAGTATGTTGGGCCAAAATTGACACACAAAAACATTGCAATTTGTCATGGCATATAGTCTGAAAGTCACTGACAAATGACAGAAGTAGAAGGTGCCAGATATCCACATACAAGCAAAGAAATTCTTTGTGAGTCCCTAATCATTTATGTGAACGTAGGCATTGCTCCTGAAACATACTACCACCAGTTTATTACTACAGCCCATTACAATTAATTTGGTACTCTGTCTCTAATTATCTCCCTGTTGTCAATTATGACATTTCACAAAATCTGTCCAGTACTGTAGGTTAAGAAGTGGTGGTTTTTTTTTTTTTTTATTTCTGAGCTAGCGATGAATTACAGGCCAGACAAATTTTATAAGGTTGATATCTAGTGAATCTGGAGCCCATGAGATTGATGGGAATTCATTTGTGTTCCTTCAATTGATATACTGTAGTTCTGAGCTTTAAATGAAGCATCACATGCTATGCAGACATTATCAGAAAAAAAAGGGAGGGAAAGGGGGAGGTGCAGCGGGGGAGGGGGGAGGGCAAGCAACTCGTCAGCAACAAAATTGGCAGGCTCCATGAAGTGTACAACTCTTTCTGCAACTACAATAGGTTCTCGAACACTTGCCTATAAACATCCCACAATGCATGTGTCGAGCGAACATACTTGTGCTAGGTGGCATATTGGCATATCTTAACAACTATTAACATAATACACAAAGAATCCAAGCTCCACTGACCAAATTTTGGAGGGTGTCCATAGATATTGGTACATGGGACTTGCAGTCTCTGGTGGCTCATTATATAGTAACAATGTGACTATGATTTGTTCAGTTTTTAACTTCAGTTAACTTTTGTTTCCATGAAAACACCTTCACAACAATGACATCTTCCATTCTAACATGAAAGGATACAGCTTCTAATTGGCACCTATGTATAGATTCAGTACTGTTGTGTGTTTGCCATCACTGTGGGAATAATTTGGTACAGTGTCATCATGCCATAATGCTGCTCTTTGATTGCTTTCTGTGAAATCATACACAAGGTGCACATCAGCCAACTTTTCACCAGTAAACTTAGCCATGTTGCTGCGTATTACTGTTGACATGCAACAAACATAGTTGGTAAAACAGACTGTAAACACAACTGAGGACTATTGAATGCAAGCCTGAGGGTGAGGAGGAAATTGGAAATTACTACTATCAGCATCAAGAACTGCAAATGAATGAACAAATTTTGTGTAGGTATTTTTGATGCCATACAGATACAGAAACAAATGAGTAAGAATTCAAACAAAATACACTGCTGTAAAAAAAATTAGTCCACACTTTTAGAGGTTTCCAGTTCATTCAAGATTTATTATAGCAACAATGTCTCTGGACTACATGAAAATCATTACATTTAAAGATCAGTGGCACAAGCAGTTCCAAGGTACCTAGTATCAACCCATGCTGAAACATCTATGGTGTAGCCTCCACACACGGCAATGCAAGTGCTGACTCTAGCATCCAGTCAATCGTACAGATGGCGAATACTGTCCTGGGATTTGTTATGCCATGCCTGCTTAACCTGTTCATGTTCTTCTGGAAGAGTTGTTTGCCGACGCGTCACACAAGTCACTTCTTGTCTTATCATATCCCACATGTGCTCGACTGGAGGCAAGTCTGGATATTTTTCCAGCCAGGGAAGCTGCTGCACATCTTGCAAAGCAAGTTGAGTTTCACAGGGAGTGTCTGGGGAGCATTAACCTGTTGGCACACATCACATTCCTGTTGCAAGAACGGCAAAAGATTGGGTCTAACAGCATACTCCATACCGACAACTGGTTAGCGACCCCTCGAGAAACACCAAACGTGAAAGAGTCATAGCTTATTGCACCCCAGACCATAAGGCCTGGGCTGGGGCCAGCGTGCCTTGGACAAATGCACTCCACAAGACAGAACTCAACAGGTCAACTGCATACGCAAAAATGAGTATCACTTGCATGCAGGCAGAATCAACTTTCATCACCGAAGACCATGGCCAGCCATTCCAAGTGATCCTCCAATGGTACCAATCAAGCCGTGCACATTGATGTTGTGGCAGGAGTGGAAGACTGGCTAAAGGTGAGTGTGTCCGCAGTCCAAATGCTAACACCTGGTTCACAACTGTCTGTGTTGACTCGTCTGGGCTCATCAGATCAAAATCAACATCATTTTTCCAGGTGCCCTAATTTTTTTTTCCAGCAGTGTCAATTACTCTGTAACAAGTCACTGGAGATCAGAGGTCCCTTATGCCAAAATACTCTGAATATATCCAGAAACAACTTCAAAAATTTTGTTTGTTACATGTAGCCAAAACTATGGTTCCAGAATATCAAGTTTACCTAGGTAGAAATAATAGATATATTTTATACAAGTCACTTAAATACATCAATGCTGTGGCACTTTTTTAAATCAAACGGTTCGTAAGCATTTTCAAACAAAAGATGTGCCTTGTACTGAAAACACACACACACACACACACACACACCACACACACTTTTATATATATTCACATAAGACTACACATTTTTTGGGGTAAAAAATGAAATTATATTTCAAATTACCTCTTCTGAGAGCCTATTTAGTCGCACTACGGGCAGTCTGGTATCTGACGGGGCAGAAGCAGGTGCAGGAGCAGGAGCAAGTGTGTTCACCTTCTTGTCCTTTGCTCCAAGTAATCTTGATTCATCTTTTTCAGGGGCAGGGGGAGCAACACTTGCTTGTGCAGGAGAAGAACCTGTAATATTAGAATAAGCATAACCTAGTGCCATTTATCCATCAAAAACATCACACAGAATAAATTAGTCCCACACCAAACACAGCGAATAAATAGCTGAAATTTAAACAAGGTCGGTCTCTCTCTCTCTCTCTCTCTCTCTCTCTCTCTCTCTCTCTCTCTCTCCTCACACACACACACACACACACACACACACACACACACACACACACAGAGGGACAGAGAGAGAGAGAGAGAGAGAGAGAGAGAGAGAGAGAGAGAAAAGAGGGGTGGGGGCACTTTTGACAACTTTCTGAGGACATCACAGAGTTACAGAAGTCCATATGCTATCTCCTATCTACCAGAGATTGCATCAATGTCTGTGGAGGAAGAAAAGTGGTAGCAATGCTGAATTCGTTAGATGGAAGGTGAGTCACTTATGACTCTGTTGCCTTTCAGCATTGAGTGCCCATTTCCATGTCTTATCTGTGCATGGAAACAGGTGCCTAATGAAGAAAGGCAACAGAGAAACATGTGCGTCATCCACCACTAACAAAAGCAGCATCAGTGAATGTTCATTTTTGAAAAATCTTTATTAGCCCAGACCACATATAGGAAGATACATAACTATTTTCTTCGGTTTCTGCTCATACAGATTTGAAAGCTACTGAAATGCAGGGTTACAAGATAGGAAATGCATTCAATATTAATACTAATGGTATTTACAATAGATTTTAACAAAATTATGGAATAGTACATACCAGAATATAAAAAGCTGTGTAAGTTAAGTGGACACATTGTCAAATGGCTGTTAACTATGCAAGGGAATGTCAACCGTGAAGTCTATACATCAGCTGTCATAAAATGACCCAAAATTCAACACAAGCTTCATAATGTAAATGTAAATAGGCAATAAATAACAAGATAATATCAGAAAAGATACATGAAGAACATTAGATTATACGCATACCTTTGAACTTGTGCTTGTAACAAGAATGTAGTAAGTATAGACAAGAACTGTTCTTATGCATTCAGAGTAACACAGATAATAGCCATGATCTCTGGTGACAGCGACAAAGTTTCCATGAGATGATCATATACAGACTGACAAATGCTAAATGCCCAGGAACATAGGTAAAGAAAGTGCCAGATGGTGGCAGCACAGTACACAAAATTTTGAGTAATATAATAGGGGACATACAGTTACACCTTGAAGCTCTAAATATAGAGTTTCTTGCAGATGCCACACTGTTGTAGAACTTTCCATTAGTTCAGAAGGCCTAATAGTGTAATAACTTATACAGATATGTTCTACACAGATTTTACATGTGTACAGAAAAACGAAATCACATTAGCAAGGATCGGCTTAAAGTCATACGAACTATAAAGACGACCACTATATGTGATCGTCATGAAGAAGCTACGTCACAGATATAAAATGACAAACAAAAACAGATAGTGACAATTGCCATGATGCAGCTAACATGTGAAATCTGAAACAAGAAAGACCAACATAGTATGCCCCTACAACAGTAAAAATTTACATAATGTGAAGCTCTGCCTTACACAGTTATCGCGTAAGACAAAATCTATGCAAATATACATCTAATAGTAAACCTAAGTGGGCATTAGAGAAAATGTAAAGATTATCTGTGTGTAACCATCATCTGCAATTTTTCCATTATACTGTAGAACAACTTACGTATTGAACCAATTACAGTGCAGTAAAGATAAGCAGTTTGTTAAAAAATGATACATCTAAAACATAAAAAAACCATAGGGAAGGCAAAAGGTTAAGAACAATTAAATGAAGTAAGTATGGGTCAATGGTACAACAAACCAGTGCCCCATGTCCGGGTGATATGTTACCAACGTCTAGATTACTCTACACATCCAACTACTGTGTGCTATGCACACCAGAAACATAGTGGACAATAGAATAACAGTCAATATAAACAGTGACTATACAATACTGCCCTACAAAATTAATCACTGATGGCAAATAATATAGGTAGATGGTACAGCCACATGGTACCCCATGTGTATGTGACATGTTACAAACAGGAGTTTGAAGGTATGCCTGTAATGTAATGTTTTTATGCTTTTATGATATTATCTTGCCATTTATGGCATATATACATTTAAATGTTGCTTTTTACATCTTTTTATGACAGCTGACATATAATTTTACAGCTGACATTCCCTTGTTGTTAACATCCATTTCACAAAGTGTCCACTATCTTAGACATGACTTTTTTTATTTTGGTGTGAACTGTTCAATAATTTTGTTAAAATGTTTTGTGAACACCATTAATGTTGAATGCAGTTTCTGTCTTGTAACCGTTCATTTCAAATTCTTTCAGATCTGAAGACAACCAGAAATGGTGGAAACTAGTTATGTATTTTCTCATATTGTCAGTTTATAATAAAAACCAATACCCCAGAAAAGTTATATATGATTTTCTCACTTAATATGGTTGCCTAAAAGTATATGTAGTTTCAAACAATGGAAAATCTAGGATGGAATACAACAATATTATGAAAAGGACAGATTGCTACTCACCATATAGTGGAGATGTTGAGTCACAGACAGGCACAACCAAAAGACTGCTAAACAAATAAGCTTCAGTCAAAAGGCCTCCTCCTGAAATGAACACACACACACACACACACACACACACACACACACACACACACACACACACACACACACACACACACACACACACACACACACACACACACACGTCAAATGTTTACGTGTTTAGCAGACTTGTTGTGCCTGTCTTGAGACTTAACATCTCCACTATACAGCGAGTATGAATCTATCCTTTTAATAATACTGTCAATAAATCTGTTTTCTTTTTATCCTCACTAGAGTGCAGGTTGTTGGCTTACTAATACCTGAGGTATGCGGCTTTCTACCTAATAATGAAATAAAAATATTTTTGTTTTATTTTTGAGATATGTGGTTGTCTTTCTAAGCTGCTGATACGTGCTCTTTGCTAATAAAGATTTTACCAAAAAAAGAAATCAACAATAATTGCAATAAAAGATCGCTGTCTCTAAATTGACAATTTCAGGTAACTAAGACAATCGGCATCACTACCAGAGTTCTTTATTTACCTCTGGTAGCGTATGGATACTCCATAACATAATTTGGCCAACCTAAGTAACTAACATACTACTGAAGTATTTCCTGACAATGACAATGGATGAAGCAATCAAAATCTTGAGACTGTTGTGGCAAGAACTCCATGATGCATTTATTTAGATGAAGCTATTTGTACACACATTTGAAAATGTGCAATAACCTTTACTGCCATAAATAAAATATTTTACCAAACAAAATTAAGAAGGAAGGTTAGAACTTAACATATTATCTGGATAGAGGTCCTCAGATCATAAGACCTTATGAACTATGTTGCAAACCGCTTGCTATGGAACATTTTGGTTACCTGCAGTACATAAAACTACTTTCTTCTGTGCGTAAACTGCCATCTACTCTGTTTCAGAGAATGTACAAGACTTGTACCTCCACAGTCTCAAATCACAGATGAGCATCCAAAGCTAGATCGTTGCCTAGATGCCTCACTATAATTTGTAATGCTTTTTGTACAAGGGGAGTCAAATGAAAACCAAACACCCATCATAACATGTCCATGGAATGGTTCTATTCAAAAGTTATCACCACTCATGCTACGACATTTATCCATTGGAAGAAGAGATGATCAATTCCTGTTTCATTAGAATGTGATTAGTGGCACCCACTCTTGCACTTCCTTGTCAGATTGAAACTTACAGCTACCTCTACATCGATACTCCACAGTCCACCGTATGGTGTGTGGTGGAGGGTATCCTGTACCATTACTAGTCATTTCTTTTCCTGTTCCACTTGCAAACAGATCGAGGGAAAAATGACTGTCTATACGCCTCCATATGAGGCCTTATTTCTTGTATCTTATCTCCGTATTCCTTATGCACAATGTACGTTGGTGGCAGCAGAATCGTTCAGCAGTCAGATTCAAATGCTTGTTTTCTAGATTTTCTCAATAATGTTTCTCAAAAAGAACATCACCTTTCCTCCAGGAATTCCCATTTGAGTTCCCGAAGCATCTCTGTAACATTTATGCGTTATTTGAACCTACTGGTAACAAATCTAGCAGCCCAATTCTCAATGGCTTCAATGTCTTCCTTCAGTCCAACCTTGTACTCAGGAATAGGTTGCACCAGTGCCCTGTATGCTGTCTCCTTTACAGGTAAAGGATTCTTTCCAAAATTCTCCCAACAAACCGAAGTTGACCATTCACCTTCCCCACCACAGTTCTCACGTGCTCATTCCCTCTCATATCGCTTTGCAAAGTTATGCGCAGATATTTCAATGACTTGGCTGTGTCAGGCAGGACACTTGTAATACTGTAACTGGACAGTAAAGGTCTGATCTTTCTACTCATGTGCATTAACTTACTTTTTTTACACATTTAGGACTAGCACACCAACTGGATATTTAAGTCATCTTGCTCTTCCTACAGTCACTCAACTTCAACACCTTACCATACACCATGGAATCCGCAGCAAATGACCACATATTCCAGACATCCTGTCTGCCAAATTATTTATGTATACAGAGAACAACAGCGGTCCTATCATACTTCCCTGGGGCACTCCTGACAATATCATTGTCTCTGATGAACATTAGTCAAGGAAATCATACTGGGTTCTATTATTTAAGAAGTCTTCTACTCACTCTCATATCTGTGAACTTATTCCATATGCTCATACCTTAGTTAACATTCTGCAATGGGTCACTATGTCAAATGCTTTCCGGAAATCTAGAAATATGGAATCTGCCTGTTGCCATTCATTCATAGTTTGCAGTATATCATGCGAGAAAAGGGAAAGTCGAGTTTCGCATGAGCGATGCTTTCTAAAACCACACTGATTCATGGTCATAAGCTTCTCAGTCTCAAGAAGGTATATTTATTTGAACAGAGAACACGTTCAAAAATTGTACAGCAAACAGAATTAGGGATATTGGTCTGTAATTTTGCAGGTCCGTTCTTTTACCCTTCTTATACACTGGAGTTACCTGCACCTTTTTCCAGTAGCCTGGGATTTGTGCTGCGCAAGAGATTCACAATAAATGCAAGTAGGTAAGGAGCCAATGCCATAGAGTACTCTTCGTAAAATACATGTATCTCTTGTAAGTCTTTCTTCAGGTCATCAAAGATGTGAAATAACATGGTGAAGGATCCTGGCTGTAGGGAGGATGTTGCACTTTACCAAACCAAATCGCTGAAGCATAGCCTTTGTCCGATTGTCAGTGTGGCAGCAGGTGTCACTGTGTAAAAGGATGAATCTGTCCGACAGTATTCTTGGGTGTTACGACTCTATGGCATGTTAGAGTTTCTGGAAATTGTGTCCATAACACAGAACATTGTTGCACTTCCATGCTCGAGGAACTCTATTAGCAGGGAGTCCTGCAGTCAAAAGGAGGTGGTCACCATGACCTTACCAGAACTTGTGTTAACAGTTTAGAATTTCTTTGGCGAGGGAGATTTGGGATGTTTTCACTGTTGGCTTTGCAGTTTGCCCTTGGGCTGTTGGACAGAATCATCCTGTTGCATGATAACATCTGCCTCTCACTGCCAATTGGATAAAGGGTACACTTCAGCAGTTTGGTTGGGAAACACTGCAACACCCTCCTTACACATGTTTGATGACCTGAAGAAAGACATGCGTGGATGTTGGTTTCAGTTGGATAAGGAAGGGCAAGAGGGGGTGAGGTTGTGTATGTGTCAAGTGGTCAATCATGTTCAAGAAAAGAGGAATTTATCATCTTGTCTCCCAGCGGGATATGTGTCTCAATGTATGTGGTGATTACTTTTGAATGGAACCATTCCATGGTCTTGTTGTGATGGGTGTTTGGTCCTCATACATAAAAGACAGCACAATCAGTTCTTGTGAAAGTCAATTAACAGAGTATCTTTTCAAGATCTCTGTATATGATGTATCTAGATTTTTGGCAATAATTACTGAGAGCTCTCCACAGTGACTTAGGCATTCCCATCCCAAAGGTAGGGCAGTGGTCATAATATTTATACTGACTGATCAATGCAAATCACTGTGTACAAGGTGATGTGGAAGGTGATATTAAAACACATTTTCTATTATCTGAACCCCCCCCCCCCCCCATGAACCATTGATCTCACCGTTGGTGGGGAGGCTTGCGTGCCTCAGCGATACAGATAGCCGTACCGTACGTGCAACCACAACGGAGGGGTATCCGTTGAGAGGCCAGACAAATGTGTGGTTCCTGAAGAGGGGCAGCAGTCTTTTCAGTAGTTGCAAGGGCAACAGTCTGGATGATTGACTGATCTGGCCTTGTAACACTAACCAAAACGGCCTTGCTGTGCTGGTACTGCGAACGGCTGAAAGCAAGGGGAAACTACGACCGTAATTTTTCCTGAGGGCATGCAGCTTTACTGTATGGTTAAATGATGATGGCGTCCTCTTGGGTAAAATATTCCGGAGGTAAAATAGTCCCCCATTCGGATCTCCGGGCGGGGACTACTCGAGAGGATGTCGTTATCAGGAGAAAGAAAAATGGCGTTCTATGCATCGGAGCGTGGAATGTCAGATCACTTAATCGGGCAGGTAAGTTAGAAAATTTAAAAAGGGAAATGGATACGTTAAAGTTAGATATAGTGGGAATTAGTGAAGTTAGGTGGAAGGAGGAGCAAGACTCCTGGTCAGGTGACTACGGGGTTATAAACACAAAATCAAATAGGGGTAATGCAGGAGTAGGTTTAATAATGAATAAAAAAATAGGAGTGCGGGTTAGCTACTACAAACAGCATAGTGAACGCATTATTGTGGCCAAGATAGACACAAAGCCCATGCCTACTACACTAGTACAAGTTTATATGCCAACTAGCTTTGCAGATGACGAAGAAATTGAAGAAATGTATGATGAAATAAAAGAAATTATTCAGATAGTAAAGGGAGACGAAAATTTAATAGTCATGGGTGACTGGAATTCGGCAGTAGGAAAAGGGAGAGAAGGAAATGTAGTAGGTGAATATGGATTGGGGGTAAGAAATGAAAGAGGAAACCGCCTGGTAGAATTTTGCACAGAGCACAACTTAATCATAGCTAACACTTGGTTCAAGAATCATAAAAGAAGGTTGTATACATGGAAGAACCCTGGAGATACTAAAAGGTATCAGATAGATTACATAATGGTAAGACACAGATTTAGGAACCAGGCTTTAAATTGTAAGACATTTCCAGGGGCTGATGTGGACTCTGACCACAATCTATTGGTTATGAACTGTAGATTAAAACTGAAGAAATTGCAAAAAGGTGGGAATTTAAGGAGGTGGGACCTGGATAAACTGACTAAACCAGAGGTTGTACAGAGTTTCAGGGACAGCATAAGGGAACAATTGACAGGAATGGGGGAAAGAAATACAGTAGAAGACGAATGGGTAGCTCTGAGGGATGAAGTAGTGAAGGCATCAGAGGATCAAGTAGGTAAAAAGACGAGGGCTAGTAGAAATCCTTGGGTAACAAAAGAAATATTGAATTTAATTGATGAAAGGAGAAAATATAAAAATGCAGTAAATGAAGCAGGCAAAAAGGAATACAAACGTCTCATAAATGAGATCGACAGGAAGTGCAAAATGGCTCAGCAGGCATGGCTAGAGGACAAATGTAAGGATGTAGAGGCTTATCTCACTAGGGGTAAGATAGATACAGCCTACAGGAAAATTAAAGAGACCTTCAGAGACAAAACAAACACTTGTATGAACATCAAAAGCTCAGATGGAAACCCAGTTCTAAGCAAAGAAGGGAAAGCAGAAAGGTGGAAGGAGTATATAGAGGGTCTATACAAGGGTGATGTACTTGAGGACAATATTATGGAAATGGAAGAGGATGTAGATGAAATGGGAGATATAATACTGCATGAAGAGTTTGACAGAGCACTGAAAGACCTGAGTCGAAACAGGGCCCCGGGAGTAGACAACATTCCATTAGAACTACTGATGGCCTTGGGAGAGCCAGTCATGACAAAACTCTACCATCTGGTGAGCAAGATGTATGAAACAAGCGAAATACCCTCAGACTTCAAGAAGAATATAATAATTCCAATCCCAAAGAAAGAAGGTGTTGACAAATGTGAAAATTACCGAACTATCAGTTAAATAAGTCACGGCTGCAAAATACTGATGCGGATTCATTACAGACGAATGGAAAAACTAGTAGAAGCCGACCTCGGGGAAGATCAGTTTGGATTCCGTAGAAATGTTGGAACACGTGAGGCAATACTGACCCTACGACTTATCTTAGAAACTAGAGTAAGGAAAGGCAAACCTACGTTTCTAGCATTTGTAGACTTAGAGAAAGCTTTTACCAATGTTGACTGGAATACGCTCTTTCAAATTCTAAAGGTGGCAGGGGTAAAATACAGGGAGCGAAAGGCTATTTACAATTTGTACAGAAACCAGATGGCAGTTATAAGAGTCGAGGGACATGAAAGGGAAGCAGTGGTTAGGAAGGGAGTGAGACAGGGTGTAGCCTCTCCCCGATTTTATTCAATCTGTATATTGAGCAAGCAGTAAAGGAAACAAAAGAAAAATTTGGAGTAGGTATTAAAATTCATGGAGAAGAAGTAAAAACTTTGAGGTTCGCCGATGACATTGTAATTCTGTCAGAGACAGCAAAGGACTTGGAAGAGCAGTTGAACGGAATGGACAGTGTCTTGAAAGGAGGATATAAGATGAAAATCAACAAAAGCAAAACAAGGATAATGGAATGTAGTCAAATTAAATTGGGTGATGCTGAGGGAATTAGATTAGGAAATGAGACACTTAAAGTAGTAAAGGAATTTTGCTATTTGGGGAGCAAAATAACTGATGATGGTCGAAGTAGAGAGGATATAAAATGTAGACTGGCAGTGGCAAGAAAAGTGTTTCTGAAGAAGAGAAATTTGTTAACATCGAGTATAGATTTAAGTGTCAGGAAGTCGTTTCTGAAAGTATTTGTATGGAGCGTAGCCATGTATGGAAGTGAAACATGGATGATAGATAGTTTGGACAAGAAGAGAATAGAAGCTTTTGAAATGTGGTGCTACAGAAGAATGCTGAAGATTAGATGGTGAGATCACATAACTAATGAGGAAGTATTGAACAGGATTGGGGAGAAGAGAAGTTTGTGGCACAACTTGACTAGAAGAAGGGATCGGTTGGTAGGACATGTGTTGAGGCATCAAGGGATCACCAATTTAGTATTGGAGGGCAGCGTGGAGGGTAAAAATCGTAGAGGGAGACCAAGAGATGAATACACTAAGCAGGTTCAGAAGGATGTAGGTCGCAGTACGTACTGGGAGATGAAGAAGCTTGCACAGGATAGAGTAGCATGGAGAGCTGCATCAAACCAGTCTCAGGACTGAAGACCACAACAACAACAACAGTATCTGAAAATACATGTACCCACATCCAAATATCTCCAGGGTTAACGTAAAATTTTCAGTGGGAGGTAGTAAATACTGCTAAAACATGTATCCATTATAAAAACAAGTTAAAACTACAATCAGGGAATTTTTAACATTAAAATCTTCAGCAGTTCATGCCACCCTTACAATGTCCAGACCTCATTTTATCCTTTTCAGAAAGATGAATTTTGCAGTGGAGGAAGTCAACTTTAATCTCCTTCCTCCTCCACAATATGTACGTGAGATGTACTGAGAGTCAACTCTGCTCCTTTACATAGCACAACATGGAAGTACACAGGTAAACAGCTAGAATCGAGTTTCAATTAACCTAAAACAACTGAAATAAGTTTAAAATACTGTCATGAACTGCTCCAGACCACTGTGATTCTCCTTATGGGTTTAGGTGAAACAAATACTTCAAAGTTTACATCTGAATTAGTAGATGTTTCAAAAACCAAATACTGGGTCCAATGAACAGTTAATTTCTTATAGAAACTAGAAAAACCATGATGTGAACAGCAGTTAAACCATGACCCCTGGAAAATATGTTTGTTTTCCCAAGATTAGAATGTCACTTGTAAGGTGAACTGTTTCTGGTGTACTTCCTGGTATCATAGAATGATGCACTTCTTCCATCACATTAGTTTAAAAAATTCGGCAAAGAGATGACCTGACAATTCCACGAGGTTCCAGTGGCCACAAATTGCAATACTGGCTACAATGTCCTATGTGGTAATTTTGGCTCCATTGGTCATCCATCGCATTCATTTCACACATATATCATAGTGGTTTCTCCAGCAAGACCACAGTTGACTGACTGTCCTGTTTTTGATGAACACATATGTCTGTATTTATATACTGTCTGACAAAAATAGTAAATCACACTGTTGGCAGGTATGTAAACAATTAGAGTTGCAACTCTCTCTAACAGGTAGAACAGCCATCAGAGTGCATTAGTGTTGTTAGCGTTTAGTGCTGTTACCCCACCTGGTAGGGGGTATAAGGGGCATGATCAGCATCAGATGCTGAGTGATGACTGAAGGACACTACAGAGATGCCATCCACTCATGTGAGACAGTGTTATCTGCAACCCACAGATTTTGAATGAGGTCTCATTTGGCTGCCTGGTCAACTCATACTATATGTACATTTACAGGCCATTAGACTGTGACATTGGTCTGGTGTCTGAGGACAGATATACTGTTTGGCAAGGTTTCAGTCGTCCACGTCTGACCTTCAAATGGGAGGATTGCCATATCGTGCGCTAAGCACATCGTGTCTCCTTCGTATCTCCATGTGCCATCTGAGTACAGTTATTAGATTCACTGCAACATTCTGTCATTCTGCACTATTGGTAAGAGACTGGCAGCAGCTGAAGTATGGAACTACCATCCCACACATAGGCTGCCATTAACACAACAACAAACAGCTGCATTTAGAATGATGTCATGGCGTGGAAGCACGGACATCTGACAAATGTCATCACATTGTGATCAACAATAAACTGCAATTCTGCACTACCCCAGATCAATGTCACTGGTGAGTATGGCAGCAACCTGGGGAGAAGTCACATTCTTCCAACATTTTGGAGAGGCACAGTGGTGTTACTCCTGACATTACAGTGTGGGGAACCATCAGGTGTTACTTCACATGACGGATGGTAGTGACTGAGGGGATTCTCACTGAACAGCGGTATGTCACAGAAATCCTGCATCCTCGTGTGTCATCTCTCGTGCAACATTATCATGGTGGTATTTCTTAACAGAGCAATGTTCATGCACACACAGCATCTGTCCCTGTGAAATGTCTGTGTGATGTTGAGATACAACCATGGCCAGCAAGATCCCAAAACTGGTCTCCAATTGAACATGCGAGGACCAGCTCAGACATCAGTTCTGTCCCAGTGCCACTATTGAGGATATCAAGGACCAGTCACAACAATGAAATTACAACGATCATCATTAGCTGCTTACAGGCGTTGATAAATATCAACGGGGACAGTTGAAAATGTGTGCCTCGACCGAGACTCAAACCGGGATCTCCTGCTTACATGGCAGATGCTCTATCTAACTGAGCCATCAAGGACACAGAGGATAGTGGGACAGCAGGGACGTATCTCTGACATACTCCCCGTGAGACCCACATTTTTAACTTACTGTCCACACACTACATTTGTAGTGCCCCTGCCCAATTACTCATTACTCGCAGCAGTCAATCTACCGATTCCCGCAAGAGTGTGAGCAATATGAGTGCATCCGCACTGAAGAAGATCATTGGCCAGTAAGCCGTATCTACACGAAGAGGTTACACTATGTGATCAAAAGTATCCGGACACATGGCCAAAAATGACTTACAAGTTCATGGCACCCTCCATCAGTAATCCTGCAATTAAAATGGTGTTCACTCAACCTTAGCCTTGATGACAGCTTCCACTCTCGCAGGCATGCGTTCAGTTAGGTGCTGGAAGGTTTCTTGGATAATGGCAAGCCATTCTTCACGGAGTGCTGCACTGAGGAGAGGTATCAATGTCAGCCGGTGAGACCTGGCACGAACTCGGCATTGCAAAACATCCCATAGGTGTTCTATAGGATTTAGGTCAGGACTCTGTACAGGCCAGTCCATTACAGGGACGTTATTGTCGTGTAACCAATCTGCCATAGGCTGTGCATTATGAACAGGTGCTCGATCGTGTTGAAAGAAGCGATCGCCATCCCCGAATTGCTCTTCAACACTGGGAAGCAAGAAGGTGCTTAAAACATCAATGTAGGTCTGTGCTGTAATAGCGCCACGCAAAACAACAAAGGGTGCAAGCCCCCTCCATGAAAGACACAACCACACCATAACACCACCACCTCAGAATTTTACTGTTGGCACTACACATGCTGGCAGATGTCATTCACCAGGCATTCACCATACCCACACCCTTGTGTACCATGATCTGTCACTCCACACAACATTTTTCTGCTGTTCAATTGTCCAATGTTAACACTCCTTACACCAAGCGAGGCGTCGTTTGGCATTTACCAGGGTAACAAGTGGATTATGAACAGCAACACGACTATGAAATCCAAGTATTCTCACCCCCCACCTGACTGTCATAGTACTTGCAGTGGATCCTGATACAGTTTAGAATTCCTGTGTAATGGTCTGGATAGATGTCTGCCTATTACACATTACAACACTCTCCAAATGTTGGCGGTCTCCGTCAGTCAACAGACGAGGTCAGCCTGCACACTTTTGTGCTGTACATGTCCCTTCACATTTCCACTTCACTAACACACCAGAAGCAGTGGACCTAGTGATGTTTAGGAGTGTAGAAATCTCGCGTACAGACGTATGACAGAAGGGACACCCATCACCTGACCACTTTCGAAGTCCGTGAGTTCTGCAGAGCATCCCATTCTGCATTCTCACGATGTCTAATGACTACTGAGTTCGCTGATATGGAGTACCTGGCAGTAGGTGGCAGCGCAATGCACCTAATATGAAAAAAGTACATTTTTGGGGTGTCCAGATACTTTTGATCACATAGCGTATCTGTTCTTCGGGCATGTCCAAAAGAACAGATGCCATCTTCATATAGGTAAAGGCTTACCAGCCTGTGATCTTCTTCAGTGTGGATGCACGCATATTGCTCACACTCTTACGGGAATCAGTAGATTGAATGCCGCGAGTAAGAAGTATAGTGGGCAAGGACACTACAAATATAGTTTGTGGACAGTAAGTTGGAAATGTGGGTCCCACAGTGGGCGTGCCCAAGAAGAGTCCCTGCAGTCGCACTATCCTCTGTGCTGTCGATGGCTCAGTTGGATAGTGTGTCTGCCAAGTAAGCAGGAGATCCCGGTTTGAGGCCCGGTCAAGGCACACTTTTTTCAACTGTCCCCATTGATATTTATCAACACCAGTAAGCAGCTAATGGTCTGGATTTTATTGTAATTTCATTCTTCAAGAACTGCAAGATCACCAATGGTATCTATTCTTTCAGGCATGTCTAAAAGAACAGATACCATGTTCATACAGTTACAATAATTGTGGTTCAGCTTGTCTCAGGAGAGGATACAACAGCTTTACGACACACTTCCTAACCAAATCCATACTTGCCTCGAGGTCAGAGGGAGTGCAATGTCATACTGATAAGTAGGCTCATACTGCCAAATTCTTTGTAAATTTGACTCAATTTTGAAACTGCTGAAGTAAAATCACATACCCTCTCAACCTGTGAAGTTTCGTTTTGTTTCCCAAGTCCCCTCTGGGTGCTACACTTCCTTTGTTAATGTAGTATATATCTGTGTATATCACTTTCTCACCTCCATAGTTCAAATTACTAATACAACCCCATGCAGTGGGGGCTCAACTTTGAGGTGGCTGGTTTGAATCCTGGTGGTGAAAGAAATTACAACTGTAATTACTTGTCTGGCAAAGGGAAGGTACAAAAGGGGATAGTGAACAGTTCCTGATAATAAAAAAAATTATTAAAAAAAATAAAAAAGCTTCCGCTAATATCCTCGTTAAACTCCAACCTCTCCACAGTGTCTCGCTAAGTGAGGGCACGTAACACTGCCAGTGGTGAACCATCAGTCAGATGATGATCTTAAGTTCGGCAATCCCCTTAATGCTATTAGTAAAGGAGTACCCACTGTAAAGGAGTACCAAATATTTGTCAGTACTGGGTTACACCCCACATCTTCTATTCATTCATAACAATACAGACACAGCCCAATATTGTAAAAGCACTCATCACATTCATCCACTCAACACACATACACAAGCAACACTTTGTAACAGGTCGAAGGAAGACAACAGTAAATTAACTTCATTAAAATCTTGCTTGAGGAGGAAATGCAGGACTTCTGCATTTGCACTCAAAGCTGATTTCCTGCATACTATACTGATTTTTCTATGACATACATGGTTTTATTTTTTTTATTACATTGACAAATCCTATATCACTGTAAAAAATGATTCTCGGAAGAATAAATTACTGTACTACACTACTACTCTACCCACAAAACAAATAAATATATCTGGGAGAATGTAATCCTAGTGTTTTGTTGGACTTACCTGAGAGATTTGTAGACTGCGTTCTTGGTATACTTGACATAGGTGCACTATCTGGCATCCGTCTCGAAAGTGCTTGAGGTAGTGCTGCATTAGTCCCGATGCTTGTGGTCACAGCTGAACTTGTGCTGGTACTCGCAATGGCACGGATACCGACATTACCACTTCCACTTTTACTTGTATTCACATTTGCATTTGCAGCGACATTTGTTCCCGTGTTTGAAATGCCACCTGTAGCACAATTGACATTGACATTTCCACTGACATTAGCATTACTACTGTTCTTCATATGCCTTGTGGTCACTCCACTACTACTTGCATTCATAGAAAATTCCTGTTTCCTATCATCTCTGATGTTTCGAACATCACACTCACGATTAATCACTTCACTTCCACCTCCACTATGTACCACAGTCTGCTGTCTACCACTACTGTAAAATGCACAAGCATCACCACCATTGTGAGCAACCACTCGGGGTTGCTCGGTGATGACTGAAGGCCTCTGCGGTGGTGCGGGTGCCATTAGACGAGTTTGTCCATCAGGTGGGACATTGAGGCGTCCGTCTGATGGGACATTGAGACGTGCAGCGGAAAGTGCAGCATTCGTCTGTGCCACATGTCGTGTCACATAGGACGGTGCTGGGGATGCCGATGCCTGCCCGTAGTTTGATGTCGACGGGGACGGTGACACTCTGCTCACTTGGCCCATTCCAGAGGGACCGAGCTGAACAGAAGGGCCGAGTTGAGATGACGACTGGCCAACCGATCCCACATGAGTCGCAGGACCAATAGTTCCCATGTGACCTACTGGACCAACCTGCCCACCGACTGGCCCAACTTGTCCCATATGTCCCACTTGTACCACTGAGCCCATTTGGCCTACATGACCGACTGGGCCTACGTGCTGTACAGAACCTGAATGGCTGGCTTGACTCATATGCCCCACTGAGCTCATCTGGGTTATTGTACCAACCTGACTAACAGGTCCAACCTGTCCCAAAGACCCGACCTGCCCCAGAGGTCCAACCTGACTCACAGATCCAACTTGTCCAAGAGATCCTACCTGCCCTACAGCTCCCACCTGTGCTACAGATCCAACAGACCCTACCTGTCCCACAGAACCCACCTGACTGATGGATCCTACCTGACTGATGGATCCTACCTGACCAACAGACCCTACCTGTCCCACTGGCCCTACTTGACCAACTGACCCGACATGCCCAATATGACCAACAGGCACAACATGTGCTACTGGTACATGACTCACTGAAGCTGTTGGTACATGGCCCAGTTGTCCAACATGTCCTACTGGGCCTACCTGACTGAGTGAGACTCCTTGATTAACTTGCACTACCTGGCTCACCTGGCCAACTTGACCCACCTGGCCAACTTGACTCACTTGGCCCACCTGGCCAACTTGACCCACTTGGCCCACCTGGCCTAGTTGATTCAGCTGTCCAACTTGAGTGTAGCTCGAGTTGTATGCTGACCAATGAGGCTGTCTTGGGGAGTTAGCTGAAAGAGGAAAAGTTTCTCTCTTAAATGTCAAATGATTTGTTGTAATGGATCAATATGAAATTAGAACAACTAATTCACAGTGGTCTAAAATTTGGATACGTGGTGATACGGAAAATACACAAACGTAACCTGAAAGAAGCTTCAGATGTGAATTGCTTTAACGAAACTTGCAAAACATGCCACAGAACAACTACACAGATTTTTTTTAAAAAAATGGCACTAACAACTGAAGTGAACTACCAACAATTGGAACTTATCGATTCTCTTGTCAGCCTAACATGTTTTGTAAGTAAAATGTGTGCTAGCTGTAGAAATATTAAACCCAAAAACATAATTCAAATGATGAGCCAGTAAACTACAAGCCAAACACTTTATACTCTCTCTGTAACAAAACCATTTTTGACCAAGTCTCAAGATAATTGACCATAGACAAGCATATGCTCAACGGATTGGCAGGTATCTGATGGGTGCCATATGTATATAAAAATATCAGGAAGTCAATTATACAGGGTGATTATAATTAAAGTTAAACTTTCAAAATGCTGTAGAAATAACACCACTGGTCAGAATGACATCAAATTGCAACATAATATTATCAGAAAAGGGGGAAAATGTATGGCAGAAGAAAAAAAATAGTGTAAAAAATAATCAATAGATGGTGCTGTATATGTCAGAAGACGTAACTGGAAACACCTGTCATGCACACGACCCATTGAAGTTGGTACAAACACGCCAGGTACACATCTTTTCTTCCTTCCGCGTCTGCCATGACAGTCGCGATGCAAGATCGTGCTCTGCTTGTAAAGCTGTATTACAAGAATGACGACGGTGCACATGTCACCCTGCAGAAGTTCTGGACACTGAAGGGTTTGAAACAAGGTGCTGGTCCAATGATTGCTTAGGGTCTCGAGAAAATGATTTGGAAATTCAAAAATACGGGTTCTTTTGGTGTGCAACCTGGTAGAGGGAGAAAACTAATCAACTCGATGTCAGTGGAATCAGTGGCCACAACAATGCAGGAGGAGACAAGGGGTGGTGTGCAAACGTGTAGTGCACAAAGAATTGCCCAAACACTGGACATACCCGTGACCATGGCGCATAAAATCCTACAAAACATCCTTCTTTGCTATCCATTCAAAATTACCCATGTGTACGAGCAGCTTCATGTTGACCTGCCAGCAAGAGAGAACTATGCTTTAGAATTTCTTGTTCACATGGAAGTGGACAATGATTGGCCATGGAGGATTTTGTGGACAGACAAAGCAGACGTCCACCTGACAGTATATGTCAATACACAGAATTGTCAAATACGGGCAACTGAAAATCCACATGCAAATCAACCACGACGACTTCATCCTGAAAAGGTTACTGTGTAGTGCAGGTTTACGACATCATTTATCACAGGGCCATATTTTTTTCAAAGATACAAGTGCTTCCGGTCCTGTTACCTGTACCATCGCTGGTAAGCGCTACGAGTGTCTTTACCACAACAGTTTCATTCCGGTTCTCCAACAGCATGGATCTGTGGATGGGATCATTTTTATGCACGATGGTACACCTCCATACATTGCAAATGCAGTTAAGCAGCTGCTGTAGTGTCACTTCGGAAATGCTAGAATTATCAGCCACCATTTCCCTTTTCGCGTTGTCATCCCAATCACTTGATCTTAATCTGTGTGAGTTCTGGCTGTGGGGCTATCTGGAAGATGATGTGTTCAGTGTTCTGATAGCAAACTTAGCTGCATTGATGGCATGCATTGTGGAACAAATTCTGAACATGACCCCGGAAACACTTCGATCAGTTGTGGAATGTGCTGTTTCTCCATTTCAACTTGTTGCAGAAAACCATGGACAGCATACTAAAAATGTTTTGCACCAGTCACATGGAAATTAATAATCCAATTTGATTTTGAGTGATGTTTTTTATGCGGATCAGGAAAATTAAAAACCGATTTTTCCCATCCAGTATAATATGACCTTGTCATGGTGGATGGGCTTAAGTAACCAGCAGTATCACACCCATACACCCATGCATACCGAGTAGTACAGTTTGTTTAACATCAAATGTACACCTTAAGCATTGTTGTATGATTCATTTGTCATTTGTAGTTGACCTCTATTAAATTGCTACATTTTGTACCTATTTATTTTTCTTCTGCCATACGTTTCCCCCTTCTCCGATAATATTCCTTTGCAATTTGATGTCATTCTGACCAGTGGTGTTATTTCTACAGCGGTTTGAAAGTTTAACTTTAATTATAATCACCCCGTACATAATCAATATTTCACCTTGCAGTGGAATGTGCCCTCATATGAAACTTCTTGGCAGATTAAAACTGTGCGCTGGACCAGGACTCGAACCCTGGACCTTTGCCTTTTGCACACAAGTGCTCTACCAACTGAGCTGCCCAAGCACAACTCACAATCCATCCTCACAGCTTTAATTCTGCCAACAGCTCAGTCTGAAAGGTAGGAGATGAGGTACTGGTGGATGTATAGCTGTCCGTACAGGTCATCAGTTATGCTTTGGTAGCTCAGTTGGTACAGCACTTGCCCACAAAAGGCAGACATCCAATGTTTGAGTCATGGTCCAGCACACAGTTTTAGATGGCCAATAAGTTTCAGCTATGTATGTTTTGCCTGTCACTGACCTGCACCATTTTTAACTAATAAGGATAGGTTTCCATTTTAACGGTTTGATTTCTTCACATAGTGATGAACTGACAGAGCCTGGCAAAACAACAATCTTATTTTACAAGTATAAAAAAAAATCTTTAAAACTGGAAGTCTACAGCAGTAACCACAATGACTGTTAAAATTAGAGAGAGATAGCAAGGCTGGCCAGTACTTATCTACAAGAGGCATAATTCCTAATACAACACACTTAAAGAAGAAAATACTCCACCTTGCTTTCAGGCCCAAACATTCCTTTTTGGAGACAAAAAAAGGGCATGGTTACTCAAGCCCTAGGATTAGAGAGATGTACCAGTTGTGAGGAGAAGGAAAGAAGGAAGATGTCAAGATTACAGTTCAAAATCCTGTTGACATGAGGTCGTTAGAGATGGCGTGCAAGTTTGAGTTAATGAAAAGAATCGGAGATTATATGTAATAAGCACTGTGCCAGCTCTAGTTCAGAGATAATGGAAGTGCATTCTCTATCATCACGTGTAGGGAGATGGCCAAGAGGGATGATAAACTGTCGTCATATACTAACCACGTGGTCCCTTGAAAACATTCGGATTCCTCTGAAGAATTGCTCTCAGCAGCTCTGGAATATTTTGTTGCTGGTCAAGTGGAGTTTCTGAACATGCATAATGGTCTTTCAGCTCTCTGTACAATAAAATTATTAATTTTAGACAAAATATGCACATTATTCTTAATATAAATAATTTCAAGTAACTAAAACTAAACTCTCGGAGATTTCAACAAGTGTTTACTAATTTATACTTAAAAAATAACCTATGACTGCAAGGTCAATCAAGAATACGTTGAATCAATATTAGCTATCACACTGAAACAACTTCCAACTGTAAGATACACATCAGAAGATTAAATGCTTCCAATCAGTTTTTACATCACATACATTATAACAGAACTTAATTTGTCACACTAGGAGTTTTTGCTGAACGTAAATTAATAGCTTCAACTTCAGGCAATATTGGCAATGAAATGTTACTGGCTTATCTGGGGAGAAAAAAAAACCACACACACACAATAACTACAATAAATCAAAAAATGCATGCAATAGTACAGAAATGATTACAAACATGTGATCTGATGAAGTCTGAGACAATGACTGGATCAGTTGTGGTACTAGAGCCTCGTCTCTAACACTCAGGAGTATTTGCGCTTCCTCTGCCACACGTGGATGGAACAGCAATGATTTGTTGCTCAAAGTCTGTGGAAGGGGTGATGGTAGAGGCATCTCTGGCAACACTGCAATAAATTTTAAAATTTGCTGACATTGTACCTGTGCTAATTTCATCCACAGTGAGAAAAAATTAACAATGGAAATCAAAGATAAATATTGTAAATAAAACAAAACAAAATTTAATACCTTAATACAAACAATAAGGGAAAAAAGTTACTGTAAAAACTGACTCTCAGCTCTATAAAATGCTGAGTCCATTCTCTCTCTCTCTCTCTCTCTCTCTCTCTCTCTCTCTCTCTCTCTCTCTGATACAAACCTTCCTACTGTAGTAACACAACATCTATTTAAAATTATAAAGATAACTTGGTTCAATACTAACAGTCAGTGAGACTTGCGATGCCTGCCAGTGTGGTTATCGGGACACTTGGTATGTCACCATTCATCTTGAACAAGAACGTACTACTTCACCCACATGTTGAGGCATTATACCTGAAACACCACACACAATCATTTGCAATCATGATAAAGAGTGAACAATGCAGAAAAATTTTAATTTTAGCAATAATATTTTATTCTCCAGCCATTAACTTCCTCCCCATGAGCATCAAGAATTGCAAAATGGAGAAAGGAAGTCAGATGGAGGAGACCGACAAACACAAAAACACTGCGAGACGTAGGCCAGAAGAAATAGGCTGGCTGACAAGGAAAACAGAGCACCTGAAGAGATCAGATGACAACTCTCTCTCTCTCTCTCTCTCTCTCTCTCTCTCTCTCTCTCTCTCTCTCTCTCTCTCGTGTGTGTGTGTGTGTGTGTGTGTGTGTGTGTGTGTGTGTGTGTGTGTGTGTGTGTGTTTTTCACTGAAAGGAAAGACACTCAGAAGCAGGGAGAAGGGGCCACAGACTAGGAGAGGCCCCCTGAAAGAGTAGAGGGAAGGGGTTACCAGAAGAGGTCACAAGAAGGGATGTGGGGGAGGGGGGCTGTTACAGGGAGTGTTGGGGGCAGGGACACTATCAGGACAGACCCCAGTGTGGGGTGTGTGGCAGCTACCAGGACCGGGATTGGGAGAGGCAGTCATGAGGAGGCCCAATGGGGGTGGGGGGAGGGGGGGGTACCAGGAGAGATGCTGGAATGGGGAAACAGTTGCAGGAGAAGAGAGGCCCTATCGAGAGATAGTGGCAGGTGGGGGGGGGGGGGTGTTACCAGGAAAGGATAATGCAATACTTCTGTTCTCAAATGTGGCTGAATACTTCTTATGAGCCATTATTGCTTAATCCATGGAAATAATATTAAACGTTTTCCATTTCTTCTATTAATTTTGTCCTAGTGTCATGATCAATATCGCACATATTTCGTAGTCATTCACATTATACTGGAAAAACTCAACAGTTGGCTCTCTAATCAGATTGTGCACTGCTGTTTTGAATGTGAAGAACTCTTACACAAAAATTTAAAAACCATGTTTGTCTACAATGAGAATGAAGAATTTCTTATGTCTCAAAATGAATATTAAATCTGATAAATGCTGCTGAAATTTATAAAAACTGAGAGCACATGCAGAAAAGGAGAGACTTTCTAAATTACATCACTGGTATGGCTAGATAACTCAAAGAATGCAATAATTTGTAAATAATTTCCTCTAATATTACTCTAGATTTATGTTTTACATAAGTGAAACAACTAACTTGCTCCAGTTCTAAATAACTCTTGACTGAAAGATAGAGTACTGCTTTTTGGTATTCATGATTGCAGTCACCATTGCTCTGTCTGGAATGTAGAGAAAATTCTATCTTTCTTTCCTTCTGAGGATGACAGCATCGGGCCACTTAAGCAGAACAGACTGCATGGCCCACCTCCATCTGATCTTCCCCAGAGACCTGAAAACATACAACTGTTTTAGATGGCAATCTATGTAACAGATAACAACACAAGGCACAAAATATTAATTTTCTGTAGATTTCAGCACACTGTTCAGAAGTATTTCAAGTGTTCTTTTGCTCTGTGTCACTAACAACAACATCAGCAATCTTTGAAAAAAGAATAAATGAAGAATATACAGGAAGTACACTGTTTTAATACCATCATTACTCACCATTAATGGTTAGGGGGAGACATATGGATACAGGAGGTATATAGTTTTAATTTGCAGATATGCAGGATGTAAGTGCATTCAACTTCCAACAATATCAGAAGTAAAACTGCCGTTCTGATTTTACTTTAATGCATGAATACATTGTCGTTGTTGTTGTTGTTGTTGTTGTTGTCGTCATCGTTGTCGTCAGTGTTGTGGTCAGAAACCTCTGAGCTGTATGGGCTGCCAGTGTTTGGTGAATGTACGATGATAAGCTACTGTGTAAATAAATTGTGATAGTCATTGGTGAAGACCACAGTGGATAACATTCACTGTTTAATGTCAGTATCATTGGAAAGTGGCCACAAGTAAGCTAACACATGTTCTGTATTATCAGACTGTCAATACCTTGAGATGTCCCTCCTCTTGCCACACAAAATTGTCACTTGTGACAGTGCACAATATGGGTCTCAAACTCTTTGATACCACAACACAAAAGTTTGCCACGTAAACGAGTCCATTGAATTACTACATTAAACACTGCCAAATTCTCAATAGCACACCCACAAAAAAACATTGTGCCAAAAATAACCTAACATTAGTTTGAACACAACAGTGTTTTACTGTGCGCAGCCTTATTGGACATCATTGTTTTATGCCTGACTTAATCAGTTATGAGGGACTTTTAGTTTAATGTGAACTCTGAATCATGTTGCAACTTGATTTGTTTTCATATTAACAAGTTACTGCCAGAGGCAGAAACAGAAATAAGCCAATAGAAAAGTCGTAGGACCTATAGTGGTGGAACCAAAATATTTGGATGTGTAGCCTGACATCAAGTGTTCCTCAAAGTTACTTAGTTCTACTGATGAGTGCAGCAAGAGTTCAATAGCAGCGTGAAGATCTACTGATGGGAAGGGTGTCAAACCTGAAATGTGGTCTGATGAAAGTGTCATAAAGGGAGAACACATGAAGTGTTTATGCATAATGCAATACAGAAGATACTTCCATCATTTTTAAATCAAAAGAAACAGCAAGTTGCAAAATTACCACAGTAGTTGCACAGTTGTAGGAGAATTAAAGCTTTGTACAGTCATCTTATAAATTTCTTTTAGTTATACGGCAAATTGTTGATCAAACCATCACTCATTCACAAAAAGTTCGTAAGCATACAGAAAGCTCTGAAACTAGGTATTTATTTTTAAGAATAGTTCCAGACTGAGACAAATTTCTATTTGGTGTGATGAATGGCAACTAGCTCTAAATGCACATAAATGTAAATTAATGTGGATGAGTAGGAAGAACAAACCGGTATTGTTTAGTTATAGTTTTACTGGTGTCCTGATTGACACAGTTAAGTCGTTTAAATATCTGGGTGTAACGTTGCAAAGTGATATGAAATGGAATTAGCAAGTGAAAACTGTGGTAGCGAAAGTGAATGGTCAACTTAGGGTTACTGGTAGAATTTTAGGAAAGAATGGGTCACCTGTAAAGGAGACTGCATATAGCACACTAGTGCAACCTATTCTTGAGTACTGCTCGAGTGTACCAGGTCGGACTGAAGGAAGACATCAAAGCAATTCAGAGGTGGGCTACTAGATTTGTTACAAGGAGGTTTAAACAACATGGTAAGTGTTACAGATATGCTTTGGGAACTCAAATGGGAATCCCTGGAGGAAAGACGATATTCTTTTCAAGAAACACTTCTGAGAAAATTTAGAGAACTGGCATTTGAAGCTGACTGCTGTATTATTCTACTGCTGCCAGCATACATTGTGCATAAGGACCACAAAGACAAGATTTGAGAAATTAGGGCTCATACAGAGGCATATGGACCATTGTTTTCCCCTCACTCTATTTGCAAGTAGAGCAGGAAAGGAAATTGTTAGTAGTGGCACAGGGTACCCTCAACCATGCGCTGTATGGTGGATTGCGTAGTGTCTATATAGATGTATATTTCATTCTGACGTGGTTGGAAGGAATAATTATACCAACTTTTTTCTGAAACTCATCCCAAACTCTACTAACTGCCATCCAAGGAGATTCTGCAGGCAGTGTTGCTGGATACATAATATATACATCCTATGACACAGCCTGTGGAAGTTTCATTATAGCAGAAGATGATGATGATACCACCACCACCACCACCACCACCACCACCACCACCACCACCACCAAGAAATATACTGCCTTGAAAAAATTTGTGAGATAGTGACAACCTGCAAAAGCCAAGAACTGGGTTGTTCCTTTACATTTATGCAACAGACCAAACAGTCTATGACTGTTTTCTTTCTGAATGGTACTGCACATACTGTTTAAACTAGAAGACTATTTTTCTTTTTTAAGCATGCCTTCTTTGGTTTGGGCCATGAACATAATTGCCTCTTAGGGTTCATTATGATCTTTAACCAGCACAAAATTTTATGGATTCAGAAGAAATAAATCTTAACTCCGAGTCTAACCTCTATGACAAACACCTTCATTCTCAAAATAGCTGCCATGTGGATCCTTATTACAATATATTAAATGAAGAAGATTTGAGATGAAGTCATTAGAGACAGACCTTTCCCTCAGTCTGATAAGGAAGTGATGGGACCTAATCATAGCATTGTTCAAGAAACTAATCCAGCATGAAGTCATTCAAGGAGAGCTCTCTCATAATGGACAGACATGGATCTGAACCATATTCCTCCCAAATATCCGTACAGTGTCTAAGGCATTTTACCATTTCCCTTGGTCCATGCTTTGAAACATATTTCTGTCCAAATGGGATAAGAACAGGTGAGCAATTACAGTAAATTACTGACCCCAAAAATGAAAGTTTTGTTTCCTATATAGGAGCTTCAACACTAGCATTTGCAGTGCTATTGCACACTGCTGACTTAACAATTTTCTCATTACACTTAGCCCACCTTACACATAAGGCACTATTAATTATTATAATTGCAGTTAAGACGTGATAAAAGAGGGTAATTGAATGAGACACTTCCAGTTCTGTAATGTTTACACTTTGGATGTGAACAGCCGCCCACGATGAAGTGTAGAATATAATGCTAGAAAGACCTCATTTCATCCCTATTGCAAAATGTAGAATATTCTGGCATCTAGAAGCTGGTCAAACATGGAACACCATCTTATCAAAAATTAATGTGTCACAAAATTACAGTTCTAAGTTTTGATGTCAGGTCAGAGACAAAGTAAATTTTTGCTGTAGGACAGTACAAGTTCAGATACATTGAGTGATGCACAGCAATGGTGAGATGCTGGATAATCATTCGAGGGGACCAGGGTTCAAGCAATCTCACCACTCAGTTTTTGGTTTTCTGTTGTTTCTCCCAATCCTGTTAGGCAATTGCTGGGTTAGATCTTTGGAAAAGGATGCAGCCAATATCACTCTCCATCCCCGTCCAGTTCTCATTTGTGTTCCGCCTGTAGCTACTCCATCATTCACGGGACGCACAATCCTAATCTTCCTTACCTTCCATTCTTGCGGGATCTGTGCACTGCTATGGAAAACATCTGCAAGCAATGAAGATTTCGTTGTATTTTGTAGCGCAGCTAAAGCCAGATATTGGTCAATTTATGGAGTGGTTACATTGTTTTAAATTTGTAATAGGAAAAAAGGGGATGTTGAGCCCTAACCTTCTACCCTCCTTCCAAGTTCAAACAGGAGTAATCATTACAAATATATAGCAAAAACTGAAGTACAAAATTCAGTTAGCATACAGAGCTTGCAGTTGTCTCAAGAGTTTCATTTTACCAAATCTTCACAATGGTGGCTCAAAGCATTACGTCTGCATCACAGACACCTCACAATGCATGTACTGCTCACAGCAATGCATAGATATGCCAATTGATTGTGGATTAGACCACGTAAGAATGAAAAGGAATGAAGTTTATGGTAGAATGTCCCATCAATGATGGTCACTAGATATGTAACACAAGCAAGGGTGGACCATGTCCTCCAGAAAAACACCATTCCAATATTTGCAGTAGGTGATTTAGGAAAACCACAGATAACCTAAATCTGGATAACTAGGTGGGGTTCTGAACACAATCATTCCCAAGTGCATCACCTCACTCTATGTACATGAATGGAGGAGTGTCTTATTGGCAGATGAATCAATCACACAACGATTTTCTGCTGATTCTTGATGCATGCTCATCAAGGTGGAAACTGATAGCAGATACAATCATAGGGATGTGACAGAAATGGACCAGTGTGATGGAGGGGTCTTAATGTGTGAAGGTGTCATGAGGGGTCCTCATATAGAGCTTCACATGCTCATTGGCAGTTGGAAAACCCTCAATGTCTAGATCTACAGAGATGAGTTACCGACACCCTGGAACAAGTTTCCAGAGGTGCAATTGGTGAAGACTACAGAAATGTCCATGGTATGGACAGACTAGCAAGATCTCTGGATCCAAATTGCTCAGATCATTTCTGGGATTCATTTGGAGACTAACTTAGGTCTATCAAGCACCACCAAAGACATTTGTAGACCCACACGCTTCTCATTTTGGTTGGTTGGTTTAAAAGATGGAGGGGGGGGGGGGAAGGGGTGAAGGGACCAAACTACAAGGTCATCGGTCCCTTGTTCCTAATAAAACAATGCCACAAGTGTGAGAATAAAATGGACGAGACATATAACACGAAACACAAAGAATGGAAAAACCACAAGAATGAAGAAAGGCAACAAACACTAAAAGGAACAAATGAGGACAAGAAAACAACAGTGATGCTACAAACAGAAGAGAGTAAAACAAGAAAGCAGATTACAGTGGCTAGCCAACCACGAGAATAAAAAGGAAAAGCCATCCACTCTGCAACACATCAAAACTTCCAGCCTAAAGCACTAGGGTGGAGGACACAGGGGCAAAGGATATGCGCTAAAACATACACAGAAGTATAAAACCCACTCTCACGGATAAAATGTAAAACTAAAGCTGCTGCTGAGGCATTATCACCCAACACCGAAGGTATGGCGCTGGGAAAGCAGCCACAGCGACACTGAGGTGGGTCCTCGAGACGGAATAGGTAACCATGCATTAGCCATGTATGGCCAATGTGGAACCGGCAGAGGACAACTGATTGGCTCACATGGCTCTGAGCACTATGGGACTCAACTGCTGAGGTCATCAGTCCCCTAGAACTTAGAACTCCTTAAACCTAACTAACCTAAGGACATCACACACATCCATGCCCGAGGCAGGATTCGAACCTGAGACCGTAGCGGTCGCGTGGTTCCAGACTGTAGTGCCTAGAACTGCTTGGCCACTGGGGCCAGTGACAACTGATTCCCTGCGAGAGGACTGCATGGAGACTTCCACACATTCATCGTCTCCTTAATGACACACAGCTTGTTCATCTCATTTTCTGAGATGGGATACTCTGCCAATAGTTTCTATCTCGTGGAAACTATGCCACACTGCATGCAGAGGTAACTTTTTGACATTGAATATGTCATATTCATAAAAATATGCTCTAATTTCTTGTGTGGTTCAGTTCTGAACACCAGAGTCGTGTTCACAGTATATCATCACAAAGCGACAAATAGCCATGTGACTTTCTGTGCTTCAGAAAATATGTGGAACATTAACGATCTTTCGATTAAATGACTAAAAGAGGGATTGAGCAAAGTATAGTTTGCCATCAATGCTGAAGTGAAAAACCACTAATGTTAGTCTGCAACTCCCTCTCCCCCTTCTAAAATACTATGTATCTGCAGAAGAGGAGGGAATATTCTTCCTCATGTAGTGGTGATCGGATTTTCTGTTATTCTGACGAAAAGGATGATTCATGAAACCTTGATACATATCAAAGACAGTGCATCAGATTCAGGCAATCACTGCATTTCATTAGCACAACTCTGCCAATCATATCATTCAAGCATTCTTCATAGGACTGTACTAAAGCTTCAGCTAGAAAATACGGCTCTCTTGCTTTCCCAAAGTTTTCGTTCCCTATCATTCATGCTGGTCTGAGGTGGACTAAAGTTTCGCTTAACACGCCTAAGAATAAGTAAGAAAATGAAGTAAATTAGGAGAAGCGACTGATTGAAATCTGGACTCCCATTGCTTCATCTTAAATGAATGGATGAATTAATTTCTAAATAGTGACATTTACATGCCATCTGAATAAATATTTAAATATCTATTTCCCCGCCTTTACACATTCATCAGACTTTTATTTCCTTATATGTTGCTGTTCCAAGTGTTGGAGGCGTAGTGGGTTAAAAAATAATGGTGATAATTTTAAGAGATACCTGTAGCGTATTTCTGAAGCCATTATTACACTGTAATGTATTTTCCCCTAACACCAATATTTCTAGCTGAGATGGCGAGGAGGCAGCAACATAACAATGGGAATCCCATACGAACATGAGTACCCAGTGTCGAATGTCATATTTTGGAATCTTCCGCATATTGTAAGGAAAAAACAAACGGAGGATAAGGGGACCATGGTAGTGCTAGTTTACTTGATATGTTTCACTGTTTTTGTATACATGATGCGAATTTTATCTTCACAGTGACTACTGCAGAGAAGAAAATAGGGAGCAGCTCAGTGGAAATGCAGTTTTTCATTTAGCACAGCAGGGAAAATTTTACTTTTTGGTAGCTCATGAGTTCACGTATAAGGGAAGAGTTCTTGTAAGAGTAATTATTGCACGTCAGTTTGTCTGTAATGTTTTTACAATGAATGGGTGTTTTCAAATATACTATTTACAAAATGTGAAAGTTCAGTTGGCACTACTGTTGTCCATCATCTATGGCCAGAGGTTATCTAACTAGTAAGTATTTATTATTGGTTTGCATGATGATTAAGAAAGGGTCGAAGATTTAGGGTTTGTTTCTTGTGTTTCTTCAGACTTTGCCACATATGTTTTCTATTTCCATATAACGAAAGGATAGCAAGCTTGTGTGTACTAATATGCCCTCAGCTGTTACTAAAGGCGATTCTAACCGCCACTCGTGAAACTGTGTTACACAGCGAAAGTACAGTTTTTTTTTTTTTTAATACTTCCAATTAACGAAATACTGGATAGTTTTCTTTCCGTGCTACTACAGTTACTACTTCACGTAATGGAATTATATCGCTCACAGGTCTGTCACGACTGCAATTGTGAAAAGGTAAGTTCTCACACTTGTTCCATAATTATTAAAGTTGCAGTGGTAGGTTGTACAAGTACGTGCTTTCAGTTAATTTAACTTGATGCCGGAATATTTAATTTCGGTACATCAAGCAAGGTGGCGCTACAGCGAAACAACGGGCCATTCAGTCGTCCACCATATGAACGTCACATTTCTAGTTTCCTTAGGGGTCCCAGACAAGAGCGTCGGATCGCAGAAATCTGTCGTCAGGTCGTGAGATCTGTCTACAGATCTCTGTGACGATCGCTGATGGCTTGAATTTCTCTTACACACTGATAATCGCATGCGATGTGTGGCAATATAACTGCGTGGTTGCAGCTCGTTTGTCTAGATGTTAAATACTACTTGTATAGTTTAGTTTCGTTTCGCTTTCCCCACGTTGAGTAAGAACTTTCCGTTAGAATGTTTAGTTATTCAGAGAGAAATGTGACGTGGCTGGGGCTGCCTTTTATATTAAGTAACACACACACACACTATATATATATATATATATATATATATATATATATATATATATATGATAGAGAGAGAGAGAGAAAAGACTGACGCCCTTCGATTTTGAATGATCAGCATTTTGAAGCTTGCCCTACGGAAGTACAATTGATGGAAATTTCATAGTAATAGTTACGATATACTGGGCTCCGTTTGGTGATATTGAGTTGTTTATGAAACGATTACACCCATTATTAAAGTTCTAAACAGACTGACCTAACGTAATATCATGTGGAAATTCCTACTTTAATTGTTGAGGACAAATTTAACATATAGTTCCACTCACGTCTCTTGTCATTTCATTTCATATAACCAAACGCGTAAACAATGGTCAAGCGTTTGTCGAGCCCACAACGGATAAGCCACGATTGTCTGTCACTTGTTGTCGCGCACTATTTGTTACCAGTCAGGGAGTTATAAATTCGTGTAGCGTGAAAGAGAGTGTAGCTAGGACATTGATTCGGGTGTCAGTGTGAGGAGCTTGCGGAGCACTACTAGAACCCAAAGTAAGAACAAATAGTCGCCAGAAAAATTGTGAAAATCGGTATTAAAGTGGAAATTAAGGAATAAAGAAGTATGTCGTCCCAATATGATTCGTAAATATGCTCTGGATTATAGAAAACGCGAGTCAGAAGAAAGCACACGTCGAAAGGAACCCAAAAAGCCTACGAAGTCCAATGCCGAGCAAATGCTAAATCTACGGCAGCGTCGAAAAGGAAATGGTAAAAATGGCGCAAAGCAATTATTGTACGTAGCTGGCCAACCGGACAACCACGGCCAGCGACATTCCAAACTAAAGACTTTTATATTCTGCAACCATTCTACTGCTCAGTGTAAGCACAGTACTGACGAAATTGACGAAAAATCTATGTTCCGAACCCGGATTGAGTTCACAGATTTTTTAAAATTTAATTTTCTATATATATATTCGCGGGGGGGGGGGGCGCTGAGGTCACCTACCACCGCGGTTCATTTTCGGTAGCATAACAACTCGACACAGTGGCGTTTGTAATGTTAGTTGAAATTGCTTTGCAAATCGCTCGTGTGTAGTGGTGTCGAGGCGAGCGACGGATTGCAGTCATACGTCATTGCATTTATGGATGTATTTCTTTACACCTCTCAGAGTTTTACTAATCCACGTCTCTAATTAAATAGCTTGTAATGGGTGCTTGAATCCTAACAGTGAAAGAGGTCCTTAATTATGGAAACCGGTAGGACTTTATGAAACAAGTCGTTCATGACGGTCTGAGCCGAATGAAAATTTTCACTTAACACACGTAAGAATAAGCAAGAAAATGAGGTAAATTAGTTGAAGCAACTGATTAAAATCTGTTCAAAGTAGCAACTATGCTTCGTTTAAATACATAAAGAATAGTCCCAACATTACATCTACGTGCTTTAACAAGGGCTGAAGATGTACTTCCTTATTTTGTCTTATCTTTCCTACCGTTTGCTGCTTTCATCGCGTAAGTTATATGAAAGTAATGATATTCCGTTACTTAACGTTGCCCTCCGAATATTATTCGTGACCCCCAAACAAAATACGCTACAGCAGTCAAGTCGTTTGACGTAGATATCAGTATGCTACCACGATATTCGGATATTTTGCAGTCCACGCTAGAAGTAAGCTAGTCAGTTGTGCTCGGTGGCCAATGGTGAAGGTAACCGTCCGGCGACCCGCATTGAAATTCCCGGAGCTTTCCTGCGCGGGCGTGCTGAAAAGTAATACCTCCGCATTTTTTTTATGAGAAAACTCTTAAACCTTTTCAGATGAAACCAACTTTATTAACATTCTACAGCGTTTGTCATGTCTAAATATTTATTTCGCAATGCAGTCACCTTGGCGACGAACACTTTTCACCCAACAAGAGACAACGGTCTGACTGTGTTGGCGGAAACACAACTTCACCTCTGCTTGCACCACTTCATCACAATCGAAGTGAAATCCTCGAAGGTGTTCTTTGTATTAGAAACAGATGAAAATCGGATCTGGCGTAGTCTGACTGTATGGAGGTGATCGATGAGCATGAAATCAAGGCGTCGAATTATTGCAGATGCAGAGTTCCATGTGCTGAAGTTTTCCAATTCGAAACTCGATTGCAGCACGCTCTTTCTCACGCATCAACATAGTTACGTTACACACCGCCATGTTACACACAACAATTCTGAGTCCTCTGCCGGCAGAGGGCTGCAAATACACTATGTGATCAGAAGTATCCGGACACCAGGCTGAAAATGACTTACAAGTTCGTGGCGCCCTCCATCGGTAATGCTGGAATTCAACATGGTGTTGGCCCACTCTTAGTCTTGATGACAGCTTTCGCTCTCGCAGGTATGCGTTCAATCAGGCGCTGGACGGTTTATTGGTGAATGGCAGCCCATTCTTCACGGAGTGCTGCACTCAGCAGAGGTAACGATGTCAGTCAGTGAGGCCTGGCACGAAATCGGCGTTCCAAAACATCCCAAAGGTGAGTATTCAGGTCAGGACTCTGTGCAGGCCAGTCCATTACACGGATTTTATTGCCGTGTAACCACTCCACCACAAGCCGTGCAATCGCCATCCCCAAATTGCTCTTCAACATTGGGAAGCAAGAAGGCGCTTAAAACATCAATGTAGGCCTGTGCTGTAATAGCGCCACGCAGAACAACAAGGGTTGCAAGCCCCCTCCATGAAAGACACGACCACACCATGACACCACTGCCTCCGAATTTTACTGTTGGCACTACACACGCGGGCAGATAAGGTTCACCGGGCATTCGCCGTACCCACACCCTGCCATCGGATCGCTACATTGTGTACCGTGATTCGTCACTCCACACCACGTTTTCCCACTGTTCAATCGTCCAATGTTTACGCTCCTTACACCGCGAGGCGTCGGGAGCCGCTCGATCATGAAATCCAAGTTTTCTCACCTTCCGCTTGTCATAGTACACACATCAAAAATAGTTTTGCATCACCTCTGTTCCGAGAGTTCTGGAACTTGTACAGATAATTTTAATAGGGATCAACAT